>NC_141607.1:9129008-10329008 GCF_047967505.1 Dipteris shenzhenensis
AACTGAATAATGAATGCCCAAAGGGCTGAATACAATTGTATGAAGGGGCTGAAACCCTCACTGCAAAAATGGAAAACTAGACTACCTAGAGGAGGTGAATCCTCACTAGGTCCCTAAAGAGGCTGAGGCTACCCTATTGGTCTGTTGCGGGGAGGCTTGGGCTTTGCTACTATGAAGGCTTGAAGAGTGGATAAAGAATGAGGGCCAAAGGCTGCCCTTTTAAAGGCTGATAGGTCAGCCTGGCCGACTTGGTCAACGCCGATTGTTGATTTGGGTGGCTGGTCAATGCAGACCGGTGACCAGCCCGGGCAAAAAGTCAACACGTTGACTTTTGTCCAAAAAGTCAGCTCTGTGTTTTTTGACCTGCGATGATGTGGCGTTTGTTAGAATTATTGATATAATCTAGGCAGTGACCAATGTAATGTCAATAAGTGGGTTAGGGGCACTTTTCCCTCTTTTAGAGGTTTTTTCCCCTAACCATAATTAGTTTACTAACTACAGTTAATGAATAGGATAAGGTTTTGTCACTTAGACAAAACCTTCACACTCTTGTACTTAGTTCACTTCTTCTATTGCATACTTACGTTCAGCTCTCACTCTCTTGCTCCCATTCAGTCGTCTGCTCATATCCTTCATTTGGTATCAGAGCAAGTCGATCTCCTGCCCTTGCTAAGCTTTTTCAGTCTGCTCGCTAGTCATTCTCCATTCCAAGCTTGGGAGAGTCCAGTCCGTACGTGCATTTTCAGAGGCAACCTGCGCATCAGTCCGTACAGCCATTGTGGGATGTTCCGTATGTCTGTACGCCCAGCTGCCCTGCGCTGTACTGCAGTTCCTATGCCATACTAGCCCTGTTCAACGTCTGTACCAGCAGGTCCATACAAACAGTCAGCACCATTCTGTCTGTACAGGTCACCATTCTATCCGTACAAGCCGTGACAGCCGTATGTACAGTTGACGTACAGCTCACGTCAGTTGTCCGTACAGCCGTACAGTCCGTACTGTACGTACCGTTGCAGGCTAGGGAGCAGGGTACTATTGCGGGGTACTCTTGCAGGGTGGTTGCTTACAGGGTCCAATTGCAGGCAATTCTTTTTGTGCATCTAGCCATTGTTTGGTTGTGGGTTGAAAAAGGCATTTCTGTGTAGTAGGTGTTGAGCACATTTGGGGCTTTTGTAGGCAGAGTGCAAATTTTGCAACATTTGGGGCTTTCAGTCTATTTGCCCTTTTTTGTATGCAATTTCCCACAAGAAATTGGGGCTTTTGCATTTGTGTTGCAATTTTGCAGTGAAAAAGCAATTTGGGAGATTTGCAAGCAGTTATGGACTCAGTGTGAGTCAATTTGCAGACTTTTGCCACTTTTTGCAGATTTTATTTGCAAATTTTTGGGCAATTAGTAGAGCATTGTGGAGCATTTCGAGCCTTTGATAGGCTGTGACAGTATTTGTCACTGTGGGCAGATTTTCTTTGGCAGATTTTACTTGTGCATTTTGCATCCCAGGAAGGGATTTACTTGTTCAGTTTGCTGTATTTCTGAGTTTATTTGGCAAAAATGGCTCAGAACAACCCCAATGAGGTGTTTGAAGTCCTCACACAGGAGGATAAGTTGGATGGCACCAACTACTCCTTGTGGAGGTTTATGGTTCGCAACATCTTGGTTGGCAGATATCTTTGGGATTATGTCAATGGAGATGAAGCAAGGCCAGATTCTGTGGCTACACCTATCACTCCTACAACTGGAGGCAGGGGTAGAGGTCAAAATGCAGCACAAGTAGTTAGGGCTGCTGCTTCAGGGGCTCCCACAGCAAAGCATAAAAGATGGGATTCTATGGATGCACAAGCTCTATTAGTGATTTCTCTCTGTCAAGAGGTTCATTATTCCTCACATTCGGTCATGCAAGACGTTAAAGGCAGCTTGGGAGATATTGGAGAGTATGTTTGCAGCAAGAAATGATGCTAGAGTTTCCTTTCTTAAGAGAGAGCTTTCTCATACGCATATGGATGAGGGAGATTCCATGAATACTCACCTCACAAAGCTTCAGGGTTTGAGGGAGCAACTGCTGAATCTTGATGAAGTTATTCCGGATTCAGAGATGATTACCACTACTCTGAATTCTTTTCCTGAGTCCTATCTTGGTTTCCACACCTCGCTGAATTTGTCATTGAGGGGAGGCAGCAATCCTCTCTCTTTTCACGAGTTGGTAGGACTTCTATTGTAGAAAGAGCAGACACGAAGAAATATGGCAACACGGGCTGGCGAGCATGCCATGCTTTCTAAGTTTAAGCCCAAGGGAAAAGGGCAGCAAAAGCAACATGCCAATGAGCCTGCACATCAGCATAAAGCTAATTCAGGACAACCCTCTTATAAGGCTAAGGGTGATGCAGATAAGCCTAGAAAGAAGGGCATTTGTCACTACTGCAAGAAGCGAGGTCATTATATTGGTGAATCCAAGAAGCGCATAGCTAAAGAAAAGAAAAGGGATTCATGTATGGTTGTGTTAGATGCATCAGCTCCTCATGCACATGATGGGGGAGATGTTACAATCAACTTTGTGGAAGAACACTATGCTTTTTTGTCTTGCATTTCAGATTCTTCAGTGGGTAGTTCAGATGCTACAGCCACTATTGAGGATGATACTTATGCTTTCTTGACTTGCAGTTATGATCCTTCAAAGGATGCATGTTCTCTCAGTGTCAATGAGACACTGAATACTTGGTATTTTGAGTGCACGGGAGTCTCCTTGCATACTTGTCCATACAGCCATCAAGGTATGTATGGTGTCTGTCCAGATACTAGCCAATGTGTGCGAGGGATGAACTTGAGTTCCCTCCAATGCCTCTGTGCATCTGGCTCTCCAGATATGCCAGGCTGCTATGCTCGCCAAAATCTCCCAAGAGGTATCCACAGAGGCATGTATAGCTGCAAAAGGAAGGTGTGGTATTACATCCAAAGAACAGGACTCAACCTGACGACGTCGAATCGAAATGGTCCGAAAGGAGTCAAGTCTCTCATAGAATACCTGAGGCCCTGTAAGAGAAAGCCAAGCCTCTGAGCCCCATGTCATAAAGAATGGGGAGTGGGCTAAGTGACTGAAAATCCTGGTTACCCCTATCCAAATCATCCTCGCCTGTCTGCAATCCCATAAGCAATGCTGAATAGTCTCCAAAGTAGAGAGGCAAGGAGGGCAAGTAGGGTCTTTCTATTCTTGTGGGATTTCCAGAGTCTCTTCCAGAAGCACCTCTGCAAATCCGTAGTGATATCAAATGTCTCCCAATGACGAACTCTGGAAGGTCTCCAACCTCTACTACTGAGCTGGAATCTCCTGACATTCTGACCGTGTAACGAAAGAAGGGGATGCTCTTCTCTCGATGCCTTGCGTCAATCCACTCCCACTCTCCAGGGTCCCACTGCAAATACCTAATGGGAACTCCCCTATAGAGCCAAAGCCTCCAAGATACGGTGGAGAGAAGCCGGGGTCTAGGTCGAGGAACCACTCTGAATCTGATCCCTGTACCAAAAGACCTACAACCTTGATAGGCTGAAAAACAGACTCAAGCAAGATGTCCTCTGTGGACCTGAGCAATCTGACACCATCATGCACACTAAAAACCAAAGCATCCTCATGTGCATCTTGAAAGGCCAAAACCTGAAGAGGAACACCACCTCTCGTAAAAGTACTTGCCCAAGTGAAGCAAGTGAGTGGCATATCATCTGTGTCTACCCAATCCGCTGGAAGGGCTGCCTCAATCTGCAAGATCCTCCCTGCACTTCCTCTGAGATGTCCTGTCAACTGAGATTTGGTCTTCTCTGGAAGCCTGCGGAAAGCTTTTCATTACCCCAATGATGAGGCGGGTCCCCTCTCCCACCTGGACCATTGCATGTAGAGTGAGGCACCAATTGGTCTGCCATGATCATCCAATATACTGTCAGTCCACATGATCGTGCATATCAATCTCTTCACAAGAGGAAGGAGGAATCCTTCGAAGAGTGCGTTTGAAACTGGCCCATGCTTTCAGTATGGCAACCATGAGAGGGGACGAAGGTGATCTGAGGTGTGCTGTGGTGAAAATCCACCTAATACTGCTCATCCAGTCTCCTCCTGTAGAAGGTGTGTGTTATGCTCTAGCCGAGATAGCATGACCTCGGAAAGATCGGTGGGCATTTTCTCTTAGATGACCGACTTTTGTAATATTTTATGTGCGTAAATAAAATGGTCAAGAGAAGTAACTGCCAAGGTCCTAGGTGAGGGTGTAATGGCATTGACTAGGTGGTTGTGAGTGCTAAGGCCTAGGTGCACCTAAATGTGTAATAATGCCAAGGGGCAAATGTTCTAAATTGTGCCCCAAGAGAGGGGTAATTGGTGTACCAAGTAAAAAGGTCTAAAAATGATGACATGTGGCAGAGGGAACCATCTAGGGAGTTGTGGGTTTGTGGATAGGCATGAGAAATGAATTATGTATCTTAAGTAACATGCGATCCACGAAATTGGCTGGGTGGAAATTCGTGATGCCATCGCCTGAGAATTTGCTTGCCTGTGATTGACGAAACCAAGAGAGAGAATTAGAAAATGTTCGTTTCATTTGGTATAAGAGCCGAAGCCGTTGTGACGATTTGGGCCATCGAGCAGTTCTTCAAGGTTCCTTGACGGGCGAATATTTGAGTCTCAGCATCGATGCTCTCCTTGCCTACGCAATTAGCTTGGGAATGAAGAGGGGAGGCGAACTTCTGAACAGAGCGTGTAGGTTTGACGAGGGGGAAAGTAGCGGGGCAGGCTGAGGATGAGCTGTGATGGCATGGCGCACCTTCGAGTATTTGACGGACAAGCCTTGCGTGGTTGTGGTTGATGCCAAAAGCTAAGCTCTTACAGGTATTCTGCAAGTGAAAGAGTCGCAAGGCCTGGACCTCCCTGGTGGTCCGACAACGTACGGGTTTGCTGAGCAGCGATGTGCGCCCGTGTGGAGGTGGCGATAGCAAGTTTCGTCACGTGGGCTACCTCGACGTTACAGTTACCAGACAGGTTGACCTTCAGTGGTTCCAAGATCAATATCAAAATATTGATAGAGTGGAAGGACGTAGCTTAACCGTCAACGCGGAGGGTCTACACGAGGCGCGGGATTTGTTGGAGTGAAGCGATATGTGTAGCGGGGTGATAAATCTGCGTAACAGCAGACGGAAAAAAATAGATATTCCCGTTTTACACAGGCCGGAGAATCTCGAAGCATCGTGACTTGTACCTGTGGTCCAAAACCAGCGTAACAAGGTTCAACAGGAGGAGTGACGAGTGATTTCTGGGTCTCGGCGTCGTCTTCGACGATTTACTCCAGGGAGCAAATTTTCTTTTCTTCCATATCAAATTTTAGTTTCCAGTTGCAGGCGATTTATTCCTGTACAGCAGAGGCTGCAGTTTATTATTCATGTATAACAAAAGGGGAATCTGAAAAAAAAAATAAAAAAATAAATCTATTTTCCCTTTTGAAACTATGGAAGCAGAGGGACAAGATTCCAGGGTGAATCCTAGTGAATCTAGAGCACGGTCTACACAACAAATGTCCCATCACACAACACCTACTCTGGTGGGTAGGATTTCGGTATTAGAAGATGCTTCACAGTAAATCATGAACCAGCAGCTTCAAGTGAACGCTGGTCAAAATGAAATTAGGGAGATGGTGCAAGCCTTGTCGGCTAGGCCATCTAGAATTGACAAGGGCAAAGCTCCAGCAGAGCCAGAGCCCAGTATACACTCATCAGAGCGTGCGAAGGTCAAGGTGCCTAATATTGCCAACTATAGACCGGAGAAGTACGCTGGTCGGATGACCGAGCGCAGTTCTGATGTGATCGAGGTTTGGTTATACAAGTGGGAAGAAGCCTTCGCCATTTGTGAAATCAGATCTGATCTAAAGAAAATCCGTGAGACCACTCACCTGTTTATTGAGGCAGCAGAAAGATGGTGGATAAAGCAACAGAAGGATCAAGTTGCCCCTACCACCTGGGAAGGGTTTAAAGCTGAATTTAAGAAACACTTTCTTCCGCCTGACGAAGAGTCCCGAGCATGGGATGCTTATAGAAACCTTCGTCAGAGGAATTTGTTGGTGGCAGAGTACACTGACAAGTTCAGGGAATGTGTTATGAAGATAACAGACCCTCTCCCTATGTCAGTTCAGTTGAAAGACTATATCTATGGACTGAACGACAAGATTAAAATGGAAGTTCGGGCTAAATATGTGACTACATTAGATGAATCTATTGCAGTAGCCCTGAACTATGAGGATGTCAGAGGCAAATCTAGTGGGTTTGTGCAGGCAGGGACTCAGTATGAGTACCCGAGAAAAGGGGGATTTCAGAGGAAATGGACTTCAAAGACAAGTGTCTCGCAGCCAAGTGGCCAAACCAAGCAGGTGAAGCCGGTTGAGGGACCAGCAAAAACAAGCACCACCGTTGGGGTGAAAAGGAAAATAACTCCAATGGCAGCCCGGGCTTGGTCAAAGTCCTCGTTGACCCCTGAGCAAAAAGAGAGAGCTAGAAAAGAAGGATTGTGCTTCGGCTGCCTTCAGCGACATCACTGGAAAGATTGTCCACTGAATAAAGACCGTCACACGCCCAATATGATAATATCTGAATGCGACGCGGAAATGCAGGAGAGTCCCAATGCGGAACATATGCAGATGCAATTGGCGGGACCTTCTGAGAGGTTAGTACCTGTGTTGTTAAGTGTGTCTGTTACTAAGTTAGTAAGCGGTGCACCTGATAACATCCTTTCAAAGCCCGCAGCAACGGGGTTTACGGTTTTCGATGAGCCCGAGTTGATTAAAATGAAAGGGCAAGTAGCCAGTCATGATGTGATTGTGTTGTTTGACTCAGCGTCAACACACAATTTAATCAACTCGAAGCTTATTAAGAGGCTCAAGTTGAAAACTAGTCCGTTTGACTATGCTTATACGGTCAGGATGGCGGACGGAAGTTCAACTGAAGTATGGGACCAAAGGGTTACCTAGTTGGAACTTCGAATTCAAGACTATGTTGAGAAGCTGGACTTTGAACTGACCAGACTTGCTCACGCAGATATAGCTCTAGGCATGGCTTGGCATTTTTGGAAAAATCCAGCCATTGATTGGAAAAAGCATATTTACCAGTTCAAGATGAACGGAGTAGAATATGTTTTGCGAGGTGAAAAGGATTTACCTCGAGGACCATTGATTTCAGCCATGGAAATTCGGAAGACTCCGAAAGAGTTTCTGTGTCTGTGTATAGCATCGGTAGAGTCGATTGATGATGCATCGACTAGCACTAAGGCTACCCAAGATGGGAAAATGGCCGAGTTGGCTAAAGAGATATCAGAGAAGTTCTCTGAATGTTTTAGGGATGAACTACCTTGTGGGTTACCTCCAGAGTGGAATGTTCAGCATAAGATTAAACTGATCCCGGGGGCAGAACCTGTAAATAGACCTCCCTATAGAATGAGTTTTACTGAAGAGGCGGAGGTGCATAGACAACTGGAAGAATACCTCAAGTTGGGGCAGATTCAACCAAGTTTCTCATCTTTTGCTTCGCCAGTGATATTAAAGAAGGAAAAGGATGATACGTTTCGCCTCTGTATAGATTATAAAGCATTGAATAATATCACTGTTAAGCACAGGTATCCGATGGCTCAGATTGATGATTTGCTAGATGCATTACATGGAGCCGTGATTGTCAGCAAGATAGATCTTAAGTGTGGCTACCATCAGATCTGGATTAGAGCCGAGGATGTGCATAAAACTGCTTTCAGAAGCAAGTTTGGTCATTATGAGTTTTTGGTAATGCCCTTCGGACTTATCAATGCTCCAGCTACATTCGTCATGCTTATGAACGATTTTCTACGTCTGTATATCGGAAAGTTTGTAGTACATTTTATTGACGATATTCTAGTGTTCAATAAAAGTATTACTGAGCATTGTGAACACTTGAGAATAGTGTTCAGTACTTTGAGGAAAGCCAGTCTTTATGTAAATAAAAAGAAAACTATACTGTGTATGGTTAGGCTTGAATATTTAGGATTCATAATTACTCCAGAGGGGGTAGAAATGGATCCGAAGAAAGTGGCTGCGATACTGACTTGGCTAATCCCTCAGAGTCTGACCGCGTTGCGATCATTCTTGGGATTTGTCCAATTTTATAGAAGGCATATAAAAGGATATTCCGAAATAGTATCGCCATTGACTGATTTGACCTCAGATAAAGTACCTTTTATATGGGGACAGAATCAACAAGAAAGTTTTAACACCATAAAACAAGCTGTGGTCACCGGACCGGTGTTAACAATAGTTGATCCCCAGAAACTGTTGTTCTTGGAAACTGATGCAAGTGGCATTGCGGTAGGAGCAGTCCTCCTTCAAGAGGAAAGGCCAGTAGCCTTTGAAAGCAAGAAGCTTTCTCCCTCTCAAAGGAATTGGCCAACTCATGAATTGGAGTTGTATGCTGTTATCCATGCTTTGAAAACATGGAGGCATTATTTGTATGGTTCAGAGTTTTATGTGGATGTGGATCATGATACTCTGAAACATTTTTGTAAACAGCCTGACTTGAGGGGCCGCCAAGCCAAGTGGGCAGAGCTCATGCAGGAGTTTAATTTAACGATTCGGTACCGAAGAGGAAAAGATAATAAGGTGTCTGATGCGTTGTCTCGCATTATGCACAACCTGGGTTTCACGGTATTAGAGAGTGCTCTAATGACCGAGATTAGAGAAACTCAAAAGGTGGACGAGTTTGTCCAGAGCTTATGGCCTAAAGCTCATGTGTTTAAACCCAGGGAAAACGAAAAGGGTGACCTGGCATCCAGAAAAAGCCAAACTTATGCAAGATATACCATAAGGGATGGTATGCTGAAAAGAAATGGCAAGGTTGTAGTACCTAGTCAGAATGATCTCAGGCAGAGAGTCATTCGACAGTGCCATGATAGCCCATGTGCGGGACATCCAGGAGTCGAGAAGACATGATCTCGTGAAGCGAGATTTCTTTTGGCCAAAGATGAAAAAGCATATTCATGAATATGTGACACGGTGTTTCTCGTGTCAAGTAAGTAAGGCCGAGCGGGTGAAGCCACCCGGACTTTTACAGCCCTTGGAAGTACCACTAAGTAAGTGGGAGAGCATTTCCATGGACTTTATTGTAGGGCTGCCTACGACCCAAGGAGGATATGATTCTATCCTTGTGGTGGTTGATCGTCTAACCAAGATGGCTCACTTCATTCCAACTAGAGAGTCTGTTAGTGCCCCGCAAGTGGTGGATTTGTTTATTAGACATATATTTCGTGTGCATGGATTGCCTAGATCCATAGTGTCGGACAGGGATGTCAGATTTACCGGTCAATTTTGGACAGCGGTATTTGAGACACTAAGGACTGAGTTGGGAATAAGTAGTGGGGATCATCCTGAGACGGATGGTTAGATGGAGAGAGTCAACCAGACTTTAGAGAATATGCTGAGGGCATATGTGTCATTGAGGCAACATACGTGGGACAAGTGGTTGCCATTGTTAGAGTTTGCCTACAATGATAGAAAACATTCCTCTACAGGGTTCAGTCCGTTTGAGCTGAACTATGGTTATAGACCAGCAAATCCAACTATAGTTGGAGTACATCAGAAAGTGCCTGGTGCCGCGAACTTTGTGGTTCAGGTGCGGGAGATGCTAGCACTTGCGAGAGCTAATATCCGCCAGGCTATGGATAGAGCCAAGGTGTATGCGAGGACAAAAGTGCAGCAACTTCTTCTTCAGGAAAGAAGGTCCGGACTCCGCTCCTGCGAGCTCCCTCCCTCCCCGTCGTGCCCCGTCTACCCCTCCCTCGCTTTCTGCGTGGCCCCTCCCTCTCCCTCCGCTAGCAAGCCGCGCAGCCAGCCGCCCCCTCTCCGCCTTGCTTCTCCTTCTCTCCGCCACGCCCCCCCTCCCCCTCGCCTCATCGCTTCTCTGCCACGCTCCCCCCCTCTCCTCGCCACGCTCCTTCACCCCGCTCTGCCTCACTCCTCGCCACTCCGCTCCACTCACCCACCCCACCCCGCCTTTCTCGCCCGCTCCTCGTGCCTCGCCACCCGCCCGCTCGCTCACCTCACCACCGCTCCGCTCACCTAACCCAGCCGCCTCACCCGCTCCGCTCCACGCCCCCACCCCCTTTCCACTCACCTCACCCGATCTCCACTCCACTCACCTCACCCCACCCTCGCCCCACCTCACCTTCACCTCACCTCACCTCACCTCACCTCACCCGTTTAAAAAAAAAAAAAAAAACTCACCTCACCCCACCCTCGCCTCACCTCGCCTCACCTCACCTCCCCTCCCCCGCTTCGCTTCCCATTCCTCCCCCCTTCCTTTCCTTTTCCTTCCCCACCTTGGGAGTTCGCAGTTAGTCAAGCGATATGGCGGCTACGTGTCCGGAACCGGTGACCCAGACGGACCCCCCCCTCCATCAGCCTATCGCATCACATTGACAGAGCACCAGGTCTCCTTGGTGAAAATCAACTGGCATAAGTCAGTTGGTGAAAATCAACTGGCATAAGTCAGTTGGTTTTCTTACAGATCCGGGAGCCAGCTCACAGTGGGGTATTTTCCTGGGGTTTCGCTGGATCCCCAGAGGACAGACGACACGTTACCTGGGATTCCAGGTAGGCCTGGACATCACACCGGCTCAGCAGTTCTTGCCGGTCCTAGCCTCCATATGACGGAAGCTTGCTTTCTGGAGCACGGCTCGGCTTTCCTTAGCAGACAGGGCCCTTGTGGTCAACCAGGTCCTTCTTGCCACTGCTTGGTATGTGGCCTCTTGTTGGTGTTTTTCGAGGTCTTGTGTAGCCCAGCTGAGGAGACTGGTGCGGAACTTCCTATGGTTTGGTTCAGACGGTTCCGGCATCACCAGAGCTAGGGTCGCTTGGCAGACGGTCATTCTCCCCCAGGCAGAGGGCGGCCTTGGCATCATAGATCCAGAGCTGCAGAGTCAGGCACTTCTTGGCAAGGTAGTCATCCGCGGTCTGACCCCAGGAGGGCAGACGTGGAAGCTCTTGCTACAGCATGGTCTCAGTGGGTGTACTCCCCAGAGAGGGGGTGTTTGGCAGCCTTCTATTCGATGGATCTTCACTTCAGCTCCTTTGACTCAGCCCCGTTCCCCCTTCCTCCGTAGCCTCATTTCGATCTGGAGGAAGTTGCGACACAGCCTTTCCCAGGTTCCCCCTAGCTACCGAGAGGAGACAGACAGACAGCCCTTGATCTGGAGCAGCCAGGTGATAGATGATACAGGTCGTCAGCTTGGAGAGAGATCCCATATCCCTTGGGCGCTCTGGGCGCATGGGCCCGCGCGCTCATTCTGGGTTTGGAGGGACGTCTACAGTCGGATGAGCCCAGGTGAGCTGGCAGCATCAGCAGGTACGGCACGTGGGATCCAGGCTCAGCGAGCGGAGATTGATGCTGCCATCCCTGCAGGTTGGAGGATTCCCGTAGGCACCGGACAGCTCTTCCTTGGAGATGAGAGGTGGCTAGGACAGTTCACTCCACGAGGCATTCCTTTGGTGGTGGCAGCCTCTTCTCGGATTCTTCGGTACATTTCTTCTCCATCACTGATGACAGTCGCCTATAGAGCAGAGAGGCCGTGATCGACCCCCAGCTTCCCTGGCAGCGCCTTCGCATTGTAGGGCTGCAAGGGAAGACTTGGCATATAGACCCCCTGATTACGCAGGTCCAGGATTGGAGACTCTGGATATGGGAGGGCCGTTCCTTGTCAGAGGTGGAGTGGGACCCAGGGGAGTGGCTTTGGCCACCGTCGGAAACCTCAGAGAACCCTACCCCCTTCTTTCTTACAGTGCACGCACGGGTCGGCGTGCTCTTGGGGCTCTCCAGCGTGGGCTACCCACACAGGCACATAGGTGGTATGCCCAGGGGATATCCTTGGTCTTTCTTCGCACTTCCTGGAAGACTCTTTGGGCTAGTTGGCGTCCGAGGAAGATCTCCTACTTCCTTTGGATGGTGGCACACAAGGGGCTTCCAGTTGGTAGCTGGCTGAGACAGATGGGGCAGGAGGGGCATTGCCAGATGTGTCTTCTGGAGGAGGAGTCCCTGAAGCATTGCCTTTGGAGCTGCTCGCATGCGCAGACGGTTTGGAAGGGAATCATGGGGATCTTAGCTAGGGCTACACCTGAGCTAGGACCGATCACTTGGGGAGCCGTTTGTTGGTGCAGCACTGAGCTGGGACATCACTTGGCCTATGAGTTCTCTAGACAGGATCTCGTCTTTTTCATCACGCAGGCCTCTTGGGCATACATGGACAGCTTCCCATGGCATTTGACAGAGACAGATGCAGGAGCGATGCCTCGGCACCCAGTTTGGGAGATCATAGGGAGCATCACAGGCTGGCATATCTGGACTTCTAGATGCGCGCAGACTGTAGGAGCTCAAACTTCTTCTACCACCCAGACCCTCGCAGATATCTGGAGCACGATCATTCACACGCTCAAGGGTCAGTGGGATCAGATTCAGGGAGAGTCCCGGGCAGGGAAGGAAAAGAGACGACGTTTCCTTCGCGACTGGGACCACCGGGAGTTATTCTTCCAGCACTCCACTCAGAGTCTTCAGTGGCATTACGCCCCTCCACCGTGGCTGTTTGTCCACTCTCCGACGATTATGCCCTAGGAGGCTTGTATATAGCATTTTGACTTCTCGGGCTGAATCCGTTTTGTGATTACAGCCCGCTGGCCTTCAGGCCTTCTTGTACTCTCGCTTTCAAGTAATATAACTAGCACTACTTTTTGCGCAAAAAAAAAAGAGCCAAGGTGTATGCGGATGAAAACCGGTCTATAAGAGTATTTAAGGAAGGAGAAAAAGTTTTTCTCAGAGTTCCTTCGCACTCGAAGTCGTTAACTTCAGGAGAGTGTGCTAAGTTATCACCTCGATACTGTGGGCCGTGGTTAATTCTAAGGAGAATAGGCAAGGTAGCCTATAAATTAGAATTGCCACAGGGGTGTAAGGTGCACCCAGTGTTTCATGTTTCTCGTTTAAATTTTTTTTTGCATATAGGTGACTTACTAATCGAAGGTGTTGTTTTGTTTCAGGAGATAGAGGATAATGCAAGACGCAAACCAACAAGAATCCTTGACCGAGGAACAATGCAAGTGCGCAATCAAAAGATCCCCACGGTGTTGGTTGCATGGCATGGTCTACCTCTATCGGAAGCTACCTGGGAATCCGTATACGAGTTACGGAGAGCGTTCCCAGATTTCATCATCGAGGACGCTGATGCTTGAAGAGGGAAGGAATGTTATGCTCTAGCCGAGATAGCATGACCTCGGAAAGATCGGTGGGCATTTTCTCTTAGATGACCGACTTTTGTAATATTTTATGTGCGTAAATAAAATGGTCAAGAGAAGTAACTGCCAAGGTCCTAGGTGAGGGTGTAATGGCATTGACTAGGTGGTTCTGAGTGCTAAGGCCTAGGTTTACCTAAATGTGTAATAATGCCAAGGGGCAAATGTTCTAAATTGTGCCCTAAGAGAGGGGTAATTGGTGTACCAAGTAAAAAAGGTCTAAAAATGATGACATGTGGCAGAGGGAACCATCTAGGGAGTTGTGGGTTTGTGGATAGGCATGAGAAATGAATTATGTATCTTAAGTAACATGCGATCCACGAAATTGGCTGGGTGGAAATTCGTGATGCCATCGCCTGAGAATCTGCTTGCTTGTGATTGACGAAACCAAGAGAGAGAATTAGAAAATGTTCGTTTCAATGTGCACGTCTGTATGCTGCTAAATATATAAAAAAGGCCTTCCACGGCTCCTGCCTTGGCATAAGTCCCCGCACCACCATCTTGCAGAGTAAAGCTGTGCATTGTAAATCTGGATCAATAATATTGAGACCCCCTTCCTGTGTAGGGAGGATGAGGGTCTCCCAAGCCACCCTAGCTAACGCATCTGCTGTGCCATCAAGCCTACTCCAAAGAAAATTTTTGATCGGTCTCTTGAGCTGAGTGATGCAGTCCCTAGAACGGCACTAGCATGAACAAACAAACCAGACCGTGGCCAAGAGGACCTGGTTGACCACCATAACTCTAGAGGCAAGATCTAGCTTGGCTGAGCTCCAAAAAAGGAGCTTTCTCCTGATGCTCTTTAACACGGGAGCAAACTGCTGCGTGGACGAAATATCCAAGCCGATCTAGCAGCCGAAATACCTAACTGGCACACCCCTCTGAACCCAAGTGAATCCTATGTTAAGCCCCCAAACTGGAGTGTCCTCACCACTGATCTAAAAGCCATTGGATTTATGCCAATTTATCTGCGGCCCCGCTGCCAAGCAAAATATATGAGAGAAGATCCGATTTTGCATTTTTAGTGAGTACTCCCACTGCTGCGATGCAGAATGCGGAGTTATGGCATGCCAGGTATGGGCACATGAGCTATGGCAGTTTAATGACACTTTAGAAGCATGCTATGATTGATGCATTGCCTCCTTTGGAGTCACCTGCTCCTCATGCATGTGAGGGTTGCATCCTTGGCAAGATGGATAGATTTCCTTTCAAAAAAGGATGGTGTAGTGAGAGCTACACGCAAATTACAGCTCATTGACAGTGATGTGTGTGGTCTCATGAGGACACCTGCTTTTGGGGGTTATCTCTATTATTTTACATTCATAGATGACTTCACCAACTACAGTTGGGTCTATGGTCTTTGGCTCGAAGACCTCATGTGTGCAAACTATGTTTTGAATCGGGCTCCCATAAAGGCTTTGAAGACAATCACTCCCTATCAGGCATGGCATGGGAGGAAGCCTTCAGTGGATCACTTCAGAGTTTTTGGTCGTGTTGCATATGCCCACGTGCCTGTGGAGTTTCGACATAAGTTGTCAGATAAGGCACTTAAATGCATTTTTGTTGGGTATAGTGCACATAGCAAAGGCTATCGTCTCTACAATCCTGCTTCTCGCAATATTTTTGTTAGTAGAGATGTTATATTTTCAGAGAATTCAGCACATACACATGCTGAATTTAATATTCCAACTTCTTCAGACGATGTTTTTGAGGGGACGCTGCCTATAGCATTTGGTTCCCCAGCTGAGGTTCATGCTGAAAATCAGAATTTACAGCAGCAACCTCCTGATCCACATGCCCCGATTCAGCCGCAGGTTGATTTTGTACCTCCACAGGGTGTGGATGAAGTTGTTAGGCAAGAGATTCAAGAGATACACACAGCCAAAACAGTCCCGAATTGGGTGCTACAGACTCTCAGCGAGAGTAGGCTTGAGGCTCCATTGCCTGGCAGAACTCGTAGTGCAGTAAGGCACGCAGGGGGGCTCTTTCAGTTGAGACAGCTTATGCAGGTACTCTTCTTGATGAAGAAGAACCTGACTCTTTTGAGGAAGCAAAGGATAATGTGCATTGGATGCATGCCATGCACAATGAATTGAAGTCCATTGAGAAAAATCAGACTTGGGATGTTGTGGATTTGCCACCAGGTAAGCATGCCATTGGTACCAAGTGGGTTTTCAAGGTGAAAAGGAAGCCAGATGGGTCCATTGACAGGTACAAGGCAAGGTTGGTTGCCAAAGGCTATGCACAAAAGAAGGGCATAGATTATGAGGAGACTTTTGCTCCTTCATCTCGGATGACCACCATCAGATCGATTATTACTAGGGCTGCAAATCTTGTTTGGAATGTCCATGAGTTGGACATAAAAACAGCTTTCCTTGATGGGGACTTGTAGGAAAAGGTTTATGTCAAACAACCTCCTGGATTTGAACTTTCTGGCAATGCACTTCAGGTTTGCAAGCTTAACAAAGCTTTATATGGGCTGAAACAAGTCCCACGTGCATGGTATGTCAAGATCGATGTATTCCTGGCAAGTAAGGGATTACATAATAGTTCCACGGAAAGCACCCTCTACATCAAGAAGGATGGGGGGGATATTTTAGTCATCATTCTTTATGTAGATGACATGCTGCTCACAGGGTCAAATGAGGAAATAATTGCAGATTTTAAAGCTGAGTTGAAAGCTGAATTCGACATGACAGATTTGGGCATGTTAAATTTTTATTTGGGGATCTAGTTTATACAAGACAAGCATGGCATCGTTATGTCTCAATCCAAGTATGTGGAGAAGCTCTTGGATAATTGAGGTTCACTATCACTATGTCAGAGAGAAGCTACATGCAGGGGAGATCAGTATGATCTATGTGTCAACACATGACAATGTTGCAGACATCTTCACCAAAGCACTTCCACGTGAGAAGTTTGAGGCATTTCGCAGTGCCCTGAACTTATCTCGTTTTGGTGATTGATCTTTTCCTTGTACATGACATTGACACTGCAAGGGGGTGTTAGAATTGTTGATATATTCTAGGCACTGACCAATGTAATGTCAATAAGTGGGTTAGGGGCACTTTTCCCTCTTTTAGAGGTTTTTCCCCCTAACCACAGTTAGTTCACTAACTATGGTTAGTGAATAGCATAACGTTTTGTCACTTAGACAAAACCTTCACACTCTAGTACTTAGTTCACTTCTTCTATTGCATACTTACGTTCAGCTCTCATTGTCTTGCTCCGATTCAGTCGTCTGCTCATATCCTTCAGCGTTGACTGTCTGTTGACTGTGTGCTGATTGCTGATTGCGCAAGGCTGCCTGCATGGCTGTACGGATGCCTGCATGGCCGTTGACCTGGCTGCCTGCGTTGGCACTAGCTAGCATGGCCACGGTCTGGTGGATGTCCATGACAGTATCTTGGCACAACGCGAAACATGTGTGTGAGAAATCTGCCTTTTTCTCTTTGGCTAAAGAGCTTAGACTTCAGCAAATGGGCTTTAGTTTTGAGGAGATCAACAAATGGTTTTGACAATTGCAAAACTTCGTCTACCCATGTATCTTTTAGAGTAGCTTTAATTGAAAGCTCCATCAATTGTGCTGATGAGTGCTTTTAATTTGGAAATTTTAACAAGAGCACATCTTTTGGCACAAAGTAAGCAAAATACCCTTTCTCCTTGCCGCAAAATTTTTATTTCTTTGCACGCTGCATCAAGGGATTCATTCAATGTGGAGGTGATACCCACAATTGATAGAGAACCAAAAATCTGCAAGACATCGCATGGATTAGTGTCACATCAATATGTAGAATCTTGAAGAGAAACTGAGCTGTGATACCGATGATTGATAGAGTATCAAAAATCTGCAAGAGTGTCACATCAATATGTAGAACCTTGAAGAGAAAAAATGAGCTTCAAGGTATGGATAAGAACTACTTGTACCTTATTGGCATACCCAGTTTGCTGGATGTGTGTACTGAAAAGTGACTCAAAATGATCTGATATTGATTTGACTTTGACAGGTGTGATAATAGTCACATCAAGCATATTGAAAGAACTATCGGCTGTGTATTTTTCTTACAACCGACATTAGTTAATATGAAGTGAGAGAAGCCAACTACTATAAAGCTCTCAGAGAATCTGATTATCTATTGCTCCAGAAAGTGAGCTGCAGAAATACTTTAAAACCTTAAAAGCTTCTTTTGAAATTCATTGTAAGGCAGTGCAGTTAAACCTGCCAATTTACTGTTATTAAGTCATCAGTCGATTCCCCATCTGCAACAATGAGCTGGTCCCTCAAGAGGAAGTTTCCAACTTAATGATTGTGACGGCGAAAGTCACCAAGCAATACCACCTTCTCCTTCGTTTATAAGGTTTTTGCAGAGCTCTTTGTACTCAGGGATAGTAGTTTTTGAAAAGAATAATGGCTCAACACAAAATGGCTCAACTCACTCGATTCTAGGTGAAGGGTCAAAGGCGATACTGAAATGTGAAGTCCTTCCATCATTATGTAGATTTCTATTACAAACAGAGAAATTTGAGATTTTGATATACTCTCCAACATTTAGAGCTTCAAGATAATTCACATAGGATAATCTGTGTAAAGTTATAGAAGCAATGCCTTCTCTATCAAATAGGTCGACTTTCAAAGACCTAGGGTAGGAGATGTTTTGAATCATGTACAATCCGTGCTTGCTTAAAATCTTCCTCTCAAAAACCACATTTTTCAACGAAAGGTCAATCTCTTTGATCAGTAGAGGCTTCATAGAGGACTATTGGCTTCATCTTCATTTTCTATATTTTGAAGTGGCAGTTCAGGTGGCAATGGACTATAGGATTCGGATTGTTCTTCTTTTGAAAATAGGACTTTTGGTTTTTTTTCAATGAGATGACTATCATGTAGACTTCTTTTCGCTTGTGTCCTAGTTGTTGGAGAATATGTTTCAATTGTTGGGGGAGAAGAAAGAAAGAAAGTCTATTAAAGTCTTTGGAAGACCAAAAAAGGTATATGAGACTAAAAGCAGCTGATACGGTGATGGGTGGAGCCACTAAACAGGCATCAACACCCAGGATGCATACAAACATAAAAAAATCCATAATCCTGCCCATAACGGCATTAGTACATAAAAGGAAAAGACTCTTGGAGTGGAAGCTGGCGAGAGTGGCAACCCTAGGAGGGGGGCATCGATGTGTGAAGATCCTGCAGAGAGCAAGTTAACAAAGATGCCACGTCCATCATCAAAGATCACAGTTTCTCATGCTGTCCATTCAGAATTTACATTTTAGAACACAAGAAATGTACTTAAATAAAAAAGGACATATAATTTTCACAAATGTGATGCAGTCCACATTAGAAAATATAAAGTAAGTCCTCTTCCTATGAAACAACATGCAGTAGGAGATGTTTATAGTGATATAATCTTCATCACAATGTGATACAGCCTACATCAGAGCTTCTTAAAACACCTCTCACCCAATGAAATAATTTGTAGTAGGGGATACTTATAGTTTTTTCAATGTACTATATCTTGAACCACCATGCTGCCATCCCCAAGCCCAGTCTTAACTAAGGTCCTTAGTCCAGTTAGGACATAAGGTGGGCATAGGACCTTTAGTCTATCACTAACTGCGTAACTGTCTTAATTAGCCATAGCTCAAAGATCGAGTGATTGTACTTTCCTTTTATTTGTAATCAGAATGCTTGTAGAGGCTGGGAGGGTGCACATTTCCAATCTGGTCGGTCTTGATGCCAGGTACACATTCGATCTGCAAATCGTATTTTAACTCTTTGTGAGGCAAACAGAGGCTTTTATATAAAAGCAGGGCAATTTGTGGCATCATTACAGCATATGCCAAAGGAATATGTCTCTATTTTGTCGGTGCTGCAAGATCAGGTATGCTGTTTTGGTTCTATAAGCTTCTAATTGCCCTTCCCGTATTTTTCAATCTGCAACAATAGCAGTCACTTGAATTATAATGGTTTGTCTGATCCGTTTTTCTGTTTCTTCAGGCAATTTCCTGCCCTTTCAAAATAGTCGAGAGAGTGTTGCAAGAAGAGTTCGGACATGATGCCATGGATATGTAAGGCTTTTCATTTTTGCTCATAAGTGTTCCGTATGGCTATTTTAAAGTGTTAGCTTCTCCTTACTTTTCTTGTATGCAAGTTGGCAAGATTTTTTCTTTACAGCTCTACCATTGTGCCCATGACTTGAATTTTCACTCAGAACATGGACTGAGTGGAGAACTCATCATCTTGAATTCTCTAGAAGGGAACTGCAGAGGCTCTCATATCTTGCTTGAAATTGGTTTCAATGTCGTGTGCGACACTCTTGACCTGCATGCTTTGGTCCCGTGCCTTGGGAAGTTCTAGTGGGTCTTGGATGTTTTTACTTCTTTAAACGTCCCCTCTGTATTGAAAGTCCATGTAGCTTCGTGCTTTCTTGCCATAGAAGTCATACTAGCCCTCAAAGTAGATGATGTGGTGTTGTCCCTCGAGATAGCTGCACCCTTTTTAGATTTGGGGGAAAATTGTCATTGGAGGGACCTTCTTTCGATTGTGACCTTGTTATTACACCCGACATTGCAATATGTTGTCCATCATTTTCCCCTGCTGTCACTACTTCAGCCATATTGGCTCAAGGTGTTGGTTCCTCTACTTCATTGGGGCAATCCATACTATAATGGCCATTAGTGTTGCACCAAGTATAGGATGGCCTTGCAAGTGGATTGGATACATACCGTCTCGGTAAAGAATATATCCAAGTACATTGCTAATCAGCGAATTTTTCTTGTTCCCTATCCTCCTCAGTACTTGTATGCATTTTTGGTGCTATTGATTAGGACAAGTCTCCATCAAAGGTTGTAGCTCATATGCGATGACTCAGACTCGACTCAGGAACATCAAGATGAGCTCAATTATGAAGATTATTTCGACCCTTGCTATGTAGTACAATTTTCACACAATTAGTCGGTATTGGGGCTTGTAAGCTCCATCATCTTATATAAACAATGCACTTTTTCATTCTCAATTAGCTGCTCCACCTTGTCTCATACTTGTGGTTGGTAAGGTGCGGGGGGGGACAATGAGTTGTAGAGAAGCAAATGCAAGGGGTAAGGATGCTAGCACAATGAGGATCGATGTTGCTCTTTGGACAACGGCCATGAGGGGTTCTTTGATGGGAAGCTATAGCTAAAGCTTCCTCAACTCCGGTCAATCTCTTCAAGAGAGGAGGGAGGAACTCTCTGAAGGTTACTTCTGAAGCTGGCCCAAGCTTTCAAAATAGTGACCATAAGTGGGGAGGAAGGAGATCTGAGGTGCGCGGAAGTGAAAATCCATCTAGTGTTGTCCATCCAGTCTCCACCTAAGGAGGGGCTGTGGGTTTGTGGATGCAATGAATAATTTTTTTTCCATGGCTCATCCTTAGGCATAAGACCTCTAACCAAAAACTTGCAAAGCAAGGCCTTACACTGCAAATCTGGGTCTATGATGTTGAGACCCCCGTCCTGCGTGAGAAGGATCAAGGTTTCCCACGCCACCCTGGCAATAGTGTTTGCTGTGCCATCTAGCCCACTCCATAAAAAATTCCTTATAGGCCTTATGACCCAAGTGAGGAAATCCCTAGAGCTGCACCAACAAGAGCAAACATACCAAGCCGTGGCAATCAAAACCTGGTTAACAACCACCACCCTGGATGCAAGGTCCAACCTAGCAGAACTCCTAAAAAGAAGTTTCCTCCTAATGCTCTCCAACACTGGAGCCAACTACTGTGAAAAGGAGATACCCATACCGACCTGGCATCCTAGGTGACTGACACACAATTCTGAGTCCAAATGAAAGCCCAAATCAGCCTTCCGGTCCAGAGTGTCATCGTCACTGATCCAAAAGCCATTGGACTTGTGCCAATTAATGTGAGCACCTGTTGCAATACAAAACAAGTCCAAGCTGTCCTAAAGGAAGTGAGAGTCTGAGAGGAGGCCTCCAATAAAGTAGCAGTGTCATCTGCTAGCTCACAATCAACGAGGTCCTCCTCTTGTCTCACGGTAGTCTGAGCCCAAGAATGTCACAGATCGAGATCAAAGAAAAATGCTCATAGCCCCAACCATAAAAAGAAAAAGAGAAGGGGCAAGAGGGCATTCGTGACGGACTGATCTGGAAATCTGAAATCTGTCTCCCTTGACCCCTCCGGTGCACTCCAACAAATCCCAATCTACCCTGTCATAGTCTTTTTCAAAGTCCAAGAGAAGAATGACTAGTTTTTGTCTGCTCTACATGGCCCACTCAAAAGCTTTCCAAAAAGAGAATATATCATAAAAAATGCTTCGGCCATGAATACATCCTGTCTGTGTATCATGTATAAGATCTGGAAGTATGGGATGCAAACACAAGCTGATTGCTTTCGCCAGGATTTTATAGAATTTGCCCAATAATGTTTTAGGTCTCCACTGTGACACTAAATTTTTGCACCCCCTTTTGGGGTTAGATGTATGAGACCCTTTGTAAGTGAGTCAGACATCTCACCGGAGTCCCAAACACCCTACAAAGCTAAGGTGATGTGATCCCCAATCATATCCCAAAAGGTCAGGGTAAAAGAGGGTGTAAGCCCATTTGAACTTGGGCACTTCCCCTTATGGAGGGTAAGAAGCACAGACTTGAACTCTATATTGGTGAAAGGTGCATCAAGAGAGACTCTCATATTTCGCTTTACCAACATAGGATTACACTGCCATATGACCTGTCTAGCATCATCTGTGGCCTCAGTATCATGATCCAACATAAAAACGATCAATTTGGATTTGCGGCCTCCTGTTTGACCAAGAAAACATGAATGATTGTGATCGAGTGTGAAAGGCATCATTAAACCAAACATCTCTACCACTGAAATTTTTAAGAAAGGCATCCCAAGCTGCCCTATCTAGGGAGTGGATGCCTCCCTCTTTGCCTCCCTTTTTTATTTGAGGGTAACTCCACCATGTTGAAGTCCCCTCTAAACAATGACCCAAGAATTTGCTTAAGGGTCCCATGAGAGCAAGTCCTTTCAGAACAAGACACGATCCCCTCTATTATTGGGGGTGTAGAGATTGAGGAATCCAACCTTATGCCTCCCAATTAAAAGAAGAATCCACGGAGCTCTAGAGGGAAGGATAACTCCGTGTCCAACCACCAAGGGGAAAAAAGAGTCTGAAATTCAGATGCATGTACCTCCCCTAGTGCCCAAAGCAGGTGACCAAAATGTGTGATCTGAAAGTGAATGTTGAGAGACTTAGTGGCTCTCTGTTGCTGCGGCAATCTGGGCCTCTAATTTACCTGACTTTGCGCATTCTTGGGCATCCAGTTTGTGCTCCTGAATGCATAAGACATCAATGGAGCCACGAGTAACACTTGGATGAAGCTGATTCCGAATCAGTTGTCTGTAGCGGTGATGAGGGACGCCACCAAGGCCTTGTATGTTCCAACTAACAATCCTCGTCCATGGGAGGATGTAGCATGGAACATCTTACTTGACCTAGTGGCAGAAACAAACCCCTCAATGAGGGAAGACCTTTTGCTCAATGAGCGAGGGAGGGAGCGAAGTGGCGGAAAATCCACTGGGGAAAGTACTCGTCCACCTGAGGAGGAAGACACCCTGTTAACAGGAACCCCAACCACTGTCTCACCAAAAGTAGAAGGCATAAAGTCCTCTTTTGGGAAGTCTGTGAGATCTGCCGTGAGGTGCAACATCGGTGGGAGCAACTAGAACGGGAATATCCAAAGCTCATGAGGGGACGGTGTCCTGGATAGCGGCTTCTTGATCTGGAGGGGGTATAGGCTGCACATGAACCAGGGGGCAGCAGGTGCCACGAAAGCGGGTGGAGGCGGTACCGAGGGAGCACTTTGTCGAGGAAGAGCGCTTTGAAGTGGAGGAGCTGTACCAACACCCTGCCGAGGTCATGTAGGAGGTGCTGGAACTGTATCAACAGCTTGTCGAGGTTGAGGATGAGGTGAGGGGTCAGTCTTACTACGTCTGCCTGCCAAACTGTTGTGGTGTCAGCAAGCAAAGCTATGATGGTACGAGTGAGCAAAGTGATACAGACAGCAAAAGGTACTATGGTACAAGTGAGTGATGTTGTACTGGCAAATCGAAAACTATGGTACCCATGAGCCTATTCCGTGAGCGTAGGGAAACAAGGAATGACTAGTGTGAGAGGAAAAGACACTAGAGCTAGAGCTATGAGCTCAACTTTGTGAGTAGCATACTCGGGCACCTTGGTGAATGTTGTCATCGTCTTTAAAGCAAATTGGTGCTCTCTCAGTAGTGGAGCCACCTCTATATCTACTCCATAAATCATCTAATAGCACATATTAATGTTTTGTATGCATCTATTTGCGTTCCAATAACCTTAGCACCAATGAAGGGGGGAGAGGTGCCAATGCTTTCCCTTGCTGCACAATGAACCTGAAAGGGGGCAGACTCCTACCCACAGCCCCTCCTTGTTCATATTCAATCAAGGCATGGGATTGCTTCAGCCCTTCCCTACTCCAGCACCGTTGACAACAAGGACGAGAGGGCCACTCTTGCTCTGGTCAGCCTACTTCTCTAAGACCACCAAAGAAATGGGGGGTGCTCAGCTCTAGTGCATCAACAAACGCAAGGGGGACTACACCTGCCCTGTGGCTCTAGAGCCAAAGGGGTGGGCTGGGCCTGCCCTCGTACAAAGACAAAGAGGGGAAATCCTGCTCTTGCATCCCTTGTCATCAAATCCAACCTACCCGCCCTCACAGTCCTTCATCCCAAAATTAAGAGGGGCCTCTATGCCTGCCCTAGCCACTACAGTAGCGAGGGCTGGGTGGGCCCAACCAGGAGAGGTTGAGAGAGAGGGTGGAAAGAATTTGGTACCATGGTGAGGGAGGGAGTAGGGCTGCAATACCTATGCAAGGGAGGGACTAGAACCTGTTATCGACTGAGGATAAAAAATTGTATTGTGTGGGATAAATCCCATATTGCCACATGTCACTTGGTGACAAAAAAGCAAAGCTTTATCCATATGCGGTGACCAAGACCCATAAAACTCATGAGCAAATGACAAGGCACCTGCTAGAGACAGTGGCTGCAGAAGCATGTGCTGAGCAGGATTATCCATTTTAGAGAGCGACTCAGAAGCCAAGCAGTTGTCTGAAAATAAGTGTAACGTAATTACTTTCCTTCTTTCCTCGATCTGGATTAGACTTGCACTTCTCTATAGCTGGTTATTAAAGCATAAGTATACCTGCAAAGAAGTATCTTTTTATTAAATGTCAGTTATTGTTTTGGTGAGTATACGAGTTATGTTGAATGTTGGCATCTTAAAATATATTTTGGAAGCGTGCTTAGTCTTGTCTATCCAAGAATTCATGTTACTGTCATGAGAATGAGGAGGTTTGGTTTATTTTTTCAAAGGTGTGGTGTTCTTATATGGCAGGTACAAAGAATTCGACAAGCATCCAGTTGCTGCAGCCTCACTTGCACAGGTCCATCATGCCACTTTGAAAGATGGGCAAGAGGTGGCTGTCAAGGTATGCCACCCTTGTACCACAAGGACATGGATTCTCTTTGTATGAAGGATTCTTGTATGTTTGGGCAGTCTCCTTTTCCTTTTGCATATGCCCTTGGTGGTGAACCTTGCTTTATAATTTTTATGCTTATACAGGTTAACAAAAGGAATTTAATCTGCAGGATGTGAAAATACATACCTTTTAGAATTTCCCTTATTAAAGCTTTTTCTTCCTGGACTGAAGTTCTGTGACAGCTTGGTGATATGGTCTGAAATAGTAATAACAAAGATGACAAATTCTAGCAGTTTTGAGGAGGAGAGTACAGGAAAAAACTAGTAGGATGTATAGCAAGGATATCAAATACTAGCAGCTGAGTACAGGAATCAACTAGTAGTATGAAAGTGATTCAAGCGTCACGACTGTGTCTCAGCTGCTCGAGCTCCCACCTTCTGCAATTGCTCCTCCCGCCTCGCTTCTCTTCCACCACCAGCTGCACCTCCTCTCCCTGGCATTCCACCTCTTATCTGCTTCTCGCTGCCCTGCCTCTGCAGCTCTCCTGCCCCCTAGCCACTTGGCTCACATTTTCTGACCACCATTCTCTGGAGGTTCATGCTTGAGCGCCCTGCTTTTCTGCCTGGGTTTTGTGTTCCATTTGTGCCAATGGAGGTTGCACACAGGCCGCAGCCCCCCCATGGCTCCGTTCTTGGTCGTGGGTCTGCTTTTTCTAGTCATTGGGCTGCCCATTAGAGCTCTTTGGGTGGTCGCCTCTGGGCTGGGGGCCTTTTGGAGGTTGGGAGCAGCCCTCCTTTGGGCCTGTCTTTTGAAGCTGCAGCCATTTTACAGATTCTTTCGTTCCCCATTTTTCTTGGCTGCTTTTTGAAGCTCCTTTTCCTTTCTTTTTCGACCCCTTGCCACCTCTACCCCCTTGCTAGCAACTGTTCCTTTAATTTGTTCTTCTAGTTTAAGATTTCCTTGCGGTGACCTCCTTTGGTCTAGCCAGAGGGGCTCTCATGGCAGCTCCCTCGAATCCCATGGCTGCTCGGATCCTCTTTTCCCATTAAGACAAGGAACTGTTGAGTCCCTCTAGGATAGAGCACTGGTGGTCCTATTGTTGACCTCACGCCCATGAGAAGCCAAGTTCGTTATTGGGTCTAGGCGAGTTGAGCCCTAGAGGGTGACCATATTTGCAAGGTCACTATCTATGGGATAGGAGTCTTTCTTCTCCAGGTGAGCTCCCTTGATGTCACACAGGCTTTGGTGGAGTAGAGTCAGATCATCCTTTGCTCACATTTGGTGTACTTCATCCCTTGGTATCATGGTTTCACGGTTGACAGCATGAATATGACGGATTACGTGCTTTGATGTTCCACTTCTCTGTGCTCTCGAAGGAGTAGCGATATCCATCGGAGGATGTTGTGGCACAGTTTTCGAGTCTCCTCCGGCCACAGTTGCATCAGTTTTGACAGACGATGGGGTTGCTCACCTTAGGGTGATTGTTGAGGTCCTTGAGTCATCGCCGGAGGATATCTTCCTTGATACACTGGACGAGGTAGAGCTCTGGTAGAGGGTGGAGGTTTTTGGTCAGTATCTTCGGTACAGGTAGACAGGCCACTTGATGCACGGTTGCCCTAGAGGGCAAGCAAGGCACCCCCTCCCTGATATTCTCACCAAGGGCAGCAAAGGGAGTTTTGCGCAGACAGAGCCCAGTGCTCGGCTAGATAGCAGTAGGAGTCTTAGACCCTTATGTGGAGCCTTCCGAGGGAGCTTGGACAAGGGTGGAGAGAAAGAAGCCTAGCAAGAGAGCCACAAAGAACCGTAAGCGCCTTGGTAGACTCAGACATCAGGCGATGGCAGATCGAGCAGCACCTTCCTTGCCTCAAGTGGAGGAGACAAATGGATACTCCTCTGGATGCCGGTAGACTCCAGAGGGCGAGATCTTCTTCCATCTGCTAGTGGCCATGCTGCAGGTAGTGAACCCGGGGGAAAAAGGGATTCAGTCGCAGTCACCCTCACCATCTGCTCTACCTTCACCTCTTCTCTGTCCTCCCCTCCATTGCAATGGTCCGTCACATTTCCTTCCCCTGCCTTCCCCCCCCTTGAAGTCCTAGCCTCCTGTTGTGCCTAAGCTAGCTGATAAGGGCAAGGTTGTGACTTTTTCCTCTCCATCTACAACTTCTTCCTCTCAGTCCCAACTTGGCCCTCTTGTGCCATAGGATGTAACTCCTACGGAGCAGACTGAGGTACATAGGATGTAACTCCTTCTCGGAGGAGATTGAGGTAGATGGCACCTCCTTAGATTCTAGGTCTGAGGCCTTGTCTAGGACGGCCCCTTCCGTGCGAGTTCTAGAGGCTTAGATTGTGGAATTACCTCCACGTCCTGGATGATTAACCTCTTCCCTTGGATATGATGGTTTGATTCTGTGGCCCCAAAAGGGGGGTCCGTTGGAGCAGCTTGTTCTCCCTTCCGTCCCTTTTTGGGGTTTCAACTTCACCTACACGAGAGAGAAGTGGAACTTGTGCTTTTTGAATGAGGGACTAGATGTTTCACATGATGCAGGAGTGGATGGGATCTTGGGAGAGGGGTTGTGGATTTCTCATAGGGATATGGCTATCTGTTAGTTGGGTTTCTCGACAGAGAGATGAGGACTGGGCCTTGCAGTAGTTGTGCTCCATTTGAGGCCCAAGGTTAAGCTCAGGTTGGTTACACACTAGATGTTTCAGTAGTGTGCTAGTTGGCTTGGAGTAGAGGTCTCCTTCATGTTGTATTGGCTCCTGAAGGTAGCCATTGAGCCTATCCTAACTGTTAGAATTATTGCTATAATTTAGCAGAGACCAATGTAATGTAATAAGTAGGTTAGGGGCACTTTTTCCTCACTTAGAGGTTTTTCCCCCTAACCACAGGTAGTTCACTAACTATGGTTAGTGAAGGATAAGGTTTTGTCACTTAGACAAAACCTATCACTCCATTCAGTTGTAACTTACTCTCATCTAATTGCAACTACGTTTTCAGCTCTCTCGCTCTCCTGCTTCTTGTTCTCACCTTTGCTCTCTCTCCCATTCTCACATTTGGTATCAGAGCAGGTTGACCCTGCTCTCTGCTTCCTGCCTCCAGCTCTAGCTCGCAAGCTCCATCTGTTCACCGTCCGTACAGATCGTACGGACTGATTCCATACAGTCCCGAACAGTACCTGCGCTGCCATTCGTCATCGTCATCGTACAATAGTCTTCAGTCGTACAGATCGTCGCCAGACTGTACGGTTCGCCGTACAGTTCTGTATAGCTCCATCGCCATCGTCGCATGTACAACTACAGCGCCGTACAACCTGCAGCCTCTTCTGCACCGTACATCGTTGCCAGCCGTACATCGTCCGTACCACACGTGTGGCGCCGTACATACCGTACAACCTGCAGCAGACATCTCGTCCGCACAATACGATCATCCGTACTTCTGTCGTGCAGTCACGGTACAAGCCGTACAGTTGCATTTGGCCTTCTGAGCAGGTTTCATTCCTACAGGCACTTTTGAAGTTGGTCGTCTGGCAGACTTTTCGTTGCAAGGAGCCATTGTTTGGCTAGGCAGATTTTTGTACAGATTTGAGCACATTCTGTGAATTGGGCATTTTGTTAAATTTGGGGCTTTTGTCAAACTGCCCCGAGTTGTGCTCAAATTCAATTTGAAGCTTGGGGCTTTTGTAAAAATTTTGGCACACATTGCAAGCAAATTGCAAAGATTGGCCAAGAAATTGGGGCTTTTCCAGGAGATTAGCTATTTGGGTGAAATTTGGCTCAATTTTAACTCGAAATTTGGGGCTTTTACAGATCTAATCTGAAATTTGGGGCTTTTGTTCAAAAATTGCGGATTTGGGGCTTTTAGTAAATTTGCCCCTTTTTGGTTGCAATTTCAAGCCACAAATTGGGGCTTTTGTGTTGGGAGAGCAATTTGACAGGTTTCCGTTCACACTGCCTTTCTGTGAGTGCTTTGAAGCGCTTTTGGCAGGTTTTGGGAGAGATTGCATGCTTTGGCAGATTTCTGACAGAGACATTACAGAGATTTGAGTTGCATGTTTAGCCAGTGTTTGGCTGTGTTTTTTTGGGATTTGTGCACTCCATTCCCAGCAAGGGAATTCAGATTTGCATTTGCTGTATTTTCTTTCTCAGACATGGCCCAGCAAAATCAGAATGATTTCGGTTTCAGTGGTCTCTCACAAGAGGACAAGCTGGATGGTACCAACTACTCCCTCTGGAGTTTTATGGTACGCAATATTCTGATTTCTCGTAATTTGTGAGATATGTAAGTGGGGATGAGTTCCGGCCAGCAAATGTGGCACCTAATACCCCTCCCCAACAAGGAGGAGGCAGAGGTTGTGCACAGGGTACAACTGCAGCAGAAGTTATTGGTGCAGTTATACCTACCACTCCAGAGCAGAAGAGATGGGATTCACGTGATGCTTTAGCTTTGTCGTGTATTTCTCTTTCAGTGAAAAGATTCATCATTCCACATATCCGGTTGTGTAAGACCTCAAAGGCAGCATGGGATATTTTGGAGAGCATGTATGCAGCTCGGAATGATGCCAGGGTGTCTTTTTTGAAAAGAGAATCGTCTCATACACATATGGAAGAGGGTGACTCCATGTCAGTGCACCTCACAAAGCTACATGATTTACGAGAGCAGTTGCTGAATATTGATGAGATCATTCCTGATTCAGAGATGATTACCACTACTCTGAATTCTCTTCCTGAGTCTTATCTTAGCTTTCATACCTCGCTGAATTTGTCGTTGAGGGGGGGTGCAAATCCTCTCACTTTTCACGAGTTGATAGGACTTCTGCTGCAGGAAGAGCAGGCTAGGAAAAACATGGCTTCACGAGCAGGTGAACATGCCATGCTCTCAAAATTCAAGCCTAAAGTAAAGGGACAGGCAAAGACTTCAGCAAATCAGCCTTCCAGTGGTTCAGGACAGCCTTCTCAAAAGGCTAAGGGTGATGCAGGTAAACCAAAGAAGAAGGGAATATGTCATTACTGCAAAAAGCCAGGTCACTACATTGGAGAATGCAAGAAAAGGCTTGCAAAAGAAAAGAAAAACAGCTCCGGTATGGCTGTCTCAGATTCAGCTCCTCATGCATCTGACAATGAGCAAGCTACAGCCAACTTTGTGGAGCACGACTATGCCTTCTTGTCTTGCATTTCAGACTCTCAGTTGGCTGCTCGGGATAGTACAGCCACTTGTAATGATGACAATTATGCTTTTCTGACATGCAGTTATGATTCTTCCAAGGATGCGTCAGCTTTCAGTGTCAATGAGACACATAATACATGGTATTTTGACAGCGGTGCCTCAATGCATATCACTTCCAGGAAGTATCTCTTCACATCCCTACATCCACCACCTGTTGGTAAAAAGGTCACATGTGCCAACAACTCCTCCTATTCAGTCCGTGGTACAGGAGAAGTTGAACTTACAGCCATTGATGGCTCAACATTCAGAATTTCTGATGTCTTGTATGTGCCTGGTATCACAAAAAATCTACTTTCAGTGTCCACTGTTAACAGAGCTAGATTTCAGGTCATTTTTGAAGATGACAAGTGTGCAGTCCATGGTAAAGAGCATGACTATGCCTTGAGATTGTCTGGCACTCTGTTGCGTGGTCTTTTTCAGCTTGACATGTATGAGAAAAGACCAGCACAGGCTCTTACAGTTTCCACTACTACCGTTGCTATGCAGAATGCGGAGTTATGGCACGCGAGATATGGACACATGCATTATGGCAGCTTGATGACGCTTCAAAAACATGCCATGGTTGATGCATTGCCTCCTCTTGAAACACCTCCTCCACATGCCTGTGAAGGGTGCATTCTTTGTAAAATGCACAGATCTCCTTTTAAGAAGGATGGATCAGTTAAAGCTGTTCGAAACTTACAGCTTATACATAGTGATGTCTGTGGTCCCATGAGGACTCCATCATTGGGTGGTCATCTTTACTTTGTCAGTTTTATAGCTGACTACTCCAACTACACTTGGGTTTATGGGCTGAAACGCAAATCAGAAGTGTTTATGGTCTTCAAACACTTTGCAACCATGGTTGAGAATGAATCCGGACTCAAGATACAGACATTACGCACAGATAAAGGAGGGGAGTACTTGTCTGTAGATTTTGATGCTTTTTTGAAAGACAAGGGCATTGTACATCAGCTTACAGTGAGGCTAACTCAGCAAAATGGGAAAGCTGAGAGAAAAAATCGTACTCTTATGGAGATGGATAGATGTATGCTGAAAAGCAAAAAATTGCCTCACAAATTTTGGCTTGAAGGTCTCATGTGTGCCAATTATGTTTTAAATCGGGCACCCACAAAAGCTTTGAAGACCAAGACTCCCTATGAAGTTTGGCAAGGGAGAAAGCCTTCTGTGGATCATTTCCGTGTCTTTGGATGCCTTGCTTATGCTCATGTACCTGTTGAGTTTTGGCATAAGTTGTCTAATAAGGCAATCAAATGCATTTTTGTTTGGTACAGTGCAGAAAGCAAGGGGTACCGTCTCTACAATCCTATCACACGCAAGATCATTGGCAGTAGAGATGTAATATTTTCAGAAAATTCAGCTCACACTCAAGTTGAATTTGATATGCCTTCTTCTTCCGGTGATGTCTTTGAGGGGTTACTACCCATTGGCTTGGGCTCCCCCGCTGATATATCTGATGAAAATCAGAATTTTCAGATACCTCCACATGCTCCGATTCAGCCACAGGATGTCATACCACCTCCACAAGCCGTGTAACAGGTTATTCAGCAAGAAATTGCAGATATACATGCAGCAAAAACAGTCCCAAATTGGCTGTTACAGACTCTCAGGGAGAGTAAACTTGATGCTCCATTACCTGGCAGAACTCGGAGTGCAGTAAGGCATGGGGGAGGTGCTTTTTCAGTTGAATCAGCTTATGCAGGTAGTCTTCTTGATGAGGAGGAACCTGAGACATTTGAAGAGGCACAGGATAATGTGCATTGGATGAATGCCATGCATAATGAGTTGCAGTCCATTAAGAAAAATCAGACATGGGAAGTTGTGGATTTGCCACCAGGTAAACATGCCATAGGTACACGGTGGGTTTTCAAAGTTAAAAGAAAGCCAGATGGCACCATTGACAGGTACAAGGCAAGGCTGGTCGCAAAAGGATATGCTCAGAAAAAGGGCATAGACTATGAGGAGACTTTTGCTCCTACATCCAGAATGACAACCATTCGGTCAGTCATAGCAATGGCTGCAAATTTTCAGTGGAATGTTCATCAGTTGGACATAAAGACAGCCTTCCTTAATGGAGACTTGTTGGAAGAGGTTTATGTCAAACAACCTCCAGGCTTTGAACTTTCAGGAAATGCACTTCAGGTATGCAAGCTGAATAGCTTTGTATGGGCTGAAACAGGCCCCACGTGCATGGTATGCAAAGATTCATGCCTTTCTGACCAGCAAGGGGCTGCACAACAGTCCAATTGAAAGCACCCTCTACATCAAGAAGGATGGGGGGGATATTTTAGTCATCATTCTTTATGTAGATGACTTACTGCTCACAAGGTCAAATGAAGATAATATTGCAGATTTTAAAGCTGAATCGCAGACCACTTTTGACATGTCAGATTTGGGGCTGCTACACTTTTATTTGGGGATCCAGTTCACTCAAGAGCAAAGTGGCATCGGTATGTCTCAATCCAAGTATGTACAAAAACTGTTGGACAGATTCAACATGCAGGATTGTAAGCCCATAGCTACTCCCATGGAGCCGGGGCTGAAGCTTACAATGCATGAAGTAGGTGAATCATTTGATGTCACACTCTACAGTTAGGCTATTGGATGCCTCATTTATCTCTGCAATACACGACCTGATATTCAGTTTGTGGTTTCTCAGTATGCACAGCCCAAAGACTATGCATTGGCAGGCTGTAAAACACATCTTCCGTTATTTGCAAGGTACCAAGTCTTTTGGCTTGATGTTTCCCAGGGGGGGTGACTTGCAGATGCATGCCTACAGTGACTCAGATTGGGCTGGAGATTATGACACTAGGCAGTCCACAAGTGGCAATTGTTTCTTTTTGGGCAAAGCTTGTATTTCTTGGTTGAGCAAGAAACAATCTACAGTGGCTACCTCTTCATGTGAAGCTGAGTATAGGGCAGCTTTCACAGCGACAGTTGAATGTGTTTGGCTACGTCGTTTATTTACTGATCTTCATCTTTCATTGGAGGGTCCTTCTCCAATTCTCACTGATAGTCAGAGTGCTATTGCAGTAGCAAAGAATCCTGTGTTTCATGCTCGCACGAAGCACATTGAGGTTCATTATCACTACGTTAGAGAGAAGTTGCATGCAGGAGAGATCAGCATGATCTATGTGTCAACACATGACAATGTTGCAGACATTTTCACCAAAGCACTTCCACGTGAAAAGTTTGAGGCATTTGGCAGTGCCCTGAACTTATCTCCTTTTGGTGATTGATCTTTTCCTTGTACATGACATTGGCACTGCAGGGGGGTGTTAGAATCATTGCTATAATTTAGTAGCGACCAATGTAATGTAATAAGTAGGTTAGGGGCACTTTTCCCTCACTTAGAGGTTTTTTTCCCTAACCACAGTTAGTTCACTAACTATGGTTAGTGAAGGATAAGGTTTTGTCACTTAGACAAAACCTATCACTCCATTCAGTTGTAACTTACTCTCATCTAATTGCTCTCTCTCCCATTCTCACACTAACTCTGGTGTGGCGTTGCACAGACAGAGACTATCCCCCCTCCAAACCCCTATCGACATCGTGGAAATCTGCGATTGTCGTTCAGGATCCTATCTAGAAGAGGGCCTTGTTCTCCATCCTCCCTCCTCCCATGAGTTGGACCATGGTGAGTTGGAACATGACGGGCTTCATAATTGTGTGGGACAGCAACCACAACAGATGAAACTTCGTCAGAGTTGTAAAGGGATATGGTAGGATGGACAATTGATTTTCTCTTGATTAAGGAGCACATGTTTTTAGCAACAATTATCAAACGCAGACATTGCCTTCTTTCAGAAAGCAACCTCGAGATTTGGCCCCTCGTAGTAGGCAGGAGTGGAGGGGTCTGCAAGTTTGTTGTGTTCGATCAAGAGCTATCACAAGACGGGTAGGGTGGATTACGGGTAGTGTGGATTGGCTTACGGATGGGTGACTCCAGGATCGGGATCTTGAACGTGTGCATTGTTGCTTGCAGATAGCAACGCTTGCTTTCTGGAGGTGGCTTATTGAGAGCCTTTCAGATATTGACACTTGGGTTGTTGGAACAACCTAGAGTTTGAGAAGGACAAGCATGGTGGAGCCTCCTTCTCAAGGATGCTCGCAGTTGGAGAGGAGCACTTGGGAGTAGTTCATCTTCGTGATCAGTGGTGGTGACCCTTGGAAGGAGGCAGAGTTTTCGAGACTTCTTGGGAGCGTGCCTCCCCTTTGGCCAGTAGAGACATGACAGTTGTTAGAGCGTCTTGACAGGTTTTATGTGGGTCATTGGGCAATGCACAGAGGTAGAGCCATAATACATTGTTTCCCTGGTATATGGCTCACCCCAGGCCCCAAGCCCTGAATTAAGAGGAATTCTCTAGAACATCCCCCATATAGGAGGCCAGTGGCAGCAATCCCATAGATGGTTTCCCCCCCCCCCCCCCAAAAAGAAAATCACTTCATTAAGTATGAATGAAAACCGCAAGAGCAAGCTCAAATGCGGGAGTACATCATGCAATGCATGAGGAAAAAACAGCTCAAAGTGAGCTAATAAAGAACCAAGGTGGAGGCTGAAAATGCCATCTCAACCCTGAAGGAAACTCAGAGAAGAAAGGAGATCCCCTCCAAACTCTGAAAAAAGTAACTCTTCTGGTAGTGGCTGCTCTGGAGGATCCCTGCATGCTCGCCCAAATGACCATCAGAGTGTGTACTGTGTTAGTCCAAATACTGACCATAGTCTGGGAGGGGTGAACCTGGATACCCTCCATCGCCTCTGTACACTTGGCTCTCCAAATATGCCAAGCTGCAACGCTAGCCAAGATCTCCCAAGACGTGTCTACTTAGGCATGAGCAGCTCTGAAAGGAAGGATTGTGGGGAACATCCTGGAGGGAACAAGACTCCACTGAATGTTGCCGTACAATGAAAACTGGATCTGGATCATGTCCCTCGAAAAACACCTGTGGGCGAGTAAGAGATAACCAAGCCACTAAACCCTAGGTCATATAGAAAGGTGCTTTATGAACGATGCTGAAAATCTTAGCAACACCTTTCCAGATCATCTTCGCCTGTCTGCACTCCCAAAGGCAATGCTGTATTGACTCAACTGCCATGTGACAATGAGGACAAGTAGGGTCAGCCCCGAACCTGGATCTCCACAGGTTCACTGCAATCCCTCCATGTATAGAAAGCCAAAAGAAAAGAGTGACCTTTCTGTTCCTAAGGGATTTCCAAAGCCTACGCCAAAAGTTCTTCCGCACAGCTGCGGAAATCTGAAAACTATCCCAATGTGGTGTTTTGGAGGGCCTCCAACCTCTACTGCGGAGCTGAAATCTGCAGGCATTTCTAACTGTATAGCGAAAGAAGGGAAAGCTCTTCTCTCGATGCCCCTCATCAATCCATTCCCACTCCCCTGGGTCCCATTGCAAGAACCTAATAGGGGAACCACCATATAACCAGAGTCTCCAAGACCCCAACGCAAGGAGAATAGGATCAGGGTCAAGATACCACTGTGAATCCTTGCCCCACTCCATGAATCTTGCAATCTTGACAGGCTGAAATGCAACCTCCAAAAGAATATCATTAGAAGATCTGATAAGTTTGCCTCCCGACTGAACATCAAAGACAAGGGTATCCTCATGTGCATCATGCAATGCAATGACCTGTAACGGAATGCCCATACCTGAGAATGCTCCCCACCAAGTGGACTCTGTAAGCGGCATGTCATCTGTGTCAATCCACTTGGCGGAATGGCTGCCTGTATCTGCTGTATCTTGAGTGCGCTCCCTTTGAGGTGGCCAACTGCTAAAAATCTCTGATCCTCTGGAAGTCTCATAAAGGCCTGCCAAGCACCTACAGTAGAGGCAGGTCCCCTCTCCCATCTAGACCACTGCATATAATGTGACACTGCGAGTGGCCTGCCATGATGATCCAAAATCGAGTCATTCCACATGACTGGCTGCCTTTGAATCTCTTCATGAGAAGTGGGTGGAACTGTGTGAAGTGTGTTTCTGAAGCAACCCCAAGCTTTCAGAATAACAGCCATGAGAGGGGAAGGTGGGGATTTGAGATGGGCTCAAGTAAAGATCCATCTGTTGCTGTCCAACCAATCTCCCCCATGAGAAGGGGTGCAAGACTAAATGCTACGTGAAAAAATCCTTCCAGGGCTCCTGTCCAAGCATCAATCCACGCACTACAAACTTGCAGAGCAAGGCCATACATTGCAAGCTCTGGTCAATAATATTGAGACCCCCTTCTCCTGTGGGAAGAATGAGGGTCTCCCAAGCCACCCTGGATACAACATCTAAGGTGCCATCTAAACCGCTCCATAGGAAGTTCCTGATAGGCCTCATGAGCTGAGTGATACAATCTCTAGATCTGCACCAACATGAGCAAACAAACCAAGCAGTGGCCAACAATACCTGGTTCACAACCACAACTCTGGATGCAAGGTCAAGTCTGGCCGAACTCCAAAAGATGAGTTTCCTCCTGATACTCTCCAACACGGGAGCGAACTACTGTGCTGTCGGAGAGATGCCCAACCCCACCTGGCATCCCAGATATTTGACGGAGACTCCCCGCTGAATCCAAGTGAACCCTATGTCAATCCCCCAGAGTGGTGTGTCCTGATCCAAAAGCCATTGGATTTGTTCCAATTAATGTGTGCACATGCTGCAATGCAAAACAAATCCAATGCTGTCTTGAATGAATTCAGTGTTTGTGGAGTGGCATCCAAAAATACAGCCATGTCATCTGCCAACTCACTGTCTAAGAGCTCATCCTCCTGCCTCAGAGGAAGCGTGAGCCCTACGATTCCAGCTTGAGCTCTAATGTAATAGCTCATAGCCTCAGCCACAAAAAGGAATAAAAAGGGGGCTAGGGGGAAACCCTGACGGACTGATCTGGTAATCTTAAACCTGTCTCCCCTGACTCCACCAATAAGAACCTGGCTGTGGGCTGATCTGTCGAGGGCTGACACCCCTTTGATCCATGCATTTGAGAAGCCAAAGCGAGTAAGTGTGCCCTCCAAAAAGCCCCTGTCTACCCTATCATAAGCTTTCTCAAAGTCCAAGAGTAGAATGGCCAGCCTGTGGCCATTATGCATGGCCCACTCTGAAGCCTCCCAAAATGAGAAGATGTTATCAAAGATGCTCCTGCCATGCACAAAACCCGTCTGCGTAAGATCTGGTAGAAAGGGCTGCAGACGAAGGCTGATAGCTTTAGCTAGGATTTTGTACAAGGTACCCATCAAGGTAATCGGTCTCCACTGAGACACTAAATTCCTGCAACCCCCTTTCGGAATCAAATGAATGAGGCGCTTTGTAAGTGAGTCTGGCATCTCACCCGAGTCCATGGGGTCTTCATCTTGAACTTCCAGAGTGGATAGTTAGTGGATAGTTCGCCGAACGGTGGGATTCGCAGTCTTGCGGGCCGGGCCATCTCTCACAATCTGCTCGCAAACAGAAACACACTACCAAATCTTCTTGCTAGAGTCCAGGCTCTGATACCATGTAAGAAAACAATACAACGTCTGTGCTCAACAGATAACAGGATCTCGTATGCAAGAGAGAGAAGCAGATAGTATGGAGAATAAAAAATTTGATTATTGTAAAACTGATACAATAGATGGCACTGTCTCCCAGCCGTGTGCTCTTGTGTTAGAAGCTTCGATGGCGTGCTGGAAACAGTAGAGGACGGAGGCTGGATGCTAAGGAATCAGGGTTGCTGTAGCCAATGATGATAATCCCCAATCTGATCCCAAAAAGTAATAAAAAATAAGGGTACGTCCATCTGAACCAGGACACTTGCCTTTGTGCAGGGCAGAGAGAGCAGTCCTGAACTCTATATTGGTGAAGGGTGCATCAAGTGAAACAATTATATCCCCTGTCACCAACCCAGGTAAGTGTCGCCAAATAACCACTCTAGCATCATCTGTGGCATGAGTGTTTGGATCTGCTGTAAGAAGGGAGGCATAGAAATCGGTGGCAACCTGCAAGACGGCCTCTGGATGTGTGTGAAAAACTCCGCCTGAGTCAACAAGCTGTGAGACGCTCTCCCTACTATGTCTGGGGCCAAGAGTAGAGAAGAACTGCTTGTTGACCCTACCTCCCTTCTGTGTCCAAAATGACTCTTTGGCGTGAAAGGCATACTCTACTCTCTGATCTAAAAGTGATTGCTGCTGAGCCCTTGCTACAGCAAGGCGCTTCTGAATCCAAGCATCTGTAGGCCTATCTCACGCCTGAGGATCTCACCCCTTCTAATACGAGCAACTGAAAGATAAAAGTCATTGATATCAGAGAGGGTTGCGGCTAAGTCTGAAGGAGAAACTTGTCCATTCTGCAAATGAGATACCCAGGTCCTCAACACTCTCTCTGTAAGGCCCTCCTCTGCATAGAAAGAATCTGGAATCCTGATACTGGCAGAGTGATTCCTCACATGGGGATCAACACCAATGGAAAATGATCCGAAGTGGACACCCTAGCTGCGATGTAAACAGTACCACCTCTGTCAAGAGCCCAATCATCCACATAAAATCTGTCAATCCGTGCATGTATAGGCATCTGCAATCTCTTGTTCGACCAAGAAAACAGAAGAGAATGTGGTTGAGTGTGAAAAGCATCATCATGCCAAGCATCCCTGCTGCTGTACTGAAAAAGGAAGGCATCTCACGCTGCTCTCTCTAGGGAGTGAAGGCCACCATCCCTACCACCCCTTTTGTCTGAGGGCATTTCAACCATGTTGAAATCGCCTCCTATAATCCAAGCCTCTCCAGTATGTGACCAAGAAAACAGTTTCTTCCAAAAAAGAACACGATCCCCTCTAGAATTGGGTGCATAAAGGTTTAAGAGACCAACCTTATGCCCATCAATCAAAAGTATAATCCACTGAGCTCTGGAAGGGACTATGATCCTGTGTCCAATCACCAAGGGGAGTATAGAAGAAGCAACAAAAATGCAAGTACCTCCCCTGGTGCTCAAGGCGGGTGACCAAAAAGAGTGGCCTGAAAGAAGCTAACCCGACTTGGAACAATCCCTGGCATCCAATTTGTGTTCCTGAATCATCAGAATGTCCATGGGACCCCCAGTAACACCTGGATGAAGTTGGTTATGAATCAGCTGCCTGCGGCGGCGGTGAGGTGTACACCTCTGAGGCCCTGAACGTTCCAACTGACAATCCTTATCTTCGAGAGAAGGAGGTCGGATGGAAGATCCTACCCGACCTGGTAGCGGAGAAAGCCCTCTCCTGCGAAAAATTCCTCCTATCAAGAGGAGGGAAGTCAACTGGGGAAAGCACACTCCCCCCCCCCCCCAATGCTAAGGGGGAAACTCTGTCCTGGAAGATATGCTCCCCAAGCATGGAGGGTACAAACTCCTCCTCTGCCTCAAACTTAGCCAAGTCTGCTAGAACTGAAAATGAATTCGTGCGAAGTACCTCTGGCGCTAGAGTTCAAAGGAGCCCTGCGGAAGGAGGAGCGGAACCAATAACCCCCTTACCTCTGTCAGGTGTAGGCAGACATGGCAACATCTTCTTGACCTCAGCCACAATTCTGTCACCCTCCTCAAGTAAAGCACGGGCCTCTGTAGGAAGGTTCTCCCTAGATGAGCGCTCCTGCATCTGACAGGGTTAGGAGCAGTCTCATTTGTTGCACATGGAACCAGGACAGGGATGTCTGCTGCCTGAAGAGACGTGTCCACGGCCCCGTCAGTGGTAGCCTGAGGTACTGGCTCACCAACTCTAACAGGCACCCAACGGGTGACGATCGGAGCAGGATGTGCTGACTGTCCTGTACACGTTGTAGAAGTACCAGGACGAGAGGCTGATGGTCTTGGTTGTGAAGTCGAAGGTCTAGTAGCGCGTGAGGCGGTAGGAACTGATCGTGAAGAAGGTCCAGGTCGGGTAAAGCTATGAGGCGCACCCGTGGATCTTTTTGGTCTTTTCTTTCTCCTTAGGCAATCTCTAGCAAAATGCCCAAGGGTCCTGCAAATCCTACACTGATCCTGTCTCCTTGCAATCTCGACTCTCTGTTTGAAGAAGGAGCCATCTGGACGCTGAAGCATAATGTGGTCATCCGAGATGTTAAGGTCAGAGACAATGATCCTAACACGCAGTACCCCATCGGACCTGACTACCTCTGTTGTTGAAGTAGGCATCTCAGGGAGAGGGGGGATCTCAGTAACCACTCCAAAGGCGGCTCCAATGGAATGTAGCAGTCGATGGTACACTTAAGGAAGGCCTGGAAATGTGATGAAGAGTGACGTCGTCCGGTTGTCTTCCTCGACAGGATCAAACCCCAAAGAAAAAGGGGTAAAAAAAATCCTCCTGGAGCTGAGTGCTAACGGGCTAGCCTGCAACACTGTACGAGCTACCTCCGAGGAGTCAAAAACAATCTGGAAGAAACCTTGCCCAAGGAGACGAACATCTGTAAGGTGCCCTACGAGGTCTCCAGGCAGAGTGGCGAGCATCCAGTCCCTGGCCTTTAACCTGGAAGGGTGGGACCCATGGATGCGAGCAAAGAGCGATGTCGAGCTCTCCTGCTTAGTATCTTTTTTGAGCTGCTGCAACTCGTATTTTGAGAAAAGAACTGTTTTTGCGGCTGGTGGGAGTGGACGGAGATTGGCTGAAGGCAGAGCCATTGCCAATCAAGGTGGGTGAGGCTGACTCAAACACGCAGGGTTCCTTCCGCACTAAGCTGCCCGGGAGAGGAGGAGGAGGAAGGTGAGTTGAGGAGGAGGAGGAGGAGGGGCTGAGGAGGAAAGGGAGGAAGGGAGGAGGAGGAGGGAGGATGAGGAGGAGGAGGAGTAGAGGGGGAGAGAGGAGGGGCTGAGGTGAGGGTAGAAGCGGCGGGGGGAGGGTAGAGGAGGCGGGGGGAGGGAGGGAAGATATAGGGGCAGAGGAAGGGAAGAAGGGGTAGAGGAGGGGGGTAGAGGAGAGGGCTAAGGCGGGGGGTAGGGAGCGGGGGAGAGGAGGGAGGGGGCAGGGAAGGGGCCGGGGTAGGAGAGAGGGCGGGGAAGGGGGAGCGGGCTGAGAGGGCGGGGAAGGGGGGCAGGTTGAGAGGGGAGGGGGCGGGCTGAGAGGGAGACGGAGAGAGGGCGGGGAGGGGGGGCAGGCTGAGAGGGGAGGGGGCGGGCTGAGAGGGAGATGGAGAAAGGGCGAGGGAGGGAGCAGCTGAGGGAGGGGGCGGGGGAGGGGCTGAGGGAGAGGGGGCAGCAAGGGTCGGGGAGGAGCAACAGCTCAAAGTTGGGTTTTTCTCTGGCGCCACCAACATGAACTCTGGATAAGGAATTTTTTCCTTAGTGTTTAGCTTTACTCCTACCATTTGGATGGATTTATTTAGAGGCTTCCCTCACAAAAATGGGCTCCCCCCTAATGAGCCAACGATTGTTGGAGGGACTGACCCAGATCCCTCTGCCATTGGGGCAGTCTGTGTTGTAGTGGCCATTTATGTTGCACTACGTACAAGAGGGTCGCTCGAATGGCTATGGACAGTCATCTTGGTAGTGTCCATACTCTCTTTCCACATTTGTAGCATATGATGGGTCTTTGAAGGTTTGTCCCTCTACCTGCTCGTCCCTGACCTTCTTAGAAACCACCCCGTTGACCGCATTGGTAGTATGGTATGTTTTCATCTCCTGGAGTAGGTGGTTGAGAAGGTGCATAGTAGGGTTGTGGGGTAAAATATGGTAACCCAAATGGAGTGGGTGCAGGAACTTGAAGTAAAGGGAGGTTAGGAAGTAAGGGAGGTGGCATAGTCGAAGGAAGAAGTGGCTTAGATGCCTTCATAGGAGGAGGAGGTGGAGTGGAAGTAGTTGATGCGGCTCTATTGACTGCAACAACTAGAGGTTCCCCAATAGAGTACTCGTGGAGAAGCCTCCTTAACCCTTTAAGATACCTCCATTCTCAAGCATGATGCCCATGACTTTCGCAAAATGTACAAAAGAAAGTGGAAGTCGGTACCTTATGCTTAGATGGGCATTTCCGGTGACCATGCCCAGCCCCTTTGCATTCAGTGCACTAGAGACTGCTTCTCATCTGGGTTTCAAAGGATGACTGTCCATCCACCCTTTTTCTATCTTCAAGCCCCTCTTTGATTTCGTCCAACTCCTTCTTCACGGCCTCGCTTAGGAACTCTCGCAGGGAGGCATGCTTAGGAAGTTTTTCCACAAGTCTAATAGAAATAGCTGGGGGTAAGGCCTTCAAGAACCACCCTTTCATCACAACATCATTTGGTGGCATGGGCATCTTCGCCGCCAAGACCCTCATTAATGTATACATTTCTGAAATGCTCTCCCCTGGCTTCATAGTGTCAGTGGACAACTCTTGTACAATCATGTGCTCGAACTTCTCCAATTTGAAGGTTCGTAAGAATTCCTCCCTCGGATCTGCCTAGGTCTAGAAGAGATTAGGGCATAGTTACCAAGGAACGGGAATTTAGGGTGTCGGAACGGGAATGTTCTGGGAAGGGGCAACGGGGGAACAGGAACCACGTCATCATGTGACATAAAATGATGTTAGAAAATGAAAGAAACTAACATTTTAGAGCTTTAAACTTTCTATATAAGCTCTAAAATACCCATTTAAAACTTTCAAACAACAAAAAAACAAAAATGAAAATAAAAATTTGGGGAACGTTCCGGGGCCGTTCTGGTTCTTCACCCTCCGTTAGTCCTCCGTACAAGGTCCCGTACATCGAACAGGTTGCAGTTTTGGGAGTCCTCTAACCCCTAGCTGGGCTGAACCCCTAGCCCAGCTGGGGGGTTAGTTCAGCTAGGGGGTAGCAGCAAACATCGCCAGCAAGGAATGGCTAAGCCTCTCCTCGAAATCCCCTCCCTCAACCTCGGTAGCCTCAACCAGCAAGGCCTGATATTCCACAGTGGCAGCGAGATGACATCCTCTCCGGATGCGCAGGCCCAATATGCCACAGCCAAGACACCCTCTCCGTATGTGCACACATATGTACGAGGAAGTTTGGGCTGACCCATAATTGGGCACCATGAACAGATTTTTTATCTACAGCAGCAGGTTACAGAGTTAAAGATGCAACAAGCAGATGCAATAGCTAGAATTCAGGTTCTTGAAAGACCTGGCAAGCAGGCAGTAATTGATGAGGCTGTAAAGTCTTGCAATGCTTCCCCCCTACCCCCCAGCTAGTCTCTAAAGTCAAAGATCTAGTTCACTTTAAAGTATAGACCGCTAAGATGGAAGTGATTGTGGAGTTTGATACCAAAGTATATAAAGCTGACTTTCAGGAATATATTAAAGAACACGCAGCTAGACGTGATAATGCCTTGAAGATAAGAATAGGGGGACTTCTTGAAGGATGGTATAAAGAGGGGGACTCTTTGAGTGACACTGTAGCACATGTCAAAGCAGCCATGCCTAACATTGATTGGACAGGGGGTGACTAGGGTGATGATGTCAATCATGATGATGAAGCGAGACCAACTCAAATCTCAGAGTCTCAAGGTCATGCTATCATTACGCTCAACTCACGCGATCTATGTATCAAGCTTCTCAGACAATTTTACAAATTGAAAGGGACCAAGATATGGAAGGAACTTACACGAGCTCAACTGAAAAATAAGGCAATGGAATTAGCTAAGGTCAAGGCTGCTAGGAAGGATGGAAAATGGGCAGTATATCATGGAGGCATAGCAATCATTAAAGATTATAAATCTAAGCCAAAAGACTTTCCGTCTTAAACTGATGTATGGCTGATTATGTTTTTCCAAGCTATAATGTAGGTACTCTAAATAATTGGAGCTGCTCTTTGCACTCTCTGGGAGCTGCCATGTGCCCTCCCTAAGCAGATGTACTAGAGAGATTTTATTGCTGTCCCATAGACCTGTTGGTCTTCCGTGGCTGTTAATAGACTTTCTTTCTTTCTCTCACACACACTACCCCACAACGGGATGTGCCAAAATACATCAAGAAAAGATCTCAGTATATGACAAGTACACACACACACACACACATTTTTTTTTTTGGGTGAAATTGCTTTTGCATAATATTAGAGAGTCACTATCCCAAAAAAAGGGAAGTGCCCACATACATCAAGAGAAGATCTCAATATATGACAAGTATACATCATAGTCTATGTACTGAGTTTGCAAACAATCATAAAAGGATTGCTGCAAAGAGTGCCTGAAAAAAGAGAAAAGTGAAAAAGCTGGATCACCAAAAACTCTATGATTTTTGTCCTTCCATAGAGTCCAGGGTGCCCAATAACAAACCCAGCTGAAAAATAAATCAAACTCTTGTCTAGGTGGGTGAATCCCAAAAAGCTAGAAAGATTTTCCAAAAGTAGCATTCCGGTTCTCAAATGTTGTCTAAGGAGTCCGAGAAAATCATGGGTGTGAGAGCAAAAGCAAAGTAGAGGAGGCACTGATTCCCGTGGAGGGGCAAACAGTCGAAGCTATATGTTTGCGTGCCAAAATCTGCCCAGAAGGAAGAATCCCTAGCAATACTCTCCACAAGAAAACCTGTTGTCAAAGAGGAATTTTTGAATGCCAAATCCATCGTAGTCACTTTCGCCACCACTTTGCAGGACGATTCATTTGCCAAAGATTATTTGCCCCCTGTGAAACCCAAGGCAAGGGCAGAAGGACTTTATACAAGGAAGAGACAAAAATGTGGGACAGCTGCAAAGGACGGCATGTCGACCCTAGCAAGTGAAGAGTCCAATCCTGAAGCCGATCCTCAATCTCTAGTGGGGGTACTGGTTGAAAATGCTGAAGCATATGAGCAATAGTGTGCCATACAGGACGATAGTGCAAACCAAGATTATATTTTGCAGTAGCCAAAGGGAAAGAAAGAAGGGTTCCATCATCATGTATGACATCTGCAACCGAATGGATCCCTTTCAAACTAAGAAAATATGAACGTTGAGGCTCCTACCAAGCCAGTGGATGGACAAAACCCCTTGACCAATGTATGCTCTGAGTTCGTCGAGAATTGCCCTGCAATGAATCTTTACCATGCCATTCCAAGTGTGAGAGTATATGTTTCCAATCCATTAACATGCGGGATAGGAGTGGACAGCCTGTGATCTTACCATCAATGCAACCAAGAAGGAAATCCCAATGAGTGGGCTGCCACTATCCAAAGGCAGGAGTGGTGAGATGTGAAATCAAATGGCGCACCATGGCAGCCCAAGGCTAAGAACCCTGCATAAATGCAACATCAATTTACCTTTATGAGCAAGAATATGCATATGGATATTTAAAATATTGAGGCCACCACGCATCTTTGGCGAATAGAGATGTTGCACCGAAAGCAATCTCAAACTTTTCTTGCCATGTTTAGAGGCCAGAAGGTTTTCATAACCATAGACATGAAAGATGTAAGGTCTCCCTTGTTGAACATAATCAAAGGCAAGTAAAACTGTATGTTTGCCATAAAGTGAATTGAACAATCTGTAGCTTGACATGCCAAGTAGCTAATTTCCAATATTCAAGGCTTTTTTAAAGCTTGGCAAGTACCCAATCAGATTGTTGGCGACGAGTAATTGTCCAACCTAAAGGATAACCAAGGTGGCGAACCAGCTGAGTAGGTTGGACAATTTCCCCCGGCCATAACATGGAATGCCAATCCTTGGAATGCAAAGGTGGCAACTTGGATTTCTGAAAATTTACATGAAGACCAGCAGCTAGACCATATAATGATAATGCATGCATCAGGGAAGATAGATCCTGCTCATTATTTTGAGGAGTAAAAAATGAATCATCAGCATAATCCTGAGCAACCAATCACAGTTCTGCTTCGAGGAATCCCTAAACCATGCAACATGGAATGCCAATCCTTGGAATGCAAAGGTGGCAACTTGGATTTCTGAAAATTTACATGAAGACCAGCAGCTAGACCATATAATGATAATGCATGCATCAGGGAAGATAGATCCTGCTCATTATTTTGAGGAGTAAAAAATGAATCATCAGCATAATCCTGAGCAACCAATCACAGTTCTGCTTCGAGGAATCCCTAAACCATGCAACATGTCAGTCGCCACAAGATGATCCATATATTGAAGCATGGGATGGGTGGCAATAGCATATAGAAGCGCACTAAGTGGACAGCCTTGACGAACTGAACAACGAAGAGTCTAGGCTTCAAAAATATTTCCCGATAGTATGCAGGCAGCTTCAAGGAATCCCTAAACCATGCAACATGTCAGTCACCACAAGATGATCCATATATTGAAGCATGGGATGGGTGGCAATAGCATATAGAAGTGCACTAAGTGGACAGCCTTGACGAACTGAACAACGAAGAGTCCATGCTTCAAAAATATCCCCCGATAGTATGCAGGCAGCTTTACTGTCAGTGTAGAGCCAGTAAATAACATACTGCAATTTGTGACCAAACCCAATGCATGCATAGTCTATGAAATAAAATCCCATTGGGTTGTGTCAAAAGCCTTGGCAATGCCAACCTGCAATAATAAAACATCCTGCTCTGTGTATTTGGCATATTCTATTCCAACATAAGCATTCGCAATGTTATCTGTGATATGTCGTCGAGAAACAAAACCATGTTGTGCAGGATGAAGACCATCATGTAGATACCCTTTAATGCGATCCACCAGGGATGATCAAGTAGCATTCCATGTGCGGGGAGGTACGGGTCTCCTGGCTGTGACAGTTTTCCTCGGAGTCTGCCAAGCTTCCTCTAAAGGTTTTTCTTTTCCTTTTAAAATGGGAAACAATTGGTACTTTACCTATCTTGTGTTGCATAAACCTGTCTTGTGCTTTTGTTTTTTATTGCAAAAGACCCACCAGTATCCTTATTTTGCATTTGTGCAGGCATAGCTTCTTGTGGCATTTTTTGCACACGCAAAGGACATTGTGAAGCCATATGCCCAAATTTTTTGCATTCAAAGAAAGCTCTTGCAAATAAACCCCACTTGAGCTTGTAAAAGGCACTCCCCATATCAACATTGTTCACCATGACAGAATAAGATTCAGGCGTGGGATTATCAGTGTCCCATAAGATGCAAAATCTATTTGAATTCCCATTTGGCCTTGGAGGACAGACCACTTTGCCCAAAGAGGATGCAATTTTAGGCAAAAGGGAAGACTGTGGAAAATCCACCACCTCTACCCAAACGAGACAATGATGTTTGATGAGGGCTTGATAATCCCTGGTTGGTGACCATGGAAGGACATGTACGATTTGCTGCCCAAAGAAAAGAGGAGAGTGCTCCAATAGTGCGTGTGCGCACACGCACACGCGTGCGCGTGCACGCACACACACACACATGTGCTTGCGCACGCACGTGTGGGTAGACTAAGAAAGCATTTAGTATATGGGTGACCCCAAGTGGTGTTTAGTGCTTCATGCATGGTGTGTGGTTTGTTCCTATCTGACCCTATGCTGGAGTTCTTATGTCATAGCTTTGCTGCTAGATATTTTCCTTGGAACTATAAATTTTGTTTTGACAATATTGACCTTCAATTGAACATGCATGATGGATTTTTCCTATGTTCCTCCCCCCCATGTAGCTTTGCTTTAGATGGATTCTCCCTGGTCCATTGCAATTTGGATCTGTCTGCTATTGCGGTATACATGATACTCAAGCATCGTTTCATGAATTAAGAACTCATGAATCTAAATGAAGAGGTCAATGCTTTGTTTGTTGTTTTGGATTGCTTGTAACACACTAATTTACTTTTGTGTAGATGATCATCATTACTTTCCTTTAATGCATATCATCGTCATTACTTGCCTTTACTTGCCTCTCCTGCCTTTCTTCAATTTTTTTGTCTTTGGCACAAACTCAAAAAATCTGCAAGCTTGTTGTTTGAAACAAGATCTTTGTTCTAATGGTGTTTTCATGATGCGCTGATTATACCTATCTTGGTTTCATGCATATTTGAAAAATGTCTTGAAATTATTATGTCATTGTGATGTCGTTTTACCTCATTCTGATATGAATTTTCTCACACAATTGCATGATCAGGTTCAGTATCCTATGCTACAACAACAATTTGAAATAGATATAGCAACAATGAATATTCTTTCCAAAGCAGTTGCATGGGTGAGTTTTCCCTTGGTATTCTTTTAGAGCACTGTTCCATTGAATGCAAATCTACACTATCACGGTTTTCAACGTCGAATCTGAGTTCATGTTGTATGTGTGAAGGATACTAATTTTATGTTAGGAGATTAGCAAGAAATTAACTTTTCTATCAAATATCCTTCATGAACCCTCTAGATTGCTTTTAATACCACTTCATATTTTACTCATGTGAATGGAAAGGAAAGCCAATTTCTGAGAGTCAAAGTGAATGAGAGGCCTCATTGTTGGCAGTTCTAGAAGAAAGGTGAAAGTCGGACAAGGTAGTTCATCTGGGAAGGTGATCAAAGTGGCATACCTCATTATCAACATGCTCTAATCTTGCGTTTAGCCAATCAACCGTTTGAGCTTTTGAATGAATCTCAAACTTCAAACAAGGATTTTTTAAGATGTCATTATGATTAGTCGACTGCTTACAGATGAAAGGAGGAGGAATTCGAATGAGAGTTGAGCGGTAGTTAAGAACGACAATTGAGGATCAGCATTTTGATGGCCTCTGCATGGTGGATGGATTGATGCATGTTGCATAGCCCTTGCAAAATAAGTTCTTCTCATGTGCTGTGCTTCCACATGCAGCTGCCTCCCACCTAAAATCAAGCTCCTCAATATACTTACCTTACTTTGCTTGGCTAACCCATCAAGCCCCTTGTAAAACACTCTTTGCCCAGAATCATTTGTTAGGAACTTGCAGTTTAGTCACCTGTCCATGACCATTTGGACTTTACTCCCATGCCATAAGTCAATCGCCAGATGAAGGAAATGTGCTACAAATCCAAGTGCTTCTGCTGCTGCATATAGTTGTTCTATCCTTATTACTTCCTTTGTCCCCCTTGCTGATATTTGTATGCCTTTATTATTGTTCCTGCTGCATCTATACATCCTTTCATAAATTCCCCTCCAAGAGGACGAGTGGACTGGTTTTGAGAATTCCGGCTAGTTGTCCCGTATGATCTGGGGGAAGAGATGTACTCCACACAACATCATCCTAGCAGAGTTTGCAACAAGACCCCTCCACATAGATGCCTCTTTGCAGATCATTACCTATCTAGATCGCTTCAGTTTAAACTGACATAGATTAACATGGCCAGCTCTAGTATCATCTATGCAGCTTGCAGGCAAGGGAGGTGAGCAGTGCTCATACGCAGGAGTCTCCAAGAGATGCTGCCACACTATTCATACATGAGCTTATCTGAATGTCTAGACTCACGAGTCCTGCACCACGAGACCCAACCCTAGACAGCAAGAGATCAACAAGTTCTTCATGGGGGAAGATGTAGTTGGGAGACCCGAACTCTAGATATGCGAGATAAGCAAGAGATTGGACACAAGCCCAACGAGTACGCCACGTTCGAGGTACTATTCTTGCTGCATCTTGACGTCAGGTCGCCTTATGCGACCTCGATGTTAGGTCGCCTTATGCCACCCTCGAGTACACACTAACACAAAGTTGAGGCTGCTCATAACTAACACATGACATAGATACAAGACACGACATGACACGGTAGGATCCATTGTTGACATATTGTTAGAATTATCATCATATTCTAGACAGTGGCCAATGTAATGTAATAAGTGGGTTAGGGGCACTTTTCCCTCATTGAGGTTTTTTCCCCTAACCATAGTCTAATCCCTAACTACGGTTAGTGGATAAGATAGGGTTTTGTCACTTAGACAAAACCTCTCGCTTCTCTTTTGTATACACTTCATTTCAGTCCACTATTCAGCAAACTTACGTCCAGCTCACTCTCTTGCTCTCATTTTGTTCACATTTGGTATCAAAGCATGTTCACCCTGTCCGACCTCTTGCTTCTAGCCCTTAAGCTCCTTGCCCGCTTTTAGTCTGCAAGCACCCCGTCCTCCGTCCCTGCGCGTCAGGCCGTATAGTTTTGACGAGTTTCATTTGTATAGCGTCGTACCAAGGCACTCTGCCTGCACCGCACAGTTCTGTACACATGTGCCGTACAATTCTCGTGGTCATTCCGTACAGCTATCGTACGTTCCATACAGGTGTACGGATTCCATCCGCACAGGCTGTACATTCCGTACAGTTGCATTCAGTCGTACTGACAGTCCCGTACTGTCAGTCCATACAGTTTGGAGGTGACTGAAGGTCAAGCATTTTTGACTTTGCAGGTGGACTTCGAAAGTTGCATTCTTGCAGGGTCCATTTGCAGGCTTTTGTGCATTGAGCCATTGTGGAAGTTTGGGGATTTTGCCTTGAAATTTGAGTGACATTTGCTCAATTTCACCCGAAAAATTAGGGCTTTTGGTTTTGAACTGCAATTTCAGGCATTTTTGGGGGTTTCAATTAATTTGCCCTCTTTTGGATGCAATTTCCCTGAAGAAATTGGGGCTTTTGGCATTCGGATGGAATTTGGCAGTTGAAAGGCCATTTCGGAGGTTTGCACGCATTTCTGGACTCATCGTGAGTCCATTTGCAGACTTTTGCCACTTTTTGCAGATTTTCTTTGCAGATTTTTGGGCATTTGCGGAGCATTGTGGTGCATTTCAAGCCGTTGATAGGGTGCAGTATTTTTCACTGTGGGCAAATTTTCTCTGGCAGATTTTGGTTGAGCATTTTGCATTCCAGGAAGGTATTTTACTTGTCCAGTTTGCTGTGTTTTTAAAGTTTATTTGGCAAAAATGGCTCAGAACAACCCCAATGAGGCGTTTGGAGTCCTCACACAGGAGGATAAGTTGGATGGCACCAACTACTCCTTGTGGAGTTTTATGGTTTGCAACATCTTGGTTGGCAGACATCTTTGGGATTATGTCAATGGAGATGAAGCAAGGCCAGATTTTGTGGCTACACCTGTCACTCCTACAACTAGAGGCAGGGCTAGAGTTCAAATTCAAATTGCAGCACAATTAATTGGAGCTGCTGCTCTAGCTGCTCCCACAGCAGAGCAAAAAAGATGGGATTCTAGGGATACACAAGCTCTATCAGTGATTTCTCTTTCTGTCAAGAGGTTCATTATTCCTCACATTCAGTCATGCAAGACCTCAAAGGTAGCTTGGGAGATATTAGAGAGTATGTTTGCAGCAAGAAATGATGCCAGGTTTCCTTCTTGAAAAGAGAGCTATCTCATACGCATATGGATGAGGGAGATTCCATGAATACTCAACTCACAAAGCTTTAGGATTTGAGGGAGCAGTTGCTGAATATTGATGAAGTTATTCCAGACTCAGAGATGATTACCATCACTCTGAATTCTCTTCCTGAGTCCTATCTTGGTTTCCACACCTCGCTGAATTTGTCATTGAGGGGGGGCAGCAATCCTCTCTCTTTTCACGAGCTGGTAGGACTCTGTTGCAGGGAGAGCAGACACGAAGAAATATGGCAACACAGGTTGGCGAGCATGCTATGCTTTCTAAGTTTAAGCCCAATGGAAAAGGGCAGCAAAAGCAACATGCCAATCAGCCCGCACATCAGCATAGTCATTATATTGGTGGGTGCAAGAAGCGCATAGCTAAAGAAAAGAAAAGGGATGCAGGTATGGCTGTGTCAGATGCATCAACTCCTCATGCACATGATGCGAGAGATGTTACAGCCAACTTTGTGGAAGAACACTATGCCTTTTTGTCTTGCATTTCAGATTTTTCAGTGGGTAGTTCAGATGCTACAGCCACTATTGAGGATGATCCTTATGCTTTCTTGACTTGCAGTTACGATCTTTCAAAGGATGCATGCTCTCTCAGTGTCAATGATCCTTATGCTTTCTTGACTTGCAGTTATGATCATTCAAAGGATGCATGCTCTCTCAGTGTCAATGAGACACTGAATACTTGGTATTTTGATAGTGGTGCTTCTAAGCAGATCACTTCTAAGAAGAGCCTCTTTGCATCTCTGCATCCTCCACCTACTAAAATGAAGGTGACTTGTGCAAATAATTCTTCTTATTCAGTGTGTGGAGTTGGGGACATTATCCTCACATCCACTGATGGCACAGATTTCAGAATTTCAGATGTTCTCTATATGCCAGGTTTCCAGGTGGCTCTAGCGCCTTCTACATGCTCCTTTGCCATTCCTGGACCTTCCTGGGCCTTCTAAACTTCACATGTGTGGTTTTCTCTCTCATCTTCTCCCTTTGTTGAGATTTTGGAATGGTTTTCCAGCCTCCTTCAGCTGAATTCTGTTTTTCTTCATAACTCCTCACCCGTTTGGATTCCTGGACTTCTGTTTGGCACGATGGCTTCCCCTCTGCCTCCCCTTCACAGTGATATGCTTTTCCCTCCGTGCGTTTGGTAGAATGGGCAAAGTTGAGCACTTCTTTTGCTTGTCGAATTTACAAAAGTGGCTTTTTCTGGACCTTTTTGCTTCTACAGCCTCCTGGGCCTCTCCTCTTGCAAAGCTATAGCTCTCTGTTGATTTTCGAGTGGTCCCATGCACTGGTTGACTGGTTTTTCTCAGTTTTGGAGGACTTTCCGGTGATGAAACTTCTCCAAAACCTTCTCAATGCAGTCCTCTTTGAAGCACGTTTCTTTTGAGCCCAAGAACTCCCACTTCTTCGCGACAGAAGTGCTTCTTTTCGCATTTTTCAGTGTAATTCTTGCTGGTCGGCTCTTGCAAATGCTCTTTCTTCATGCCTTTTCACTCCTCTTTGGCTGAGAATGCAATTGGGCATTGGCTACTATGTCCTCTTGGCGATTGAGGACTTGGTTTGAGTTTTCAGGGCTTGGTGAGTTGTGATTTTGCTGCTGCAATTTCTTTTTGCCATAAGCTATTGGTTGGCCTCGTGTGCCGCCTCTTTCTTGGTTCACAGGTGCCTAGGCAGTGCTACATGAGTCATTCTTTGGTTGGGTACTTTGCTGATTTTATTTTGGAGCTTTGAAAAGCTTTGTGAATGCCATCTGGAAAAAAAATGGTGGTTTTTATTGATGGTGTAGTTTCTTCACTACCTCAATTTTTACAAAGCAACAATCTGAAACTGGAGAATTTTATGTTTGATCCTCCTCAAGTTTGATCTTGTAACTTTTTACTTGGCTACCTCATGACTTTTGTTTTGAGACTTTACTTGTAAATTTTTTCTTTGTACTTATTGGTGGGTTCTTAACCACTCAAAGAGAGTGCACTTGGGGTGCAGTGATTGCATCTGGACAGCCAATGGAATTGCACTAAGAAAAGAGAATGCCTTTGGATCGAGCCTATGGGTTAAGTGCACTTATGTGATGGTGTTCTATGCTTGAAAGCCTTGCGAAGGCTCAATGAATTGGGGCTGCGTGCTCAGTTGCAGGGAAGGTCTCCCAGATGCAACTTGTAATCATTTCACTGTGAAATATAAAGAAATACCAAAAGGAGCGCCACGGTGTTTGGGGCCAATCGGGTGCACTAGTCTATGTTTGTTGAGCAGGGCCATTCTAGCCTCCATCCCTTTTTCAATGAACAAATGGGTAAATGCCAAATGGTGATCATGCAATGGTTAATGGTTGTGATATATGCTTTGTGAGCTGTAAATAAGTGCTGAAGTGATTAAAGGTTTAGTTCCACTGTCCTTTGAGTGATTAGAGGCCGGTTTAATTGATGGTGCAATGAGAGCTATACGTAAATTACAGCTCATTCACAGTGATGTCTACGGTCCCATGAGGACATTTGCTTTTGGTGGTTATCTCTATTATTTTACATTCATAGATGGCTTCACCAACTATACTTGGGTGTATGGTCTTAAGGCAAAATCAGAAGTGTTTATGCATTTCAAACACTTTGTGGCTATGGTTGAGAATGAGACCGGACTCAAGCTGCAGACACTTCGCACAGATAGAAGGAGGGAGTATATGTCTCATGAGTTTGAGGCATTTTTGAAGGAGAAAGGCATCACGTATCAGCTTACCGTGAGGCTTACACCTCAGCAAAATGGCAAAGCTAAGCGCAAGAATCGCACGCTTATGGAGATGGATAGATGCATGCTTACCAGTAAAAAGTTGCCTCACAGGTTTTGGCTCGAAGGCCTCATGTGTGCAAACTATGTTTTGAATCGGGCTCCCACAAAGGCTTTGAAGACAATCACTCCCTATGAGGCATGGCATGGGAGAAAGTCTTAAGTGGATCACTTTAGAGTTTTTGGTTGTGTTGCATATGCCCACGTGCGTGTGGAGTTTCAACATAAGTTGTCAGATAAGGCACTTAAATGCATTTTTGTTGGGTATAGTGCACAAAGCAAAGGCTATTGTCTCTACAATCCTGGTTCTCGCAAGGATTTTGTGACTAGAGATGTTATATTTTCAGAGAATTCACATGCTGAATTTAATATTCCAGCTTCTTCAGATGATGTTTTTGAGGGGATGCTTCCTATAGTATTTGGTTTTCCACCTGAGGCTCATGCTGAAAATCAGAAATTACAGCAACCTCCTTCTCATCCACATGCCCCGATTGAGCCACCGGCTGAGTTTGTACCTCGACAAGGTGTGGATGAAGTTGTCAGGCAAGAGATTCAATAGATATACATAGCGAACATAGTCCCGAATGGGTCGCTATAGACTCTCAGGGAGAGTAGGCTTGAGGCCCCATTGCCCGGTAGGCACGCAGGGGGGGCTTTTTCAGTGAGACAGCTTATGCAGGTACTCTTCTTGACGAGGAAGAACCTAACTCTTTTGAAGAAGCCAAGGATATTGTGCATTGAATGCATGCCATGCACAATGAATTGCAGTCCATTGAGAAAAATCAGACTTCGGATGTTGTGGATTTGCCACCAGGTAAGCATGCCATTGATACCAAGTGGGTTTTTAAAGTGAAAAGGAAGCCAGATGGGTCCATTGACAGGTACAAGGCAAGGCTGGTTGCCAAAGGCTATGCACAGAAGAAGGGCACCGGATGACCACCATAAGGTCAGTTATTGCCATGGCTGCAAATTTTGTTTGGAATGTCTATCAGTTGGACATAAAAACAGCTTTCCTTAATGGGGACTTGTAGGAAGAGGTTTATGTCAAACAACCTCCTGGATTGGAACTTTCTGGCAATGCACTTCAGGTTTGCAAGCTTAACAAAGCTTTACATGGGCTGAAACAAGCCCCACGTGCATGGTATGCCAAGATTGATGCATTCCTGGCAAGTAAGGGGTTACATAATAGTCCCATGGAAAGCACCCTCTACATCAAGAAGGATGGGGGGGATATTTTAGTCATCATTCTTTATGTAGATGACATGCTGCTCACAGGGTCAAATGAGGAAATAATTGCAGATTTCAAAGTTGAGTTGAAAGCTGAATTTGACATGACAAATTTGGGCATGTTAAATTTTTATTTGGGGATCCAGTTTATACAAGACAAGCGTGACATCGTTATGTCTCAATCCAAGTATGTGTAGAAGCTCTTGGATAGGTTCAACATGCATGATTGTAAGCCTATAGCCACTCCCATGGAGCCGGGGCTGAAGCTTACTATGTATGATGCAGGTGAATCAGTGGATGTCACACTTTACAGCCAGGCTGTTGGATTCCTCATCTATTTGTGCAATACACGGCCCGATATTCAATATGCAGTATCTCAAGTGAGCAGATATATGCACAACCCAAAGACAATACATTGGCAGGCTGTAAAACACATATTCCGTTATTTGGAAGGCACAAAGTCATATGGCTTGATGTTTTCCAGGGGGTGACTTGCAGATGCATGCTTACAGTGATTCAAATTGGGCTGGAGACTATGATACCAGGTAGTCTACTAGTGGTAATTGTTTCTTTTTGGGCAAAGCTTGTATTTCTTGGCTGAGCAAGAAGCAATCTACAGTGGCTACTTCCTCATGTGAAGCTGAGTACAGGGCAGCTTTCATAGCGACAGTTGAATGTGTTTGGCTGCGACATTATGAGTCCGGCCAACACAGCAGGTGTCAGACCCAGCGGCCCACACACTATCAGGTAGGATTGCTTTGTTGAAGGATGCCTCACAAAAAATTCTGGCTCAACAACAGCAAGCAAACCTAGGGCAATCCGAACTTAGAAAGATGTTTCACAGTATGTCTACAAGACCATCCTAGAGGATAAAGGAAAAGCTCCAATGGAGCATGAAACCAATGTTCATACGGTCGAGCCTAGGAGGGCTAAGATACCTAATATTGCGAATTATAGGCTAGAAAAGTATTTTGGTCAGATGATTGACCGTAGCTGACCGTAGCTCTAATGTAATAGAAGCCTGGTTGTACAAATGGGAAGAGGCCTCTACCATTTGTGAAATCATGGATGACATGAAGAAAATCCACGAGGCCACGCATATGCTTAATGAGGTAGTGGATAGATGGTGGATTAAACAACAAAGGGATGGTGTAGCATCCACTACGTGGGAGGGGTTCAGGAAAGAATTTAGAAAACATTTATTACCTCTTGACGAAGCATCCCAAGCTTAGGATCAGTATAGAAACCTATTTGTCTGTGGCTGAATACACTAATAAATTTAGAGTATGTGTAATGAAGGTTTATGAACCTCTTCCTGAGCCAGTGCAAAGGATTTAATTTTTGGACTGAATGATAGGATCAAGATGGAAGTTCGGGCTAAGTACGTGAACACTCTAGATGAAGCAATCGCCATAGCCTTGAACGATGAGGATGCCAAAGGTAACAAGCCAAGTGGGTTTGTGTAGGTTGGGACTTAGTATGAGTACCTAAAAAAGAGCGTGTTTAAGAAGAAGTGGGTTAGTAAAGTTAGTGTCTTACAGCCTAATGGCCAAGCCAAGCAGGCAAAGCCAACAGAGGCTTCTTTGAAACCAAGTACCACTATTGGGGTGAAAAGAAAAGTAACTCCAATGGCAGCCCGGGCTTGGTCAAAATCTTCTCTGACCCTAGGACAAAAAGAAAAAGCAAGGAGAGAAGGCTTGTGTTTTGGATGCCTTCAGTCTCATTAAAAGATTGTCCACGGAACACGGATCTTTGGATGGTTGAGATGGTAAATCTCAGAGTACGACGTGGAGATGGAGGGAAGTCCCAGAGCCGACCAAATGCAATTTCAGCTAGGGGGATCTTCTTAGAGGTCAATACTCATGTTATTGTGTGTGTCTATTGCTAAGTTAGTAAACAGTGCACTAGATAATATTCTATCTAAGCCCCCAGCAATGGGTTATACGACTTTTAGCAATACGGAGTTAATTAAGATGAAAGGGCAAGTGGCCAATCACGACGTCACTGTGTTGTTTGACTCAGTGTCAATGCACAATCTAATTAACTCCAAGGTCGTAAAGAGGCTGAAATTAAAGTCCATTTGACTATGCTTATACGGTCAGAATGACTCATGGAAGTTCAACTGAAGTATGGGACCAAAGGGTTACCCAGTTAGAACTTTGGATTCAGGACTATGCGGAGAAGTTGGATTTTGAAATGACCCGACTTGCTCACGCAAAGATAGCCCTAGGAAAGGCTTGGCATTCTAAGAAGAATCCGTCCATAGATTGGGAAAAGCAAGTGTTATATGTGCTATATGTAAGACATATAGATTTTATTGACGATATCCTTGTAAGACATATAGATCGGGAAGTTTACTATAGATTTTATTGACGATATCCTTGTTTTAAGCAAGTGTTGCTGAATATCGTGAATACTTTCGATACTTTGAGGAAAGCCAGTCTGTTTGGAAATAAAAAGAAAACTGTGCTGTGCATGGTAAGACTTGAATATTTGGCTTCATTATTACTTCGAATGGGGTGGAAATGGATCCGAAGAAAGTGGCTGCGATACTGACTTGGCCTTTTTTTGAGTCTGACGGCAAAGTCATCCGGGGTTTGTCCAATTTATCGAAGGCATATCGAAGGATATTCCGAGATAGTATCGCCTTTAACTTACTTGACCTCAGATAAAGCACTTTTATATGGGGACAGAATCATCAAGAAAGTTTTAATGCTATAAAGCAAGCTGTGGTCTCGGGTCAGTTGGTGTTAAAAATTATTGATCCTCAAAAACCATTTTTCATAGAAACGGATGCAAGGGGCATTGCGATAGGAGCATTTCTCCTCCAAGAGGGAAGGCCAGTAGCCTTTGAAAGCAAGAAGCTTTCTCCCTCTCAGCAAAATTCACCAACTCATGAATTAGAGTTGTACGCTGTTATCCATGCTTTAAAAAACGTGGAGGCATCATTTGTATTGTTCGGAGTTCTACGTAGATGTAGACCATGATACTTTGAAACATTAATTGTAACAACTCTTGAGACGCGGCCAAGCTAGGTGGGTAGAACTCATGCATGAGTTTAATATGACGATTCGGTACCCAAGAGGGAAGGAAAGTGGGGATTTTACTATGGTGTACTTGGAGTTGGATAGCAGGTTAACGTGGGTTACGGGATAGCATAGGGCTGGATGGCTATTTTAATGCACCGCTTCATGGGGATATTACCTCCGGTAATACTCACATGCTGGCATTAGAACGCCAACATTTGTGCTTTTAGGATATACATTTCAGCATAATGCTCACTCTGCATATCGGGTCATGTTAGACCATTGGTACATGCTAAACCCGCAACAGTATGATGCTTTTACTTGTCAAATATGGGTGGATTATGCCTTTCCTCATTCTAACCACGCTCCGTGCTAAGGATATATTTTCATGAGACATCACATGACAGGCTGCCAGATAAAAGACTTCTTATAGGCAACAACAGTTATTTGGAGCATGATCAGTAGAAGCAAATGGTTAGTTATGAACAGTGCCACATTGATCTTGATTATGCTTGGAATGCCTTTGCTTCTTGCATGCAATCTGTTATTCATGATTATGGGAAGCATTATCTGCATGACTTGACAACAGCGGTTGTAGATGCTAAAGTCCACTGTCAAAAGTTGACAGAACTCAGCCATGTCAAGGATTTAATGCAGACTGAAGCAAGGGCTGGTGGACCTGCTCCCAGAAGGTGGTGAAGAAAGCTCTAGAGAGCCCATCCTCACCTGGGCATTTCTGCCCATCAATAGCGCTCACCGCATCCTGCATCTCTGCCACGGTGAAAGGAGCGAGAAGGGTTTCACTCATGCTAGGCTGCACGAGCGACGGTGTATACCTCCACACTTCCTTCTTGCAACGGCGGGCATGAGGGTCTGGGGGCTCCTGCTGGAACAGGGATCTGTAGAAATCTGTCGCCAAGTCTCGGACCTCGTCTGGATCTGTCTTGACACTACCATCCTGCGCTCTAAGAGATCGGAGCTGTTCCCCTGCTGACCTCTGGCCATGAGTCCTGAAGAACTCTCTGCACATCCTGTCACCTTTCCTAGCCCAAAAGGACTTGGAAGCATGAAACGAGAACTCTGAGCGTCGCTGGTTGATCTCCTCTAGCATGGCTCGGGCTCTAACCTCCTGCCGTCTAAGCTCCTTAGAGCCTGGAGAAGACAGTTGCATCCACTGTATCGAGGCAAGATCTCGTCTGAGACCCCTCTCCTTCGCCCACCACTGCTGCCTGACCTTAATCGCCTCCTGCTGACAGATGAGACTAGACTCGGCAAGAGCCTGAGCTACCTGAGCTGCCATATCCCCCATGGGGTCCCAATCCTGCTCCCATAGGTCCACTATCCTGCTGCGAACCGCTGCTCTGGAGTAGATGGAGTCTGGGATCCGGCACGAGCGTGGAGGTAAGGAGTGAGAGGTTGAGTCCAGGACTAGGATGACTGGGGCATGGTCAGAGAGGGTCGTCCCTGGAACCACTCCTGACTCTCCACCTCTGCCTAGCGTCCCATCGCTGACATAGAAACGGTCCAACCGCTCCAGAAGTCTGCCTCCCTCCCTCCTGTAACCCCAAGAGCAGTCCAGACTCCCTGTCCATCTGCAAAAGGAAGGCTCCCTCCCACAGCGAACAAGGAGTCCCAATCTGCCTGCTTCGCCTGAGCTATACCGAGGAACTCTGGGTCCCGTCCCTGTTGATCCTCTAAGGTCTCAAGGTTATTGAAGTCCCCTCCTACAATTCAAGAATCCATCTCTGGCAATAAGTCTGTCAAAGAGCTCTAGAAAGTGGCTCTCCGTCTGAGGTCGGTCGGGGCATAGATATTGAGGATGCCGATGCGGGATCCCTCAATATTCAAGCCCACTCAAAGCGCTCGTCCTGGGATCAGGGTGCCAAAACCACACACATGCTGAACTAGAGAAGCGTCGATGGAGGTACGGACACCCCTGCTCCTCCCCTGCTCGCCAATCGAAGGTTCCCAGTAGGTGTGGGAGCGTCCTGTGAGGACCTTCCTTCCCACATATACTGGTCTGAGAAGCCGAAAGCTTGTGTTCCTGCAATAGGAGCATATCTGCCCTTCCCACCAAGGCTGGCTAGAGCTCCTGTCTGAGCATCATCTTCCTAGGGCCACGGGTTCCTGATGAGTGGAACCGTTGACGTTCCAAGAGATAATGCGTATACTCATGAAGAGGGGAGATGGGCCACAAACAGATGTCTGCTTGCGGTCGATGTCAAGGTGGTCGGAGGATGTCCAGTGTGCAGACGAAGGCGCTTCTGTGAGGGTTTCGAAGGAGAGGCCGGATCATCGGACCCATCCTCTAAAACCTTCAACAGAGGGGAGAGGCCCTTCGTCCCATGGTGGTAAGCTCTCTCTAACCAACTCGATGCCTCCGCCAGGGAAATACTGTAGAAGCCCGCTACCTCTGAGGTCCTCCACGAGCGGAGCCCTTCCGTGTAGATCCACTCAAGAGGCGGTCGAATAATGACCAAAAGGCGGAATCGTTTGGCGCTGTGGCGCCATCTCAGACGAACGTCACCCTCCTTCCACTGCTGCTGAAGAAGCTCCGCTGCTCTGCTACCGATCCAGTCCTGCACGTGCTCCTGGGACTGATCTGCGGAAGCGGGCATCGAAGTCCGCTACACTGAAACCTCTATACCATGGGACGATAATGATGATCTTCCCACCCACAGAAGTAGGGGAATAAGGCAAGTGAGTGCCACTCTGTGATTTTAGAGATAGTGCTAGGGTGCAGATATGGAAGCATATTCCATTATTGGTGAAAGAGGATATGAGGATCTTGCTAGATGTGCCTTTCACCAATATGGAATTGAAGATTGCTTTACTTGCCTTCACAAGGACGAGTGCCCGGGTTCAGATGGACTTTCCCCAGCATTTTTCATTGCCCATTGGGATGAGATTGGGGATCATATTACGTCAGCCTTGCAAGGTGTTTGGGACTCTGGTACTATTCCTGGATCACTCACAGAGGGTCTCATTCATCCCATGGGGCTGCAGAAGTTTGGTGTCACAGTGGAGACCTATCACTCTCTTGGGCGCCTTGTATAAAATCTGGTGAAAGCAATTAGCTTACGATTGCAACCCTATCTTTTGGACCTCATCCATGACACACAAACAGGTTTTGTGCATAGAAGGAGCATTTTTTATAATATTTTCTCTTTTTGGGAAGATTTGGATTGGCTACTCGAATTGGACATAAATTAGCCATTCTACTCTTGGATTTCGAGAAAGCTTATGACAGAGTGGATTGGGATTCCTTAGAGGGCACCCTTCATCATTGATGCTTGTAGTAGAGGGGTTTCCTCTTTGTACAGATCAGCCCACAGCCAGGTACTTATCAGAGGATTCAGGGGGGGAGAGATTTCAGATTTCTAGATCAGTCTGTAACGAACTCTCGTCCCTTTTCTTTTTCTTTGTGGCTGAAGCTATGAGCATTATTCCTCAGATCGCAAGTTGACATTTTTGGGGCTGAAGCTTCCCCTGAGACATAATGAGGAATTGATAGACTATGAGTTGGCGGATGACACCGTTGTTTTTTTGGATGCTACTCCTCAGACTCTCACTTCTTTCAAGGCACCTTGGATTTGTTTTGTACGACAGCTGGTGCACACATCATTGGAACAAATCCAACGGCTTTTGGATCAGTGATGAGGACAATCCTAACTAGGGGGCTGATTTTGGTTTTACCTGGATTCAGAGGGGGGTCCCCATCAGATATCCAGGATGCTAAGATGGTATGGGTATCTCTTCTTTGCAATAGCTTGCTCCAATGTTGGAGAGCATCAAGAGGAAACTCCTCTTTTAGAGTTCAGCCAAATTAGATTTGGTTTGCTGGCCACAACATGGTACGTCTGCTCGTGCAGCTTTAAGGATTGCATCAATCAGCTCAAGAGACTTATAAGGAACTTCTTGTGGAATGGGCTAGATGGCACTACAGATATTGTGGCCAGGGTAGCTTGGGAGACATTGATTCTTTTCACAAAAGGAGTTCTCAAATCATAGACTAGGACTTGCAGTGCAGGGCATTACTAGTTTGTGGTAAGGGAACTTTCCTTAAGGATTTCTTTATTCGAAGCATATAGGCATGTACTCCTTCTTTAGGTGGAGACTGGATGGGTATCACCAAATGGATTTTTACTTCAGCCCCCCTAGATCTTCTTCCTCTCCTCTTATGGCAGCCATTGTGAAAGCTTGGAGCAGCTTCAGAAATACTCTTTGGAGCATTCTCCTTGTTTCTTTGGAAGAGATTAATAGGCAGCCGGTCATGTGGAATGACAGCATACTCGGTGAGCATGGCAGACCACTAGGCCAATCACATTACATGCAGTGGTCGAGATGGGAGAGAGGCCTTGCCTCCTGTGTAGGATGCTGGAAAGCTTTTAGAGGACTGTAAATTGCAAGTAGTTAGATGATATGCATATTTCATGTTCCACTAGATGGGAGCTTTCACAAGAGCGGGTATTCCTCTACATGTTATTTCTTTTCATGGTCTGACCTGCAGAAGAATTTTTGAAAGAGACTCTGGAAATCCCTCAGGAATAGAAGAATCACACTTTTCTTTTGGCTTTCTATTCATGGTGGGATTGCAGTGAACTTGTGGAGATTCAGGTTCGGAGCCGACCTTACTTGTCCTTGTTGCCTTTCTGCTGAGGAGTCAATTCAACAATGCTTATGGGATTATAGACAAGTGAGGATTATTTGTAGGATGCTGGAAAGCTTTTAGAGGATTGTAAATTACAAGTAGTTAGATGATATGCGTATTTCATGTTCCATTGGATGGGAGCTTTCACAAGAGCGGGTATTCCTCTAAATGTTATTTCTTTTCATGGTCAGATGAGGAGGCCTCGGTTTTTGATGTTTTGCACGAAGCAGGCTGTCTAGATCGAATGGAGTGGATCCATGAAGGGCATTGAGAGAAAGCACCTCCCCTTCTTTTGTTACACTGTTAGCAATGCCAGGAGATTTTAGTTGAGTTGTAGAGGTTCGAGGCTCTCCAGATCTCCTCATTGGGAAAGGTTTGAGATTTCTATTGACGTGCAGAAGAATTTCTGGAAATACCTCAGGGATAGAAGAATCACACTTTTCTTTTGGCTTTCTATTCATGGTGGGATTGCAGTGAACTTGTGGAGATCTAGGTTCGGAGCCGACCTTACTTGTCCTTGTTGCCTTTCTGCTGTGGAGTCAATTTAACAATGCTTATGGGGGGAATAGCCAGGATTTTAAGTACTTTGTCAGTTTCCCCTTCTTTATGACTTGGGGCTCAGTTGCTTGGCTCTCTCTTTCGGGGCCTCAGGTCTTTTATGAAAGACATGACTCTTCTTGGGTCTTATGAATTCAAAGCCTGGATGATATTCCCGCCTCACCCTATAAAGCTGTGGATGATACTAGCGAGTATTGCAACGTGGCATAGGAGAGAGCCCGCTCTAATTGGAGGTGCTCATAGGTGTTCGATGGTCATTGGATGGGATATTCAAATGTTCATTTCTTTATTAACTATGGTTGTTTGGCTAAATCTTGACAGAGAAGCTTGTTGTGTTTATAGTGTTATGTCCTTCTTTCCTGATGGGTTTTTTTAAAGATGGAAATTTCGTTTATGTTGTTTATTTCCTAAAATATCTGAAGAGAATCTGTAAAAGTATCCTATGAGATTCACAATCTTAGGTTTTTGGGTAAGAATAATTGGGGGTTTATGACAAATGGTTCAGTCCTTTCTTAACTAGGCTTGTAGGTCCTTTTCACTCTTGATTATGTTACTAGGTGACCAGAAAGTGTTATTTTAAATGATGTTATTGCAATGATATGCAGCTATTTCGAGATTATCAGCTTCAATGGATTGTTCCAGAGTTTGAGAAGACATTGTCAAAAGAGCTAGGTAGTTCATAATACCTCTGGATTTTGTGTGGTTCATGGGATATATTATGTAGGAATTAAAATCTCTCATTATGCTTTCTACTAAGGCTGGAAGGATCAACTTGTCTGTGAACTTATGCAGGAGCCTTGAATGTTATGATAGTTTGTGTAGTACCTGCATTTATGCTCCTTTTCCAGTAAGTTTCAATTTTATTGCTAGTCATTCAATATACTTTGTTGAACATCACCTCAGATACTCTTCTCCCTCTTTGAACTATGGATTGGCCTTCTACCAGTCTATTTCTGCATCTCACACGAAGCATCCCTGTGTAGATGTCTGTAGTTCACTTGCTTGGCAAATGGTTGGCTTGCTTGCTTGCCCATCATGCAAGAAGCACAAATCTCTGGTGAACTATGGGTTGACAGGTAGGCCTTTTACCAGTCCATCTCTATGCATCACAAAACATCCATGTGTAGATGTCCACACTGCTTGTTCGAATATCTGTTAGAGTCGATATTTGCTTGAGCCATCACTATTGTCACCTTAAAGATACGATTTTCAACACCTTTTGCAAACAATTCCTTGTCCTTATCTAATTTTCATACATCTTGATGAAGGTAGGCTTGATCATGACAAAGAGTAGCACTAAAATAAATAAATAAAGCTGTAGTCTCTTCAACCAACCTCTCCTTCTCTTTTCCACCCCCCGAGAATTATGCATATGAGTGGGTTCTACCTCTTGGTCCTTGCGGTGTCTATTGTATGCAGACCATCTCGACAAGAAGCCAGTGATACCTTTGTCAGGGTTCTTGTGTCCCTACAAGCTGTGTGAGTCTATGTTTATACATGTTGGTCTTGCAAAAGGAAAGAGGGCCACATAGTGGTGGTCCTAGTAGTAGTAGCAGCAGCAACAACAACAAAGAAAGAAAGATATATGAGACACAAAATAAATCCTATTTGACCAAAAAACTGAAATCAATGTGAGAGTACACCCCCATGGGGGTGCCTCCCCTAAGGGAAACTAGAAGTGTGTATCTCACCTTCATGAATCTCTGGATGGAACTAAGAACATCATGGAAAAAGTCCATGTGTCGGGAGTAGTTCTTGCCAGGTCATGTTGTGAGCTCCACATGGGCTCGACAAAGGTACCATTGGGAGGCCTGTTGTCTCTAGAACATGTCCAAAATTTGCTCAAGGCATCTTTGACTCCTCTCTGTGGGATGTACTATGGGCGGCGTAAGGTAGCATGACATTGAGATGCGGTAATGCTGGTACTGTCATGGTCATGACGCCTCCCAATCACTTCTTCACCTATGAAGAAGGAATTTATGATCGCTTGTTGTCTGGGATTGGATCTCATGAGTCTGGCTATAAAAATGGGTAACCTCGTGTACAAAAGTGTGGTGCATCTCTAGTCTAGGTAATCAGTCACTCTCCCATGGTCAATGTATTCATGGGTGAAAAGACAATTAGATCTCATAGTGTCTAGTGCATCGCATCAAAGAGTACTGCTCCCTATCCACCTCTTGTGTGTCATGAAGTGCGTAGAACCTCAAATCTCTACAATGTTGTGTGACCATGCCCCAGGTGTAGTCTCTATGAAGTGCGTATGACCTCAAATCTCTACAATGTTGTGTGACCATGCCCCAGGTGTAGTCTCCAGGACACCATCGGAGCAACAATGGCATTGCCATCTTCTCCAATCACGGGCCGATGGGCAAGCCTCCGTGGGCGGCCAGCCAGAAGAAGTATGAGATCTTCCTCGGCCGCAAGCTGGACCACAACCGCATCCAAAACTCGGAGCGCACATCCCGGGGCACTCTTTGGGTCACCCAATGTCTCTCCCTCCAGGGGGGTCCACCTCGACGAGTCCATTTGAAGCCTCCTGCGAATCCGTGTGGTGTAGGAAAAGAAGGGCACCTCCTCCACCGGCTCAGCTAGGCCGCCCCCGGAGGGCCAGACCGGATCCCAGTGGACCTCCCTTAGGGGCTACCCTCCCACAGCCAAAGGCGCCATCTAGAGGCGTCCTGCTCTGAGATATTGGGAGGGTCAATGTGCCACTCCTTCCCCAAACGTCCTACCACTCTAATCATCTGCCAATGTATCCTATCAAGACTCCCATCCATCTCGGGGTCACTCTTAGTGAGTGGCTGAAGTAGGCCTCCAGGTCCTACACGGAAGAAGCGGGGGTGCATGCTGCCACGCTTCATCAACATCCTCAAGGGAACACCAGTGCGGGAAAACTGCCCCAACCATCTGCTGTTGTCTCTCCAAACGTGAAGTCCTTTCCACCAGGACTCATGAATGGCTAAGTCAGTCTCGCCCATCCGCCGCCCTGTCCCTCGCATATGCGCTAGGGTGTCAAGCCTCACCTCTGTCTCCATAGGTAGTCTGCTCCAACGGCCAAAGGACCTTGCTGGACATTGTCCCACTGTGCCCAACCAATGTGAGTCCGCTTGCCGAGCATACGTCCCTCCTGATCTCTGGGTGCCACATAAGGGGCTGTGCTCAAACTCCTCTCTGCATTTGGGCGGAGCACGGATGAGACCCCCTGCCAGTCTCTGCTATACCCTGTGAAGACTCCTCATCAGAGGGGAGCCCTTCCCCATAAGGGGGGCCTCTGAGAAGATCGATCTATGTGAAGGCTGCCACTGTCCCCCAGCGTGTGGGGTGTTCCTCAGAAGCCCTCGTTGTAAGAGGAGCTTCCAAGGCTCTGCACCTGGGGTGAGGCCACGAACCACCAACTTGCCCAGAAGGGCCCTGCTCTGTATCTCTGGATCAATGACACTCAAGCCTCCCAGTACCTGCGGCATGATCACCGTCTGCCAAGCTACTCGGGCCCTAGTGTTCCTCGTGCCGTCTGAACCTGCCCAGAGGAAGTTCCGTACCAACCATCGGAGCTGCCCAATGCATCCTCTGTGAAAGCACCAACGGGAGGCAATATACCAGGCCGTGGCAAGGACTTGGTCTGTCACTAAGACGCAACCTGCTAGGGAGAGTTTGGCCGAGCTCCAATAGAGAAGCTTGCGCCAAGCACTCTCAAGGACCAAGACAATTTGCTGTTCTGCTGTAATGTCAATACCCAGCTGGCATCCGGGGTATCTCGCTGTCTGGCCCCCGTGTTATCCATCTGAAGCCAAAGTCACTCCCCCACTCACGGATCTTCTGTCTCTCCTCAAAGCCAGTGAAGAAGCCTATGGATTTCGTCAAGTTGATCCGTGCTCCTGAGGCCTCACAGTAAATAGCCAGGGCGCCTCTGACTCTCTCTAGACTCGTTGTGGTGCCCCCAACATACAAGGCCGTGTCATCTGCAAACTCCGAGTCAAGTAGCTCCTCCTCCTGTCTGATTGGGAGCCTCAACCCTGTGAGACCCGCCCCTTGTGATCTCAAATAGTAGCCCAAAGCCTCTGCCACAAACAAGAAGAGGAAGGGAGCGAGTGGGCAGCCCTTCCGGACCGAGCGAGAGGAAAGGCCTCGCGTGTGTGTCCTCCGATAAGCATATGACTAGAGCTCCCTGCATATAGCGTTGAAACTCCTCTGACCCATCTGTCTGAGAAACCCAATCTCCTCATAGTGCCCTCCAGGAAAGACCACTCCACCCTGTCGTAGGCCTTCTCAAAGTCCAAGAGAAGGACGGCAGCGGCTGTGACTCCTCCCTGGACCAATCCACTGCCTCCCAGAACGTGAAGATGTTGTCCAGTGCTCCTGGACAAACCGAGTCTGTGTGTTGTCATGGATGATGTCTGTAAGATGGGGCCGTAACCGCAAACTCAAGACCTTGGCGAGGATCTTGTATGCAGTATCAAGCAAAGTGATCGGCCTCCACTGTTGGATATCTGACCTATCTCCCCCTTTCGGGATCAAACAAATCCACCCCCTGCTCAAGGACTGAGGGAGAAGGCCTATGTCAAAAATCTCCTGGCAAGCTAAACGGAAAGGGGTGGAGACAATCTCCCAAAAGTTTCGGAAGAAGGCCGGAGTCAAGCCATCCGCACCCGGGCCCTTCTGGGTCGGGAGAGCCTTGAGGGCTTCCCATAGCTCCTCATATGTGAAAGGCTCCTCAAGTCTGCTGCATAAGTTGTGCGAGACTACTGGCGGAACGTGATCCCAAACTAGCTCTTGGGCCACAAGACCAGCTGGGGTCATCCTCTCCATCTGAAAGAGTTGGCTGTAAAAACCGGTAGTCATGTCTAGAATCTCCTGCGGGTCAGTGTGCACGATGCCCCGCGAGTCCCGGAGACGTTGTAGCTGTGTGCGTGCCGATCGGGGTCCAGTGGTCTGAAAGAACTGCTTCGTCATCCTGTCCCCTTGCAACACCCATCGGGCTCGGGAGGAGTGATAGAACTCAACCTGCCGCAGCTCCGTGTCCTGAAGCTAGCGCTCTCGAATCTGTCACTAAGCCAATGAGAAACTGGGTCCTGCTCCCTGAGCCTCTCGATGGAGGCGAGGTCTCTCCTCAAAGCCCGCTCACACTCTTAAAGGGTCCTCCTCCGCCTAAGGGCATGAGCCTGCAGCTCCTCAGTGCTCCTCTGAATTGCATTTGCCACCCAAGCAGCCCAGCCCTCAGGCGGTGCCATCTTTGACTGCTCCCAAATCCCTGCCATGACCTGCTGAATCTCCTTGTCCTGTAGAAGGTCCTCTGGAATGCGGATCCCCTTCTGGGGGAGACCTCGGCGGGGTTGATCCAAGTGAAGTACCACTGGAGATTGGTTTGATATCGTGGTACCTGCCAGAATCCTGGTAGATCCGCCTCTCTGTAGTGTCCAGTCCCCAACATAGAAACGGTCTAATCTCTAGCAATCCATCGTGTCTCCTCTGACCAAAGGAGAAGAGAAGGCTGCCAGGAGTCCTGCTGAAATCTGGCTCTCTCCACTGGTCTCTGCCATTGATCATGAAAATGAACTGCTCCCAGGTGCTACGCTCTGCTGCTGGCATCTCAGAGAACGAGGCGCCGCCCTGCTTGTCTTCCCCAAACTCCAAGTTGTTGAAGTCACCTCCAACAATCCAGGAGTCTACATCCGGAAGACACTCTGACAGCCTCCTCCAAAAGGTCGGGCGGTGTTGTCTACACACTGGGGCATACACGTTCAGGATATCAATCCTGGACTCTCTCGTCCAAACTCCCATCCAAACTGCCCGTCTTGGAATGAGCTCACCTTGATCGTAGACCTTTGAAGCCAAAGTCTGTGAGACTGAGATTCAGACGCCTCGGCTCCGTCCTACTACGGCGAGGGACCACTCCTCTGGACCTCTCCCTGGGAGAAGGTGATGGCGTCGTCTGATGTCTGCGGCTGAAAACATGTGCTCTTGAATCATAAGGATGTCCACTGTCCGCCCTACCACTACCCTCTACAACTCTTGCTGGAGTATCAGGTATTGCGGCTGGCTACGAACACGGTCGTGGAGCCCGTGTACGTTCCACCTCACTATGGTCCAGCTCATAAGGACGGGGGAGTCGGGAACAAGGCTCTCCTATGAGTGGGTGCCTGTTCTAGAAAGACTACCTTGTGTGATTTTGTGGAGGGTTTAGAAGACGAGTAGTCAATGTCTGTGCGGCGCCGTACCAGGGTGGATATCGGCTCAATACCGATCTTCCGTGCCCACTTCATCATGAAGGTGGCTTTCACCCCGAACAACTCCACACACGTATGGAGGGGCCATAAGTGTGGTTGCTCCACCTTTGCCTCCAGCGGCACTCTGATAACTCCCGTCGCCAAACCACATACCGGCTCCTCGCGCGTGAAGCTCAACTGAGAGTTCACCTCCGCGTCATGGGCGTACCAAAGATCTAGTCCCTGTGGCCCCATTCACTCGTCCATCATGAGTGTAATCTAATTACCCAAAATAGCATCAAACACCTCCGGGGATCACTTCTCCAATTCTGCAGAGGCAAATGGAAATCTCCAAACGGGGTGTGTCTGAGATCCCACTGCACTGATAAAACCCCCCTTCCGGGGTTGAAGGACCATGAGCGTTACCTCCAATGGTAGAGGATATGAGGTCGGAATCTCCAGATAGTTCCAGGGTCCTAACCTCCAGAAGACCCACGGTAAGGGACGCCCAGGCTGGAGGTTAGGAGCTGCTGATTGGGAGGACGAGTCTCGTCCCTTAGGATCCCTCCCTGAACGGACCTGCTGCTGCGATGAGGAAGCAGAAGGGGGCGTCATCATTCCTTTGCCTGCTGACAGGGGTGTCGAAGCGGAAGAACCTGCTGCTGAAGTGGAGAGGGGGGTGGCGGGAGAGGGGGGGGTAGGGATGCGGGGGACAGAGGGAGGGGGGCGGGTGGTGAGAGTGACCATAGAAGAGGGGGTTGAGGGGGGGAGGAGGGGGCGGAGGGAATCCTGGAGGGGGAGGGGGAAGTGAAGAGGAGGAGGGGGAGGAGGAGGGATAAGGATGAGCCCCCCCTGCTGATCAGGCTCACCGGGGCTCTGAATCGGCTCCTCCGCGGCCCTCGTCAGGCTAGCATCTACGGCTTCCGCCATTGCCGCATCTGGAGCTCCTGGGACTCGCTGCTGCTACAAGGGTAGGTGCAGAGGCTGAACCTCCGAAGCTGGAGGATCGGCTGGATGGGCGGTGGTCTCTGGCGGTGGAGGAGGTGGCTCCTGTTGTTCCTCCTTCAAGGCCTCTCGATCAACCCTGTCCCTTTCTTTGCGATTGGCCCTCTGCCTGCGGCGTTTGCGGGCGTGCTTGCTTGGTTTCTTTTTCTTTGTAACCTGTGTCCAGTCCCCTTCTGAGGGGGTAGGTAACCCATGGGGTCTGAGACTCCTGTTGCTCTTGCTTGAGAGGGCGCTGAACTCAAGCCTGCTGACTCTGCCTACTCTACTGAGGAGGGAGGGAAGGCGCACGAGGGAGGCCACGGGGGCAATCTTTGGCGAGGTGACCCATCTATCTGCACCGAAGACATTGGCCTGCTAACCCGGAGATCACCACCCTTTGGCGAAGTGTGCCCTCTTCTAGGGTCTCGAGACGGATCAACTCTGGGAGGGACTCTGGGCTCCCAACCACCAGTATGATCCTGGGGACTCCATCATCTGCTCGAATTGAGGCGGCCGACTCTGGCGGGGACTCAAGCACTGTGCCAAATGCCCGACCAATGGAAGGGAGGATGGCTTGATACTCCTTGGGGAGCCCTGGGAAGCAGAGTGTAACCGGAAAACGTGGAACATGGTATGTTGTATCCATGTCCTCCACTATGAATCCATGATACCAAGGAAAGAGGTAGACAAGATGTGGGCCGAGGAGGATGATGGGGCTCTGCTCCACAAGTGTCGAGGCAGTGTCGGGGGAGTTCAGTTGGATGAGGAAAATGCCTCGTCCATAGATGGCGACCTCTTGGATGTGGTCTCCCTCTAATGCCAAGCTCGCTTGGATCCACTCTCGCACATGTCTCCGTGTAGGCATGAGGCCCACAATTCCGCCCACAAGCGCCTTGTCTAAGAGGGACTGAACTGTGTGCTGTACCTGTTGCTTGTCAGCTGGGGAAAGAAGAACCTTAATAGCTGTGGGATTCGAGGGTGCTACCATAGGGCCCCTTTGGCCAGACTAAGGGTCACCACCAAGGTTTTTCTTTCGCCTTAACAAGCACAAGTGCTCCAGCTACAGGGAGGAAGAAGAAAAAGGAAGGGCGAGGAAGAAGAGGGGGAAGCGGAGACGGTGAAGAAGGGGGCAAGGATAGAAGTGGAAGAAGGAGGGCAAGGACGGCAGAAGGCGGAGGAGGAAGGAGGGCGAGAAGGCGAGGAGGGAGAGGAGGAGGGAAGGAGAGGGCAAGAGGGCGGAGAGGAGGCAGGAGAGGGGAGCCGGCAGGGGAGAGGAGGACGCGGGGGCGGAAGAGGCGGAGGTGGTGGTGGGTGGAGGTGGAGGAGATGGAGGCGGAGATGGCGGAGGTGACGAGAGCGGGGGGGGGATGGCGGAGGTGCAACAAGCGGAGGGGGAGGCAGTAGAGGCGGCAACAGAAGGGCGGACGGGGGCGAGTAGAAGGGGTGGTGGGGAGGGCGAGGGAGTGCAAAGGGGGAGCAGAGCTACTCCTTGTTTATGAGGCCAATTCTTCACTTGCCATGCATGGATTCACTGATAGTGATTGGGCTGGTTGTTCCGATACCCGCATGTCACATAGTGGCAATTATAGCCATGGGCACTCTCTTTGATGTGTTTGTGTTCATTTTAGATTTTATATTTTGTTCCATAGCCCTCTCTCTCTCACACACACACACACACACACACACACACATTGTGGGTTTCTCTCATAGGCAATAGCGCGATGTACTATTCTTATTTCTCGTCACACGCATCAACCTTGAGTAGGGGTTGTAGACTAGAGCAAACAATGGAAGCCAAGGAGATGGAAGCAATGAAGGAAAACCATATTGCTGTAATAGATCCCTGTGTTTAGTGGACAGATGGATGAGAGCAATAGAACTTGTATGGCCTCACATCACAACATACAACATATCAACTGATGTACACAACTTTTTGCAGGCCAAGGGCCTAGGGACCTTTTTTTAAAAGCTACAATCCTCCTTACCAACACCTACTATGACAGAATATGTAATTCAATTCATTACCGAGAAGGTCAAGTATGGCATACTCATGCATAATCAAAAGCCTATCCAAATCTACCTCAGTAGATCTACAATCAAGGAAGCTTTCTCATTTCAAAAGCCACAAGAAGACTATCCAATGAAACATTTGGATGCAAGGTTCTCATAAATTCAAGAATTGTTCCCACTTGGCACAAAGTCCCAATGCAATGGAATACGCCATGATATGATTCTGGAGCCAGTATGCCAAGAAGCAGCCAAGTTTATGGCTGAAATGGTCAATCATACAGGAGTGAGAAAATACTTTGTCCATAAAAGCTCTTACACTCCTTGGCAGGGACAAAATACAAGATTGGGGTCAACACGTATCCTTGTTGCTAACAAAATAGAGAAATGAGTACAAAGTACACCTAATATGACAAAATCCTAGGACAGGGTGTCCTAGTAGCACTAATTGTACTAACCGGTACATGGACTAACTATACCAAGCGTCCTAACTGCCTATAACTAGGCCTACAAGGAATGAGTGGCACTTATGGATAGCCCATAGAATGGCCTACAAACCCTCCTCCATGGTATGGGCTAAAGTATCGTGGACACGTCTCAGAATACCTAAAGAACTTATGTTATGGTTGCACATCTTCATCCTATAGGGATACAACAACCTATGACTGTACAGAGCATAACAGGTTATGTCACCAGAGATACTAAGTTAAAAGCTTGCCGGAGCTTCAAACTTAGGTCGAGGAAGAGCCTCTCTAAAAAGATGACATGTTGTCTTCAATGAGAACATAAGACAACTAAATGTCACCTGTTGATAATCTCTCTCTGACATAGTGATCATGAGCCTCAATATGCTTTGTGCGGGCATGGAAAACTGGATTCCATGCAATAGCCACACCACTCTGACAATCAATGAAGATAACAGTAGGAGCTGTCTGACATGCATGAAGATCTGCAAGTAACTTCCGGAGCCAAACACAATCCACTGTAGCTGTAAAAGCTGCTCTGTACTCAGCCTCGCAGCTAGAAGTAGCAATTGTAGTCTGCTTCTACTGAACCAAGAGACACATAGCTTCCTTTACTTTGATTAGTTCTTTGGCTTTTATCTTGAGCTGAGTGGAGTGAGCTCCTCTGAAACCCATATCTTGGTGTCTCTCAGTTTGTTACTTTGCTTGAGGATTTTGTTCCTTGCTGCTTTGTCCGAATGCCTTGGGGAGAACACCAACCAGCCCAAGACCAAAACAGATAGCAGGTACTAGTTCTGATCCCACACCACGTAAAAACTTAAGGAAGCAAAGCGTAAGAGGGGTGTGTAAGGATGAACCGGGTGCTAAGTAGAGGGGAAGGGGAGCGTAAGAGTGTGAATCAATTAAACAAGTAAACTGAGAAACCAACAGCCATTAAATAGAGCTCGGAAGAAAGAGATAATGCCGCCATGTAGCCTATGACGCTCCAGTAGGAACTGGATGACCAGAAAGAAACAAGGAGGGTACAAAAGCCACAATGTGGAAATCAAGGGGTATAGACAAACCAAGTCATCCTGGCAACAAGAGTACTTGAGCGTGAAGTGCCAATGCGTTAAGTACGTGAGGCAAATTAGTCAAGGGAACAAGCAAGGTGGCGGAAGGAAAAGAATGGTGGCTTATGATAAAGGAGAAGGCAAGCCATACCTTACGGTGATGGCAACAAAGGACGTGCAAGCAAAGCTAAAATAAATGAAAGTGATAGAGAAAGCATGACCAAAGCCAAAGGGGAGAACAAGGTACGTAAAATGGGCATCAGATCACAAAGCGTAATTGGGAGCTGCACCCAGGGAAATGCTAGAGTAGGCTGTCCAACCAAGAGCACATATAAAAAGAGAGTAAAGAGGCGGTTGAGAGGGAACTGAGGGCGAATGCGCTGAAAGAGAACCGAGACCTAGGGTGGAAGCAAGAGAACCTGAGCCAGGAACAGCCAAGAAGGAGGCTTGCAACAGTGAAAAGAAGACAGCCTTGAGGATGTCTTACCGAGCGTCGAGATAGCAAGGAGGCAATGGCAATAGGTGGCGCAGCTGAGAGCAGTCATGAAAGAAGTTGAGATCATAGCAAGGAGGCAATGACAAGGTGGCACAGCTGTGGGAGGGAGATGAGAAACACTAGCGTTACATAAAGAAGAGAGACGGTGCACAAAGTCATGCAATGTTCCGCTGGGTAGAGGGGTGGGGGGGGGTTTGGTGGGATTGGAGTGGGTTTGGTTGAGTGAGGAATGGGTTGTGTTAAGTGTTGGTTTTAAAGAGGTACAACACAACTAATATTATAATAATATGCACCGAATACCTCATTAATCCCCACCATTTGCCAACTCACATCTACATACCATTCTTCATAAATGAATATTATTCCTTTCATTCAACCAAATCCAAACGTATTATGAAAAATGTTATTCGCCAAATTACAAGGATTACCAAATGGCCGTATTACTTAGTCAAGAAATTAACATTGTAAGATAATATATTGCAAGTAAACTACAAGCAAAGTCAAAATCCTAAAAATATATATGGAATGGAATTCCAAGCAATATGCCTTAGTCAATAGAATAGAAATCTATAGGTCAATTAAGTCAGAGCATTCATCTAACAAAGTCAAAGATTTAAATTACATGAAACAAGCCATGTGCTTAACAATATAGGGGGTGTGTGCGCTTTTACGTGCATATGTTTAATAGGGTATTAGTGAGTACGCATGTGTGTGTGTGTGTCTTAGAAATAATTTAGAGATTGATTAGAAGAAATACCAAAAAATACATTAATTTAAAAAAATGTAAGTTATTTAGAAAAATGAAATTTTAATTAGCAAAAAGGAAAATTTATTGGGAAAACAAAGGATTAGCCCAAACGCTCTATGTGTGTGTGTGCGCGCGCGCCTGTGTGTCTCAAAAAATATGTCAGAGATAAGTGTGCGTGTGTGGTATGGAATATGCCAAATACACATGTCAGGATGTTCTGATCATGCAGATAGACATTGAAAAAGCATTTGATATGGTCAGATGGGATTTCACTGCAAATGTCATGATAGATTGGGTTTTGGGCATAAGATGCAAAGGGTGGTTTACTGGCTTTATGATGGTGGCACGGCATCCTGTTTGTCTGATGCTCTTTCCTCTTCATGGTCATTAGGGAGCTCTGCCCGTCAGGGCTGTCCATTTAGTGCTCTGCTTTTTGCCATTGCTACACATCCACTCTTGATGCATATGGATGATTTGGTTTCTTGCTGGTGTTTGCATGGCATTAATATTCCCGGAGCTGCTCCTTGTGTTAGTCAGGCCTATGAGGATGATTCTTTCTTTTTTCTTGGAAATTTTGTCTCGTATATTCGCCATATTATGCAGGCTCTTCACTCATTTGGCCTTGCAGCGGGATTGAAAGTGAACTTTGCAAAATCCAAACTCCTTCCTCTCCATGCAAGTGATTGGCACCATATTTTATGGCTTGGATTGATTTTGCCTGCTACTGATCAGATTATCCGTCATTTGGGCTATCCCATTGGTTGGTATATTTCCCTGCCACAGGAAAGATTATGGATTTTACAGAAGCTCTTTCATAAAATAGATTATTGGAAGCTCTCCACATGGCCATTGCATGTTCGCCTTCGAATAGTGCAGTCCATTATAATGACCTATGTGCAATTTCATTTGCCTTTGATCCTTGGTCTTTCACAGATATTGAGAATTTCATATCCAGGGCAATGGAATGCCTTTGGCTTACTAAAAGGGATCCTAGGGCAGTTCGCTTACTGAAGTACAACCATGTCTATTCGCCCAAGATGCATGGGGATTTAAATATCTTAAATATTCACACCCATGTGTTAGCTTGCAAGGCTACACTTTTGCTTACTTTCCTAGAGCAGCATCAGCCATGGACACTTATGCTCTCTTGTATGTTTGCTTCTCTTCATATTGATGCTTTTGGACAGTGGATTCCAGCTCTGTTAGATATTATCTTTGGGCATCTGCATGGTACTATTCCTGGCTGTCCATTTTGTACTCGCCTCCTTCGGGATTGGGCAATCTCTGCTAGAGCACTTGCATTGGTTTGTTACATCCCTCGGATCTTGGAAATACCCTCCGTCTGTGGACTATTGATTGGAGTAGGGTCTTTGATCCACCATTGGCTCATCTTCAACATAGGGAGGCCTACTTTCTGCATCGATTGGGTATCTCCACAGTGGCTGACATGGTGGATGACAGGGGCCTTACTCTTTCTTTTCCACAGGCTAGGACACGTTTCTCTTTGGGTGTGCATCACAGGCCTATATGGCGTATTCTTACTTCTAAAGGAAATGTAGGAAGCAAGAGAGTTGGAGCAAAACGTAAGTTGAATAGAGTAAGAGAGTACAACTTACGAAGGAGAGAAGGTTTTGTCTAAGTGACAAAACCTTATCCTAACCACTAACTGTAGTTAGAGATCCTAACTGTGGTTAGGAAAAAACCTCTAAAGAGGGAAAAGTGCCCCTAACCCACTTATTACATTCCTAGAATATGGCAATAATTCTAACACCCCTGCAGTGCCAATGTGATGATGTACAAGGAAATGATCAATCACCAAAAGGAGATAAGTTCAGGGCACTGCGACATGCCTCAAACTTCTCACGTGGAAGTGCTTTGGTGAAGATGTCTGCAACATTGTCATGTGTTGACACATAGATCATACTGATCTCCCTTGCATGAACTTCTCTTTGACATAGTGATAATGAACCTCAATGTGCTTCGTGCGAGCATGAAACACAGGATTGTCTGCGATGGCTATAGCACTCTAACTATTAGTAAGAATTGGAGAAGGACCCTCCAATGAAAGATGAAGATCAGCAAATAAACAACGTAGCCACACACGCTCAACTGTTGCTGTGAAATCTGCCCTGTACTCAGCTTCACATGAGGAAGTAGCCACAGATGATTGTTTCTTGCTTAGCCAAGAAATGCAAGCATGTCCCAAAAAGAAACAATTATGACTTGTGGACTGCCTAGTGTCATAATTTCCAGCCCAATCTGAATCACTATAAGCATGCATCTGCAAGTCACCCCGCCTGGGACACATCAAGCCATAAGACTTTGTGCCTTGCAAGTAACAGAAGATGCGTTTTACAGCCTGCCAATGTGTTGTCTTTGGGCTGTGCATATATTTGCTCACCTGAGATACTGCAAATTGAATATCGGGCCGTGTATTGCACAAATAAATGAGGCATACAACAGCTTGTGGAACCCAAAGCAATGAGTAGTAATCCCTCAAAAACATCATCTGATGTGGAAGAAGCTAGCATATTAAAGTCAGCATGTGTATGTGCTGAATTCTCTAAAAAGATTACATCTTGGTTGACAAAAATCTTGCGTGCTGCAAGATTGTAGAGACGGTAACCTTTGCTCTGTGCACTATACCCAACAAATATGCATTTAAGTTCCTTGTCTGACAGCTTATCTCGAAACTCAACAGGCACATGGGCATATGCAGCACATCCAAAGACATGGAAATGTTCCACTGAAGGCTTTCTCCCACGCCAAACTTTATAGGGACTCCTTGTCTTCAAAGCCTTAGTGGGAGCCCGATTCAAAACATAGTTGGCACACATGAGACCCTCAAGCCAAAACTTTTTGCTCGTGAGCATGCATCTATCCATCTCCATAAGAGTTCTATTCTTCCGCTCAGCTTTACCATTTTGCTGAGGGGTCAACCTCACTGTAAGCTGATGTGTGATGCCTTTCTCATTCAAATAAGCCTCAAATTCATGAGACATATACTCCCCCCCTCTATTGTGCGGAGTGTCTGCACCTTGAGTCCTGTTTCATTCTCAACCTTTGCCACAAAGTGTCGATAATACCTAAACACATCTGATTTTTTCTTTAAACCATAGACCCAAGTGTAGTTTTAGTCATCAATAAATGTGACATAATACAGATAACCAACCAATGCAGGAGTCCTCGTGAGACCGCAAACATCACTATGAATGAGCTGTAATTTCCGAACAGCTCTTACTACACCATCCTTTTTTAAGGGAGACCTGTGCATCTTCCCAAGTATGCACCCTTCATAGGCATGAGGGGGAGGTGACTCCAAGGGAAGCAAAGCATCAACCATAGCATGTTTCTGAAGTGTCATCAAGCTGCCATAACTCATATGCCCATATGTGGCATGCCATAACTCCACATTCTGAATTGCAGCAGTGGGAGTGGATATTGTAAGTGCATGATCGGGTTTTTTCTCATAAATGTCAAGTTGAAAAAGACCACGGAATAGAGTGCCATCCTCCTCTATTGAGAGAGGACACTGAAAGTAAATTCTTCTTAATGCACATAAAGGACATTAGAAATTCTGAACTTTGTGCCGTCTGTGGTTGTAAGCTCAATCTCACCCACACCACAAACTGAATAAGAAGAATTGTTGGCACATGTCATCCTTTTTCTAACGGGTGGTGAATGCAGAGAGGCAAAAAGACAATTTCTGGAAGTGTTGTGCTGTTGGCACATGTCACCCTTTTTCTAATGGGTGGTGAATGCAGAGAGGCAAAAAGACACTTCCTGGAATTGATGTGCTGGAGGCACCACTATCAAAATACCCTGTGTTCAGTGTCTCATTGACATTAAAAGCGGATGCATCCTCTGAAAGGTCATAGCTGCAAGTCAAGAAAGCATAAGAGTCATCCTCAGATGTGGCTGTAGTATCCAGAGCAGCCACCTGAAAATCAGAAATGCAAGTCAGAAAGGCATAGTCTTCTTCCACTAAGTTGGCTGAAGCATCACCACGATCATGTGCATGAGGAGCTGAATCTGAGACAGCCCTGCTTGAATCCTTTTTCTTTTCCTTGGCAATTCTTTTCTTGCATTCTCAGCCTTTTGAGAAGGCTATCCAAAGTCAGCTTTATGCTAATGTGTAGGCTGATTTGCATGCTGCTTATGCTGCCCCTTCCCTTTGGGCTTGAATTTCTAAAGCATGGCATGCTCACTAGCCCGTGAAGCCATGTTCTTCCTGGTTTTCTCTTCTTGCAACAACAGAATCCTATCAGCTCGTGAAAAGTGAGAGTGTTGCCACCCCGCTCAATAACAAATTCAGCGAGGTGTGAAATCCGAGATATGACTCAGGAAGAGAATTCAGAGTAGTGGTTATTATCTCTGAATCAGGAATAATCTCATTTATATTCAACAATTGCTCTCTCAAGTCCTGAAGCTTGGTGAGGTGATCAGACATTGAGTCACCCTCATCCATGTGAGTATGTGATAACTCTCTCTTCAGGAAAGAGACCCTGGCATCATTGCGGGCTGCAAACATACTCTCCAAAATATCCCATGCTGCCTTTGAGGTCCTGCATGACCGAATGTGCGGGATAATAAACCTTTTGACAAAAAGAGAGATTACTGAAAGTGCTTGTGCATCACGTGAATCCCACCTTTTTTGTTCTTGTGTGGGAGGCACAACTGCAGCAGCCACTGCACCTAGCACTTGTCTTGCACCCTGAGCTTGTCCTCTACACCTTCCTCCTCCTTGTTGGGAAGGAGTGGCAAGTGCCACATTCTCTGGTCTTGTGTCATCCCCATTCACATAGTCCCATAAGTTTTTGGCAACTAACAGATTGCAAACCGGAAAACTCCTAAGGAGTAGTTGGCTCCATCCAACTTATCCTCTTGTGTGAGGAGGCCAAATACTTAATTGGGATTGTTCTGAGCCATAACTGCCAAAGAAAATAAAATGCAGCAAATGTGACAAGAAATATCCCTTGGATTTCAGATGCACAACCCAAATCTGCAAAAAATCTGTCCACAATGACAGCTTTCTGTCATAGCCAATCAAAGTCTCAAAGTGCAACTAGAGTGTCCTACAAAAGCCCAAAATGTGCCAACATAACACTGCAAAAATGGCAATTGTCTGCAATGTCACTCAATCTGAGTCCAAAACTGCCTGCAAAGATGCCAAACAGCTTCTATACAGCAAAACTGCATCCGAATGCCAAAAGCCCCAAATTCTTGCAAGAAATTGCAACTGAAAGAGGGCGAATTGACCGAAAGCCCCAAATTTTGCAATTGTCTGCAAAAGGTCAAATTTTCTGTGCAAAAATTGGAAGCAAAACCAAAAGCCCCAATTGCAATGTGCAACTGTCACCTACAAATGTCACCTGCAAATGTAACTTGCAAATGGCACGAAAATTGAGAGCACCTAACTGCGAGCAGAGACTGAATGGGGTAGCTGCAGGCATGGAGTTCGAGGAATGCAAAAGCTGAACGTGGTAAGACAGTCCGTACAGTACGGACTGCACGGCTGTATGGTACAGACTCGATGGTTGTACGGACAAGTATAACACAAGCTATGCGACGCACTTGTACAAACAACGATGAGCAGACAATACAGGTTCCCTACCCCGTTGTACGGACATCGATGTTGCTGGGGACGGGCGCGCTGTTCAACAATGGCAGACTGTACGGACGACGATGGAAGTTGTACGGATGGCGACACGAGCTATATGGTACGGAACCTTACTGTTGTACGAATGAAGACAACGTGGGCTGTATAGCGCGAGAGTTGGTTACAAGAGCTGGTCTGGGAGTAGGTACGAGATGCATGAGCTAACGTTGCTTTGATACCAAATGAAGGAAATGCAGGAAGCAAGGGAGCTGGAGCAAAATGTAAGTTGAATAGAGTGAGAGAGTGCAACTTACAAAGGAGAGAAGGTTTTGTCTAAGTGAAAAAACCTTATCCTAACCACTAACTGTAGTTAGGGATCCTAACTGTGGTTTAGGGGGGGGGGACTCCAAAGAGGGAATAGTGCCCCTAACTCACTTATTACATTACATTGGTCAGTGCCTAGAATATGGCAATAATTCTAACAACTTCCATGTTGCTTTCTTTCCAGCGAGTTCCCCGTTTGTTTACAGATCTTTCTCTTTTGGATTGGAGATTTGATTGAGGCATTTTAGGTTATCCTTCATTCTTCGTTGCAGGTCTCACAACTAAGAAAGCCTATCATCTCCTTCTACCACATCCATGGATTCATGAGTGGGGTCACTTTATGTGGCATCTTGACAAACCACTTGCTCGGTGGAAGGTTTGTCTTGGCCGTATTTGGAACAGTAAGCTCCCGCTTAGACAACGGATTTTCTTATGGCGATGTTTGGTTGGTGCTTTGCGAGTGGGTTCTTTCTTGGCTGCAAGGTGCATTATGTCTTCGCATTGTCCATCTTGTTCGCATCTGAGGGAGACGGTCCCTCATCTTTTTTGGACTCCTGTGACTTTCTTCCCAGATTGGGGACTTATCTCCGTGCCCATTTTCCTCGTATTGCTTTTGGCTGGAAGTTTTGGTTGTTTGGGAGGTATACCAACCCCTGACTACAATCTGTTTTTCAGTTGGTGTCAGTATTGGGCTTTATATTCATTATATCATGCACGTACTTCTTGGCTCTATGGACATTCTAATGTGGATGTTTACCATTTTTCCTGTTTCTCCTAGTAGTAGTTGCCCCACATTGAGACATCTATGAATGTAAATGCTTTTTAATGCAAAATTTCCACCAAAGAAACAAGTAGGTGTGTGTGTGTGTGCGCGCGCCATTGCTTCTCCTACTCGTGTTTTTCTTCAGCGGAAGCATGGTGGTTTGTTTGCCTCGCCTTCAATTAAATCGGCAAAGCTGGATATTTCCGAGATGGCCCTTCTTCTTTCCCCCAGTTGGATCTTCTTCGCCAATTGTGCTCTGCCTCTGTCACAGAAGTTCCATCATCGGGTTCCCCGCTTGCTTTTCTGGTACAACGGGGGATCACTGTGGAGGATATTGTCTTTATGTCGCCACCTGGAGGCGTGTAAATTCATATTTGCCTCCTTTGGCTTTTGGTTCCTTGTTATCCCCATTCCCTGTCTCTTCTAGACAGGTGTTCCTTTTGTACTTTTTCTTTTTTGTACTTCATGGTGGGTTTTCACCTCTTTTGGAGGTTTGCCACGCAGTAATATGAAGTATTACAAAAAAAAAAAGTGTGTGTGTGTGTGTGTGTGAGAGAGAGAGAGAGAGAGAGAGTGTGTGTGTGTTGTGTGTGTGAGAGAGAGGTGTGAGTGAGTGAGTGTCAAGGTGTGGTAGAGATCAGGCGACGGTCGTGAGAGAAGCGGAGAGGAGTGCTCGCTGATCAGCGTCGCTGTCCATACCACGGTACGGCCGTCGTACGGTTTCCGTACGAAGCTAGCGTAAGGATTCTGTTCCATCTTGCACGACAGCTCGTACCTGCAGTCATCCTTCTCAAATTTCGTACAGCTCGTCCGTACTTTCCCGTACAGTTGTTTGAATCTACCGTACACAGTCTGTTTTCCCGTACAGCCTGTCAGCAGTCCCGTACAGTTTGTCAGTTCTTACCTGCAATCTCTCCTTCTGTCCGTACAATTCTGTCAATTTCTTTGTGCCACCGTACAGTGCGTCAGTTCAGCCTCCGTACAGCCTGCCAGCCCTTCTTTGTGCTCAGTCCGATTCTCGTTGTTTGATATCTGTTGAATCCCTTAGCTGCCATGGCAAAACCAAACAAGTACTATGTCAAGAGAGCCCTCTCTCCTGAACCCAAAAGACAATCAAGGGAAACCTCTTCCCCCATAGCTCCTTCTTCTGAAGATGCTTCCTATGTGTTTGATATGCTGAATGATGATTTTCAACAAAGTAGAAGGGAATGGATTCAACCTGCTTCAGAACTCACTTACAAAATGAAGCTGCCATCTCTTGTGCAACCTTTGAAGAAGCTCTCTCAAACTGCAGTTATCATCTTTTTCCTAGGCAAAATTCCCTCTGCTAATGATGTGGGACAATGGGTGAATTCTCTCCTAGGTGGATGCTATGTAGAAGGACTCTATTTTGCCTCCCGAGGATTTTATGAAGTTCATCTTTTGGATGCTTTGACAAAACAAAACATGCTGGAAATGTCTCCTTTATTTTTCGGTCGCCAGATGGTGCATATCATGCCCTGGTCCCCTAATAAGGACTATCAGAACCTCATCAAGCATCATTGCCCCGTATGGGTTGAAGTGGTTGATTTTCCAGATTATATGAGAACAGAGCTTCCAGGTTTAGCTATGACATTGGGACAAGTGATCTGTCCCCCTCGTCCAACAGGTAATAAAAATCGTTTTTGCATCTTATGTGATACTGATAGACCGACCCCTTCCTCTATTGCAGTTGAGATTGAGGGTGTTAATTTGGGCAAGAAATATTTCACTTTAAAATGGGGCATTTTTGCTGGAGCTTGTTTTTCTTGTCACAAATTTGGGCATCTTGCTTCGGAGTGTCCTTCTATCCTTCATCCACCTCCTCCAGCTGCTATTCCTCTGCCATCTAATAAAGGAGGTCAGAAGACATGTGGAAAAGATTGAAGCTAAAGGAGCAAAGCCTTCAGTTCATACAGGGAGCCAGGCCAATTCAGCTCAAAATAAGGATAAAGGCAAAAGCAAGTTAGGAGAAAATATTTCATCATCTCATGAGGGATGGCAGACTGCAAAGAAGACGGTGGCTCTCAAACAAAGACCTCTCCAATCTCGTAATTGGGATGCCTCTGCTCCTTCTCCAGGACAATCTTCTACCTCTTCAAGCAGCGCCATCTCAAAGGCATGGGTCAATGCAGTCAAGAAGGGTCTTTCCCTTTGTGAAGAAGATGATATTATCAGGGAATTGGAAGCTGAGGGTCAGCAAGACCCTGTGGCAATGGCAGAGGCTTGAGGCCTCCCGTTCTTTTGGAGGACCGATCATTCTCTTGTATATATTTTCATGCGTGCTTCTCTTAAATGTTTTTCCTATAATATACAGGGCCTCTACAACCAGAATAAATGGAGGCTTCTTTGTTATTATATAAATACAACTCATCCGGATGTTGTATGTCTGCAAGAGCATAATCAGCATTTTTTTGCTGGCCAGCATGGGTTTTTTTCTGGATATGATATATTTTATTCAGGATCTGAACAATTCTCTGGGCTGTGCATTTTAGCCAGACATGATCTGCAACCCTGGATAGCATATAATGATCTAGGTGGACGATGGATGATTATCCAATGTATGATCAATGGAGAGATTTTTGAAATAGGATCTTTGTATGCCTCTCAAAATTCAGCTTCCAGAGCTCAAATGTGGAACTCCATAAAGCAATATCCTTGGTCCTCTAATGCTCTACTTTGTGGTGATTTCAACATCTCTCCTCACTGGAAGGACAATACCACTCATAAATCACATATGCTGCCCTCTGAAATCCAGCAATGGGAACACATGACATCATTACTTCGATTTGCAGATTTATGGACAGCAACTCATCCTTCAGTGATGGGATTTACATATCATCATGATGCTTTTACAGATTATTGGGCCAGGCTTGATAGATATTATCTCATTCATGCTCAGCAATATGATGAATATACATGTCAGATGTGGACTGATTATTCACAACAATTATCTGATCACACTTTGGCTCACCCTTTCTTTTGGTATGCCTCTGGATGACTTGCAGCTCTCTTCAGTCAGAAATTTACAGGTTAATCAATTATATCTTTCTCATGAAAAATTTCAGCATATGATCAGACTGGCTTGCAGGCCATTGCTATCCCATGCTCAGGAGGATCTGGAATTTGCTTGGATCTCTTTCATACATCGTATTCAAAATGTCATTAAGGAATATGGAAGATGGTACATGGCAGAAACCAGACAGCATATCCAGTGGGCAAAATCATACAAGCAGTATATGGTACAGATTAGTCATCAAAGATCTCGATTTGATTCTGAGCAGCATTTACTGTCTTGTGCTTCCTCCATAATTGATGCCAATGATAAACGCAAGCTGTCCAAATGGCAGATTAGGACCAGAGTTAAACCTATGCTAGATAAGGGCTGTTCCTCTAAATCTTTCTTTCGGAACTTACATGCACACAGACAAAGCCAATCTATCATGAGGGTAAGGAAATCAGATGGTCTTTGGACCCAGTCTCTCTCTCAGCTAGAAAAACAATGTTTGGATCATTTTCAGCTCCTTTTTTTTCAGCCATCTTCTTCTACACCTCAGGTCGCATTTGCTCGTAACAGATTTACTGAGCTTGTTTCTCCCTCTCCCATTGTCTCCCCGCAAAAAGCCTCAATGCTGGAAATGTCCTTTTCAGATGATGAATTGGATGAAGCCCTTAAGCATTTGGGTAAACATAAATCCCCTGGCTGGGATGGTCTGACGGTTGAATTTTTTGAAGCCTTTTGGCCTGAAATGAAGGGTCCAATTCTGCAGTTTATTAATGCAGCATGGCAGCACCAACATCTTCCCTCAGCTTGGAAGCATGGTTTGGTTAAGCTTGTGCCCAAAAAACTTTTTTGTGAGACTATGGATGACTGGAGGCCCATCACTTTGATGCCGGTAATATGCAAACTGATTGCCAAAATTTTGGTACACCGGATAAAGGATATCCTTCATGATGGACTTCATCCAAGGCAATATGGTTTTGTTCCAAGACGGCACATACATGACAATATCTCTAACACTCTTATCGCAATGGAATATGCTAAATATTCAGATCAAGATGTGTTGGTCATGCAGGTGGATGTGGCGAAGGCATTTGATACAGTACAGTGGGATTATGTCTCTCAAATCATGCTAAAACTTGGTTTTGGGCCAAAGCTAGCTAATGTCATATATTGGCTTTATTCAAATTCCACTGCACAATGCTTTATAGGGAAACATTTGTCTGAGTCTTGGACTCTCGAACGTTCAGTTCGACAAGGATGCCCTCTCAATGCCTTGCTTTATGCCATCGCTTCACATCCTTTGCTTCTTTATATGGATCACATGGTTGATACTGGACAGCTAGAGGGGCTTCAGATTTCTGATTCACGACCCTTCATAGCACAGGCCTATGCAGATGATTCATTCTTCATGCTAAAGAACAGTCCATTGGAGATTCGCCTCTTGATGGATACCCTTTTAGATTTTGGGTTGGCAGCTGGTCTTAAAATTAATTTTCAGAAATCAAAACTCTTGCCTCTCAAGCATCGTCATTGGCATGCTATTCTGTGGCCAGGCCAGATTATTCAACCGGAAAATATAGTAAGACATTTGGGCTATCCTATTGGCTGGAAAATCAGCAATAAGCAACAAATGTCGTGGGTGTTCAACAAAATTCAGGACAAATTAGAATATTGGAAGATCTCCACTTGGCCTCTGCATGTACGGCTTCGAATTGTCCAGTCTATTGTTCTAGCTTATGTCCAGTTCTACCTTCCTCTATTACATTGGTCATCTCGAGATCTCACATCTTTTATGTCTCAAGCCATGGAGATTTTTTGGAAAACTAAGCTTCATAAAAAAGCTTTACGGTTGCTCAAAATGGACTTGCTTTGCTCACCCAGAATGCATGGTGGTTTGAATATAATAAACATCAAATATCATGTGTTGGCAAGAAAGATCACTATGCTCAAGACATTCTTTCAACAAGAGCAGCCTTGGTCTATTATGCTAGCAATTTTGTGTGGTCAAATGCGCACACATGCTTATGGACATTGGCTAGTAGATCCATCAGAAGTAGTACTTGGAAAATTTCAAGGTAAAATCCCTGGTTGTCCATTTTCTAATTCCTTGATTTAGGATTGGAAGCAAGTACTCTCTCACATCAAATGGTCTCCTCATCCTGCTTCTCTAGCATCTTCACTCAGATTGGAGAGTATTCATTGGAGTGCTGTGTTTTCCTCTCCCCTTGCTGTTCAACAACCCATCAGAGCTTACAATCTTATGAAAATGGGTATCCGGTTCATTGATGACGTTGTAGATATGCAAGGAAATATTCTCCCTTTTCCAGTAGCATGTCGACAATACAACCTGGCAATGCATCATAGACCTCTTTGGAAAGCTATTGCTGATCTCCTACTTCCTCTGGTTCCGATTCCGACATTGAATGGCAGTGACAGGCTTCAAGATTGGCACCTTCAGCCTTCAAGTCCAAGCATTTCCTCTAAGCCTTTGCAGTTATTGACTTCTATACAAGCTTATCGATTGATATTACCTCCTCCTTGGATTGCCCATCATGCTAATTCTCTATGGCATGTGAACAAATCATTAGCCTGGTGGAAAGGAAGATTGCAAATGATATGGAAGTTGAAAATGCCATTGAAGCAACGACTATTCCTATGGAGATGTATTGTTGGTATTCTTCCAGTGGGAGTGAAATTGGCTAAACGACGGATAGCTTCACCTCTCTGTCCAAGATGTCACCTTGCATCGGAGAGTATTCCGCATTTATTGTGGTTTTGTTCATATTCCAGAGACCTTCTAGATAGAATCTCCTATTTTTTATCTCTCAGATTTCCAGCACACAGGTTCTACAGGTTTTTCTGGATGTATGGCAAACTATCAGCTTCTTTGTCACAGTATTCTCTCTTCTTCCACTGGATCAGATACTGGGCCTTATGGACCCTCTGGCTGCAACGCAATCAAGCATTTCTGAATTCTCCCCTTCAGCATCCTTATGAGTTTTTCAGAGCCTCATTAAGGCAGTCATTATATGATGCCTTACATGAGGAAGATTTGGATGTTTCTTGTATTCAACTTTTCTTTTATTGTTTCTGATGGATAGGGCTGTAGCTCTATTTTGAGCACTGCCTGGATGTAAATGAATGTTTCATAATATAAGTATCTCGGTTGTGAGAGAGAGAGGATGCAAGGTGCTTTACTAATCTCCATTGTGGTTCCAGATTTTGAACAAGAAGCAAATAATGCTGAGCGAGCAGCAAAGTTTTTTGAGAAAAATAACGCAGTCTCAATTCCTCGAATATTTTGGGTATAAAAAGCTCTCATATTGGAGATGCACAATAGATTTGTCACATTTGCATAAAAGGAACAATATTTAAAAAAAAAAAGAAAAAATCTTGTAACACGAATTATTGGTCTAAGTAAACTATGAGAAAGTTATTTGTATTGAAACATTATCTTTGTTTTTATTGTTTTTCCGGGCTGCAGGATTTAACGTCACACCGAGTTTTGACAATGGAGTTCATGCATGGCTACAAGGTTTATTGTACTTGCAATGGTCTCTAAACTTCCATGCTATTTACATTGTACAAAGAAGACCTTTTTGGACTTATTTATTCAAATTTCTAGAATTTAGTTTTGATTGAAATGCATCATCTCCTTATATCCCCCCCCCCCCCCCAAAAAAAAAAAAAAAACCTCCCTTTTTATTCTAAGTAGCTTGATTGCACAAAAGTAAGGGTATGGCCCGATCAGCCTAAGGAAAAACTAATCAACCAATTCAATAGCTGCACAGGTCTTGACCTTGATGTTCAAAAGCAACTTTTGGGAAATGTAAATGCAAATAATGTAGAAAAATAAACAAGCTAATTGGAAAGAGACAACTAGTAGTGCCGAATCACGTTTTGAGCAATGATGGCAAACATAAACTCATGACAGTCTTGGGAAAAGGCTCTTGTCGATCATGGGATTCTTTGGAGGCACTGTAAGAGCTGTCCCCAACAGCCATTAATCTATTAGCGAGATAATGGAGGCTAGGGAATGTGGTCCTTAGACGCCGCGGATCCAAGTGACCATCTTTTTTAACAACTGTGCGGAGGTAACTTCTCAAGGCGCTATTCACAATGAAGAGTGGTCCCTTCTTGAGTAAGTCATGCAATTGCTCTCTGAGAAGCATTCAGTGAAACATATTGTAGTGCACCTGCAAAAGGGAAAAAAGAGCATTGTCAACGGAATATTAGCAATGGCTGAATATTGACGATCTAAACACACAAGAAGTCAAAAATGAAGAACCTGCAACAAAGGTACATCTAGAGAATAGAGGCTATAGGAGAATAGATGCCTGGAATTGTAAAATTGTATGTCCAATCTGCTCCATTTGCAAAATTGTCAGACACAGCTGCTTTAAACTGTAAAATCATCAAGCATGTGCGCTAGAATCTACAAATTTTCTACATAAAACTTGAGGAAATTCACACGTGTGTGAATTTAACTGTTATTTCACCAATCGACGCAGCCCGCTGCTCCAATTTCACAGGTGTGATTTTTCATATGGCAGATGTGTGAGAAAGGTTGAGAGCAACAGTGAGAGCAAGAAACGGGAGAGAGAGAGAGCTGAAAGCTTAGTTGCAATAGAATGAGAGTAAGAGTGATACAACTGAAGGAGTGAGATAAGGTTTTGTCCTAGTGACAAAACCTTAGTAGTCACTAGCCATAGTTAGTGGACTAATTGCGGTTAGGGGGAAAAACCTCTTAAAGAGGGAAAAGTGCCCCTAACTAGCTTATTAAATTACATTGGTCACTGCTGAATTATATCTATAATTCTAACACCCCCTTGCAGTGCTAATGTCATGTACAAGGATGATTAATCACCAAATGGATATAAGTTCAGGGCACTGCGAAATGCCTCAAACTTTTCACGTGGAAGTGCTTTGGTGAAAATATCTGCAACATTGTCATGTGTGGACACAAAGATCATACTGATCTCTCCTGCATGCAACTTCTCTCTGACGTAGTGATAGTGAACCTCAATGTGCTTCGTGCGAGCATGAAACACTGGATTCTTTGCCACTGCAATGGCACTCTAACTATCAGTGAGAATTGGAGAAGGACCCTTCAATGACAGATGAAGATCAGCAAATAGACGACACAGCCAGACACATTCAGCTGTTGCTGTGAAAGCTGCCCTATACTCAGCTTCACATGATGAGGTAGCCACTGTAGATTGTTTCTTGCTCAGCTAGGAAATGCAAGCTTTACCCAAAAAGAAACAATTGCCACTAGTGGACTGCCTAGTGTCATAATCACCAGCCCAATCTGCCTAGTGTCACCCCCCTTGGGAAATAACAAGCCAAAAGACTTCGTGCCCTGCAAATAACGGAAGATGCACTTAACTGCCTGCCAATGCATAGTTTTTGGGCTGTGCATATACCTGCTCACCTGAGATACTGCAAACTGAATATCAGGTCTAGTTTTGCAGAGATAAATGAGGCATCCAACAGCCTGACTGTAAAATGTGGCATCTACTCATTCTCTTGCGTCATGCATTGTGAGTTTCAGCCCCGGCTCCATGGGAGTGGCTATGGGCTTACAATCATGCATGTTAAATCTGTCCAAGAGTTTCTGCACATACTTGGACTGAGACATAACAGTGCCACGTCTCTCTTGAGAGAATTGGATCCCCAAATAAAAGTGAAGCAGCCCCAAATCAGACATGTCAAAGTTGGTCTGTAAAACAGCTTTGAAATCTGCAATATTATCTTCATTGGACCGTGTGAGCAGTAAGTCATCGACATAAAGAATGATGACTAAAATTCCCCCCCCATCCTTCTTGATGTAGAGGGTGCTCTGAGTAGGACTATTGTGCAGCCCCTTGTTGGTAAAAAAGGCATGAATCTTGGCATACCATGCATGAGGGGCCTGTTTCAGCCCATACAAAGCTTTATTTAGCTTGCATACATGAAGTGCATTTTCTGAAATTTCAAAGCCTGGAGGTTGTTTGACATAAACCTCTTCCAACAAGTCTCCATTTAGGAAGGCTGTTTTAATGTCCAACTGATGAACATTCCACTCAAAATGTGCAGCCATTGCAATAAGAGATCGGATGGTGGTCATCCGGGATGTAGGAGCAAAAGTCTCCTCATAATCTATGCCCTTTTTCTGAGCATAGCCTTTGGCAACCAGCCTTGCCTTGTATCTGTCAATGGAGCCATCTGGCTTCCGTTTCACCTTGAAAACCCATCGTGTACCAATGGCATGTTTACCTGGTGGCAAGTCTACGACATCCCAAGTCTGATTATGGACTGCAATTCATCGTGCATGGCATTCATCCAATGCACATTGTCCTTTGCTTCTTCGAATGTTGCAGGCTCCTCCTCATCGAGAAGAGTACCTGCATATGCTGATTCCACTGAATTAGCACCTTCCATGTGCCTTACTGCACTGCGAGTCCTGCCAGGTAATAGAGCATCAATATTACTCTCCCTGAGAGTCTGTAACAGCCAATTTGGGACTGTTTTTGCTGCATGTATGTCTGCAATTTCTTGCTGAACCACCTGTTCCACTACCTGTGGAGGTGGCAAGACATCCTGTGGCTGAACTGGAGCATTGGGAGGTGGCTGTAAATTCTGATTTGCATCAGAAATATCAGTAGGGGAACCCAACGCAATGGGTAGTAACCCCTCAAAAACATCATCTGAAGAAGAAGGCATATGAAATTCAGCCCGAGTGTGAGCTGAATTTTCTGCAGATATCACATCTCTACTGACAATGATCTTGCGTGTAGCAAGATTGTAGAGACGGTACCCCTTGCTTTCTGCACTGTACCCAACAAATATGCACTTAATTGCCTTATCTGACAACTTATGCCGAAATTCAACTGGCACATGAGCATATGCAAGGCATCCAAAGACACGGAAATGATCCACTGAAGGCTTTCTCCCATTCCAGACTTCATATGGAGTTTTTATTTTCAAAGCCCTAGTGGGAGACCGATTTAAGATGTAGTTGGCACACATTAGACCTTCAAGCCAGAATTTGTGAGGCATGTGTTTGCTTTTCAGCATACATGTGTCCATCTCCATAAGAGTTCTATTTTTCCTCTCAGCTTTGCCATTTTGCTGAGGGGTTTGCCTCATTGTGAGCTGATGCACAATACCCTTGCCTTTCAGAAAAGCATCAAAATCTGCAGACAAGTATTCCTCACCTCTATCTGTGCGCAATGTCTGTATCTTGAGTCCAGATTCATTTTCAACCATGGCTGAAAAGTGTTTAAATACCATGAACACTTCTGATTTGCGCTTCAGCCCAAAGACCCAAGTGAAATTGGAGTAATCATCAATAAAAGTAACAAAGTAGAGATGACCACCCAATGATGGAGTCCTCATGGGACCACAGACATCACTGTGTATAAGCTGTAATTTTCGGACAGCTTTAATTGAACCATCCTTTTTGAAGGGGAATCTGTGCATCTTGCCTAAAATGCACCCTTCACAGGCATGTGGAGGAGGTATCTCAAGAGGTGGCAATGCATCAACCATAGAGTGCTTCTGAAGTGTCATCAAGCTGTTGTAATGCATGTGGCCATATCTGGCATGCCATAATTATGCATTCTGCATGGCAGCAGTAGGAGTAGAAACTGCAAGAGCATGGGCTGCTCTTTTCTAAAAAAGATCAAGCTGAAAAAGCCCACGCAGCAGAGTATCAGATAATCTCAAGGCATAATCATTTTCTCTGTCTCGAACAGCACATTTGTCATCCTAAAAAATGACCTGAAATCCAGCCCTGTTAAGAGTGGACACTGAAAGGAGATTCTTGGTGATACCAGGCACATACAAGACATCTGAAAGTCTAAAAACTGAGCCATCAATGGCGGTAAGCTCAACTTCTCCTGTACCATGAACTGAATATGACGAGTTGTTGGCACAAGTGACTTTCTTACCAACGGGAGGTGGATGCAAGGAAGTGAAGAGACACTTCCTAGAAGTGATATGCTTGGAGGCACCGCTATCAAAATACCATGTATTCAGTGTTTCATTGACACTGAAAGCTGATGCATCCGTGGAAGGATCATAACTGCAAGTCAAAAAGGCATATGTATCATCATTACAAGTGGTTGTACTATCCCGAGCATCTGGAGCAGCCAGCCTAGAATCTGAAATGCAAGATAAAAAGGCATAATCCTGTCCAACAAAGTTGGCTGCAGCATCCCCACTGTCAGATGTATGAGGAGCTGAATCTGAAACAGCCATACCGGAGCTGTTTTTCTTCTCTTTTGCAAGCCTTTTCCTGCATTCTGCAATGTGATGACCTGGCTTTTTGCAGTAATGACAAAAACCCTTCTTCTTGGGCTTACTTGCATCATTCTTAGCCTTTTGTGAAGGCTGTCCTGACCCACTGGAAGGCTGATTTACTGATGTCTTTGCGTGTCCCTTTCCTTTTGACTTGAACTTTGAGAGCATAGCTTGTTCACCTGCACGTGAAGCCAAGTTTTTCCTGGTCTGCTCTTCCTGAAGCATAAGCCCTATCAACTCATGAAAAGTGAGAGGATTTGCACCCCCCCTCAATGATAAGTTCAGCGAGGTATGAAAGCTGAGATAAGTCTCAGGAAGAGAATTCTGAGTGGTGGTAATCATCTCTGAATCAGGAATAATCTCATCAATGTTCAATAATTGCTCTCTGAGATCCCGTAGCTTTGTGAGGTGGACTGACACGGGGTCACCCTCTTCCATATGTGTATTACTTAACTCTCTTTTCAAGAAAGATACCATTGCATCATTCCGGGCTGCATACATTCTTTCTAAGATATCCCACGCTGCCTTCGAGGTCTTACGCGACCGGATATGCGGAATGATAAATCTTTTCACTGAAAGAGAGATGCATAACAAAGCTAAGGCATCCCTTGAATCCCATCTCTTTTGTTTTGGAGTGGTGGCTACAGCTGCACCAACAACTTAACCTGTAGCTGCACCCTATGCACGACCTCTTCCTCCTCCTTGCTGGGGAGGGGTATTAGGTGCCATACCTGCTGGTCGAATCTCACCCCCATTCACATAATCCCATAAATTGCGAGAAATCAGAATATTGCGTACCATAAAACTCCATAGGGAGTAGTTGGTACCATCCAACTTGTCTTCCTGTGAAAGACCACCGAACTGGAAATCATTCTGATTTTGCTAGGCCATATCTGAGAAAGAGATTTTAGCAGATACAAAACTGAATTTCCTTACTGGGAATGAAATGCACAACTCCCAAAAAACACAGCCAAGCACTGGCTATATATGCAACTCAGATTTCTGCACTTGCACTGTCAGAAATCTGTCCAAGCATCAAAACTCTCCCAAAATCTGCCAAAAGTGTTGCAAAACACTTACAGAAAGGCAGTGTGAACTGAAATCTCCAAAATTGCTCTCCCAACACAAAAGCCCCAAAATAGGCCAGAAATTGCAACCAGAAAGAGGCAAATTGATCAAAAGCCTCAAATGTTGCAAGAATTGTGCTCTGTCTGCAAAAGCCCCAAATTTCATTGCAAAATTGCAGTGTAATCACAAAATCCCCAAATTTCTGCAATAAATTGTACTGCAAAACTGAAAGCCCCAAATTTCGAGCTTGAAATTGCAACCAGAAAGGGGCAAAAGCACAGAAAGCCCCAAATTTTGCAATTTCAGCACAAAGCCCCAAATTTTTGGGCTAAACCTCTGAATCTACCTACAATGTCTGCTTCACAAGCAACTACGAACCCGAAAATACCCAAATGACTGCAAAAGAACCTTGCAAGTAGAACCCTGCTCAAAAGTCCTGCATAAATGCGAATTTCCAAGCCCACCTTCAAACTGTACGGTAGTTTGTACGGAAATGTACGGAAGATGCTTGAAACTAACTGCAGGTGTACGACTGCAGGTGTACGGCGCCACACGTGTGGTACGGTTGAGGATGTACGGCTGGCGACAACGACGAAGTGTACGGCTTGTACGGCTCTGTTGTACGGTGCAGTGCGGATGTGCGGATTGTGGAGCTCGAGCAGATCTGTACGGTCGAAACAACGTACGGAGCGTTGGTACGGACGGTGCTCAGATCTGGTACGGCGAAGGTATGTACGGATCTGCAGCATCGTTCTAGAAGAAAAAAAGATCACCCATAGCAGTGACATATGAGCTGATAGAGCTAGCGACCATAGATTGGCATGCAACATCCTATTTGCCAGCTCATCACTGGCACATGGAAAAAGATAGCACATTAGTATCCAGTCAAAAGGATGCCTAATGAGCACTTTTGCATGCCCCATCATCACTCTGAGCTATCTATGCACACATGTGGGCCATGGCCGCTATACACATGATATGTCATGGCACATGATCCGCATGCCATCATCTTTTTCGTGTGTTATATATTTGTAATTGCAAATTCATCGGTAAGTAAGACCCATCTTGCCGCAGGTGGATAGGCTAGTTTAAAGCCAATCTTGTCTAGTTTTGGCATTTGGCCAAAAGTGCCTAGTCAGCACTTTTTATTACTTTGATTATAGGTGTTGTTACTATGGGTCACTATTGAAAGTGACATCTTTCTAGGCTAACAAAGGTTGCCATGGCTTGCCCTATTTGCATCTATGACATTAGAAGTGAGGGCGGTCAAAGATGTTGGTATGCCCATACATGCAGATGGTTTGAAAGCCTGGGACTCCACATGATAATTGCCCCCCTTTCAGTATGGCCTTGGATCCCCTCTATTCCGCTCACTTATCACGAGACTAACCTAGTAATTCGCGAGGATCTCATAGACCTAGCGAGCTTCCTATGAAGATCAACTTCTATTATTGAAGTACATGGGATTCAGTTCCTCATGACCATATGTGGTCCGTATCTCTCTCGTTCAAATCGATTTGATGCTCATGAGAATAAATGAACTTATGTACATTTATGTGTGCACACAAGTCACTTGAAATGCATGCCTTTCTTACAGTAGTCATTTCAAATCAACCTCGTGGTGGGTTAGAAACACACTCACCTCCACCGTGGTGGACAAATCAAGCACATGTTTGATTTTATGCTATTGCATATCAATCAAGGTACATTCATGGTACAGCATGTCCAACCATCCATATTCCCTATCACTGCCTACCATTGCTTAATCTTGAAGAGAGAGAATGGCTTTTATACCTGTTTGTTTGCCCTCTGGGAGAAGGAAAATCTGGATGGCTGAGGTGCTTCCGTTTGAGCCCCGCTGGCCAGACAAAAAGGTCACCTTTTTGCACCGCCTGCTGGTGCAATGAAAGGGGGAAGGAGGAAGGGGGGAGGGGGAAGGAGAACCCTCAAGGGCTCAAAAAGGCGCAACATAGATGGCTTCAGAAAAGGGGAAAAGGGTAGCGGATCTAAAAGGTCTACTCACAGCCAAGAAGGGGTAAGTGCCAGCTCTAAGGATGGTTAAAAGGAGCAAGGGGACGGTGGGACGAACACTAAAGGGAAGGGTTGGAAGGAGGGGTAGCAAAGCAGCAGAAATGGAGGCTTGGGCTGCTGAGGCGGCGCAAAGGGCCAAGGAGGCCCTGTTGGCCTGCATGATTTTCTTAGCTCCAAGATGTGAGGAGAGACGGAAAAATGAAAGAGTGCAGCTTGTGGAGGGAAAGACAGCAGGGGGGTTACCCTGTATTGAGAAAACTTTTGGGATAGAGGGCTTGATTCAGTTCTTGGTTTGTGCTGTTGTATACAGATTGATGATGTCAAAAGTCTTCAACAAGCTGGTATCAATCCACATAAGGTAAGGTGAAATGTATTTATTTCATGCTTTGTACGGTGCAACATCAGTAAGGATCTCAGTTTTGTGTGCGAAAGGGCATAATGTAGTGCAAACCTTTATTTATAAGCGTTTTTTTATGTGAGCAGCAGTAGGCCCTCGTGATTTGAGGGGTTATAGCTTAAGGTTTGCTAACATTTCAGGTGGCACAACTGTTGGTAGAAGTGTTTGCTCAAATGATTTTTTGTCATGGGTATGTCCATGGAGATCCGCATCCTGGAAACATCCTAATCCGTTGTGGAAGCAGCAGACATGGGAAGCAGTTTGATCTGGGTACTGTGAATATAAATGCTTGCTGAAACAGAACAGACCTTCATTTTGCGATCTTGTTGAGGAGGGCATAGCAAGCTGATCATGTGATAGGCGTCTTAGATTTCCCTGATTTGGTTAATTTAATGTGCAGTGCTACTAGATCATGGGCTATACAGAGAGTTGGATGAAGAATTTAGGTCAGACTTCTGTCACCTTTGGAAGGCTCTGGTCCTTCTGGATCCTGTTGAAACACGAAAAATTGGGGAGCGCCTTGTTGCAGGCAAGTATTTCAAATACTTGCCCGTGATATTTACTGGACGCACCTTGGACAGGTATCACTTATCTGCCAAAAGGCATTTCCAAAGTATTCTAAGCACCCTACAAAATCTTGCTACTATTTGTACTTCACAATGCTCCTGGAATCGTTATGCAGTACTTCTGGGTTGGGGCAAGGCATGACAGTTGAAGAAAGGATGCAACTTAGGGATGAGGTACGAACATTGACGTTTGGGGATGTTTCTCAATTCATGGAGAGCCTACCACGTGACCTCCTCATTGTACTTCGAACAGAGTAAGAACATAATCTTTGTGTAACAAATAATATGCTTTCTAAGGACGTTTTGAGTGTTCTCTAGAACATCTTTCATACTCTGTCTTTGTGGCATGTTATAGTGGATTGGTGAGATCCATTATCAGCAAACTGGGTGCACAGCCTCGTATGCGTTTATTCATCAATGCAAAATATGCTGTCTTAGGGCTTTCAAATAACAAAACCAGGACGAGAGGTACCTCCTCCACCATTTGTCTGTTCATGAAAGAAATATGAAATTGATAAGTGGTTCTAGTGATGTCTCTTAATGCCCCTAGCTTCGTGGTTGATGAATGGATGATGATCACTTGTTATCTCTAGTAGGATGAGGCATTGATTCAATCACATCGGTTTAAGATCACTCTCATGTGCTATAATATTCTGGATTAAAATACAAAGAACTTGTAATGTGACACTTGCATGTTGACAAATTTTTTATTATATCAATATGATCTATATTGGGGTCCAGCAATGGAGCACGTATCCCTGTGTTTTTTCTTCTTCTTCTTTTTCAAGAAATGAACTTCCATTAAGTAAAAAAGATCCTGCAAAAGCCTGATACAAAATCATGAGGAAAGGAAATGAGGCTGTTGTAGCCAATCTGGAGAGTGGAAGTGCCATGAAGTCTATGTGGCTGTAAATGTGAAGAATAGACAATGATCCCACTTTCTCATGAAGAAATCCTTCCTAGCCATTGTGGAACATGAAGAGCGGGAATGGCCTCCATTATGGTGAAAGAAAACAGGCACATGGAGACCTGCTAGACTGCAGCACCCTCCAAGTTGCACAGGTGGGCATAGATGCACCCACACACAATGGAATTTCTGCAGACTGAAATGCGAATCCTGGCTAATTGAGGAGGCGAGGAGGGAGAAGCCTTCAGGTTCCTTCGCTTAGAAGCCAGGGCTTTAGCCCCCTTCTATGTGGCACATTGACACAGTATGCCAAATTAGAATGCATCAAAGACATGCACTAGATGCAATACTTGCATCTGAGTGACTGCCCTAGAGTGAGTGAGATGGTGAGTGAATATTTGTGTGACAAGATCCAGGAGACACTGCTGACGAGTCGCCTCTACCTTTGAGCTGCAACCCCCCCTCTCTGAGCTCTTCTTCTCCAACTACCCTGCCGGTGCGAAGGCCACACGCTGCCAGGTCTCCTTGGGGGCGCGCTTCCCGCGACCCCCCCCTCGTCTTTTGTAGTTGCCACAGCCCGCCGTAAGGGCTGTGGTGGCTGCTCAGGCCACTGTCCTGGTGAGCAGCCGTATGCTGCTCCACCCCGTGGTCGTCAGCTCCAGGTCTAGCCCTCGGTTCAAGGCTCCAGCTCACTCCGGCCGTGATCCCCTGCTCGCAGCTAGGCGCGTCTCTGAGCATCAAGGCTCCACCAGCCCGTCGTGGGTCAGCCAGGGCCTTCATTGTACACTGTTCCAGCCAAGGATCTTTATCGAACAAGAGGAGCTTACAGGCACTCCCTGCAGCGCACGCCAGCAGCTTTCACTCTAGGGGCTGGCATAGTGTGACCAGCCAGCACAGCCTTTCATTCGAAAGTCTGGCCAACCCCCCCCAAGATCATGATTTGGTGAAGGCAGCCCCGAGTTCATAGAGTTGTTCAAAGTTTATTGGTGGCTCGCTCTCTTGGCAGCTTCCATTTGTGCATGCCATTGTCTTTCCAAATTTTGGTGAAGGCAGCCCCAAGTTCATAGAGTTGTTCAAAGTTTATTGGTGGCTTGCTCTCTTGGCAGCTTCCATTTGTGCATGCCATTGTCTTTTCCAAGAGTGAGGGCTTGCTTGTGGAAGAACTCCAAGGCTTCTTGGTGGACTTTCCCCTCGTGGGCGCTTTCTTTTCCGTCTCTTTCTTCTCCTCCTAGTTTTCCTGCCTTTCTAGCGGGAGGTGCAGTTTATTGCTCATTGTTGGTGACTAGGACTTTTGGTGGCGACCTTCGGTCTGGCCAGAGGGGCTCTATGGCAGCACCCTCAACTCCCCCGGCTGTCAAAGTTCTTTCACCACCGGCTGGTACAGTAGGCATGGAACCGTTTGCAAGACAGGGCAGTTCTAGGTAGGATAGTCGGCCTCACTCCCTCGAGGAGACAGATTAGGGACTGGATCCAGGCCAGCTTGGCACTACATTGTGAGCACATCCAGGAGGTCACTATTTATGGACGGGGTGTTTTCCTCCTCCAGCTTTGCTCCCCAGATACTGCTCTGGCTCTCGTGGAGAAGAGCCCTATTCTCCTTGGCCCAGATTTGGTGTGTCTTATCCCTTGGTACCACAGATTTACGATGGAGGACATGGACTCGACGCACCATGTTCCCCGTTTTCCAGTAATGCTCCTCACTTCCTCTTCCTCCACTTCCCCCTCCTTTAGTTCCTTTAACTTCCTCAGTTTCTCGAGTTTTTGCTTCTCGAGACTATAAAAGAAGACTACTCTACCTAGATAGATTAATGTCTCTGGGTCTTTTTTCAATAAAAGTTTAATGTCAAAGTTCTTTTTAAACTTCAATACACCTTGGAAAACTTCTCTTTTGAGGATTTGAATCTAAATAAGCTCCATTATATACAACTTAAAACTTCGTTGGATCACTTCTTAAAAGTAAAAGCTTCCTTTCAAAGCAAAGAAGTCTATCTAAATAAGGAAATCTTGATTTGTATCTTTACTTCTCCCTCACTTGACAAGATAGGCTTAAACTCAATTTTGAAGTCTCTTGAAGTAATGGATTCTCTTTCTCATTTTGTGAGAAGAATTTGGAAGCATCCAGTAGTAGCTTGGAAGTATGTAAAAACTTTAGGACAAAAGGCTTTCAACTATGGAGAGAGAGGTAAAAGGCTTTCAGAGCATTCAAAATCTTCTATCCTTAGAGAACCAGGTTGTTGTAAAAGTAAGAGATTTCAAAGCTTTATTGATGCTGATTTAGGACATGTAGTCACAGCTGATACCTCAATTTTGCTTTCTAGTAACTTAAGAGACCTTTTCATGAAAGGCACAAAATTTCGATTGTACTCTTTTAAAGAGTTTTGCCTTTTAAAAGCTATCGATAAGGGAATCTCAAAGTTTGTTTTGCAATTAGAAGAATGTTTAGGAGTTCAAAATATCTTATCAGAATGGAAAGGGAAGATTTTGAAGAAAGTTGCTTTGAAACTAGAAGAAGTCCCTTAGGTTAATTGCTCAAAGAAAAGTAACCATCTTTCTAAAGAAGATGAAACTCTTCTTCGAAAATTCCATAGGAATTTTGTCATTTCTTATGTGGACAAATGTTTTAATAACTTTGTTTTTATTTGCAAAAAGTTTTACTTAGAATGTCTTTTGAGAGAAGTTAACTCGCTAGCCAAAACTTACGCCCCTGCCTTAGTTTCTCAAAAGGTTTTGATCTCAGAACATCAGAGTTTTTGCAAGTCTTCTAGGTTTGTTTGCAATCCAAGTATACCTTTTCTTTGTGCTGCTTGGAAGTTTCACAAAACTCTTAAAAAGCCAAGATTTATTGCAGCTGCTTGTGAGACTACTTTAACAGATGTCTCTAAATGGCTAAGCGACTGCTTCAAAGCCATGTTGCCTAGTGTCCATGAACTTTGGAGGGACTTATTAAAAGAGGCAGATGTCCCCTTGCACTCAAGCTAGATTTTAAATGACTCTGTAGGAGTGATTCCTGTTGTAAAATTTTTTAATTCCTCTCGAAGCATTCAAGAAAAAGAGTCTCCTATTCTCCTTCAAACCTGTGATACGACGCTTTATACAAAGATTGAGTTGGAAGACCTGAAGTTTAGAATAAAAAAGCTAGTGGCTGAAGTTTTCAATCTGAGATTTGACAAAGATAGATGCAAAGTGCTAAAAGTTGAGAAAACAGCCTTATGCTTTGACTTCTTGTGGCTAAAAAATAAAGATCATGACATAGGTTCTAAAAAGAAAAGATGCACAAAGGTAGTAAGTGTGGAAGATGTTTGCTCTTGGATAGATTTTCTTTTAGATAATCTTTCCTGATATCACAATAGGTGATTCTTTGTTTCAACAAATTATAGGAATCAACAAATTATAGGAATCCCCATGGGCACTAATTGTGCCGTCTTTTTAGCAAAATTTTATCTTTTCACTTATGAATTTAAGTTTATGCAACGTCTTATTTCTATCAATACCTGCCCTATCATTTTACATAAACTTAGCCAAGTTAGGCGTTTTATAGATGATTTATTTACCCACCTAGCTTCCACTCCATTCTCTTGCATCCTCTCGCTTCCATTTCCGACATTGAGATCTCACAATAGAGACTAAGCTCCTGCGAGCCTCCCCTCCCCTCCCGCAACCTCTACCTCCCCCTAGCCCCCCCCCGCCTCGACCACCCCCACCCCCTGCCTCTCCGCCCTCACCCCCTCACCCTCCGCCTCACCGCCGCCGCTGCCGCCTGCGCCCCCTCGCCCTCCGCTCTCACCCCCTCGCCCCCTCCGCTCTCACCCCTCGCCTTTCCGCCTCACCCCTCGCCTCTCCGCTCCCTCACCCCCTCGCCCCTCCGCCTCACCCCGCTGCGCCCTCACCCGCCTTCCCCCGCCCTCTCCTCTCGCCTCTCCGCCCATTCCCCCTCGCCCCTCCGTCTCACTCCGCCCCCCCCTCGCTACGCCTCACCCCCCCCTCGCCTCACCCCCCCGCCCCCTCGCTTCGCCCGCCCCCGCTCCCCCACTCCGCTCCCCCCCACCCCCCGCTTCACCCCCCCGCCCCCTCGCTACACCGCCCCCCGTCCCTCCCGCCCTTACGCCCCGCCCCGCCCCTTCCGCCCCGCCCTTTCACCCCGCCCCCGCCCACCCTCCCGCCCCGCCCGCCCCACCCCCGCTCCCGCCTCCTCACCTCACCCGCTCTCCATCCTCAGCCCCCACCCCTCGCCACCTCCGCCTCCTAGCCTCCCGCCCTCGTTTCCACCGCCCTCCATCCTTCCCGCTCTCTGCCTCCGCTCTCGACTGCGCCTCCGCTTCCCCCGCCCGACTCATGTCGCCCCGGTTCGTCGCCTCACCCGTCTTCTTCTCACCCAGGCTCCACCCTCCCGCATCTATCCCCCCCTTTTTTTGGGTGGCAGCCTCTTCTTCATCGGAGGTCTCGCAGTTTGTCTTGGCGGTATGGCGGCTCCCTGCCCGGAACCGGAGGCCTAGTCGGACCCTCCCTCTCCAGATGCCTACCGCGTCATCCTGACAAAGCAACAATCGTCTCGGGTTCAGGAGGTTGCCAATGACTTTGCCCTTACCTCTGTTTATGGCAGAGTCATTGGACATTCCCCCTCCAGATCAGCCATCAGGGACTGGCTCCAGTCCACTCTCATGCTAGAGGACGGCCATATTGAGGAGGTGGCCCTTATGGGAAGGGGCATCTTCTGGCTCAAACTCTCCAATGCGAAAGCTGCGAGCAACCTGATTGCTGGTTCCCCCACGTCGGTGGATGGGAAGATTATTATGATAGTCCCGTGGTACCGTGGATTCAGCGCAGCGGATTTTGATGTTCGGTTCCGTATACCTCACCATCCAGTGACGCTAGTTTTTCCAAGTCTTGCTGCTGAGCTGCGGCCGATTGTCAGGGACCTGGACTCCCACTTTGGCTGGGTTATGCACGACACTTTCGCTGACGCGGTGACTACGGCAAGAGCCCCTCGAGTCCGTGTGGCTGTGGCGGACCCTGCGACTCTCCCTGTAGTGATCGAGATCGTGACAGATGCCGGCAGCATCACCCAGAGCATGGTAGTCACCGGACAGCCAGGCCAGTGTCTGAGGTGTCACGGCTTTGGGCACTTGGCGGCTGTTTGTCCATGATTCGCCAGCTCCTCTCGGCCTCCCCCGCCCCCTCCCCCTCCCCCCTCTCCCCCCCCCTCCGGGCAGCCACGTCAGGAGGAGCAGAGGCAGCCGGAGTCCGGTCCAGAGTTAGCTGGCGGTTGGACTGAGGTTAGAAGGAAAAGAGGAAAGAACAAGAAGATTTTTGATAAAGGCAAGGAGGCAGAGGTTACCCAACCTGCAGCAGCACCTCAGAGACCTGACAGGCACCCGCCCCAGGGTCCTGGGAGAGCTTCTTCTTCGACGGTAGCCCGCCCTCCACAGCCTCAGGTCCCCCTCTCTTCCGCTTCCCAGCCCCTTTCCACTCAGTCCCAGCCCCTTCCCCAGTCGCACCCCCCTTTTCCCGACCCGCAGCTTCAGCCCCCGCCTCTTCCTCCTCAGTCTCCTCCTCCTTCTTCTCAGTCCCAGTCCCAGGTGCATCCCCATCCCCCCCCCGCCTCTTTCAGCTCTCCTGCAGAGTTAGCTGTACCGATGGTTCCTCAGCCGAGGGCAGCCCCCGCTCCCCCTCCTCCACCCCCCCGCTAGTCGCCTCCGTGGAGTCTGAGTCGCCTACCCCCCAGCCTCCTCCCCCTTCCCCTCCACTGGCAGGACACCCTGAGTCCATACCACCACTGGAGCAGGCTTCCCTGTCCGCTAGCCCCTCAGTTGCAGACTCTGGTGGGCCTCAGCTTCAGGAGAGAGAGCTTCCTCGTGACTTTTACAGATCTGGCCCCTGGGACTACTTGGATGTGGCCGACCTTGGGACCTTCCCTGCTTGTCTCGACATCAGTATCTTCCTGCTCCGCAAAGGGGCGGATGGGAAGATAGCCGCCTTGGCCCCGAGGGATGTCCTAGCTTTGCTTTCACGTTCCTCAGCGACGGCACCGAGACTTGGACAGACGACTCGGTCTGGGAGGCTCTCAGAGAGCAGACGCACGCTCAGGTTTGCTCCTGGATAGGCCCGTCCGGTGGGCAGCTTCTCGAGACTCATTGGTCCGAGGGTGACGTGCGCTTGCGGTGGCGTTGCGCCGCCAAACGCTTCAGACTGATTGTGATCCTCAGGCCCCCTCTGTCATGGCCCCTCCCCCAGGATGTCAGAGCCTGGACCCCTCAAAAACTCCGAGCCTTCTACGGGATGACTACTTCAGAGATCTCGAGCTGGCTCGAGAAAGCCTTTGCTCATGGCACCAAAGGCCTCTCGCCTTTGCTGAAGGTGTTGAAGAACGGGCAGGACGACCCCGCCTCCCCCTCCAAACCTTCTCATAAGTGTCAGCGCCTCCGCTCCGAAATGTCAGCTTCTTCATCGACATCTGCCGCGAGCAGACAGTTGTTCGTAGCCTCCCAGTCCTCACCATGAGCCTACACCTTGTCTCCTGGAATGTGAACGGTTTCATTCTTCTGGCACCCGTGGTCCTAGGAAGCTCATTTTGAGACAGGAACTTCAGCCAGCAGTGATTGGTCGTTTGGATGTACTTCTACTCCAGGAGCACAAGCTTTCTGCGGCTCATTCCCGTAGCTGCGGGAAGATTCTCCCTGGACATTCTCACACTTATTGGGAGCCCTCGATCGGCGCACAGGGGAGGAGTGGAGGTGTCTGTACTTCCGTGTGCGAGCAGTTAGCCCAGGGAGTTTTTGGTCATGGCACGTTGATCCCAGGCCGTGCCCTTTGGGTAGGCCTGGAACTGGAGGGTTCCAGAATAGGAATCCTCAACATTTATGCTCCCACAGACCTCCGATGCAGAGCCACCTTCTGGAGGACACTCACAGGGATTCTTCCAGACATGGATTCCTGGATTGTTGGAGGTGACTTCAACAATCTGGAGACCTTGGAGGACCAGCAGGGCAGAGGACCAGAGTTTACAGGTATGTCTCAGGCAGAGTAGTCCGCTTGGGACTCATTCATCTTCGCGACAGGAGGTAGGGACAGCTGGAGAGACCCGTCCTTCCGTCGTTGGCACGGGAGCTTGGACTTCTCGTGGGGCTTCCGTAGGGAAGGAGGCAGACTCCTGGAGAGGCTGGATAGATTTTATGTCAGTGATTGGGCCATCAGCAGAGGCGGTCAGGCGGGTATAGTTCCAGGGACGACACTTTCCGACCATGCGCCTGTGCTCGTATCATTAGACTCGGCAGTTCAGGCCCTTCCCCCCCGTTCGTGCCGGATTCCCGACTCCATCTTCTCGAGGAAGGACGTGCGCAGCAGTATCGGCAGTCTATGGGACAGAGATTGGGGCGAGTGCGTGGATCTGGTTGATTCGGTGGCGCAGGCTTTGCAGCAGTCCAGCCAGATTTGCCAGCTCGCAGCCCTACAAGTTTGACAAGAGTGGTGGGACAGAGAGAGAGCTCTTCGGAGGGACCTCGCTTCCATTCCACGACTCCAACAGGCAGCCTCGGGCTCGGAGGAGCTTCGGATCCAGGCCCTTCGAGCCAGAGCCCTTCTTGAGGAGACTCTCCAGCACCGTTCAGAGTTTTCCTATCACGCCTCTCTCTCTTTCTGGGCTCGGAAGGGCAACCGGATGTGCAGGGAGTTCTTCAGGACGCATGGCCAGAGAGCAGCAGGTGATCAGCTTCGGAGTCTTAGGATAGCGGAGGGACACATCGTTACTGATCCGGGTGAGGTCTTGGGGTTGGCTACCGACTTCTACAGGACTCTTTTTTAGCAGGAGCCGCTTGCCCCTCGCACTCGACGCTCCCGTGAGGAGGTGTGGAGGCACATTCCATCCTTGGTCCAGCCCAGCATTATCCATTTTGTCCGAAAAGACGAAACGGAATGAAACGTGTCGAACGACGAAACGAACGAAACATTTCTTGGCAGAAATGCCCGGGCGAGGATGGGCTATCCCGAGCTTTCTTCACCTCCTTCTGGGATCAGATCCATCAGCCCCTCCTAGCAGCTCTTCAGAGGATTTTCAGCAGCGGATATATGCCAGAGAGCCTCTCCTCGGGACTGATTTGCCTCATCCCGAAGGGAGGAGATCGACAGGAGATCCGTCAGTGGCGCCCGATCACCCTCCTCACCACTGCCTACAAAATCCTTGCCAAGATGATCAGCGCCAGAGTTCGTCCTCTACTTCCAGACCTCATTCATGACACTCAGACAGGCTTTGTCCAGGATCGCAGTATCCTGGATAATGTCTTCACCTTCTCAGAGGCGGCGAGGTGGGCTCAGCGCAGTGGGTCACACCTACGATCGAGTGGACTGGTCTTTCTGGAGGGGACTCTGGAGCGACTAGGTTTCCCAGCAGGATGGATTCAGGGTATTTCAGCGTTATACAGGACAGCTTCTAGCAGGGTCATCATTGGCGGCAGGATGGGTGAGCGTTTTCGTTTGGAGAGATCAGTGCGTCAAGGCTGCCCCCTTGCTCCTTACCTGTTTCTCTTCTTTGTCGAGGCTATGACATACTACCTTCGGGCGAGGTCTACTGGGATCAGGGTGTTCGTCTTCCACTCCGGGAGGACACGGAGCTCTTGGACTCGGAGTATGCGGATGACACAGCACTGTATGTCCAGGATGATGAGATGATGTTGGAGAGGGTGAGGATGGCCCTAGAGGTCTTCTGTTCGGCAGCCGGTGCGAAAATCAACTGGAACAAATCAGTTGGTTTTCTCACAAACCCCGGGGCGTGCTCTCAGTGGGGGAGGTTTTTGGGTTTGAGGTGGATCCCGTGGGGACAGACAGCTAGATATCTCGGTTTTCAGGTCGGCCTGGATATCACGCCAGCTCAGCAGTTTCTCCCGGTGCTAGATTCCATTCGACGGAAGCTAGCTTTCTGGAGCACTGCTAAGCTCTTCCTTGCAGGTCGTGCCCTGGTAGTCAACCAGGTCCTCCTAGCCACGGCTTGGTATGTGGCTTCCTGTTGGTGTTTCTCGAGATCCAGCGTGGCACAGCTTAGGAGGTTGGTTCGGAACTTCCTGTGGTCCGGGGGGGATGGTCTCAGAGATACCAGAGCCAGGGTTGCTTGGCAGACAGTCATTCTTCCGCAGGCTGAGGGTGGCCTGGGGGTCATCGATCCAGAGCTTCAGAGTCAGGCCCTGTTGGGGAAGCTAGTTATCCGCGGTTTGACCTCGGGGGGGCAAACGTGGAAGATGCTACTTCAGCAGGGGGTCGGTTCTTGTGTCCCGCGCCGAGGTGGAGAGTGGCTACCGTCCCTCAGATGGATCTTCACTTCCGCCCCACTCACTCAGCCCCGCTCCCCACTCGTTCGTAGCCTCCTCATGGTTTGGAGGCGGCTTCGCCTCACTCTTATACAGTCCCCTCCTAGCTGTCAGGAGGAGATCGATCGCCAGCCGCTTATCTGGAACGATCAGGCAGAGATGCCGAGGGCCTTCAGCTGGGGGAGAGATCACACATCAGGTGGGACGGCTGGATGCGGGGGCCAGCTCGGTCCCTTCGAGTTTGGAGGGACACGTACAGACATTTGGAGACCGCTGATCTTGCAGACGCAGCTGGAGGTGCCCGTGGAGCCCAGGCGAGACGTACGGAGATAGACGACGCGATTCCAGCTGATTGGTTGGTTCCACCCGAGCTTCAGATCCTCATGCCTGGTGATGACCGTTGGCTGGGTCAGTTCACCCCCCGTGGCATCCCACTGGTGGTCGCAGGGCGGATGGACGACTCCTCTGTTTCCTTCTTCGCGGTTATGGGGGATGGCTTAGGAGAGAGGATGTGCTCATTGACCCCCTACTCCCATGGCAGAGGGTTCGGGTCGTAGGCCTCGTGGGGAAGGTTTGGCGGACCGATCCTAGCATAGAGCAGGATCAGCTGCAGCTTTGGCGACTCTGGCTCTGGGAGGGGCGGGCCTTGTCAGAGCTTGATTGGGACCCAAGAGAGTGGAGATGGCCAGAGATTGTGACAGGTCAGGGGCCGACCTCTTTCTTTGCCTACAGCACGACATTGGGCAGGCGAGTTCTCAGGAGGATGCAGAGCCGCCCTCCCACCCAGCGGCCCAGTTGGTATGCACAGGGTATTTCCACGTTCTTTTTGCAGGCCTTTTGAAAGGCCTTGTGGGAGAGCTGGCGGCCGCGGAAGATCTCCTACTTCCTGTGGCTTCTTGCCCACAAAGGTCTTCCAGTGGGGAGCTGGTTGCGGCAGATAGGTCAGGACGGACGTTGTCAGATCTGCCATGAGGACGAGGAGTCACCAAAACACTGCCTATGGAGTTGCACTCGCGCCCAGGAAGTGTGGAGGTGGACCTTCGGGATCCTTACTCGCGCAGCACCGGAGCTAGGATTGATCACTTGGGGCACGTTCTGCTGGTGCAGCACCGCACCTGGTTTTCATCACTTATTCGAGGCATGTCAGCAGGACCCCACATTCCTTATCACACAGGGGACGTGGGGGCCGCTCGAGAGCATCCCGCCGCACCTGGCAGAGGCTGGCACAGGAGCTCAGGAGAGGCAGCCAGTCTGGGAGATTATTAGCAGCATCGCAGGATGGCACATTTGGACCTCGCGCTGCGCGCAGATCCTCGGTGGCACCTCCTTATCGACTGCCCAGATCATGACTGACATCTGGAGTGAGATTATACACACCCTCAGAGGCCAGTGGGACCAGATACAGGGGGACTCCAGGGCTGGCCGGGAGAAGCGGAGACGTTTCCTCCGGGTTTGGGACACACAGGGCCTCTTCTTCGAGCAGGCTTCGCAGGGCCTTCAGTGGCGCTACTCACCACCTCTCTGGCTGTTCATTCACACTCGCCTGATCCCTCAGTGAGAGAGAGCTTTACTTTTTGTTACCTTTTGGGCTGCGTCCGATTTGTGAACGCAGCCCGTCAGCTGCAATGCTGACCTCTTGTATCTTGTTTTCGAAGTAATATAATTAGCACTGTTTTTTCGGCAAAAAAAATAGATGATTTATTTATACCAGATTTTTTTAACTTTCAAGACTTTATGTACAAAGACGCTAGTGCTTTTGGAGAAGGAATCTAGCCTCGTGACTCTTGTGAACTGAACTGCACTTCAAGAGGGGATTCCTGTGTTTTCTTAGATCTTAGAATTTCTCAATCTACCATAGGATTAGAGGCTGATATATACGATAAACGTGAACAACTTGAATATAGTGGTTTACACATTATAAAAATGCCTCACATTGACTTAAACATTTCTGATTTGGCAAAATATGGAGTGATTTCTTTCCAATTCCATAGATTTTTCTGCCTTTGTACAACTAAGGAATCTTTAATCACTCAATGTAGTAATTTGATCACTTTACTATTACACAAGAGGTATAATCCAAAAGGCTATAATTCTACAATTTGTTGCTTTAAAAATGCCATCAGTCTGAGCACAGAATGCTGATGAGAGATTGAACTCAGTGCCCGTATCTTCAAATAATGCCTTCCCAATGTTGCTTATGATCTTGGCATCATGATCTGACAAGATCGATCTAGGCCTACCATGATGTTTGATGATCTGTTGCATGGAAAGCTTTGCAACTTCTGGGTGCTTGATATTCCCTTTGCAGGGGGTGAAATGAGTTTGTCTACTGAAATGATCAATGACAACCGGTATCTAGTCCGCTCCATTCGCTGTCTCAGGAAAAACCAGACCAATGCCCATAGCTATATCACACCATGGTCCTTCTGGAACGTGATCGGAGCTCCCTAGGAGTTTTCCCACGGTCATACTTTGCTCATATCACACACTCAAGCACATACTTATGCGATGTCACGCCTCATCCTTGGCCAAAAAATCTGTCTTTGCACACTTTTCAAGGTAATTGCAACACTACAATTTTACATGAAACGTGGAGCATGCCCTTGACGCATAATCATTTGTCTCAAGAATTTTGATTAGTCTAGCACTAAAGTGCTAGGTGCTATTCTACAAGCTTTTGCAAACCTTGGAAAAACCAGCATCGCCACCATAAAATCTTTGAGCTGAGTCACATCCTCGTGCTAAGTGACTGTTATTGCATTATAAATCATCTACCACCTTACTGTCCTTACCATGCATGTACTAGATTTGGAAGTTCAAAATCTGCAAGAATGCAGCCCATATAATATGACGCTTTCTAATCAAAGGCCGAGTCAAGAAATCTTTGCAGACAAAAAAACTCTAATCCATCGAATATTGCTTCCAAACCTTGATAGCATGTACTACAGCCAAATGTTTCTTCTAATACTAGCTATAGTTTAATTCTGCATCCTCCATTTTCCTAATTTCAAATGCTACCGGATGACCTTCGTAGCATAAGAGCGGCCCCCATTTCAAAGCCACTTGCATCAACACCACAACAAAAGGTTTCTGTAGGTCTGGAATGATCAAAAAATCTTTAAGCTCTTTGAATGCTTTTTCATTCCATTGCAATAAGACACCCTTGTTGGTAGCATTATGAATTCTTTGCCCTTGAGTAAGGGAGTCTATTTGAGGCTCAGAATCTTTCTTAGCATCCTTCAGATAACTAAAAACAATTTGACACTGCACTTGATCTCGTTCTTGACTTTGATACGGGTAAGGATTGCAATAGTGCTTCTATTAACGCCAGTTCAAATAGCACAAGACTTGTCATAATGCTGGAAGTGCATCTTATTTGTTCTATGGTCTAATGGTGCAAGCTTATCTTTCACCATCTAATACCAATAATAGCATCTGCTCCATCTAAGGGCTATGAGAAAGATGAGATGCTCAAGATACCCTTGAATATGAATACGCACAGAGGAATTTACAATACACACGTCACCCCATTTTAATAAAAGGGGCCTTTAGCATTGATAGACTCATTCTTCATGCATACACTGCCATTTCAGAGATATGAAGTTGTGAGTTTGTACTTCTAGGGCATGAGCCAATGGTTCCTTAGGCTTTTTATGTACCTTGTTCCTTTGGGACAATTATAGGCAATGAGCCCTTGTTCACAGCATTTGAAGCACTACGGTAAAAGAGAGCCTTCGACAAGAGCTCCCTTAGATGACTCTTGTGAGCATTGGGGCTCCTCGGGAAAAGGGAAGTCATTCGAGCGGTCATCCTGGCCCCTTGGTTCTGAAGCATGCCCATCATGGCATCAATGTGGACATCTTGGTCCTCATTATGCTTGCAGGCATTTCCTTCAAGCTTCTATGTGGAGGGGCCAATATTCCTGCTAAGAAGTGGTAAAGAAGGGAAATAGGGGAAATATGAGTTGGTTGCTCATAGTAAACACTGAGTGACGAGTGAAAATCCCTCTTCACAATAACCACCACTCTTTTATCTCTTAATCCATAGATGTGGTAACTCCTCTTCACAATAACCCTTTCCCCCATTAATCCAGAGATGTGAAAAAGAAATTTTCACAAGCACCATAGCCGGTTTCTCCATGCAGGAACAGCTCCATCAGAAGAGTTGGCCTCTTTCAAAGGCACAATATTTTTTGTACTTTGATACCTTATGTTACTACCAAGGGTTGGGGATCACCCATTTTTGAGCCATGGAGAGAAACTTCAACACATAACTACACCCCAACACATGAATTTCAACCATTGTAATTTAACATAGAAATAAATAACAATGAAAATCAAGATATTGTGGCATTGCTTTAAACTATGCACATAACTTGAATACAAATGAAAAATATCAGCACCCACATTAGGCCATTAATGTTAGGAGTTGAGGTGGGGATAGGGAGAAGGGAATACTCCTTACCCAACTCAACTCTTTTTCTGAGATCCCCCTTTCCAAGTGAGATTACTTGATCACAAATCAATTCTTTTGATGACACGCTCTTGGTGCTTGTTGTTAAAGCCAAATTCCCTTTTGATCTCAAGCCAAGATTTCTCTACATAAGATAAAAAGTCCATTTTGAAGATGACAGATATGTCCAAAGCAATGACATTACCTTTACCAAACCAAACCACAAGGGGTTTGACCACCTCAAATGAAGCCCACATTGATCTCCACACAGATCATTGCCCTTAGAAGAGCAGGGTTCAGGATGACAGAGAGCAGAGAGCTGAGGGTAGGATTTCCACCTTGGTCCTCTTATAGGATTTCCACCTTGATCACAAATCAAATTCTTTTGATGACACGCTCTTGGTGCTTGTTGTTAAAGCCAAATTCCCTTTTGATCTCAAGCCAAGATTTCTCTACATAAGATAAAAAGTCAATTTTGAAGATGACAGATATGTCCAAAGCAATGACATTACCTTTACCAAACCAAACCACAAGGGCTTTGACCACCTCAAATGAAGCCCACATTGATCTCCACACAGATCATTGCCCTTAGAAGAGCAGGGTTCAGGATGACAGAGAGCAGAGAGCTGAGGGTAGGATTTCCACCTTGGTCCTCTTATAGGTCCGACTTGGTGAACGTTTTTGAGGGGAAGTTGAGCCCCTAGTTCCTCTTCATTAATGACAGTCTTTAAGATCCGAGAGGCAGAGAGATTCTAAGCAAAAGCTTGGATAAGACTTATTAGAGAGCTTTTAGGTAGAGGAATTGAACCAACATGACATGAAAGATATGTTGGATGTTAAAATATTTCAAAAAACAGTGAATTTTAGGAAAATTCTAAAGATTGAACAATCAGTAGGACGAGGAAGATTTAAACTAAAAGCAACATGAGAAAGAGCGTGCGAAACATTAGTCGGTGTATGGTAGGATAAAGGGATGAAAAGAGAAATGGATAAGGACAAAAGCTAAAAGCCATGCAGCTAACTCAAAATTCCATGAATCTTTATAAGAATTTTAGCTTATGATACATTATCACTTTTTAATAGATCTACAAAATGTCAAATAATTAGAGACACCCATCTTCTTTGGAGCTTGTGTCGAAAGACCATCTAACAAAAGAGATTTGCTACTGTTAAAGATCTCCCCCCCCCCCCCCCCCCAAAACAAAAAAAAAAAAAGGGGGGGAAAAGGAAGTACCTACATAGTTTGATAAAGTGGTAGGGACTCTTTTGAGAGGGAGACCAGCAAGAAAAATAGAAATGGCCACAGGCTAGATACAATGGTTCAGTACCATCTTTCTTCCTGCTAAATCAGCTTGGAAACCCTTCCAATTCTCCACATTGGTTTGGAATTTTTATATACCTTTGTAAGACTAGAATAAGTCCAATCATACAAATTTAGATTTTTTGTTGTTCTAAAGATATGGTGCATGAGTATACATTGCCGGCACCCATTATGAACTCTAAAGACCTAGTTTTGGCTGCATATTAGTTTATAGATCATCATAAAGAAGCCTTGAAAAAGGTCAAACTGGCAAAAAGTGTTCGAAGATCGGCAAACTTAAGTTAGGGCTGGAGCATGCTGTGGACAAGGGGGTTGGCAAGCTCTCTGCCACTTAAAAGATAACATGGCTAGTTGTATGCATGCGAGGGTGGTTGTTGGCCGTGGTCAGGGCATGTCTATGGCGCAATTCTCTCCAGGGGTCTCTCCAAGGATTGTGCAATAACTTCACCAAGATAGTTGGCTGTGATAAGTGTGGTGGTTCGTGCCGATCCTTTCCGTTATCTGCTGATGGCTCGATCCCGAGATGGTGTGTGAAGTTTGTAGAGTGTGTCTGTGACAGTCGTGATGTAATACTCCAACAAGCTCTGTAGAGCTGAGGATGTCGCCATGTTTCAGTTGGAATAAAGTCGATCATGTTTTCTTTCTTTCCTACTTCCTCTACTTCATGCTGAAAGTTCATTTGATATTCTTATGTGTCGATTATTCTCTGTTAGTAATTAGTGATTGTCTTACATGCATGCAATAGTGTTATGTGACCTTTGGGCGAAGAATAAGTTCCTAAGAGAGGGAAGAGGGGGAATTGAGCTCGGATTTAGATGAATAAGAGGGGCATTTAGGATGCAAGGTAGGTGTGAATGTAACCCCACCCAACAGTTTGCTCCAGTTATAGAGAACGGGAGGAAGTTGCTCTTTGGAATGCCACTCCCCTACACCTAAGTCTCTAGAGCCCTCATGGTGAACCCGGTTTTATTAGCTTCTGCATGGACTAATTAACAGTAGCCATTAATAATGCTATATGATCCTCTTTGAGAGCTTTTCTTTGTAACTCCATGTGATGCTGTCAAAAGTAGAGACTTTAGGAAGATGTGTCTTGTCCTGCTCTATATCTGATTATCCATACAACGAGCTTACAGTTTCCAAGAGGATTGCTGTTCTGATCCGGGTCAGCAATCCCTCAATGCGTTGATTTGGATTCCTCCTAATCTGGATGTTTGGCTGTATTGCAGTATGTAGAAAAAAAATCTAGTCTCAGCCTTTGAGAAAGCATACACTGTGGAAATATAAGAACAGGTGTTTGAAGTGACTGCACTGTCATCTAGAGCTAGCTTATCAAGGTCTTTCCCAAAGACTTTAATATGGACTACATAATATTTACAGGTCATAAAAGGCAAACCTGGAGGCAGATTTTCAAATCTCAGCTGGAGTATGCAAATCTGCGTCTGCGACTTGGTAATAAAGACAAGCTTAACACTACTTTGATATGCAAGTCTTTCCAATTTTTCTCGTCTTTCATATATAATAGAAATGCTTTAGGTTATAAGATTTCTTGATTTCTACATAGTGAATGTCCTCAACAGTCTATTGACTATGTACATAGTTGAAGATCTTTGAAGAGTTCAATGCTTTTCATGGGAGCTATTTAAATATATGCTGGAGAATCGTTTCAGATGTGGTGGGGTTTCATCTGTTTACAAGGATATTTAGCTGTTGTAAATGTGAACACTTTATCCACCAGTTTAGTATTTTCGCTAATTGAACAATGTCCTTTGATGCAGAATTGCTGGAGCTGCAGTACAGGATGAAAGATCTATATGGGTCTCTGGTATATATTGTAGGGCATGTGCTCAGTGGACTAGATATGCAGCTGCCTTGGAGAAATGTTATCAGAATACATTGATGGAGAGTATATCTGTCATTATAGCTCCAATATCACAGTCTATCTTCATTTTGACAGTTCAAATTCCAAAGAGTATGTTCCCATTCTTTAAAATTGTCTCTTGAACAAAGAAATATTCTATTCGATTACTTTCAGAAATCCTAACATTTTGAGTCCATAATGGGCAATTATTTATATAAGTGTCCCCCCCCTCCCTCTTTCTAAAGGAGTACATCCGTTATCCTTGGAAGTTATTAAAGGTATTGATAGAGTAATCCGTGTTTAGCACTTTCAATTTATCTTGTTGGCCTTTGAATAGTTTCTTGATGAAGGCACCTGATAAGCACAAAGGGCTCATGCTTTTATGTCCTATAAAAATAAAAGCTATACAGCTCTAGGTTTGCTTCCTTTTGCTCTTATGGAGCTTTCAACTAGCTAGACTAGTCAGCTAAAAATTCCTTCATACATAACAAGCTACTGAGTGCATCAAGTTTTCTAGGTGCAAATGACATGGGAATGTCCATAAGGGTGAAAATCTGTAGTTGAGTATCTCCTTCAAAATAAAAATCTTCCTTATATCTGCCACCTCAGTGTCAATGGATTTTTGTCAACCTAATCTATCACAATTAAGAGGTTAGTTCAACCTCATATGAAAACGAGATCGTGAAAGAGAAACCTATACCTAATCTGTCGATATATAGGTCAAATATAATCCTGGAGTTGTGCACTCATAGCTAAATACCTGTATGATAATAATCATTCTATAGTTGGGCACTTACAGGTAACTACCTATATCGATGGATTCGTAAGAGTCCTCATCGATGGCAACAAAACTAGATTTACCATCTTCTCACATATGTTGACTCTCTAGATACTTCTTATGTTACATATCATATGCTAGTAAATCAATTCTTGTTCTGTGATGGCAATATGTAATGAAGAGGTAGAAGATCAAACATATTTATGACATTGCATTGGTCCTCTAATGGGGGCAAGTGTCCATGTATGTGGGACAGGTGTATTGTTGTTATAGAGTCCTCTATATGCAGGGGAACATTTTGAATTGAGGAGAAATTGTGAGAATGCAAGAGAAGGGAGGATGATTGCAATACACAAATGAGTACCATCCTTTCAATAGAGGCCCTTGGGATCCAAGGCCAACATATTCCATTTCTCTAAGCTATGACTCATGAATGCCTTCCATTCAAATACACCTGTGCATCTTACCAACTCCTACCCTTTGAATCTAGCATGTGCATGCTCATCTTTGATTAAATATCAAATAGTCAAGCATATAACACATGGCTCTTCGCCATTATATGTACCTAACCTGCCTTCCATTTAAATACATTTCATCAATTAGCTTGATACAATCTAGCCATAAATGTTGGCGTGACGTGCCCTCTTGCTTGGGGTTTAATTGTCGCCCAAATTTCCTTGCACTCATATATAATACCACAATCCAAACGTCAACTCCCCTCTACCTTCATCATTTGGCATACACTAGCCAAGATCAATCATTTCTCACATATCCTATCACTCTTTTGCCCACAAAACAATTCCCCCCTCTACACTCTTATATGCACATTCTCTTGGTCAGGCCTCTTTCTTTTTATGCACATTCTCTTGGGACTAACTCACATATATTTTATACACAATTGTGGCACCTTTGGGCACATCTTAGGCCCACTTGTGGCACCTTTGCGCACATCTTAGGTAAAGAGGCACAGAGGTTGCATGAGCTAGAGCAAGAGAGAGAACAAGCACACAATGTTTGTGGGTACTTCGTCACCTAGGTTAACCCTTATCTTTTCTTATCCTCTATTATATATGAATTGTACATAACATGTGTATAACTAACTGTACACGGGGTACATGTTGGCGGGCCATTGGCCTTTACTCCAACAACCTCTCACTTAAAGGCCAATGCGCCTTTAAGGGAGAATACCCAATGGACACGCTACCAAATGCCCATCAACAGTCTGCAATGTGCAAACCGCTTGGAGGATAAGCTCTTCGTAAGATCTGTAAGATTGTCATCTATGTGAACCTTAACAAGCTGAATGTGCTTGTCCTTAAGCACTTCCCTAATGAAGTGATACTTCACCTCAATGTGCTTTGTCTTTGCATGAAAACAGGATTCATGCCAACTGGATGGCACTCTGACTTTCGCTATACAAAATTGGAACCTCTTGCAATGCCCAAATCTCCCACCATAAGACGAGTAAGCCATATAGCTTTCTTGCATGCCTTAGTCGCAACGTACTCTTCCACTCCCTCTTCTCTTCCAAGAGTGTCTTTGGGCGTTCTCTTGTTTCCTTTGTAGTGCCTTTGTGTTTGCCACTTCATCAAGATATACTTCACTGTCTCCCAATGCTTCTTGCAAGGTTTGCCATAAATATGCTAACCACTCCCAGAGCAAAAGCAATGTCTGGATGTGTGCTACCATAGCATACATCAAACCACCAACCGCAGACGCATAAGGTATCTTTGTCATTTCAGCCCTCTGCTCATCTGTCTTGGGGTTGTCGTCTTGGCTAAGTTTCACATATGGGGGCAACGGGGTACTTATGGGCTTCCCCGTCTCCATATTGAAATGCTCAAGTACCTTGACAATGTACTTCTGAGATAGATAGAGAATTTTCTTGTGTTTCTCCCTAACAATTCTCATGCCAAGAATATGGCTTGCATCTCCCAAATCCTTCATATCGAAGGTCTCATGCAACCGTTTCTTCAAAGCATCTACTTCCAAGGTAGACTTCCTAGCAATAAGCATATTGTCCACGTAAAGAATCAAAATCAGAAGGCTCCCATCCGATGCCTTCTTAGTGTAGAGGCAATCGTCCGTCTGGATGTCCGTCTGGATCCTGTATATCCTTGTGATCGCATAAATGCATTAAACTTATGATACCACTCCCTTGGAGCTTGCTTCAGTCCATAAAGACTCTTTCGAAGCTTACATACCGTTTGTTCCTTGCCTTGCACAATAAACCCCTCTGGCTGCTGCATATAGATGTCCTCATGAAGATCCTTATGCAATAAGACTGTCTTGACATCTATCTGGACAAGCTTCATGTCCTCTTTGGCAACTAATCCAAACACTATACGAAGGGTAGTCATTTTCATCGCTGGTAAAAAGATCTCATCAAAGTCAATTCCCTTCTCTTGCTTAAAACCCTTAGCTACCAATCTTGCCTTATACCTAGGTAATGCATCTATTGGAGTCATCTTCAACTTATACACCCACTTGCATGGCAATGCATGCTTACCTCTAGGCAACAAAACCAACTTCCAAGTTGTATTTTTCATCAAAGAATCCATTTTTGAATTCATAGCCTTCTCCCACTTATGCATGTCACCCCTAGACATAGTATTTGCATAACACGAAGGCTCACCGCAATCTGTCAACATGACATAATCAAGAGACGAAGTAAATCTCTCTGGAGGACATGAGACTCTCTTAGACTGTCTCAACACTTACTCAACAGAAGCATCTGAGTGTCCCAACTGATTATTCTGTATAATCAAAGGTTGCACACCTTGCTGTGGCTCTCCCACCTCATGATCTATAGGCTGTTCCTGAACTACATTCTGTGGAACATGTCCTACACATGGCACATATGGTGGCTGTCCATCCTCCCCAAACACCACTTTCAATAGTCTTCGCTGGTTGTTTTGTGCATCTTGTCCTCATTAAAGACAACATTCTATCTTCCTTGCTTCTAGATCCCATAACCAGTATCGCATTTCTCCTAAATCACTATACCTAAGAAATATGCATTTCCTTGAATCAAGCTTGCTACGTTTCTCCTTAGGTATATGCATATAGGCCTCACAGCCAAACACACGTAGATGCTCATAAGAACGTGACTTTCCCGACAATGCTTCTTCACAGACATTTTCGTCCAATGGCTTACTAGGCGATCTATTGATCAAATGAACTGCTGTCTTAACAGCCTCAGCCCAAAATCCATGTGGAAGACCTGCATTAGAAAGCATGCATCGATTCCTATCTTGTATGGTTCGATTCATCTTCTCGGCAACACCATTTTGGGTAGGATTTTTCAGATTAGTTAACTCCTAGTTGATACCACACATTTCACAAAACTTCTGAAAGGCATGAGAGGTGTATTCACCACCATTATCAGTACACAAGCATTTAAGCTTCTTGCCAGAGTGATTTTCAGCATATGCCAGGAACTTTTGAAAAGCATCAAAGGTATCATCCTTTTTTCGAATAGGATAGACCCATACTTCCGTGTAGCATCATCAATAAAGGTAACAAACTACAATGCTCCTCCCAGTGACATGGTAGGCATAGGTCAACAACATCAGTGTGAACAAGCTCCAATGGTTCAGTCTTCCTCTTTCCACTATGTGATGACCTATCTGCTGCTTGCCATACATGCAATGATCACACATGGTAAAATTTGAGAAGTTAAATGTAGGGACATACGGCAAAACCGAAATGAAGATTCGAGAAGTTAAATGTAGGGACATATGGCAAACTAGAAAGGATCTTCATTCCCATTACACTCATGTGGCCTAACGGGTGATACCAAAGTGACACAGATAACTACTCCGTTACAGCAATGACATGATCCTTCACACTAGACACATGCAAAGAGTACAATGTTCCAGACTTGGAACCTCGAGCAACAACAAGAGACCCTTTGCTAATCTTCCAAGAGTGATTGCCAAAGAGTACATGGTAACCACAATCACCTAGTTGTCTAGTGCTAATCAAATAAGATGAAAGGATGCACCAGAGTCAATGATCCAGCCACGTGACAAACTAGCATCAATGGCAACAAGAAATGCACCATCAAACGAAGAGGCATATAAGACATCACCGTCATCACTATTACTGCAAATAGTGTTCACCTCCTCTATCTTCACCTTAGGTTTCTCTTCCTTTTCGCCATCATTGCATTTTTCCTTACCTTTGTCCATTTGGAGCAATCTTTCTTACCCTTCTTGCCACAATAAAAGCATTCCACATCTTTCCATATACCAGACTTGCTTCTAGACTTACTCCTTTCATGGGACTTCCCCCTGGCTTGAGATCTCCCTCTCACGGTAAGTGCACTGGAGCATTTAGTGCCAACATTGTTCTTCCTGTTAACCTCTTTAGTAAGCAAACTGCTCTCTACATGTGCACTAGTCAATCCACTAGCAAGTGCTGAATTGCTTATGGCTGTCCTAAAAGTATCCCAACGTTTAGGCAAAGTGACAAGAAAAAACACAGTTTTAACGAAGTCCTCAAAAGCAAGCTTGTGAGCTAACAGCTGGTTGAAAATGGTGTTGAACTCATTCATGTGACTAGACATAGATATCCCCTCTTCCATGCAAAGATCAATGAGCTTTTTCAGCCAATAAACCTGAGATGCAACACTCTGCTTGTCATAGAGATCACATAGCTTCTTCCATACACCGTAAGCACCTTCACATTGAAGTAAACTGACTTAGAGAGTTTAAGCATGATGGTAGAGCATGCAAGCTCATCCCACTCCTGCCAATCATCAGTCTCTATGTTTTCCAACTTAACACTTCTACACTTGATAGGATTAACCTCCTTCTTTTGCACCAAGACACTGTAGATTTGCTCTTTCGAGTAAGAGAAGTTTGTGCCATCCAACTTCTCAATGTTGAAGAGCACATTTTCAAATGATAAAGCCATCACAATGGCTATAGATGCAAACCAAGAAGCAATCCAATGATACCAATTGCAATAGCATACAAAGTGTTGAAATTACAACAGTTTGTAGCAACTTTTCCTATTTTGAACAGCCAATATCTTTTTAATGGTAACTCTAATGTCAACACTGTGAACAACTAAGTGGTAGAAAATTGATAGCTTTACAAACTTCCAGTTTACTGCAGCTCCAAATTCCTTATGGATTCTCTGATATTCTCACTGCTAAAAACAGCCTCTTGCTCACTTTTTATTGCTATCACATGACTTCGAGCTGTCAATTCAATTGTTCAAAATGCTCAGCATACACATTGGCCATCATCACTGGGCCTATCTAGATGTCCAACATGGACATCAATGCATACATGTAGACTTACAAAATGTCCACAATCCAAAGCCAAAGCAAGGCCAACCAATGCTGCAAAGCAAAGACTATGATTGCTTCTCAAGCATAAACACCAACCATGGCTATATGCAACAAACAAGTACAATGCCTAAGTGAGACATGGTGTGTCCATTTGCCTTCAATTTTGCATCCACAAGAGGTCCAAAATACATCCATTGTTGCATTCAAAACAATGCGAAGAACACCTTGAAGCATATTGGGCATGTCTTGTAAATATTGTGCTTTGCATACACCTTCCATAAGCTTCCAATCTGATATGGAAGTGAAATTAGCACTCCCTCAGCTCGTTTCTTGTTGAATTTAATTCAAAACAAGCCGCTAAGCACTTTGAATGGATAAAGAATGCACTTGGAATGAGTGAATTTTGACTTGCTATCCCAAAACATATCAACATTTTCGTGCATGAAACAAAGACCTATAAACATTGTAGAATGCTGACTATAACTAGCTGGACGTGTGGAGCTTGATGTACTCTTCTCTTCGAGCACTAGAACACCCAAATCCGATATCGTATGCAAAAGTTATGCCCAAAATAGTGAAGGGCTGTCAAGCTGTCATTTCCTGCACGACTTCCACAAGATGTTCTCTACACATAGAATGAATAGAATGGGCTCTAAAATGAATTCTAGATCTTTCTCCCTGCGAATGTGACTTCAAAATTTTCTCAAATTGTTACTTTGACGCCGTGAATGATCAAGGAATTTTTCCAAGCTTCCTCCTTTGCTGCACCTTCACTTCTTGAGCAAGCTACTCCGAATAACCTCCTATGGCCTCTGCTACAAGTCGCCTTGAATCAAGTCCTATTCAATTTGCCTCAGATCTGAATCACACAGTCTGAAGTGTGTTAGCTCCTCGGTCTCTTGGTCCCTAATCGACCACGAGCTCTGATACTAGTTGAAGGGGCACAGAGGATGCACGAGCTAGAGCAAGAGAGAGAACGAGCACACAATATTTGTGGGTGCTTCGTCACCCTTATCTTTCCTTATTTTCTATTATATATGAATGGTACATAACACGCATATAACTATACACAGGGTACATGCCAGGCCATTGGCCTTACCTGCCTTACCCCAACATCAAGCACACTGGTGGGCATTTTCTCACACCTTTTGCACATTTTAGGCATGCTTGTGGGCACCTTTTTGTATCTTTTGACCACGATCAAGTGCACACTTTTGTGCACATTATGTTGCTTGATTTCATTGGGTTCATCTGTCCATTGGCTTCATCAATACCCCCCTGCCCCCCCCCCTTTTCATGTCTTTCTACCTCACAATGGGCACATTCCTCAACCATATGTCATTAGCTAGTCCTCTTCTTTCCCCATCCCCTCTCCTAGCACACGCTTACCTCATTGGCAACTCCCCTCTTTCCTGTGGGCATACTTTGTGCTCACATTTATTTCAATGGGCTCACTTTTCTCTCTCACTTTCACTTTTTCACATGCTCTACACACTACATTGTTTTTCTTTATCTTTTGCATCACTGCCCTCAACATAGTGTCATTCTTGAAAAGGAAACTATATCCAAGGCATTGCAATCATTGCTAGAGTCATCCCCAACTTTCAACACTTCTCACTGTGTCCTAGAAATGCAATTGAAATGCCTTGTAGTTTGAGAAGTTGGTATATAGTTTATCACAAGAGGAGTAGTTTGTGAACAATAAATCTTGCATCATGTGTGGTAGTGACCAAGTATTTAATACCAAAGAAAGAGGAAAAGGTAAATCCAAGGGTGGTATTAGAAATGTAAGGATAATTTGGATAGCCATCTAACAAAGGAAACAATGATGCAAATAAACATACAAAGAAAGGCAAGTTTCAGTATTACAAAGCCAAGGCATTACGTTAGTGAACGTAGGAAGAGGATAGTAAAGAGAAGAATGAAATTGTCTTAGAATTGGCTTCTTCTAATGCTTGCAAAGCTGATGATTCAAGTCATTTTATTTAAGATGCTTGGTTTTGTTTGATTTGCAATTATGATGCATCACAATAGAATTTATCTCTCAATGTCATCGAAAAGTATGTCATTTGTTATTTTGATATTGGAGCTTCTAGACATATCACCTTTAGGAGGATTTGTTCAATAAGTTAGGAGTTGCCCCTCATTGCAAGCTTGTGCAAATAGTTATTTTTATCCTATCAAAGGCATTGATGAGCTCGTACTTATAGCCATAAATGGTTTAGATCTAGGCATTTCTTCATATGTACTTTATGTGCTTGAAATAAATATAATCTCCTAATAGGCTCTTCCTATTTAAAAGAGGTTTAGTGGCTAACTTTGAGGATGACAGATGCATAGTATGAGATATAGAGAATGACTATGTGATAGTCACTTCTAAGACACTATATCATCTCTTGTACCACAATACTAAAGCATAGAAATTATGCACTCCCAAGGAAAAGCAAGACTAATGGAACAAAGAGTGGCACGCAAGCAGTAATGGGGAGGACAATGATGCATTGGGCATGAAAAAAGGAGGCACTAAGTTAGATAGCAATGCAAACTGTGAAGCCGTGGAGATTGGCAGTACATGACTATCTTGGGAGAAGGGCAAAAAAATCTCGTTGAGAAGGAGGCAAGCTCCTCGAGGGTCAATCCCAGGCTCCCTCACGATAAAAACTCAATGGAAAGGAGGTAAGCAGACGGGTATTGTGAGAACCTGTATGCTTTGCCCATCACTAGCACTTTCGACTGAGATGAAAGAACCTCAAGCTTACATTGCCCGATGAACTACTGTTGAAGCACAGCAAGAGAAGACTATAGGCTAGCCACCTCTGCATTTCAAGGACTTGCTGGGAATGAGCATCATGTCTCTTGCTACCAAGCAACTATTATGCAAGTAATTTGGCACCTGATTCAAGGAGGGCTAGAAGCAATTTGAGGCGAAAAGACTAGTGAAGACCATGCTATGGTGATAGACAAGACTCACGCTCTATCTTTTTAATGAGAAGTCGGCACTACCATGTATGTGAAATATACTCTACCCCCAAGTACTTCGCAGTCTCCAGTCGGAGATCCAATGTTTGCATTGTCTATAGGTAGAGACCCAATGTTTGATATGCGCAATTCCTCTTGTGTATTCCTTTTAGAGTTGCGGCGTAGCAACCCTTGCTTACACACATGCAACCCTTGCACATGTTGCAATGGTGTGGGAATGCTTGTCTGTTGAACACCCAAAACAGTGGGTTCATCGTATGTGTGGGAAGCGAGCTCTGAACCGAGCACACTACGACTTCTAAGCCACTCAGAAAATGTAAAATGAGCATCACTAGTCTTTGCACTTGAGATCCACCTCAAAGCTGGACACAACAATGCTCCAAATTTATGTTGGATGTTCTGGCTTCTATGATATTGCCACTACCATTATACTACCCTTTGTTGTTCTCTTCCACAACCATGTTATTACTTGGCTTTCCCCATGCATATTTGTGTATTTTGTGGAGGAAGGATAGGTATGGTGTTAGCAATCGACATTCTTCTCATTTTCTCATTTCCACTTTATGCTGCACCACCTAAATAGCCTTGAAGAGCTTACCTAGAACAATGGAGGGTGGGAATGATTGTTCAGACCTTGGAAGGAGTTACAACGTGGATCGAGTAACTCAAAAGACTTTTGGTCCATTATGTGTCTATGGCGTGGGACTTTCGTCTCATGTGATCATGCAAGACAACCTTTCCTAGAGACCTTGCAGCAATTACATTAAGGTCACAAAAAAGAGCTAAGATAATAGCATGTAGAAAGCTTGCTTAGGCCCAGGTAGATCCGCATTGCCTTGGCCATTTTTGCACCCGGTTTCCTTTCATCTCTGTGTGCAAGAAAAAATCAGGTATTCCATTAACTGATTTCATTTTGCACTACGTGCTTACGAGTGGGCGACTCCTTGGGACTAGTAGCAACAACCTAATTTCACGTTGCATTTTTGTGAACTCTTTGGGACTAGCAGAAGCAATGTGATTTCATTTTGATTATCTTTGCTACAAAATGGGATTACGTGACAGGCAATGCCACAATAAATTGATGGCCAATGCAGATTCACTATAAGTTGGAACTCACTGTATAATAGGCACAAGAGTTAGTCTATGGCCTAACATGCAGCTTTCCCTTAGTAAGATGGACATTCCGTTAACTTCGTATTCTATTGTCTAGAGGTTCCTGCTTCCATTGACTTCCGTGTGCTAAGCTGCATCTGGTATTTTCTTATGCTAAAGGACAATGATCCAAATGTTTATGGGCACTATATACCCCCACTAGTTCATAGATATGTGGATCCAAAATGAATTTTATCTCGGTGACTAATGTGTCGTGGAATGCCTTCTTGCAGAGGACTCCCTTTGCACAAGATTATAGTAGCCTTAACATTCACAGTAAGCAGGCAATAGTCCTCTTAACACTTGACACTTATTGGTCACTAGAAACATTGCCTCTGGGTTCTTTCATGTGTAAGTTTCAAGTGAATTTATGATAAAGGATTAATGCTTATCCCAAGAATGTACCTTCTACATATGCTTATTAAGTTGTTACTCTTTGTTGATGACTTCTATGGATCCCAGTCTATATCTAGTTTTAGAAATGCAAAGGTATTCCAATTCTTGAATAGTGTATTGAGTACAAGAGTCTCTCATTCAGGAGGAGAGGGTCCTAAAGGATTATAGCACTTTACCACTCTTATTTGTACAAAGGAGACCTTTATATTTGCATTTTGATACCGTCAAGTGTTTCCATAGATTCAAATGCCTACTTAGCTTTTGGAGATTATGTTAAGTAAAAGGAAGAGATAATGATTTTTCCTAAAGAAACTTATATGGGGTCTAGAGTATATTGGAGATCCATACGAGAAGTAAAACAAATATATATTTCCTTATAAGAATTTTTACATGAGGATGCATTTAATGGCATACATTTTTTCTAGTCAGAGGGAAAACTTTGGACTTATTTACTGATGAAGAGGGATTTGTGGATTAGTTCAACATTCGAGACTTTATATTTTAACCCTAGTTCAATGGTTGGACTTTAGAATTTGGGACTCCTAGTTTGAACTATATATTAGGAGACTCCTAGCTTTGGAAAATATGGTTAGATTGGTCTAGTGGAGAAATCAATTATTGTTTCGATTCTCACAAACTATAAGATATTTCATATAAGAAAACTAATGTGCTAAAGTAGAACTATGGAGAGGGATCCATAGGGATTGCACTATGGAGATATCTTTTAGTAGATACTTCTACAATGGAGAGTGGCTTGCACCTATGAAATGATTTAGATAGGACTTATTGAAGGATTACCAATAAGAAGGTTGAAGTAGACTTGTTAATAGTATGGGCATCTCCTTTAAAATCTATTTCCTGGGATATTTTGCTACTCCATTGTGATTTCTCAAAAAGTATGACATAATTCATATAAAAAAACTAATGTGCTAAAGTAGAACTATGTAGAGGGATCCATAGAGATCTCACTATGGAGATATCTTTTAGTAGATACTTCTACAATGGAGAGTGGCTCGCACATATGAAATGATTTAGATAGGACTTCTTGAAGGATTTACCAAGAAGGTTGAACTAGACTTGTTAATAGTATGGTCATTTCCTTTAAAATCTATTTCCTAGAATATTTTGCTACTCCATTGTAATTTCTTAAGGGATTTCTCATGATTCTCGTATACTGTAGATCATAGGCCTGATATAGTTTATGGGATTTCATGTGGTCCCCTATTAGAGAACCATTTAGCAGTATAAAATTGGGAATGCCATGGCAATAAGTGGGATCCTTTGATTTTTATTACTATGTGAATCCCATTGAGGATTCAAATAATTGCCAGAATAGAGAGCTCAACATACTTTATGCCCTTTTCTCCTTTGCATAAATGGAGTTAAAAGCAAGTTGTTAATGATAACATTTCATAGGCACCTCTTGGGTTTGAAGAAATGGCCATTGACATGGCATCACAAGGTGCTATGATTAGGACATTCTTGGACCATTTCCTTTTACAAGGAATTTTTGCCCTATATTATAGATTATCCAAGTGAATCATGGGATTGTCTTGGATATGAGAGGAGTGAAGACATATTTTATGCTTTAGCTCTATATGATGGTTTCTATGCATCAATTTGGGTTCTTGTTTATAGGCCTATTATGATTCAATATCATGAGTGGTGGAGAATTTATCAAAGGCCTTTGATTAGTCTATTTATTCCATTGAGAATTACTCTAACATTTGGTAAGCATTTCATTATCTGTCTGAATGCCAACCGTTGATTATTTTTGAACACTAGTTTGCCAAGATTTGATTATGCTAATCTAGATAGAGTGACATTGATAACAACTGTGTGTCGGCATTGAAGCTTGGCTACCACAGCTTGAAGGAATTGTTCTAGATTTCATTTGGTTGTGATGGTTCTAAGTGAGTCGGCATATCTCTTCATTGGATTTGCATTTTAAAATCTTTGGCATGTTTTGATCAACTTAAGATACGGCGTTGACAATTATAACAATTACTTTGTGGCGGATTTTCTCCAACTTTTGTGTAACAGGAATGAACTAATTGTTGGAGAATAATCTTGAATATCTGTGTGTAATTTGGACATTTAAATAATATGATTATGGGTATTCATGTTGATTATCATTTTGATGCGCTATCTGAAGGGATTGAATAAGAACTGATTACTCCGATTTGTGGTTTGAAAAGGGCAATGACATTGCATTTGATGTACTTGAACATTTGAAACTGGTCCAGTAGTGTAGTAGTTTAGATTTTTTAATAGGACAAACAAACACTAGTATATCCATTGTAAGATAACACAAATCTTGCATCTAATGGCTATACTTGATTTGATGGGTTTAAGTTTCAAGCCTGTTTATGGCACGGGGACCAGAGGACCAACTCCTTCTCTCGACTGCTAGACCATCATGCTTGGACTAGCATCAACTTTTTGGATAGAAACATTGCCTTTGGTATGTAACCGAGAGGATCCATACCCTTTTCATATGTTTGTTATTCAAGAAAAGTCTCAATTTGTCAGGGATGTTCTGGTGGTATACTCTGAGTTTTAATTTTAATTCATATATCAACGATGTTCCTTGGGTACTTTATACTGATATCCTCAGCAAACTAGTCGAGAGACTTTCACTTGATACACTTTACGGATTTCCCCGACCAACTGGTCTAAGGGCTTTCACTTGATACACTTTACGGATTTCCTCGACCAACTGGTCTAAGGGCTTTTCCATGATTATGGATACTTAGCTGCCATCCACCAACTGGTGGGCACCAACTGGTGGGAGTGGGTTGATACTTTTATTTACTTTTTAACTAGTGGTTAAAATCCACTACCAAGGACAATAGTGAATGCATTTGGTAAGCACTTCATTATCTATCTAAATGCCAACCGTTGATTATTTTTGAAGACTAGTTTGCCAAGATTTGATTATGCTAATCTAGATAGAGTGACATTGATAACAACTGTGTGCCGACATTGAAGCTTGGCTACCACAGCTTGAACGAATTGTTCTAGATTTCATTTGGTTGTGATGGTTCTAAGTGAGTCGACATACCTCTTCATTGGATTTGCATTTTAAAATCTTTGGCATGTTTTGATCAACTTAAGATACGGCGTTGGCAATTATGACAAGTACTTTGTGGCAGATTTTCTCCAACTTTTGTGTAACAGGAATGAACTAATTGTTGGAGAATAATCTTGAATATCTGTGTGTAATTTGGACATTTAAATAATATGATTAAGGTGACCCATAAGAAATGACTATTATACTTGATTTGTTTTCACCTAGGGCAATAGTCCGACCCAATCCATGGTGATGGGCAGACTACTGCTTTCACTTGGATTGAGTGTTGGATTTGTGGGAATGTGGTCGGTAGGTGGGAAACACACACACACATCCCCTTGTGGACCCTTAATGTCCTTGGGGTTTATCAGCACTATACTGGTGGTAATGATAATCATTACTGACAGTCCAAGATTTATTTAGATTATGGATAGTGTGGTAACTTAATTGAGAACGAGCATTTACTTTGTAAAATACTCAATCAATTCATGGTTATTATAGTAATGTTCTTTTAGACATGATTGATTGCAAAAAGGTTTATTGAAGCCACACGGTATAAGTTTGGTAAGGTGGAGATCATGACAATATGGGTGTACTCTCATATGTCTTTGGAGAGGTCCAATAAGAAAAAAGGAGAGGATCTCTCAATAATACTAGCATGGATTCATTATTTGAAGGGCAACATAACCATGAAAGATGAATATTAGTCTTGCCAATGGTTTGATCACTCTCAATAAAAAGAGTGATTGTGTTGTATTTAAAGAGGATGTGGCCAAAGGTCCCCTTGGATTACATTAATGACCTTGTGGGAAAACTAAGATACCAGTTAGTGAGATAATGGGCCAAGTACAAGAATTATGAAGAGCCATTTTGGACTATATGTGCCATGACATATAGCATACAGAATTATGTACCAATGAAGCATAGTAATTGCGCACTCCCAAGGAAAAGCAAGACTAATGGAACAGAGCATGGGGAGGACAATGATGCATTGGGCATAAAAAAGCAGGCACTAAGTTAGATAGCAACGCGGGCTGTGGAGCCTTTGGAGACTGGCACTACACGACTCTCTTGGGAGAAGGGCAAAAAATCCTCATGAAGAAGGAGTAAGCTCCTCGAGGGTCGATCCCAGGCTCCCTCACGACAGACCTTCACGACAAAAACTCATTGGAAAGGAGGTAAGCAGACGGGTATTGTGAGCACCCGTATGGTTTGCCCAATCGCTAGCACTTTCGACTGAGATGAGAGAAGCTCAAGCTTACACTACCCGATGAATAGAACCTCAAGCCCTGCAGGAGAGGACTGCAAGAGAGCCACCTCTACCCTTTAAGGACTCACTGGGAATGAGCATCGTGTCTCTTACTACCAAGCTACTATTATGCAAGCAATTTGGTACGTTATTCAAGGAGGGCTAGGAGCAATTCACGACGGAAAAACCAGGGAAGACCATGCTATGGCGATAGACAATACTCGTGCTCTATCTTTTTTATGAGAAGTCGGCACTACCAGGCAATGCGAGATATACTCTACTCCCAACTACTTCACAGTCTTTAATCAGGTCTGCATAGTGTGTAGGCAGAGACCCAATGTATCCATTGATATGCATAGTGCCCTCTTGCTTATTCCTTCTTCGCAACGGTGTGGGATTGCCTGTCTGGTTAACACTCAAAATAGTGGATTCATCCTATGTGTGGGAAGTGGACTCTGAACAGAGCACACTACAACTTCTAAGCGACTCAGAAGATGTAAAAGGAGCATCACTAGGCTCTGCCCTCGAGTTCCACCTCAGAGCCAGACTCAACAAAGCTCTAAAATTATGTTAGTCGTTCTGGCTCCCGTGATACTGCCACTAGTGTGATACTGCCCTATGTTGTTCTCTTCTGGCAACGACAATATTACTTGGCTTTCCCCATGCATATCTATGTATTTTGTGTAGGAAGGATACGTACGGCATTAGCAATCAAGATTCTGCTCATTTTCTCATTTCCACTTTTTGCTACACCACCTGAATAGCCTCAAAGAGGTTACCGAGAACGATGGAGGATGGGAATGATTGTTCAAACCTGGGAAGGACTTACAACGTGAATCCAGTAACTCAAAAGACTTTTGGTCCATTCTGTGTCTAGGACGTGAGACTCGTCTCTCATGTGATCACTCAAGACAACCTTTACTAGAGATCTCCAAGAGCAATTACATTAAGCTCGCAAAAAAGAGCGAAGACAGTAACATGTAGAAACCCCGCTTAGGCCCAGGCAGATCCGCATTGCCTTGGCCATTCTCGCACCTGGCTTCCTTTCATCTCTATGTGCAAGAAAAAATCAGGTATTCCCTTACTTGAGTTCATGTTCCATTGTGTGGTGACTCCTTGGGACTAGCAGCAACAGCATGATTTTATGTTGCATTTTCATAAACTCTTTGGGACTAGCAACAGCAACGTGATTTCACGTTGTTTATCTTTGCTACAAAATGGGATTACGTGACAGGCTGCACCATAATAGATTGCTGGCCAGTGCAGATTCACTATAATCTCGAATTCGCTGTACAATAGACGGAGGAGTTGGTCTAGGGCCTAACGTGCAGCTTTCCCTCACTAAGACGGAGATTCCATTAACTTTGTATAATATGGTCCAGAGGTCCTTGCTTCCATTGATTTCTGTGTGCTAAGCTGCATTTGGCATTTGCTTATGATAGAGGATAATGATCCAAACCTTTATCAACGCTATATACCCCAGGTAGTTCATAGATTTTTAGATCCAAAACAAATTTTATCTCGACGACTAATGTGCCATGGAATGTCTTCTTGCAGAGGGCTTCCTTTGCACACGATTGTAGTAGCCTCAGCATTCATAGTAAGCAAGCAATAGTCCTCTTTAACACTTGACACTTAATGGTCACTAGAAACATTGCCTCTAGGTTCTTTCAGCTGTAAGTTTTAGGTAAATATATGATGAAGGATTAATGCTTATCCCAAGAATGTACCTTCTACATATGCTTATTAAGTTGTTACTCTTTGTTGATGACTCTTCTATGGATCCCTGTCTATATCCAGTTTTAGAAATGCAAAGGTATTCCAATTCTTGAATAGTGTATTGAGTACAAGAGTCTCTCATTCAGGAGGAGTCACTCATAGGGTCCTAAAGGATTATAGCACTTTACCACTCTTATTTGTACAAAAGAGACCTTTATATTTGCATTCTGATACGGTAAAGTGTTTCCATGGATACAAATGCCTACTTAGCTTTTGGAGATTATGTTAAGTAAAAGGAAGAGAGAATGATTTTTCCTAAAGAAACTTATATGGGGATCTAGAGTATCTTAGAGATCCATATGAGAAGTAAAACAAATATATATTTCCTTATAAGAATTTTTACATGTAGAGTCCAAATACATGGCAAGAGATCATCATATATAAGGATGTTTTTAATGGCATACATTTTTTCTAGTTAGAGGAAAATTTTTGGACTTATTGACTAATGGAGAGAGATATTTTTGTTAGTTCAACATTCTAGACTTTAAATTTTAACCTTAGTTCAACGGTTTGGACTTTAGAATTTTGGACTTCTATTTTGGACTATATATCAGGAGACTCCTATGGTTAGATTGGTCTAGTGGAGGAATAAATTATTGTTTTGATTCTCAGAAGCTATAAGATGCTTCATATAAGAACACTAATGTGCTAAAGTACAATTATGGAGAGGGATCCATAGAGATTGCACTATGGAGATATGTTTTAGTAGATACTTCTACAATGGAGAGTAGCTTGCATTTTAAATAGGACTTATTGAAGGATTAGCAAGAAGGTTGAAGTAGACTTGTTAATAGTATGGGCATTTCCGTTAAAATCTATAGCCTTCAATTTTTTACTACTCCATTGTCATTTCTTAAGAGATTTCTCATGATTCTCGTATACTACAAATCATAGGCCTAATACATTTAATGGGATTTCATGTGATCCTTGTCAAAGAACCATTTAGTAGTATGAATTGGGAATGCCATGGCAATAAGTGGGATCCTTTGACTTGTATTTCTATGTGAATCCCATTAAGGAGGATTCAAATAATTGTGAGGATAGAGAGCTCAACATACTTTATGCCCTTTTCTCCTTTACATAAATGGAGTTTAAAGTAAGCTATTAATGGTAACATTTTACAAGAACCTATGAAGGTTTGAACAAATGGCCATTGACATGGAATCACAAAGTGTTATGATTGCCCTTTACAAGAAATTTTTTCCCTACATTATAGATTATCCAAGTTAATCATGGGATTGTCTTGGATACGAGAGGAGTGAAGACATGTTTTACCCTTTCAAGGTTCTATATGATGGTTTCTATGCATCAATTTGGGTTCTTGTTTGTAGGCCTATTATGATTCAATATCATGATTGGTGGAGAATTGATCAAAGGACAACGGGACCTTTGACTAGTCTATTTATTACATCAAGAATTACTCTACTATTTTACGGTTGATTATTTTCAAACACTAGATTCCCAAGATTTGATTATGCTAATCTAGATAGAGTGACATAGATAGCAACTGTGTGCCGGCATTGAAGCCTGGCTACCACAACTTGAATGAATTAATCTAACTTTCATTTGTGATGTATGCTAGGTGAGTCGGAATACCTCTCCATCAGATTTACATTTAAAATCTTTGGGATTTTTTGGTCGATTTAAGATACCAGATTGGCAATTACAAGAAGTACTTTGCGGTGGATTTTCTCCAACTTTTGTATAATAGGAATGAACTAATTGTTGAAGAATAATCTTGAATATCTGTGTGTAATTTGGACACTTTAATAATATGATTGTGTGAGTGTTCATTTTGATTATCACTGTGATGCGCTATCTGAAGAAGGGGTTGAATAAGAACGGATTACTCCCATTTGAGGTTGAAAAGGGTAATGACATATGATTGCATTTAATGTACTTGAACACTTGAAACTGGTCCAGTAGTGTAGTAGTTTAAATTTATTGATAGGATAAATACACACAAAACTTTTAAATTAACTTCTTCTTCTTTTTTCTTTAAATGCAAGTTTAGTCTATTGGTACATTTCCCTTAAAACTAAGTTAATGCATTATTTATTAGAGATTTCTTGTATGAAGTCATTATACTTTTTTACACTAGAATCTGGAGGAATGTTCTTGTTTCTAAGTAAACTGATAACAAGCCAACGAAAACATGCATTACCTATCTACCCAAATTAAGCTATATTGTTCTAACATATGGTTTATTACATGGTGGAAGGTACCCACCAGCAGGTAAGTGGACCCTGATCTTAATTTGAGTTCTTTAAGTATTTATTCTCCATATCTGAATTATTTCTAGTTAATGTTGTTAAGCTATTCTATGAATTGAATCGATTGTATGGTTCATTTATTCATGGAATTGATGTCCGACCTAATCCTTAATCGGGCTAGTATCATAAAATTGGTTTTCAATTTAGTGATCGCTACTTTTTTTTATATTTCAAACTATTGGTTTCTTGTGCAAAAACACTGGATCCAGCCTCTTGTGAGTTTGGAGTACACAACTACTTATAAAAACACTTTTCACACTTATCATAATTATCCATTTCTACCGTATAGAAGTCACTTAGCATCCTACTAAGTAGGGAGTCAGTTTCACATGATGCGCTCACTTTCCACCATGTGATCTTTATCTTTGGGTTGGGGGTGGGCCACACACACACACACGAACACTTATTTCTTTACACATTCACACTTATTTCAGCGGTAGCTTTCTAACTAGCAAATAATATGAAAGTTTCACAGTGTCCATGTTTCCATCTCCAAATAGAAATTCGCCAGAAATGTTTGTTGAGCCGATTTCTAGACATATCTACTACAAGCAACTCTATATTTGTCCCTCAAAACATGTCACCCACCAAACAGTTGGATGACAGGTTTAGCATTGTAGGCAGCCAAGCATAATTAATATCTCTATACCTTTAGTTAATTGTTTGTGAAGAGGAGGTTCTTGAGAGTAGAAGCTTGAAAATTCAGAATTAGCAAACCTCAGTCATCAAGCTCATGAGTCCCTGCACACTCGAAACGAGGCTACTAAGCTAGTTGTTGGAGAGGTCTAAGAGGGATTCCTCACGTGACTGCTATGACTGGAAGACAAGCAAGGGGGCTGCTAAAGTTGACAACTTAACCCCAACACTAGATGTCCTTGTGCATCATGCTTGGAGCAAGCAGATGTAGGCAAGATTGACTGCATGGGCTTCCATCTTCAAGAAGCACGTTGCATCCCACACTGCTATTTTGAAAAACCTAAAATTAAAACATGGACATAGTGACATACTCTTCTAGTGGAGTAACCCAAGGTTGGTGTAGAGATGGCAATTTTTGAAGGGCTAGATTGACAGGCATAGGATGAGTCCAGCAGGCACTTAATGCAACCCAACACCATAAGAATGTGAAAGCAAGCTACTAGTACAGCTTGCATAGCCCGAGGAGGTCCTTTAAGGTGCCAAGTTTGGTTGAGTTGGACAGCTGAGGAACAAGGCCAAAGAGTCAATTGCAAGAAGATGAAGGTTCGTCAAAGTTGCTGGCAGTTGATGGATTACTCTTGACCGTTGGATCAACGTTCTCTATATCCAAGAAAATGGTGCTTTCACCTTTTCTTTCGCTTCCTCCTTTGGAACTTCAAGATAGGCTGGAGGATTAGACTTTGACTTCAGGAGACTCCTCTCGTCCTTTGAGGCTATCGTAGATTATAGTGCTTGCATTATATAAAATCCTTTTGCCTCAGTCTTGGGTTTCAAATAAAGTTAATTCTATTTGGCGAATGAATCACCCAGCTACATGGTGGAGAAAGAGACTCGGGCAACTTTGGGCATATAAAGTTCCTCTCCGACAACAGGTCTTTTTTTGGAGTACTTATGGAGGGTTTTCCATTTGGACAATTGCTGGCACGTCGACACATAGCTCCTACTATTTGTTGCAAATGCTTGGACTTCTCAGGAGACTCTGCTTAATTTGTTCTGGATTTGCCTGTACTCTCGTGAGTTCTTGGATCTTCTTTGACAGTGCTTGAGAGAAAAATTCCCAACTGTTACTTTTGGGAAGTCTTTCTGGTTCTTTGGATTTCATCCACACACACAAGATTTTGATCTTTTCTTTGTTTGACTTCGTTATTGGGCACTTTGAACTTTATGAATAGATAGGAATTGTAAAGTCTTTGGTGATCCCATATTCTCTTGGTTTGCTTTCTTCAAGCGTTCTCTGCAACAATATTTCTTTAATTGCTTGCAGACTCGATACATAGATCATGATGTACATTTGGCATATACAGAGATTTTCAACTGATGTATTTTACAGTGCCTCATTTTGAGGTCGCTATTCTTGTGGCTCACTTAAAAAAAAGTATGTGTGTGTGTGTAGACACTGAGAGAGAGAGAGAGAGAGAGAGAGAGAGAGATGAATATATGCATAGCATATATAGACATATCTATATTAGTAGACATGCATAAATGCATAGAATACATAGACATTTATACATAGCTTATATTCATAGCATATACACATGGATATAGATACAGTAGCATATATGAATAGCATATACACAAGATACATATATCTCTTTTAAATACAATGAATATATTGTGCTTTTTTTACCTATCATTTCACATGTGAATCATGAAAATGTCAATGCAACTACAATTAGAGATTACAAGCCCCTACCACTCACAAAAGTTATTTTGGAATGAGTTTGAGTCACAAGTCTATGGTTTCTTGGATGAATTCAATGGGTCTAGTTGAGTACAAATTGCTCTCGAAGAACAATCAAAGACTATCATTTGCCACAGAATGGCGATTCTTTGCATCTTCGAGCATGTCCCCCTCAGATGAGAGAGAACTTGCATACATGCCTTTGTCTTAGAGGGGAGACGACTCCATGCTTTGAAGGATCTGGTCGAGACTACACCTAACCAATATGTGTCCGCTGGCCCAACATGAACCCCTTTGATCTCAAATCTCTAGATGCCAGAGGAGGGGTTAGGGCTCAAACTCCTTGCGACAATTAGACTGCCTCAAATAAGTTCCCTCAATAGGTGTGCCTATTGCGTGATCCACCGGAAGCCAAACACAACCCTCCCATCTAGGATCTCCTGAACCTCCTCAAGGAAGCCAATTGATGTGGTCCAATTGATCCTAATGCCGAATGCCATACAAGATAACTCAAGGGATTCTTGGACTCCCTCTAGACTCGTTGCCATACCCTCAACAAAAAGGACCGTGTCATCTATAATAAACTTTGAGTGTAGTAGCTTCTTCTCTTGTCGGATCAAGAGCTATATCCCCAAGAGGCCCGACACCTCAGAGTGCAAAAAACAACCTAGAGCCTCTGCCAAAAAAAGAAAAGTAACATGAGTAAGGAGATAGCCCTATCGTGTTGAACTAGAAAGGAAGAAGGCCCTTTTCCAATTACAAGGCATAGACCCCTCGAATCCAGTTGACTAAGAAACCCATCCTCTCCATCGCGCTCTCCAGAAAATAGCCATGCCAACATGACATAAGCCTTTCCGAAATCCAAGAGAAGGACTATAATTTGAAGAGAGTCCTCTTAAGCCCAATCCACTGCCTCTCAAAAGGTGAAGATGTTGTCAAAGATTCAACAAAACCTATGTGTGTATCATGTGATGTCAGCAAGATCACGGGCCGCAACCACACAAACTTAAGATCTTGTAGGCGATGTCCAATCGGGTGACAAATGTTGATCGATTCCCCCCCACCCCCCCCCTTTTTCAAGATCAAACGTATCCACCCTCAACTCAACAACGACGACTAGGCCAATAATCTTCTGAAAGGCTAGACGCACAAATATATGTATGCACTCCCAAAAGCACCTAAAGAACAGTGTTGGACCATCCTCTCTAGGATACTTCTACGGACGGTGGGCCTTGAGGGCCTCCAAGCACTCCTCATAAGTGAAGGGGATGTCCCATTGCCTACGCATGCTCAAACAAACCATTGACAAAATGTGCCCAAACTAACTCTCGGGATGCAAGGTCCTAGGGGGACTCCCCTCAAACCGAAACAAATGCCGATAGAAAACAATGGTCATCTAGAAAACTTCAAGAGGTCTAACTGCATGTGGCCACTCTCTCACCTCTCAAACTTTGTACTCGAGTCCTTGCTCAATGAGGGCCGACGGTCCGAAGAATTATCTAGTCATTCTAACTCCTTGCTAGAAGTGTACCCTGGAGGAGTGATAGGAGTAGGCCTTGCGAATCTGTGGCCTGAAGGTACAGCCATGCACTCTAGTGTATCAATCTCTGAGCCACTAAGATGCAAGGTCCTACTCTCAAATGCTGTGTGAAATCCAAATCAATGCTCTCTCTTGTTCTTGAAGTGAAAGCCAAATCCTATCTCAATGCTCTCTCATTCTTGGAGAGAGTGCCATCACTAAAGCACCTATGCCTAAAGCTCCTCATTGCTCCTCTAGATTCGCATTTTCTTCTCATTGCTCCTCTACATTCGAACTACTACCCAATTGGCCCAACCATCCGAGGGGGGTCTCTCTGGCTGTTGTCGGATTGCTACTATGGCTTGATGTACCTCCTACTACTATAACAAAGCATCGAGAATGCAGACACCCTTTTGTGGGAATCCATGATGTGTCTACTCTAGGTGCATCGTGATTGAGTGCTTTGATATCATTGTCCCCACCAAAAATAAAACTCCATGCAATGCCCAATGCCCCACTTGTAGATTTCTCAAGCCTCTCTAATAGACCACCATGCCACCATTGACCGAAGAGTAGCGTAGGTCTAGCTCCATCCAACAGTCATGGCCATTGATCGTGAAGATGAATTGCTCCCATGTATCACGCCCGACAAAGGAAGGAGGCTTTACCCTACTTATCCTCTCCAAACTGTAGATTGTAGAAGTCCCCTCTAACAATCCAAAATTTGACATTCTATTGATAAGCAAGAGCATAAATGTTCAAGGTGTTGATCTTGGAGTCTCCCATCCATACACCAATCCAAACCGCCCAAACTACCCACTCTCCTTAACCAAACACCTCCAAGTTCAAAGACTAAATTATTGAAATGCAAATAGCCCCACTCCTACCCATCACTACTAGAGACCACACCTCCGATCCCCTACTCGACAAGAGACATGGTCTTCGTTTGACGTCGACAGCGTAGAACATGTGCTCCTTTATCAAAAAACTATCTACAATGTCCCATCGCAAACCTTTGCAAACCCTTACGAAGAACAAACTATTGTGACTACTGACATGCTCGATCATGAAGGCTCTGCACATTCCAACTCACCACGGTCCAACTCACTGGGAGAAGGGGAGAGGGGGGAGGGAGAAGCAAAAAAGGCTTGCCTCAAAGTGAAAGCCTGCGTAACAATCATGAACTTTTGTGATCATGAAGTGACTTGCACAATGAATAGTCTATGTCCATAGGGTGGCATGCCAAAGGCATGACTAGCTCCATGTCCACTACATTGGAAAGAGGTCTCTTGGCCTAACCGATTGGCATACTAGTTCAATGACCAGGATAAGACCTACCCAAGCTGCTCCTCAAGTCCTAAGCAGATCATTGCTAGCACAAGGCCCAAACACGAATGTGACCTGCTTGAGCTACTCCTCAAGTCCTAAGCAAATAATTGCCAAAACAGGGCCCAACGCTCATGTTTCTCAAGAGAAGCCGAACGACTAGCCATGTGTCCATGTGTGCACATCTCCTTCCTCTCTCGCAACCACTCCATCATCCGAAACATTTAGATCCCTCATCATCCAATCAAAGAAGTAGATGATAGAGATGGGTGATGTTCGAGTTGTGTATCGCCATTTTGCAAAGCCTCTAGATGATGGGCAAGCATTGGTTGAAAAATGGACCAAGCTATGATAGCGGTCTGGGCAAGCCTTAGAGAAATTCAAAGGTTATCACCAAAGTTCTAGTCGGAGGTCAATGACTCATTTTGTAGTCCAGGTGATGGTGTGGTTGATGCATGCAATACAATTATTTGATGTGGTTGCCAAAATTTAGGGGGCCATTTTGATGCACAGTGCTATTGTTTCAAAAACAAACGATTGAAGCGACACCTAAGCACATGACAAATTAATGCAAGGGTTAACACATTTACGGTGGCTCATAAACTTGTGAGCACTCGTAGGTGGAGTGCATGTTGAACATTGCAGTTCTGCATGTGCACAACTACAGTGTCTAAATATTGATGGCTTTCTGTGGTTTATAAATACAACAAAAGCAACTTTATAGAGGATTGTTGTCAGATATATAATTTGCAAATCCTAATCACATTGGCTAAGGGTGAAGATGTTGGGCATGGGAAGTGGCAATGAGATTGGTTCATAACAAAGAGCTCTAACCTTGAAGGTGTGAACCATACCCTTCATGGTTCCTTCCAAGCATGTTTTAATATCATCTCACTTGTACACTTAGGTGCAACACCAAAATAGGATTGTGTTCTAAGTAGGGCACAGTAATGTTTGGAGAGTCGGCTCCTCTGAATCCTTTCAAAGATTTGAATTACCTCTAGATGAGCAAAGTTTTTTGTATGTGTCTTTACACTGAATGAACCCAAGCTAAGCCCTCATTGATTGCTAGTAGACAAGGTAAGCTACAGGAATGACATAGTAGAAAAGAAAGTCACATATATCTAAATATGTAGAGAGATACTATTGTAAAGCAAATTAAGGCTTGAGAACCGTATAAGAGCCATGTCATATAGGATTAAAGCATTTCAAAAGCAAAGATGCACAAAGCAAGTTCTTGGGCCAATGGAGCTTAACAAAGGTTGCAATGTTATTAATTCCAAACTAGTGAAATAATGTAAAGAAAGCCGATCCAGCAGACTATGCTTATATAGTCAAGATAGTAGATGTAAGTCCAATAGAAGTGTGGGCCCAAAGGGTTTCACAGTTGGTATTAGGCATCCAAGACGTGTAGAGAAGACAAATTTTGAAATTACAAGACTTGCTCACACAGATTCAACTCTTGTAGTGGCATGGCATTTTAAAACAAGTTCTATTGTTTTAGTTAAGATTAACATATGTTTTTTGGAGTGCGAAGGATCTACCTCAAGGTCCTTTACTTTAAATCTCGACTATGAAAGTTCAAAGAACTCCAAGCGAGTTTTATTTCGTTTAGTGTATCAATCGAGTCATATAAGGATGCATGTAAATCTTCGCCTACCTAAGGTGGGAAAATGACCTTATTAGCTAACTAGATTCTTAATGAGTTCTTTGATTGCTTTAGAGATGAATTACCCTTTAGGTTACCTCCAAGAAAAACATTCAACACTAGATTAGACAATTTCTTAGGGCAGAACTATAAATAGACCTTATGGGTTCAGTCTCATAGAAGAGCACAAGGGTGCAAGACAAATGGAAGATTCCTTGAAGATGCAACTAATTCAAACCAATTATATCTCACCTTTTGCCTTACCAAGGCGCCTCAAGACACAAAGCACATTCCATTGACACATGTTCACACAAAAATATCCAATCCCACCTCACAACCCAGGTATCTCGCTGTCTACCCTCGAGGAATCTACTAGAAGCTAAGGTCAGCACCCCACGACTAGAGCTCAGGAGCATGTACTAAGACCACCTGACTTGTTCCGGTTACTCTTTCAAAGCCAAACAGTTCACCTAGGGGGAGAGCCGAACCCTCTCTAAGCTCTAGGGTGAGCCCTTCACAAATAGGGATGCATCATTCGTGAGCTCCGTGTCCCGCAACTTCTCCTCTTTGAATATTTCTAACAATCGTATAGTGCAACCTTCTTTGTTAATGTAATAAAGAGGGGCTTACAATGCCATCAATTTGCTCTGCTGCATACCAAAAGTCTCCGTAAAGATGATGTCCTCACACGCCCTTGCCTTTGGTTTCTTAGACTTATCCCATCCTATCCACTCCTCACTCACCACCATGTGTCCCCAATCAGCATTCACTTTTACCTAGCGTGCCAAGAGAAGGAAAATAGATGCAAAGTGAGCTTTAGAGGGCTCTAGAATTATGTCCTCAATAAGGAGCTCCAAGCTATGTGTAGCACAAGGTGCCCAAAAAATAAGACTATACTCACTCTCTACTGGTGCACCCAGGGGTTGAGAATTACTAGTATTGTCAGTGCCTTGCACTACATTTTGAGGTCACACATCCTCAATAGTCTTCTCAATATGAGTATAAATATAATCAGCTCTATGAGAGTTATTGGATCCATCAATGGACCTGAGAAACACATGCCAAAACAACACGACACAAGGATATTAATGAGGGGCCTCCTCTTCATATGTGGCCACCCATCAGACAAGATAGAGCATCCATATCTAGTCCATGCTAAGCTCTTTCTCTACCTCAATCCTCTCTGCATGTAGGCCTTGAGTGTGCAATGTCTTTGCAGATAGAGGCTTGAATGAGGACTTGCATCACCCATTGCTTACACAAATCCAAAAATGCAGGAGTACGAGCAACATTAAAGGGAAGATCACACTCGTAGAAGAACCTGCAACATGCCTTGCAAGTATTTTTGGATAAAGCTGCAACCCAACCAGCCCTTAGAGATCTTGTACTAGATCTTGTCCTAGGAGGTGCTCTGTTTGTCCACCTTGGTGACACTGAAGAGGCAAACGTGAGCGCTCAGTATACAAGGTGTTGAATGCAATATGCAGGCTGCAGAATGAAAGAGAGCATGAGCATGCCAACATGAAAGGTGAGCATGCAGCGTTGAGCGTGAAAGTGAGTGTAGAGGAGCGTGGATACTGAAGCGTGCATTCAACATGGACATTGCAAAGGCTGGTCTTCAACTTCACAATGGAAGGAGGATGTCTTCAATATGGTCATCAGATGGAAGTGAATCGACACATCGATGACGCCTTGTAGGTTCAGACTTCGGAGGCACGCAATTCGACAAGGAAGTGAAAAAGAGGCACACAAATTGACAAGACGTAGAAAATCCCCTAGAATCTTATATGCAATAATCTCCAAACGTTTCTTTGTGAAAGGAATGTTTCGAAACATTTCTTTCACAAAGGAACACGTTTTGTCGTGACTAGGAAATTTGATGTGCTGATTTGCTGTTTTTACAGACTTCCAGAATTATTTTTCGGGATAGGCAGCTGGCAGTTATAGAGAGCACTACCTATTATGGTGGTAGAAGCTTGCGAGTAGAAGCAGAGCCTAATTGCATGCAGTAGTAGCAGTTGATTTAGAACAGAGGGTAAGACAAAGAGATGGAAAAGAATTTAATTTTTCATGCGAAGTCACCAGCAGGTGCTGCTGTTGATTTAAACAGGAACGAAGGCTTGCAGGGCTGATTTTCTTCAATCTGTCAGGAACATTCATCTCTTTTACCCTACCAGTTTGTGTTCTACTCTTCTTACTCCACCAACTTGCTTATTCTCCGTATATCCTGGCCAAGCTATTGCTCTCTATAACTTGCTTGTATCCCCCTTTGCTATCCTTTATTCGAGGAGTTAGCATTGGATAGAATTTTCAGCAACCTGTTACTAATCGTGCGCATATATCCTACTCTTATCTTTGAAGGAGACGGGTGCTTCACTCGCTTTTGTATACTTGCGCTTGCTCCCTCCTTTTCTCATCCTGTCTCACCGAGAAACTCCCAAGTATAAGATTGAGAAGCATGTGCTGTGTATGCATGCAATTGGAATATGTTATTTCTGATTCGTGTTCTCTTTCTAAATCTCTTTGGGATTCATACATGTTATCTCTATCTTGGAATTCCTTTTTTGATGGTAACTTATCCCTTGTATTCTTACTAAAATTTATCATTGAGTATTGATTGTTGATTGATGTTGCATGTTATCGTTAATAGCTTATAACATATCAATGACATGTCAGTTTTTTCAGACCATGTGCCCCAAATTGGCAAGGTCTTAAGTCCAATTGTTGCGAGATGAGGGAGGCCACTTGAGGCACGATATCTTGGAGATGAATACCTCCTTTCACCAACAATAGAGGAGGAGACCCCGAAGGTGCTAGCAGCCCAGCAGAGGTCTGCACCCACCTGCCCTCGGTGGTCAGCCCAAACATCTTGGCACAGTTAGAGGCCCCCTTCATGATGAGGAGCTTTTGGAAGCCCTCAAGGCTCTCTATGTGTAGAAATGCCTAGGGGAGGATGGTCTGTCCCGATGTTATTTTGCTGCTTTTTGGAGCACATTCAAGAGATTTTCAGCTTATGGCTGCTCCCTAGTCGCTAGCCCAAAGCTAGATATGTATGATCCCCAACAAAGGGAGACCGTGCTGACATCCATCAGTGGTGCCTTATTAAATTATTAGACACAACCTACAAGATCTTAGCTAAGGTCTTCAGATTGAGACTCCCTCCACACCTCCCCAACATCATCTACAACACCTAGACAAGTTTAGTTCAGGAGAGGAGCATCTTGGACAACATCTTCACGTTTTGGGAGGCAATGAATTAGGCACGAGAGAAACTTGTTGGATTTCCAAAAGGTGTACGATGGGGTGGATTGGGTGGGTGGTTGAGCTCCAACGATGGTGCAGGGGATTCTTGCTCTTTATGTAGGCAGCTCCATCTAGGCTCTCCTACAAGGCACATAGGGGAGGCCTTCTCACTTTGGTGCTAAGTCCCCTTCTTGTTCAATTTCATGGTTTCCTCCGCTCTTAGGCGACTAGTTTGGTGGGTATGCTCCTCCTGATCATCTGGTATATTTCCTAAGGCCGTGGCTAATTGTTAAGTAATAAGGGGCTAGAGGCACTTATTAAGGCTTTTTCCTCCTAACATCACTTAAAGATGTGGGTGAGTTAGTCACCACACATGTTTTTGTATGGTCCATCCTAGGGTTTTGTCTATATGACTACCCTAGTCTTGTACTTCATTCTTGTTGCTGCAATTTCAATTCACATTTCCTTCAGCTTCATTCTCTTGCATTCACGCTTCATTTCCAACATTTCGTATCAGAGCCAGGTTCCCCTTGCTCCCAACACCTCCTCCGCACCCGTGGAAACATTTCTATCGTGAAGAAATGTCTATAGAAACTCCGTTTTTTAGCAGCCACCTGCATTTTTAGCCTTAGGAGAGCTCCAAGAGGTGCTCCCAGGGTAGGTGACTGCTCCCACAGGAATTTCACATCTTCCAGGTGCTGCTTTTGTGCTGGTCGAGCTGTTTTGGGGCAGTTTTCATCACGTGCAAGGCGTCTCGAGCATTGGCAACTGACTTGCAGCAGATTTCGACTGTTTTTGGAGCTCTTTTGGAAGTTTTAGACCTGTTTAAACCCTGAAAATCACCACCTACTGCATTTCACCTGTTTCGGGAGTTTCAAGAGCTGTTTCTACAGCTGACGAAATTTGTTGTGGCAATTTTCAAGAGACCTCTGCGATTTTGACCTGTTCTTCAACGCCTGTTGCAATCACCTCACTTCTAGAAGAGGTTTGCTAAAAGGTGCCTTTGTTTTGGAGGAGATAGAGCTGTTTTCTCAGGGTTGAACCACTTTCTAGAAGCTCTTGTGCAGATTGAAGCTGCAGCAGCTCTTGTGGGTGTTGTCTTAGTTTTGACCTTTTGGAACAGTTTTGAGGTCATTTTCAGCTCAGTTTTAGCCTTCTGGTCAACCATCTGTGAGCAGATATTTGGTGCTGCTCTGCACTTTCTTGAGCTCTATCGCTGATTTTCGCCACTGTTTTTGCAAAAACAGATCTGTGTCTTCATTTTCGCCACCTTTTACTGCTGCTTTTGCAAAACAGACCCGTGTCTTCATTTTGGTGGAGTTCCTTATCACATCTGAAGCCGATGTGAGCAATAGACTGGCAATGTTTTCTTCTGGTTTTTTCCAGGTCTCTGTCTTTGGAAGCATGTATTTTGCCCGAGGATTTAATTTAATTTTCTTGGCAGATTTGGGCTCTGTCGGGCTAGCTAACAACTCTTCTCCTGCTAAGGGTGTATCCCATAGGTGTTTTGCCAAAGATTGGCCATACACAGCCATAGTAGCTTCATCTTTGGAGTATTTGGCATCTTCCAAAGCTTGAAGCATGGCTTGCTTTGTCTTTTCTTCCTCATGTTGGCTGTCTTGCATTGCTTGGTGCGCTCCTCTCGGTACTGAACGATTACCTCTGGAGTACTCCAACTGATCTGGCCGGCAAATTCAAATAAGGCAGCAATAAATGGTGCTATCTTGGAATGAGAATTTGAAGCGCTCAAATCCTTCCTGGCTACCTCGCTCATAAGCCGTGAGTGGAGCAGATGCACCCATGATATCTTTGTTCCCTTATCGACTGCACTCAACGTCGCATAAGAATCCCTACTCAAGTCTTGTCTTTACTAGCAACTGCATTCTTTCAATTCTGTAGCACTTTTTGAGCTAGTACAGCTTTGTACCTTGCTGTTCCAGCCCTAATTTGAGTTGTTCAACCTATATTTTTGGCTTAGACAGTGTGCTAGCTATCGTGGCGAAGACAAATACTGCATGGAGAGCGTTTTTCAGTCAATATTTGGACCGTTTTAAAAGGTTTTTTTGCTGCTCACTCTTGTGGATTCAGAATCCAATGCGTTTATGCCTTGTTGAGCCAAGCATTCGTCCAGTTTTGAATAGAGAATTCTGAGATTACAGTACATAACCTAGCAAGGGAGTTTTGTGGCAGTTTTTAGGTGCATCATCGAGCCAAGTATTGGCTTTGAAAGTGTTTTTTTCTTAGTTGAGCACGGTGTTCACAGCACGTTAACTTTTCTGAGTTCTCTTGCCCCTTTACTTTGCTTGAATGGCACAATCCAAATGATATCTTTCAGATGCTTGCCTAGGAGGATAGGTTGGATGGCACCAACCATTCTCTTTGGAGCTGTATGGTTCGTAATCTTTTGTTGCCATGGGCCTATGGGACTATGTCCCCGTCCTATTACGCCACGTACTCCCCCATAGCAGCGAACGGGGAGCATCATCATCTGAACATCTGTCATAAGCATCAAGTCTGTAAGGACCGCTAGACAATGTGCCAGTCAAAACCAGGGTAGAGGCATGTGTAACATCATACACTGCACACCTCACACCATCAAAAATAACCTGAAAGCCAGATGTAGCAATGGCTGAAATAGAAGAGGTTCTTACGAATGCCTGGAACATAAAGCACATGGTCCAGAGTGACAATACCACTAGAGACAGAAGTAAGAGCAACTTGCTCAATACCTTTCACGGTATATGATGCATTATTGGCACATGTGACACTGCCTCCCTTAAATGTAAGCTCCAATGAGCTGAATAACTTCCTGCAGAAAGTGATGTGCTTGCTAGCACCACTATCAAAGAACCAGGCATCACGAACATCTGAAACTACCATACAAGCATCATGAACATCAAGGATTATACTTACATGTAACCAAGAAAGCCCAATGGTGATCTTGTGCGAAATTAGCGGACTCATGTCGATCTTCTGCACTAGAAGAACTAGATACTGTAAGACCAAATTCTTTCTTTTTCTTTTCAGATGCTATGCGCTTCTTGCATTCAGAAATATCATGCCCAGGTTTCTTGCAATAGTTACATCTCTTCATCTTTTTGTTATCCCCTGAAGAAGAGGCACCATGTGAATGATCAGCATGGGAATGAGAGGGCTTTCCAGCTGAAACCTTACCTTTACCTTTGTGTTTATGATGGGTAGCAAATGCTTGATCATTAGCCATAGTAGCATTGTGATTCACACAACTTTGCTCCTCCTGAAGAAGAAGGGCAACAAGCTGATCAAATGAGAAATGATTGGCATCACCCCCTGCAACCAACCTCAATGTAGTAGCAAAGCCTTGATATGAATCAGGCAACCCATCCAGGATATTAGAAGCTAGCTGAGAATCAGGCATAATCTCATCAATGTTGGCCAATTAGTGAGATAGGCATCCATGTTACCATCCTCATGAAGCTTTAAATCTTTCAACTGCCTGCGGAGATAGGCAACCCTCGCCTCATTCCGCACTTGATACAAAGATGCGAGCTCATCCCATGCTTGCTTAGTTGTCTTGTAAGACCGAATATGAGGGATAATAACCCATTTCACTGAAAGAGCAATCAAGGCATGTGCTTTGGCTTCACGACCATCCCACTGAATTTGCTCCTGTGAAGGAGGCAAAGCACCTGGAGTAGGAGGTGCAGGAGTCCTAGCTGTAGCGTAGAACCATCACCTGAAGACCCATCACCTGAAGAAGTAGAGGCTGCAGGTGTAGCACCAGTAACAGTGCATGTAGGCCTGGCCTCAGAACCTGAAACAATATGCCATAGATTCTTGGCAACCAAAACATGTCCCATCATGTATGACCACATGGGGTAATTGGTGCCATCAAGCTTGTCATCGGCCCCAATCAGCCCAAACAAATCATGTTTGCCACCAGACATGGTGCTGAAATACAAAGCAAATGAGAGAAAGGCAACCTCTCAGAATCAAGTGCCAAAAAACTACCCAAGCTTCAAAGCTTATGTCTGCAAAAGACTCTGCTGTCCCAAGGTGTACCTGTTGCAAGAAAAATCCCCAAAGGCAACACGAGGCCTTCCAAGGCAACACGAGGTCTTTCCAAAATGCAAATGAAGCAGAAATTGGAAAAAGCCAATGCAACAACGGCTTAGCCAATGATGAACAGCAGTGACAGACTCTGAAAGCGAGCACATGAGGGCTAGAAATGAGAATTACAGCAAAAGAAGTGCTCCCACGAGGAGGAGAGCACGTAGAAATTGAGAGAAAGAGATCCAATGGAGAGAAGCTCATAGCCCGAGTCAAAGGGATGCCAAATGAGGAGGGAAGGACTCAAAGAGAAGTCTCCGGATCAATTCAGCAGCTCCAAATGGCTCCAAACACCGGCACGTAGCTTGAGGCAGCTCCAAATTGCTAGCACGCAGCTCGAAGCAGTTCCAAATTGCTGGCACGCAGCTCAAGGCAGCTCCAAAATGCAGACACACAGCTCGATGCAGCTCCGAAATGCTGGCACGCAGCTCGAGACAGCTCCGAAATGCTGGGAAATCTGAGAAATGATTGGCGCGTATCCCGAGGCAGCCCGTATTGCAATGAACGTATTGAAATTCTGACAAGCCGAGCACAAGTATGGAATTTTTTGGCAAATGTAGGGATTTTCGTACAATTTTTTACACACGTACAGATTTCGTACAATTTCTGACACGTGTACGAATTTTTGTACAATTTCTGACGCGTGTACAGATTTTATTTTATTTTTTATTTTTTTTACAAGTTCGGAATTCCGTACAAATGCTGTAAATGCTCTCGTGTGGTCGTTTTTTGTTGCAGCAGGCTGGAAAATGCACCGAAAAACAGTTCCCTTTGCGAGAGTTGCTCCAAAGTGTGGTCTTCTCGCGACAAAATGGGTTTTTCGCGACAGAAGTGCTTGGAAAGGTCTCAAACACTCGTGCGAGTGTGAAAACTAGCAAGACCAGCAAGAATGAGAGCTCCAGAGGCTGCCAAACAGCTTGGGAAAGCTGTCAATGGGTGAGGGAATGGATTCCTGACCTGCTCTGATACCACTGTTGGGTGTTGGAAGCAATGGAAGCTCAAAAATGGAAGCACAATGGAGAAAAACGAGATGCTGTAATAGATTGCTGCAAAACTGAAGTGTGGAGGCTCAAGGGAGAGCCAACATAACAAAACCCTAGGGCTAACTGTCCTAACTGGACTAAGTGTCCTAACTAACCTAGATGGTACATAAACTAACTGTACCAATAGTCCTAACTGACTATAACTAGGCCTACAAGGCTCATACCAAGGTATAAGTGGCATCTATGGATAGCCCATGAGATAGCCTACACAAGCCATACAAGGCTCTCTTTAACCTGCAAACTTTGTCTTCCTTGCCAGGTACAACAAAACCAATGCATGGAGACACATAAACCTCTTCCAAAAGGTCCCCATCAAAAATGCAATCTTGATCCAACTGATGAATATGCCCACCATAAAATGCCCCCATGGCAACCACATAGTTAATGCTAGTCATACAAGAGGTGGGAGCAAAGGTTTCAACATAATCTATGCCCTTTTTTTAAGCATAGCCCTTTGCAACAAGACGGACTTTGTACATGTCAATAGATCCATCTGATCTACATTTCAGCCTATATACCCACTTTGAACCTATTGCTTTCTCGTCCACAAGATAGTCCACCAAGTCCTAAGTGTGGTTTTTTTGAATGGAGTCAATCTCCTCTTGGATAGCTTGCATCCAATGCACATTATCACATGCATCATTAAAACAATTAAGTTCATCCATTTAAGGCAAATTATTGGCCCAAGCTGAATCAAAACGGTTTGCATCCTCAATGTCTCTCGTGTCACGACAAAGAGGCCAGGAAGTGGGCAGAGAGCTTGCTCTCTTGAAGGGTACCTTGAAGGGTACAGAGCAGCAATCAAGGGACTGTCCTCGCTTCTTGCATTGCTGAGCTTTCTTGTACCAAAAAATCCTCAACTTCTTGCCTCAGTGAAAGGACCAGACATAGGCTGAATTGAGGCATCAACAACTTGTAAACCCCACTGCTGCAAAATTATTATTTTCAGTAGGTATATCAGCTCTAGTAACAAAAAAAATGGGCAGCAGGCCTTCACATGCGTCCAATGAACCCTAATTTTCCTCAAATACCACAAGGGGAAGATCTGATTTCTCAACAAAGATATCATCTCTACTAGCAAAAACTTTCTTTGTAGCAAAATTGTAGACTCTGTAACTCTTCTTTTCAATGCTGTAGCCCACAAATATGCATTTCTTAGCTTTGTCATCAAGCTTTCCGCTCAATATATGTGCATATGCAACTATACGAAAGTAAACTGACAATGAGTCTTCTTTGATGGCCCTGATCTCCGCATCCACGATGATTTGTATGTCAAGGGGATAAAGAAGAATTCGCTTTCAGTATCCTCATTAACTAGAAGAGAATTTCAGGTCATCTTTGAAGATCATAAGGGTATGGTTCATGACAGGGAGAATGACTATGCATTGGTTTTATTAGGCACACTCTGTCGTGGTCTATTTCAGCTTGATGCACGTGAGAAAAGAGCACAAAGTGCATACTCAGCTTCTACATCTACCTCTGCCATGCAAGATGTAGCTTTGTGGTATGCTATGTTTGGGCATGTAAACTTTGGTGCATAAATTTAGGATGGTAGATGTCTTGCCTCCTTTGGAAGCTCCTCCTAAGCATATATGTGAGTATTCTTGGAAAAATGCACCAATTCTCATTCCCCCAAGGATGGTGCAGTCAGGGTTGCAAAGAGATTGCAACCTAGTTCACAATGATGTTTGGGGTCCTATGAGGGTATAGTCTCTTGGAGGTCAATTATATTTTGTTACTTTATGGATGACTTTTCAACAAGCACTAGGGTGTTTGCACTCGAGAAGGGTTCAGAAGTGTTCACTGTGTTTAAGCATCTCATTGCTATGGTGGAGAATTATTATGGTTGCAGGATACAGACCCTACATTTGGACAAATTGAGTGTAGCAGAGATAAGTTGTGTATCTGGTATGACCTCATCAATGTTCATAAGTTGCTCACGCAAGTCCTCAATCTTCGTGACATGCTCTGCCATTGAATCTCCTTATTGATATCGAATCAAGCTCTCTTTTCAAAAATGAGACTCTTGCCTCTTTGTGGGCCTAATATGTTGTCCCTAAAGTGTCCCAAAATTCTTTGAAGTCCAGCAAGAGCAAATGTGAGAGATACTTGACCTTTTCACCGATAGTCCAATCAAAGGCAAAGCATGTGCATAACGTTCATCCCATCTTCTCTGCTCTAGAGTGATACCAACAAGTGCTTGTACTTGTGGTGGAGCCTGTTGCCCAACATCATGCGCCATGCACCCCCCCCCCCCTTTTGTTATGGAGAGTTGCCTAGGGCAATCAGAATGGGACAGACATCACTCCTGGACAAGTACACCAAAAAGACATCTCTTGCATTTTGGGCCATCTGTGACAAATGCACAGAAAGTTCACAAAATTCCCTTGCTGGGAAGTGTATTGCACACTGAGAATCTCTACCCCAAACAAAAGCCAATGCTTGGCTCAACAAAAGCACAAATGCCCACTGAAAACTGTGTACCTATAAAAGAAAATTCTTCAAGGCACGAGGGCCTACAAATGCGAGCAAAGGAGAGATACAAAACTCCAAATGCGAACTAAGGGTTGACTGAATTCTTACCAGGAATAAACCACGAAAATGGACTGCAAATACCTCCAGAACAGTCCCGAAAGTGATTGGAAATTACCCACCATTTGGCAAAAATTCCCCTCATAAAACTTCGATAGGTCATGCAAATAAATCACTGATTTCGATCTCTCTTTATATACTGTTATGAAAGCACCTCCCTCATTAAAACTGAAGCGTCAAGGGTCCAAACAGCAAAGGAGAACTCAAATACAGAGGTAATTTCACTGCAGCAGAGAAAAACCACCAAAATATAGGTCGACCAGTAGGAAAAAAATAGCAGCATCACCTCCAAATCTAATCGAACATAGTAGGATAGTTTCTGGAGGGTGACGCTTGACAACAGCAAAACCGCTGAAAAGTTGTCGAAATTGGGCAAAAGAGCAATAGAAAACCCGGTTTCAAAGGTGACCAGCAATAACACTGATACAACAAAGGTCCCAAGGTATCCACAGACATCAAATCAGAGGCGACCGCTCCAGGAGAGAGGTGACGGTTCCAAAACTGTAAAACCAGAACTAGGCTGGTCGCAACAGCCCCAAACAGCAGCAAAATTCCCTGTTTTAGGGGCAGCCGGTATGAGAACAGCACCAAGAGTATGCTCCACACCAAAAATGAGCTTGAATCTACCAAAAAATAAGGCGGCAGATACAAAAGGGCTGGAGCAGCAACTTTCTCACAACGAAATTGAGGGTTCTCGCAATGGAAATATGCACGAAAGAGGAACAAGCTGTATTGAGATCCCAACAACAACAGTGAATGAATATACTAGGGTAGTCATAGAGACAAAACCCTAGAATGAAGCCTAACTAGGGTTAACACACGTGGTGACTAACTCAACCCTGTGTTAGGGGGGGGGGGAACACTTTAAAAAGGGAAAAAGTCTCCCTAACAGCAGCGCATAATTGTAGGTGCTTTTGCTGATGCTGATAACCCTTCACTCACCCTTCTCCTCGAATCCGGAGTCCTCTAGCCAGCAACTGACCACTAGCTATATCTGTGAGTGATTACCAGCAGCATACCTCTCAAAAAAATGGTTGAACAGCCCTCCCAAGTGATCTGCCATCAGATCCCCTACTGATACGCTCCGATTGCAATATACAGGCGGCCAAATAAGCGATCAGCGAAGTTTGCACAGCAATCTACCTCACAAAAGCACAATTCGCAGGCAGCCAAATAAGCGATAAGCGAAGTTTGCACAGCAATCTACCTCACAAAAGCACTCCCTATGGTTGTGTGAACTTATTTCCAAACAGTCACACAGCCATTCAGAGGCCTTCCCTTATCAACGATCAGTCTAGTACAATTCAATCACCCTTCAGAGTGTCAATATCTCCCTATAGTGAAGCATGGTGCACCCCCTACAGGTTCATCACCCCCTTGGAGGCTGCAACCTCAATCACCTCGACTTTTCCCCAGCTATAGCCTATTCCATGAACCAAAACCCATCTTTCCTCAACACACGACATGCAATTCACTACACGTGTTAAGGCTGCTCTATTACCAGCTGTAACAGGGCAAGTGAGAATGATGGTCAGGATACTCTAAACTGGGGATAGGCGGTGGAGTCAAAGCAAAGGAAGCAGATAAGAACACCAGGGAGCTGTCCACAGGCATGCATCAAAGATAACAAAGATCCGATGAGGAGCTGCGGAAAATGGGCGGAATTCTGTCTGAAAAGATGCTTCCAGAATCGCTCCTGCACTCAGCTCACATGTGGACCATCCCTTGAGCTTGTGGCAACCTATGCATGCAAGAAAGGTCGGCCACCTTTGCTTTCCACAAAAAGCCAAAGTTGGGTTAAGAATTAAAGTATACATTTATAAAAATACACTTTTAGTACTTATAGCAAAGTAACTTATACATGCACCACGCATGCACTCATGTGTACTTTAAGAAGGTACATAGAGCTGAAAAGTCACATGCACACCAACCTTTCGACATGCATCTCTTTACATGTTACTAAAGTAAACCTTACACAAGCATGCAACCCAGAAGCACCCATGCACTCATTCCACATGCCATGTTTCACTGTCATGCACCGTCATACTACTGCATGCACAGACAGTGAAGCATGCACATCCACCCAAAGGTGTTCCACCTGTCTAAACAGGCTGCTTAAATCTCCATACAACACAGAACCTGCCGAACAGCTACCAGGGTCTGCTATAGAGCCAGCAATGCTTGCTGTACAGCCTGCCAATCTGTCGTACCAGCCTAGTGAAAACTGACATGAAGCCTGCTGTACTTCAGGGCTGCCACATGCTGTCTGCTGTATGCCTCTCGTTTTCAGGATCTGCACCCATCCAAGTTTGGATCAACCAGTAAACAACAGCAACCTGCTGCTTCACTGATGCATACCCCGACCACACAACTCACTCAAAAAAGATCTCTCAAACTCAGAACAATAGCAAAGAACTTGAGTGGACCAGAAAAGACACTCTACGAGGAGAAAAGAAGGGGACAATCCCTCAATACAAGCTAGGAGGGCACAAGGCACAACTAGCTGAGGAAGAAGAGGGGTGTGCACACTAGTATGAGTCAACCACTGCAGTAGGAAGTCGAGAGTCTCCCTGAACCCTTCAACTGATGTGTGAGGGTACTGATATAGACTCCCCAAGGTGGGTAGGAATCTCCTCCACAGTCATCCACCACCTGTCTCACCAACCCTATATTGTAGCAGTCTGAGTTTGGTAGATTACAGAAGATCCCCGCGCCATCTGCCAGATCCCTCCGGTGAGGATGTAGAACACAATACAAGCTTTATTTCTTCTGAAGAGAGCAAATAGATCTGGTGGTACGATTTTGAGGTAGGTGGCCTCCAGTCTGGGTAGGTCTCAGTGACCGCTACAATCAAGGAGGTAGCTCCTAGAAAGAGGGAAGTCTCCAATGTCAGGTAGATGAGCTTATTTGGTGGCATGCTCTTTCTTGCCACTTACCCACATCGTGGACTACCTACCATAACACTAGTGTGACCTGGATCCTCATCATGGCCACATGGCAAGGCCTCCATTACAAGTGGGTCCATAGAAGCATCTACAGCCAGCTAACCAGACCACCTAACTTGAGTAGCATTATTATGGTTAGAGCCATGACCTAACTGCTGGTATAACCATGTATGGACTTAGCTAAGGACTCATACCAGGACCCTATAACATTAGACATGACAAATCATCCACCTTGGTTGCACAATTTCGGCTCCAGGCCATAGCAACCCAAGGAGTAAAAATGACTCAGAACTGACAAAGGAAATGGCAATGTTGCCTTATTACAATCATGGACCATATGAACCCACATAAGTTCCCCATCGTGTGGCACAAGCAAACTAGGGAAAGTCCTCTCATATATGCATACCTACAATAAATGTCCATCCTTTAGAGAATTGTAAGGCGTGGCCTATAAATTCTCTAGTACCTTATTTGCAAATGGCAAATGAAAAAGGTCATTGTTGTTAAAGGCATTGAGAGAACTGTACAAAAAAACGTAGCCTATACTTGTGGATACATGGATCAATATATATACCTTTGTAAGACTAGACTATATCCAATCGTACAAATTAAGATTTTTTTATGTTCTAAAGTCCAAAAATCTACACATAAAATAAAAGAGAAAACGAAAGAGAAGAAAAAGGAGGTAACTTTTTTTTTTAAAACAAAAGGAAAACATACTTAGCAAGCAAAGCACCACTTATGTCGTCATCAGTGCCCAAGCATAAGCAGCTATACTGGGTTTTTAAAGACCCGCAAAGTCTCTGGGCAAACCCGGTGCTTACTAAAATACGTCAAATAAACAAAAGAGAAAGAAAACAAGAAATAAAGAAAAAAGGAAGAAGGTGATTAAGAAAAAATCTTCCAAACAAAAGAAATAAAGTCTCTCTCTCTCGCTCTTGCTCTCTCTCTCACGCTCACGTAGGAATGAAAGAAAGAATTTACAAAAGGAATGAATTATTTAAAACACACAGAACTAAATGAACCCCTTACACTTATGTACCGCTTCCTACGAAGATGCATCTCGCTTTTATACATGGATCAATATCTCTTTTGACCAACATATCAATTGTAGAACATATAATGAGTTTACGCAAACTTCTCCCTTCTATTTACCAATTGAGAAAATCCAAGGCTTCTAAAAGGTGAGAGGAGGAAGACCATGACTGCTTTTGTGACTACTTTTGGAAATTAATCTCCCAAGATTGAGTATGAATCCAAGGACAAAATAGTCCCCAGGTTCGGTGACTTTTGCCTCTTGGAATTAGAGTAGAATCCAAGTTGTTAAGACACTTGACAATTGTCTCAACTGAGTGAACATCACCATTTGGGAGATATTCATGCATGGAGATTTAATATTTTCATGCAGCTTAGTGGATATATCCACGAGTAAGCTGGATTTGGTAGATCCTTATAATATCACAATGACGAAAAGCTGTACGCTTTTAGCAATTTAGTGGGTCTTGCTGATATTGTAAGAGGTAGAACTACCAAGTTTTGGAATGTAACATGAGCTTTCATCTAAGTGTTAGAAGGAAATACCTTGACATCTTTGTTGTTGTTCTGCTAATGACCTTGGTGTTCCTTATTGTTTCATCACATCGACTTCACATTGAGAGTGGACGGGCGAAGGGCATACCAAGAGAGGGTTGCAGCTGCAATTTATGTGATTGGGAGGAGATTGAGTCGGAGGAGAATTTCACCTTCAGCAGCCCTTTATACTATGACACTAGAGGTCACTGTCATTGTCTCTTCCGAGATGGCTTCGCACACCAATCTAGTTTCTTGTCATACCCCATATCAGAGATGTCTGGCGACTTTCATCCATGAGGCCATCCAACACAAGGAAGAGTGCACAGCCAGACTCCACAGCATGAATGTTAAGGTTCTCAGACAAACAATCTGGAAGATAGTAGACCCGTGGACTGAAGCCAGAGACGCGGCAATCTCACCAACTGCTTGAGACACAGATCAGATTAGGAGACCTTCCCCCCATGCTTGCCAAATCAGGGGCACGTCCTAGGGGAGTGACAATGGCACTTATTCGACGCAACGCCACAACTAGGAGACCACAATAGCCTGCACATACCGACAACCGTCACAGGTTTTACGACACTGCAGCCTCATATAGTGCTGACCCTCTCCTAGGCCCCTGCCAACTTACAGACAAGCATCATAGAGTCACCATCCCCCCCATCCTCTCCACCTGTCTAAGTAAATCTAATTTGTATTGTTATCGTTATGATTATGGCCTTTTTCTGTATTCGTCATGGGTGTTGATGCCCACTTAGCAGCTCCACTCCTTTAGCTTATTGTATGGCTTTTTTGTATTTGTCAAGGGTGTTGATGCCCGCTTAGCGGCTCCACTTCTTTAGCTTATTGTATCAGATTGTATAGATGTATGTATGTTATATATAGAGATGTATATATACATATATACATGTATATATACATGTATATATACATATATACATGTATATATACATGTATATATATATATACATGTATATATATATATATATGTACATGTATGTGTATATATATATATATACACACACTTTTTTTTTTTTGTGAGAAGAAATCTTTATTGCTATGGAATAATTACATTCATAGCTGCTTCGAAAAGCGAAGTAGCTACTACTCAAGAAAAGATCTCAGTATAGGCCGTATACACATCCTGATCAATCAAACGAGTCTGAAAACAATCGTAGAATGATTGTTGCAGAGATCGTTTGAAAAAAAGGAAGGATGAAAATAATGGATCACCAAAGACTCTATGATTTCTATCCATCCATAAAGTCCATAGGGTCCAATATCGCACCCATACAAAAAATAAATCAAAACCCTGTCTCTGGGGATGAAATCCAAACAACCAGAAAAATCTGCCAAAAGTAACAGTAGGAAATCGCTGTCGAAGCCTCTGCCTGATGAGAGCAATGAGATCAGAAGTAGTTGGACAGGACCAAAAGATGTGGAGCACTGATTCAGTAGAGTGCGAGCATCTGTGACAAACAGCTGAAGCAATATGTCTGTGTGCGAGTAACTGTCCAGATGGAAAAATGCCAAGGAGAACTCGCCATAGGAAAAGCTGTTGTCGAAGAGGGACTTTGTAATGCCAAAGGAGACGCAGCCTTTTTCTCCACCACTTCATTGGACGATCCATATGCCAAACAGTATTTGCTCTGTTGGAAATCCAAGGTGGAGGTAATAACACTCTATACAATGATGACACTGTGATATGTGAAAGCTTCAATGGACGGACATGTGAGGAAGGAGAGCGTAAAATCCAATCCTCAAGCCGATGCTGAATTTCTAAATGAGGTACCGGCAAGTAAGGTTGGAGCATTGCTGAAATTTTATGCCATAAAGGACGATAATGAGCTCCCAGGCCATATTTGCGAGCAGCCAAAGAAAAAGATAGAATTGTGCCATCATCTTGAAGTACATCTGCCACAGATGAAATGCCTTTGAAGGAGAGAAAATATGAACGTCGGGGTTCTTGTATGGCCAAAGGTGGGTGGAATACTTTAGACCAAAAGAGATTCTCTTCCCTCAAAGAGTTGCCCAAGAGAGAGTCCCTGCCTTTCCATTCCAAGTGGGAAAGAATGTGTTTCCAATCAAGAAGCAGAGAAGAGACAAAAGGGCATCCTCTGATCTTGCCTTGGATAGAACCAAATAAAAATTCCCACTGAGTAAGCTGCCAATTCCCAAAAGCAGATGTATGAAGATGTAATAAGAGAGAGCGAATCATAAAAGCCCAAGGCTGATCTCCTTGTAGAAACTGCATCATCATTTTCCCCCTGTGAGCAAGTAAATGCATTTGAATATTAAGAATGTTCAGACCCCCGTGCATCTTTGGAGAACAGAGACGATGCATGGAGAGTAATCTGAGACTTTTCTTGCCATGTTTTGAACGCCAGAAAATTTCCATGATAGCTGACATAAATGAAACTAAATCTGCCTTAGTGAACATAGTAAGAGGCAGATAAAATTGTATGTATGCTATCAAAATGGATTGTGTAATTCGCAGACGAACATGTAATGGCCAAGTTGCAAGCTTCCAATATTCAAGTTTTGCCCTCAACTTTACTAGCACCCAATCAGTTTGTTGTGAACGGGTGAGTCCCCAGCCTAAAGGATAACCAAGATGTCGAATGAATTGAGAAGCAGGGACAATTTCCCCAGGCCACAAAAGGTTGTGCCAATCCTGTTCATGTAAAGGCAACAATTTTGATTTTTGAAAATTTACCCGAAGGCCAGCAGCCAATCCATATGTAGAAAGAGCATGCATGATCATGGACAGATCAGCCCGAGTATTTTTTGGAGTAAAGAATGAATCATCAGCATATGCTTGAGCAATCATGCTGCGACTGCCAAAGATCTCCAAACCGTGCAGCTGGTCAGTGTCCAAGAGGTGATCCAGATATTGAAGCAGTGGATGAGTGGCTATGGCAAAAAGTAAAGCACTCAGTGGACATCCTTGTCTGACAGAGCAAGCAAGAGTCCAGGATGGAGAAATATCTCCTGAAAGTATGCAGGCAGCTTCACTATCTTGATATAGCCAATTGATGAGTTGCTGCATTTTTGTGCCAAAACCCAAAGCCTGCATAGTTGATGAAATAAAATCCCACTGAACTGTATCAAAAGCTTTGGCAATATCAACTTGCAATAACAAAACATCCTGCTGTGTGTATTTGGCATATTCAATTCCAATGTAGGCATTAGCAATGTTATCGGTGATATGCCTACGCGGAACAAAACCATATTGCGCAGGATGCAACCCATCATGTAAAAACCCCTTTAGCCGAGCTACAATCATTTTAGTAGTGACTTTGTAAATTACGGGCATAAGAGTGATGGGTCTCCAATCAGCCAAAGACTCACAAATTTGTTTTTTAGGAATGAGTTTAACAAGACCTCTCTTCCATGTGTCTGGCATTTTCTGATGTTGCCATGCAACATTTACCATAGATAGTAATGTATGCTTCAAAAGAGGCCAGTATGCTAGAAAAAACTCGACTGTCAAGCCATCCCATCCAGGGGATTTCCATCTGCCACATGATTTGATGGCATCTGACAGTTCCCTCTCAGTAAAGGGTTCCTCCAATTCCAAAGCTTGAGTAGGAGAAATGATTGGAGAAACATTTTGCAACAGTAAATTTCGTGCAAGCAAAACCTGTTGCGAGGGAGGAGCTTCAGAGCCAAATTGCTGAGAGAAGTGATGCACACAAACGGAGGCAAGCTGTGACCGTGAAGTAGTCCATGATCCATCAGGCATAAGCACTCTGCAAATTTCTGTTTTGATTCTCCTCTGATGCAAACTCTTGAAAAATTCTTTGGAAGAGCAACCTTTATCTGTGAAGGCTCTTTGTCTTGCTCTAGTCTCCCATTTTGCCAGTTTCCTGTGATCATTTAGTTTAAGACAATGTCTGGCCTGACATAATGTGGTTTGCTCATGCATGGACAACGAACGATGATGACTGAGTTCAGTGAGGTCTTGACAAGTAGACTTGGCCTGAGCAATGGTTTCCCTCAGCGTCTTCATGTAAGACTTGCCATACGCTCTAATCACCATTTGCATTTTAGAAATAAAAGAAGCCCAGGCATCATCAACATGAAAATGGCTGTTAGATGAAAGACAATGAGCTGCTTCAGTAACCATTGCCTTGAATTCAGCATGTTGCAAATAACTGTTGTTGATGATTAGATGTCGCCTTTGTGGCAATCTATCCTCTGGCATCTTATGAAAAGATAATCTCAGCCATAGTGGTGCATGGTCTGAATGCACAAAGGCATAGTCAATCCACATTTTGCATGCGAAATCCCCATTTTGTTGTGGAGCAACACTGTACCAACGATCCAGTCGTGCCTTATAAGCAGAGAGAGCATTATGTTGAAAAGTGTAGCCTGGTGACTGAGGCTGCAATTCCTTCCAGAGGTCAACTAGATCCAAATGCAAAAGTAGTTGAGACCAAGCATGCCTTTCAGGAGATAACATATGATCGTGGTTGGAAGTGTTGTCTCCCTGTTGTGGAGCATTATTGAAATCCCCACATATGTAGGCATGAGATCTCCACGGGTATTGTTGCATAGCATCCCAAATTACAGTTCTGTCTCGGGATGACTGAGGTGCATAAACTGAAGCAAATTCAAACACCCTCCTCTTATAATGCATTGGAGAACAAGCCATCTGCCTTTGTTATCATTTAATGCAATGACTGGTTGAAGCTCATGTTTAATCAGAAGGACAACCCCTGAGAAAGAGTGCTCCCCAGCATAGAAAATGTCATACCCACAGTAGTGTCCCGTCTTGCCTGCATAAATATGTTGGTTGTGCTCTTGTAATGCTACTATGTCAGGCTGAAATCTGTTGATGTACAGCCACACAGATTTCCATTTCCTACTGTCACACATGCCCTGGACATTGAGTGTAAAAGAGGTGATGTGAGCAGTCATATATACAGATATTTATAGTAATGTAACAACTATGTACAGCAGCAAAATGTATGAGGTCAGCCTTGCATTTCTATCTCAGGGTCGAGGCCTCGCCCCTGAGAAGAAGTAGTCGCCTGAGAAGTGGACAGCAAAGCAGCAACGTCTTCTTCAGGGAAGAGTGTTCTGCTGGCTGTTACTGCAGCCCATGTAATTCCAATTCCTATATTGATCTCTGGGGTGTTTCCGCTAGAAGAGGCACCATTCCAAGTGCGGGGGGGGGGAATTCTTCGAGCAGATATAACCTTTCTTGGGCTCTGCCAGCCATCAGTTGAAGGTTGCTTTCCTTTGGACAAAGATTGAGTAGCAGGAGGCGAATGTAAAGTAAGATTTGCATTGGTGGCTATTGAATCTTTGCCTTTATCTTGACTCCCAATATGCTGTCTACTGCTTTTATTTTTGTTGGCAACTGGAGTAGGAGCATCTTTAGTGGGCATGTGGACTGGCAAGGAGGCATGATGTATTTTATGTTGGTTCAGTGGACACTGTGAAGCCATGTGTCCAAACTTTTTGCATTCAAAGCAGGCCCCTGCAAATAAACCCCATTTGAGTTTATAAAATGCACTCCCCATGTTCACATTATTCACCGTGACTGAGTAAGAGTCCGGTGTGGGGTTATCAGTATCCCAAAGAATGCAAAATCTGTTTGAATTACCATTTGGCCGTGGTGGGCAGACCACTTTACCTAAAGAGGCTGCGATTTTGGGCAGAAGTGAAGCCATGCATTGGGGAAAATCAACAACTTCAACCCAGACTGGGCATCTATGTCGGATTAGAGCCTGAAAGTCCCTTGTGGGAGACCATGGCAAGACATGCACCATTTGCTGCCCAAAAAAGAGAGGTGAATGTTCCAAAAGCATTTGTCTGTGGATCTCATCCACCATGATAACCTCAAAAAAACCCCTGGCTGCATAATGTACTTTACGAACAAAAAAGAGCCAGCCAATGTGCGTGTCAGCCAGTTGCCTATTTCTGCAGCAGGTGGCATCCGGCCTGGAAAGAATAATATGACTGCATTCTTGGCATACTCTCTGACTGGATCCACAATTTCATCGACCTCAACCATGAGGCCAACTGAAGGAACCGAGTCTTTCCACTCTTTTCTCGTATCTGCAAATCCTTCATGCATTACATCATATACTAGTTGAGCCTCAATCGTGTCATGCAGCGGGTCATGCTGACCCTCAACCTGCTTTTGTTTCTTGCAGGGAGCCAAACGCTCCTTTTGAAAGGTTTTTTCATATGAATACTCTGCCATGACTTAGTAAGAAAAGGAGCTCGAGGATGAAGTACGAAAGGGATTGAGCAGGTTATGCTGTACAGACCACCAACGGGGTTGTACAGAGAAGTCTGTACGGACGATGATGAATTGCAGAAAAATACCCAAGGAAATTTGTACGTAGGCTGAACTGTATAGAGAAACTGACGAAAACTAGGAGAGAATGAACGAAAGTGGTACGGTACAGGCTGGGCGTACGGAAACTGACGAAGGGCTAGGCTGTACGGAAACTGACAAGGAGACTAGGCTGTACGGAGAGGCTGACGAAATCTGTACGGAAAGGTTAGAGTATTTCTGCGTTGTACGAAAGAGGACGAAGAGCAGGGAGACAGTACGGCCTGCACACAGATCTGCGCAGGGACGAAGACCGTACGGACGTACGGAACGTACGAAAACGTACGGGGAAGAAAAACCTGCAGGGGGATCAAGGCGAGGCGCTCCTCCGCTCAGCTCTGTTACCTCTCACGAGACGTGCAAAACAGCGTTCCAAAGGAGACGCACACCAACGCTACCACACACTCTCTCTCTCACGACAGGATCGAACCTCTCTCACGCTCACGCACAGGCGGCCTCACCACCTCACTCACACACACCACACACTTCCCACACCTACACACATCCGCACACAAACACACACATATATACACACACACACACATACACATACACATACACACACACACTTTTTTTTTTGTGAGAAGAAATATTTTATTGCTGTTTAATAATAACATTCATAGTTACTTTAAAGCGGAGTAACTACTTGTATATACATCATGATCAATCAAATGAGTCTAGCAGCAATCATTCTAGTTACTCAACTGAAAATCTCAAGATAAGCTGTATATACATCATGATCAATCAAATGAGTCTGGCAGCAATCATAGAATGATTGCTGCCGAGATCGTTTGAAAAAAACAAAAGACGAAAAAAGAGAATCACCAAAGACTCTATGATTTCTGTCCATCGATAGAGTCCACAGTGCCCAGTAGTGCACCCAAACAAAAAATAAAATCAAAACCCTATCTAGCTGGATGAACTCCAAACAACCAGACGAACCTGCCAAAAGTAACAGTAGGAAAACTCGCTCGAAGCCTTTGTCGGATGAGACAAGGAAATCACAAGTGTGTGGACAGTGCCAGAAGATGTAAAGCACAGATTCAGCAGAATGTAGACATATGTGGCAAACAGCCGGAGCAATACGTCTATGCACGAGTAACTGCCCAGATGGAAAAATGCCAAGTAGAACTCGCCAAAGAAAAAGCTGTTGCCTAAGAGGGACTTTATAATGCCAAAGGAGACGTAGCCGCTTTCTTCACCACTGTAGTTGGCGATCCATATGCCAAACAGAATTTGCTCTGTCTAAAATCCAAGGCAGAAGTAATAACACTTTATATAGAGAAGACACTGTGATATGTGAAAGCTTCAAAGGACGGGCTGAAGAGGAAGAACAATGTAGAGTCCAATCCTCAAGCCTATTCTGAAGTTCCAAACGAGGTACCGGCAAGAACGGTTGGAGCATTTCTGAAATTTGATGCCATAAAGGACAATAATGAGCTCCCAAACCATATTTGCTAGCAGCCATAGAAAAAGATAAAAGAGTGCCATCATCCTGAAGTACATCCACCACATAAGAAATGCCTTTGAAAGAGAGAAAATAAGAACGACTAGGTTCTTGTATGGCCAAAGGAGGGTGAAATACATTGGACCAATAAATATTTTCAGCCCTCAGAGAATTTCGCGCAAAAGAATCCCTGCCATTCCATTCCAAGTGGAATAAAATATGCTTCCAATCAAGAAGCAAACGAGAGACAAAAGGGCAGCCTCTCATCTTGCCTTGAATAGAGCCAAATAGGAAATCCCACTGTGTAGGTTGCCAATGCCCAAAAGCAGAAGTATCAATATGCAATAAAAGAGAGCGGATCATGAAAGTCCAAGGCTGATCCCCTTGCATAAACTGCATCATTTTCCCCCTGTGAGCAAGTATATGCATTTGAATATTGAGTATGTTCAGTCCCCCATGCATCTTTGGAGAGAAGAGACGATGCATAGAGAGTAATCTGAGACTTTTCTTGCCATTTTTTGAACACCAGAAAATTTCCATGATAGCAGACATAAAGGAAACCAGATCTGCCTTAGTGAACATGATGAGAGGCAGACAGAATTGTATGTATGCTATCAAAATGAATTGCGTTATTCGCAAACGAACATGTAATGGCCAAGTTGCAAGCTTCCAATATTCAAGTTTTGCCCTCAACTTTGTGAGCACCCAATCAGTTTGTTGAGAACGAGTGAGCCCCCAACCTAGAGGATAGCCAAGATGTCGAATCAATTGAGAAGTTGGAACAGTTTCCCCAAGCCACAAAAGACTATGCCAGTCTCTAGCATGCAACGGCAATAATTTTGATTTCTGAAAATTGACACGAAGACCAACAGCCAAACCATATGTAGAAAGAGCCTGCATAATCATGGAGAGATCGCTCCGAGTAATTTTCGGAGTAAAGAAAGAATCATTAGCATATGCTTGAGCGATCATGCTACGGCTACCAGGAATTTGCAATCCGTGCAACATGCCAGTGTCCAAAAGGTGGTCCATATATTGAAGCATGAGATGAGTGGCTATGGCAAAAAGTAAAGCATTGAGGGGACATCCTTGCGGAACAAAACAACCAAGAGTCCAAGTTGTAGATATATCCCCTTAAAGTATGCAAGCAGCTTTACTATCTTGATATAGCCAATTGATAACCTGCTGCATTTTTGTGCCAAATCCCAATGCCTGCATAGTGGATGAAATAAAGTCCCACTTAACAGTATCAAAGGCTTTGGCAATATCAACTTGCAATAGCAAAGCATCCTGCAGCATATATTTGGCATATTCGATTCCAACATAAGCATTAGCAATGTTATCTGTGATATGCCTACGCGGAACAAAACCATATTGCGCAGGATGCAACCCATCATGTAAATAACCTTTCAGCCCATCAACAATCATTTTGGTAGTGACTTTGTAAATCACTGGCATAAGCGTGATAGGTCTCCAATCAGCCAAAGATTCACAAATTTGCTTTTTTGGAAGGAGTTTAACAAGACCTCTCTTCCATGTGTCTGGCATTTTCTGATTTTGCCAAGCAGAGTTCACCCTGTGCAGCAATGTATGCTTCAAAAGAGGCCAATATTCTAGAAAAAACTCAACTGTAAGACCATCCCATCCTGGAGATTTCCATCTACCACAGGATTTGATTGCATCTGATAATTACTGATTGCATCAAGATGCATCAGTAATTGAGACCATGCATGCCTTTCAGGGGTTAACATATGAGTATGACCTGATGTATTGTCACCCTGTTGCGGAGCATTATTGAAATCCCCACATATAAAGGCATGATATCTCCATGGATATTCTTGCATGGCATCCCAAATTGCAGTTCTATCCCGAGAAGATTGAGGTTTTAGTCGAAGGTTTCAGTCCTTTTGCTAAGGGTTGAATAGCAAGAGGTGAAGGGGAAGAAACAGTCCCATTTGAAACCACTAGAGCTTTGCCTTTATCTTGATTCACAAAAAACTGTCTATTACCTTTATTTTTAACCGCATCCTTAATGGACATTTGAATAGGCAAAGTGGCAGGAGGCATTTTATGCTGACTCATTGGACACTCCAAAGCCATGTGCCCAAATTTTTTACAATCACAGCAAGCCCCTGCAAATATAAAAAGCACTTCCCATGTCAACATTGTTCACCGTGACTAAATAAGATTCTAGTGTGGGATTATCAGTATCCCAGAGAATGCAAAATCAATTTGAGTTGCCATTGGGCCTTGGTGGGCAAACCACTTTGCCTAAAGTCGCTGCAATTTTAGGCAAGAGTGAAGCCATGCATTGCGGGAAGTCTAAAACTTCAACCCAGACCGGACATCAGTGTCGGATCAAAGCCTGAAAATCCCGTGTGGGTGACCATGGTAAAACGTGCACCATTTGCTGCCCAAAAAAAAGGAACGAATGTTCCAAAAGCATTTGCCTGTGAATCTCATCTACCATAATGACCTCAAAAAAAACTCTGGCTGCATAGTGTACCTTCCGAACAAATGAGCCAGCCAGTGTGCGGGTTAACCAGTTGCCTACCTCTGCAATAGGTGGCATCCAACCTGGGAAAAATAAAATAACTGCATTTTTGGCATATTCTCTAACTGGATCCACAATTTCATCCACTTCAGCCAACCAATTGTGCCTCAACAGAATCATGCACTGGGTCATGCTGACCCTCAGCCTACTTTTGCTTTTTGCATTGAACTAATCGATCCTTTTGAAAAGTTTTTTCATAGGAATATTCAGCCATGTCTTTGAAAGAAGATGGAACACAAAAAGGAGGTACCTGAGAAGTGATAGTAGAGAAAAAAACCGTCCCAAAAAACAGCCCACAGAGAAGAGGAAAATAGTGTATTTGTGAGAAGAAGGAGAGAGAGAGATGTAGGGAGAGAAATAAATTTCAGAAAAAGAGTGACAATTTTGGCGATGGAAAAAGTACACAGGACCCGGAAACCCAAGAGGAGAGGAAAGGGGAGCAGAGAGCCTTCAAAACCAGCGTATAGAGCAGTTCGTGAACCAAACCCTGCATAAAATCTACCCAAAGAGCAGGGAGTCAACTAACAGCAGCAACCTGAAGAAGGCAAGACATGCCGTACAGGCCGTACACCTATACGGAAACCGTACGGAACTGTGGCGGGCTGTACAGCAGGTATTTGAAGCTTCAAATCGCCTTTTTTTGAGCTCTGATGTAGCACAATGGGTAGCTGAAGCAAAAGGGCTGGTTGGGGGAGGCTCTGGAGCTGATGGGAAGGCTTCTCGCTCGCGCACACACACTTTTTTTTTGGTAATATCCAGTGCAGTATATTTATATGCTCATAAATTTACATGATGGGAGGTCTCCGAAATGGAGAGTATCCCAAAGATCAGAAACATAAAAAGAAAAGCTCTATGCAAGAAGCATCCATATCACCCTCATGGCAGGCATCATATAAGGATTGCCGCAATGAGGCTTGAAAACATTCATATGACTTGTGAATCTGCCGACCCAAGTATGCCAAATTATGCTCACTCCAGATTGTCCAAAGAGCCCAATATCTCACCCAAGAGAGAAATAGTGAGTATTGAGACAAAGACCTCATAAATCTGCCAAAGAGCCAGAAATGTTTCCCAAATCTGTGACTCGGGAAACGGAGCTGAAGATAATCTGAAATTCTCCCGAGTAGGATCCTAGAACACGGGCAGTGCCAAAGCAAATGAAGAACACTCTCTAAAGGAGCCTGCCATCTTAAACATGTGGATGGTGCAATGCGACGTTTAGCAAGTGTGACCCCCACTGACAATGTGCTTGTCATACATCTCCAAAGAAAAAGTCTTTGTTTCAATGGCATTTTACACTTTCATAACATCCCGAGATTCTTCTGCCACCATGAGAGGGGCTTCCTTATATGCCACAGAGAATTAGCATATTGCTGAATCCATGGAGTAGGCTGAAGAAGCCTATAGGCTTTGATGGAGGTTAAGGCAGGAAGAGGAACAGGATGAGTGCATGTAGCAGAGGGTTGCAATTGCCAATCCGTAAGCCTATCTGTGTCAGCCACAAGAGGAACAGGTAGAAAAGGATGTAATAAATCAGCAATTTTCTTCCATATAGACCTATGATGCATTCCCAATGCATAGGAAGCAGTGGCTTGAGGAAAAGATAAGACATAGCCCTGATCATCTACCACATCATGTATGTATCTAATTCCAATTTCATGAGATTGTATGCCCGAACAGGTTCCTGTAAAGCGAGTGGAATGTCAAAGATGGCACTCTAATGAATACTTTCTTTCCTCATTGAGTTTGTCCCCGAGCAATTATCAGGAGCCCATTTGACCTAAGAAAGTACTTGTTTCCAGTCAAGTATCAGAGCAGTAGAGAAAGGACAGCCAGGTATCTTCCCTACAAATCTCCCAATGACAAACTCCCAATGATTAGTAGTCCAATGACCATAAGCACAAGTCCTCATGTTGACACACATGGATGCTAGCATACAAGTCCATGGCTGTTGTTGGCGGAAAAAAGTATGCAGCATAGTCGCCTTCCTTGCAAGTACATGATATCTTATATTGAGGACATTAAGTCCACCATGCATCCTAGGAGAGCACACCATTTCCATCTTCATCAGTCTCAATGCTTTCACATCAGTTTTTGTCCTCCATAACATCTCCATAGCTTGAGACATAAAGGCTGAAATATCCCTGGAGGACCAATGCAGTAAAGGCAAATAGAATTGGACATAGGACATTACAATGGACTGTACTATTCTAAGCCTGACATGAAGAGGCCAAGTAGAAATCTTCCAGTATTCCAGTTTATGTTGAAGTCTTTGGAAGATCCATTTTAGCTGCTGCTTCCTGGTGATATGCCATCCTATGGGATATCCCAAATGCCTGACTACATCTTTAGAATGCACCACCTGACCTGGCCAAAGAATAGAATGCCAGTCACATTGTTTTAGGGGAAGTAATTTAGATTTGTCAAAATTGACATGCAATCCCGCTGCCAAACCATACAATGAAAGAGTGGTCATACGCATGTGAACTTCCCGGGGAGAATTCTGTGGCATAAATAAGGAATCATCAGCATATGCTTGTGCCAAAAAAGATGCAGCCCCAGGGACTTTGTTTGTAAGATGATCAAGATACATTAAAAGGGGATGGGTCGCAATGGCATAGAAGAGAGCACTAAGAGGGCAGCCCTGTCTAACTGATCGACCCAATGTCCATGACGGAGACAGATGACCCCCAAGAATGCACTGAGAAGTAGAGCCAGAATAAAGCCAGTAAACTGCATTTGCTATCTTGGGACCAAAGCCCAACTTTGTCATGATTTGAGAGATAAAATCCCATTGAACAGTGTCGAATGCCTTAGCAATATCCACCTGTAATATAAGCACATCTTGATGCGAATACTTAGCATATTCAATTGCAGTCAAGGCATTGGATATATTGTCATGGATTTGTCTTCGCGGCACAAACCCATACTGATGAGGATGAAGTCCTGCATCCAGTATCCTGTGAAGCCTATGCACAATCATTTTGGCAATGAGTTTGTAAACTACAGGCATCAAAGTAATAGGCCTCCAATCTGACATATGGTCACATAGATGTTTTTTGGGCACAAGTTTGACTATGCCATGCTTCCAAGAGTGCAGCAACTGATTTTCTTGCCAAGCAACATTGATCATTTGCAAGAGGACTTCTTTCAAATCATCCTAAAAAGAAATATAAAATTCCACCGTAAGGCCATCCCAGCCAGGGGACTTGTATTTGCTGAAGTGGAACAATGCATTATCAAGTTCTGTGTCAGTAAAAGGTCTCTCCAAGGTAAGAGCATCATCCATTTCCACTATTCCAGAAACATATTGGAGAAATTCAGTCCTAGCATCAGTCATTTGATTTGATGGGGAACCAGGAGCGGAGAACAATTTCTGGAAATAATTTTGGCATTCATCTTGGAGATCAGAGAAAGAGTGCGTCCAAGAGCCATGTAGCTTCCTTACCCTTAGACATGAGTTTTTCTTTCGAGTAGCATGCAAACCCTGGAAAAAGGCTTTTGATGAGCAGCCCTTATCCATGAGGGGCTTCATTCTTGCCCTAATCTGCCATTTATGCAATTTCCTCTGATCATTAACAGTCAATTTAATCTGAGCATGTGAAAGGGAATCGTTTTCTAAATCAGAGAGAGGCCTTAACTGAGAAAATTCAGTCAATTGTTGTGCTGTCCTTTTTGCCCATTTAACCTCATTCCTCCATTCAGTCATATGCCAATTGCCATACTCCCTAATGACATTCTGCATACGAGAGACAAAACTGTCCCAAGCATAATTCATGTCCTCCTGGGCATGCAAAGGCAAGGGATGAATTGCAAGTCTGATCATTTGCTGGAGTGTCGGAAATAAGCCTTGGCAAATCATCCAGAGGCATGCCAAGCTGCAAATTCATCCACAATGGGGCATGATCTGACAAGCCCAATGAGAAATCTATAAGGAGATGAGGGCTAAAATCTACAAATTGTTGTGGGTAAAACAGATACCATCTGTCAAGCCTTGCCCAGTATGTAGTAAGTGCATTATGATGAAAAGTATATCCAGGCACTGACCCTTGGAGAAGCAGCCATAAATCTTCAGCCTGCACAGAAAGAAGCATGCTATCTCATTTCTGCCTTTCCAATGATAGCATATGAGATCTTGAAGTGGTGTTATCTCTTGGCAGAGGGGAATTATTAAAATCTCCACAGATGAATGCATTGGATCTTCATGGATATCTGCATAAAGAATCCCATAATGAAGCCCTCATGGCAGATGTCTGGGAAGCATAGACTGATGCAAACTCAAGAATATCACCATTGACATTACATTGTATGACCATCCATCTGCCACTGCTGTCATTGAAGGCTAACTGAGGTTCCAGCTCATGTCTAACCAGTATGCATACACCTGAGTAGGTAGTGGTACCAGCATAATATATATCATAACCGCCAAAATAACCATGATGACCAACCATGGAGTGTTGATTATGTTCTTGCAAACAAACAATATCTGGCTGCATTTTATGTACATAATTCCATAAAAGCCTCCACTTGGAGACATTGCAGAGGCTCTGTACATTGTATGTAAAGCACCTAAGTGTTTGAGGCATGAAAGAGGTATATACAGCAAAGTCTCAGAATAAAACAAGACATCAGAGAGGCAAAGCCTCTGCCCCTTCATGATCCATGAAAGACATAGCATTCTCCCCTTCTGCTGAATCACATATGGGGATGCCCTTCTTCAATACCCCCACCCAATTTTGAAGGACAAGAGCTGAAGTAGAAGCCCGTCCTAGTGAGGGAGAAGAAGCATCCCATTGATGAGATTGAAGGGGACGTTGCTTCAATACAACCACCTTCTTAGGTTGTTGAAAACCATCCTAATCAATCCCCGCAGATTCCTTCATCTTCTCTTTTCCTTTATCTTTTCCTTTTCCAACAAGTGACTGCACCTGATTGATTGGTTTGGCATTCTTTGCTCCATTTCTATTTGCTGTCTTAGCTTGCAAATTCTCATTCTTTTCCTGTGTCTGGGGCGGCAAGGCATTGGGAAGGGCTGATGCAGAACCATTGGGCATGCAGAGGCTAGATGCCCAAACTTGTGGCAGGCAAAACAAGCTCCTGCAAACACGCCCCACTTCAATTCAAAAATATTTTTTTCCCAATTGCACTCCCTCAACTTCCACTGCAATAGAAGGAGGGGTAGGTGTATCAGTGTCCCAGAGAATGCAGAACATGTTACGGTTTCCCATGGGGCGTGGAGGACAAATGACCTGTCCCAAAAAAGCAGCCAAGCCAGGCAACTCTTCACGCATATAGTCCGGGAAGTTAACAACCTCAACCCGTACACGACAATGATGTCGTATAAGACTTTGATAATCCTTGTTTGGGGACCAGGGCATAGCATGTACCATCTGCTTCCCGTAAAACAGGGAAGAGAACTCAAGAAGCCTCTGCTTGCACGAAGCATCTGATAAATGCACCTCATAAAAGCCTCTGGAAGCAAAATACACTCCCTCTACAAAGCATCCTCCAAGGATGGACTTAATCTACTGCGCGACATCACTGGCTGCTGGTCGCGCACACACACACACACACCACACACACACACACACACACATATATATACGACCATTTTTTGAGAGTATTGGAGGACGGGCTCATTATCAGACCTCACTATCTCGAGGACATAGGAGTTTCACACGCGCTGATCGGACAAATGCGGATATCGTCCCATCAGCTGAGGATCGAGGCAAGGAGAGCTATAGGCATACCCATAGAGCAGCGGACTTGCAAGTTGTGCACAATGGGGGCAATCAAGACAGAGGAGCACTTCCTATGTGTCTGTCCAGCCTACTATGAGTTCCGAACATAGTTACCGCGGAACGGGAACGTTCCGGGAACGTCGGATGCTAGAACGGGAATGGGAGCGGATCGGGAACGTCAGGGAACGCCACGTCATATGACATGTCAGCATATGACATAAAATGACAAAACGTTTAAAATATCCAAGATTAAACTTTAAAGTCTTAAACATTAAAAATTTAAAGACTCCAGAGTCCAAACTCCAAATGGAAACTGAAAAGAAAGTACATTGCATGAGGATATATAATTGCTGAAAATACAAAAAGCTGGCTGCTGAGTACAATGTACATATGACAAAAGTATCAAGTATGACAAGTACAAAACTAGCCTCAAGGGCCAAGGTAACTGGTGAGTCAAAGACTAGTCATCAGCAAGTGGGATCTCATCCTCTTGTCTAGGCTGTCCCTCAATCTGCTCATCCTCATGCTGCTCCACATCATCCTGTCCCTCTGGTTGATCCTCACCATCATTGTCATCAAGATCAAGGGAAAATCCAATAAATGGCTCTGGAGTACACTCAGCCTTGAACTTGTTAAGCACAGAGAGACACTACTACGACATATCAAAGAGCAGCAGGATGGGACCACCGCACCACAGGGTACTGAGGTAGACCGAGCGTAGACATAGGTCACGGATTTCTATGCATTTGACTCAGCTCCAGAGCACTCAGGGGTAGAGGAGGAGGAGCTAGCCGACATGAGATATATGGATCGGTGGAGAGGCGACACAACACTGCTGGACGAGGGACACAGAGACCGTACACGACGCGGCAGGTGACCAGAGCACACACGATTGAGGTTCGACCTATTTCAGCTCTCCTCAGGAGAGATCAACCAAGGCGAGGTGTCACTCTTGACATAGCCCATCGGATCCAGAGATCGAGCAGACCATGCCCTCCACTACCACGGGAGATAACCCGACAGATGCAGATACATGAGCTCTTTGCATCTCATCAGAGAGCCACCATGGAGCCTGGATACGTGGAGCCAGTTCATGCACTTGGGACTCTAGCTCTAAGCACTTGATATTTTCATGCCACCCTCATGCTATTTTGCTACTTTTTGCTATTTTGTACTAGTATAGCATCTTAGTACTCAGCAAGGGCCTTAGTGAGCCCGTTGCCCAGCCCACAGTGGTTTGTATGACTTACTTGATTCCGTACCTTGTCCCATAGGCCCACAAGGCCTCCTGCGGACGTTAATCTCTCTCTCTCTCTCTCTCTCTCTCTCTCTCTCTCTCTCTCCCCCCCCCCCCCGCATAATTCCGCTGCATCTCAGAGACAAACACCATCATACCCATTCGCAAAGCAGAGGATCCCATGGTAGCAGGGAACTTCTTTAGGGTATGTTGCAGGCCATATGCCTACCCACACGCCTCACCAGATAGCTCGCCATGTAGGCGCCTGTACCTCGGGATACCCCGCCATCTTGTGCTGCTCCAGATCTATGCCATGTATGTATCGCCATGTGTTGCAGACACTTTGATGCCAGGGACTTTCCTTTCTCTCTGATCTTTGCCCCCATGGCAGCCATCTTGCTGCCATGTGGCCCTCCCTCAGGACCCAGGTCCACCCCCCCCATGCTCTCCTCATATGGGGGCTTACAGATGGGGAGGTGACCTTTCCAACAATGATACTTACCGAGCGAGGGGCGCAGAGTCTATTCACAACACAGAGAGTGACCAGCACATGCACGATCAAGGTCTAGCCTATCTCTCCCCTCCTCAGAGGCAAGCGCCCCCCAATGTTGTTTGAGCTTTTGAGTTTCCGAGATCTATAGCTATAGCTTAGTTTAGCATAGCACTCAACAAGGGCCCTAGCGCGCCCTTTGCTTCAGCCCTTTGAGGCTTGTATGAGTTTCCATTTTATTTGGTGACTTTGTCCATAGGCCCGCGAGGCCTCTCTCTCTCTCTCTCTCTCTCTCTCTCTCTCTCTAGCTTCACTTATCAAGGGGAGCCAACTGAGATCCTGCATTCATACATCTATCTAGGGGTGTCGGCTTTGCACGGCTAGTTTTCACGATGATTCGTGTAGCAAGAGCTTGACTCGCATGAGGGCAAGGAGCTCTGGTTCGACTAGAGTGACAATGCTTTCAAGCACACTTCCAAGACCCCTCAACGAAAGGATGGCTATTGTAGGCCATCCCCCCATGGGCTATCCATTGGTGCCTTCTGTTCCCTGGTATGTGCCTTGTAGGCCAAGATATAGGCAGTTAGGATAGTTAGGGCACTTTAAACTTATGACATGTGCCACTTAGTACACTGTACTACTAGGACACCCTGTCCTAGGGTTTCTTTATTATGTGTACTTTGTACTTTTCTTTCATTCATTACAGTAGTATGGCTTCAGCACATTTACTTCCATCTTCTTCACTTCCATTACTTCCATTGCTTCCACCTGCCTTCAGTGGTATCAGAGCAAGTCAAGGCTTCATCCCTCAGCCATTTCCAGCCACCCTGAGCCCTTCACACCTCAGTGGCAGCTGCTTTCCTGCTGGTTGACAGCCCTTTTGAAGGTACGACTGCACGTGTGAGTACCTAAGGACATTTCAGGCCTTTTCATCGCCGACAATCTCCTCTATTCTACTCCTCCCGCCTAGGTGACTACTCCAAAGCAGCTCTCTTGCTGTTTTTTGACCTAGTCTTGTAGTTCGAAGCTCTATTGAGCTGCCACCAAGCTGTCTTCAGAGGCGCCTTCACTTTGGGCTGTTATTTCTGCTTCGTGGGAGCCTCTAAATCAATCCCTGACACTGCTGAAGCTGTCACGCCTGCTGTACCAGTCATTTTGTAGCTGTTCTTGGCATATTTGGGGCTGTTCTTGTGTCAAAACATCAGCTTCTTCAAGTGTGACTGCTGGTCTTTCAATTTCGAAGCTCCTCCCAGCATTCTCGACCTCTTGGACTGATACAGTTTCTTCAAGGTTTCAACCTCTCTTTGCTTGAAACACTTGCTAGTAAACCACTACAGCATTGACCATTTTCCCTTTCAACATTGAGTCTCTTTCTTTTGCTCCTTTGGAATCAAAGAAAGGCCCCATGCTGCCTTTGGAAGGCGTCATGTTGCCTTAGTGGAATACCTGCAGCACATACTATTTGGGACAGCAAGCTTTTGCAGTAAAAAAGCCTCAAGGCTTATGCACTCTCTTTCTTTGCCTTTATCAGTCAAGGTTATTTCCTTGCACTTTGCGCAATGTCTGGCAACAAGGATGATCTTTTTGGGATGCTTGAATCTGAGGACAAACTTGATGGCACAAATTACCCCATGTGGACTTATATGACGGGGCATGTATTGGTTGCCAAGAACCTTTGGAACATTGTTGCAAGTATTGAGGTCAGACCCACTAGACCTAATACCTCATCTGGTGATGCTTCTTTTGCCTCTTCCACTACAGCTCCTTTAGCCACTAAAGCTACTTTGCCTTCATTGCTCTGTTAGTAAAAAGGGTTAATATCCCTCATATCCGTTCATGCAAGACAGCTAAACAAGCATGGGATCAGCTTGCCTCCTTAGATCAGGTGCGGAATGAGGCTAGAGTGGCCTATCTCTACAAGCAATTGAAGGACTTAAAGCTTGAAGAGGGTGGTAACATGGATGCATATCTTACCAGTGTTAAAGATTTGAAAGAGCAGTTAGCAAATATTGATGAGGTAGTCCCAGATTCTAAGCTTGTATCCATGACACTTAATGGATTGCCTAAGTCAAAGCCACTCAACATTTGGGCCTTCTCTACAACGCAAATTCTTCACTTGTCTTGCATGGATTCACTGATAGTGATTGGGCTAGCTGTTCCGACGTGTGTCACATAGTGGCAACTGTTTCATGCTTGGTACTTCATGCATCTCTTAGTTCAGCAAGAAGCAGACTACAGTTGCTACTGCCAGCTCTGAGGCTGAGTACAGAGCAGCTTTTACAGCTACAATAGAGTGTGTTTGGCACCAGAAGTTACTAGCAGATCTTCATGTATGTCAGACAGTTCCTACCATCATCTTCAACAGTCAAAGTGCTTTGGTTGTTGCACGGAATCTAGTGTTCCATGCTCGCACAAAGCATATTGAAGTTCATTATCACTATGTTAGAGAGAGATTGTCAGCATGTGATATTCAGTTGTCTTATGTTCCCACTGAAGACAACTTGGCAGATCTCTTTACGAAAGCTCTTCCTCGACCTTAGTTTGAACTTGAAGCTTTCCAGCAAGCTTTGAGCTTAGTACCTTTTGTAACTTGATTTGTTATGCTCTGTACAATCAATGGTTGCTATATCCATACAAGATGAACATGTGCAACGATGACATTAGTTCTTCAGAGATTCTAAGACGTGTCCAGGATCCTTCAGACCATACCATGGAGAGGGTTGTAGGCTATCACATAAGCTATCCATTGGTGCCTTATGTTCCTTGGTATGTGCCTTGTAGGCCAGGGCATAGGCAGTTAGGACAATTAGGGCACTTATGACATGTGCCACTTAGTACACTAGGTACTACTAGGACACCTTGTCCTAGGGTTTCTTTATTATGTGTGCTTTGTACTTTTCATTCATTATAGTAGTACGGTTTCAACATGTTTGCTTCCATCTTCTTCACTTTCATTGCTTCCACCTACTTTCAGCTATTTGACACATTTGTGACGCTAACAGCCATGTATGCAGCGCCCTTCCAACGAAGCGACCTATCGGCAACCGACTAGTGGACATTCGAGAGGCTATAGGTGACTATGGGGTCCAGTGTGATTGAGAGTAACCCCTCGGTCCCACATCAGATCATACACGCAGAGTTTGCTATAACCCTTCCACTTGATGCCATCTTCCAAACAGTGACATATCTTCATAGAGGATGGGCCTTGCCTAGTTGGAGGCTACCGAGGTTGTCATTAGAGTCATCTAGACCCGAGAGTGGGGTTAGCACAGCCTGGTATGACGGCATATCCAAATGGTTTGATAATTAGGGTATTTACATGGACCACCTTCCCCCCTTTCAACATAGCTTGGATGCCCCATCCCTCCAAATCCTAGGAGACGAGATCGAGGCAAGGAGAGCCATAGGCACACCTAGAGAGCACCGGATTTGCAAGTTACACACTGACAAAGGTGGAGACACAGAAGCATTTCCTACGTAGTTTCCCCGCACTATGAAATCTGAGGACGGTACCATTGCCTCTTTCAGGAGAGACACAAGTCCGGGCCACCCTCTCACCTGATCCACTTCCATGACAAGGTCTGCGTTGGCCTCTATTTGATGGAGATTCGATGACACATAGAGACCTTACTGCAGTAGATCAGACAGCAGAAGGTGATAGTGCCACAGGAGATAGATCAAGCACAGTGACATGTTACCCACTTCTATGCCTTAAAAATCAGCCCTGGGACACACTAGGGTAGAGGAGGAGGTGATAGTCAACATGAGAGCCACATGGATCAGCAGGAAGAGACCACACGGAGCGATGGAGCCACCACGCACGATGCAGAGGCTGACCAGACCAGGCATGATAGAGGTCCAGTCCCGGACCATCCGAGTAGCTTGACATGGCCCACCAAATACAGAGATCGTGGAGACCACGCTCCTCGCCACAACGAGAGCCGGCTTGACAAACGCATATACGAGAAGTTTTTGCATCCCATTAGAGAGACTTAATATCGCCCGGATATGTATTTGGAGCACTAGCTTTGCATGTCTGAGTTTTGAGTTTTAAGATTATTAGCTTAGCATTAAGCAAGGGCCTTAGCAAGCCCTTTGCTTCAACCACAATGGCTTACTTCCTTGATTGTACTTTGTCTCATAGAACCGCGAGGCCTTCCGAAGACGTTAAGACAACTAGGGAGAGCAGCACATATACCCAGAGAGCAGCGGATCTTAATGTTATGCACACTAGGAGAATTTGAGACAGAGGAGCATTTTCTCTGCGCCTGCTCAGCCTACTACGAGATCCGAGCGCGATACCACTGTCTTTATCAGGACGGGAGTGGGTTCGACCCACTATCGCGATTGATCCACTTCCATGACTAGGCTTGCATTGGACTCTATCTACTTGAGATGCGCCGCCACAGGGAGACCTTGCTACGACAAATCAGGGAGCAACAGGAGGGGACCAAACCATAGGATACAGAGACTGACCAAACACAGCGGCATGTCACAAATTTCTATGCTTTTGAGTCAGCTCTAGGACACAGTGGGGTGGAGGAGGAGGAGCTAGCTGATATGCGGGTGGTATGGATTGCTGAGAGAGGATTGCAGAGGTTACCCATGACACGAAGAGTGACCAGAGCACACTTGACCTATCACAGCTTTCCTCAAAGGAGATCGCCCGAGACAAGGGGTCACTCTAAACATAGCTCAGCGGGTTCAGAGATCGAGGAGACCACGCCCTCCTCTGTCACACAGCCTGAGACGGCCAAACAGACGCAGATCCGAGATATCTTCCCCACTCATAGATGAGCCACCACAGTGCCGGGTTTCGGATTCTGAGTTCCAACTCCAGTTCCAACTCTCTTCTTCCCACTTCAGACAGCACATGATATGACATGGCATGACATGATATGACATGGCATGACATGATATGATACGACATGTTTTGTTTTCGATTTTTGCTAGAGCTATTGAGCTCTTTTATTTCAGCATAGTATAATACTCAGCAAGGGCCTTAGCGCGCCCTTTGCTCCAGCCCTCTGTGGCTTGTATGAGTTTTTTCCCTTTTTGGTGTTTTCCACACTTTGTCACTAGGCCCGTGAGGCCTCTGCGGACGTCTCTCTCTCTCTCTCTCTCTCTCTCTCTCTCTCTCTCTCTTAGTGGCCCGTGAGGCCTCCGCGGACGTCTCTCTCTCTCTCTCTCTCTCTCTCTCTCGTTTAGATGCAACCCCCCTCACTTCCACTTAACCCTTTGCTCAGCCTTCCACTCTCTTTGGCTTAGCCTCACTTATACCTTCTAGAACACCACCTTCCCAATGAGGATCTCCTCAGGGGCTCCAATAGCGACAAAGAAAATATTCAAGTGGAATCACATCATCAACATGCCTCCTTGCTAGTCATGCCCCTTTCTGCCACCCCTTGCAGTGTTAGAAAATCAGCAACAAAGGGTATCTGCAGCGGAAGATTGATAGAGCCCGGGAACTCACACAGTGGTGTTATATGTGGAATCCAAAACTTCTTTCCTTATGTATACTTAATGTAGATGTCAGCAAGTAAATGGACAATGAATAGGAGAGATGTAGAACCAACTGTTTCCATCCAGGATGGATTAGCAGATGCTATCTAGATCGAACCCTGGCGTAAACAACAATTGTTCTCCTACCTCCGTGGCACTCCCAAAACACTTGGCCTGCATGTTCCCTATGAGCTTATGGGCCTTGTTGTCATGCCCCACAAACACACCTTCAGGCTGATCCTCCAAGACAGCCATAAGTAAGACTGCTCTGAAACGCAGCCAATGGTGAGGCTCAAGCTCCCCCTTTAATCCATCCTCCTTGCTGCCCTGATATCAGCCTAGCATTAAGACACCTTCAAGCTCTTTGTCTGCAGCACTCAGCCTCTTGCTTTGCCACTCCTGGTCCTCCTGAATGATGGGCCAAATCCTGCTAAGATGCAGCTCAAATCTGCTCACTGAAAGGCTCATCCACTGGATGAGATATGAGCCCCAAGGGCTCTCCTTTTATAGGGCATACAGCCCTCAAAAATGAACCAACCAGACAGGCCAACCCCTCGGTCTGTGGGGCCAACCCGCTGGTCTTTGTGTTCAGACCCATATACGCTGCCCCCCCAGTCCCGCCTGGCCACATGGCAGTCTGCGAGTGCCCCAGGCCCTTTTCAGCCCCAAGTTGGGGTCCTCAAACAAGGCGCTGATCTTGCTCCAGCCAGTCGCCATGCTGCTGTAAGCATCCCACCATCCTGGTGGCCCTGTCCAGGCCCTGGATCCTCTGCCACAGATCCATACAACCCTGCTGCAGGCTTCCGTACTGATGCTCCTGCATGCTGGCCCTGTTCCAAACCAGCCCAGGCTGTAGATGACGTGTTCAAGGCTCCGTACCATGCTCTGAAAGCACCCATACAGATCCGTACTGCTGTGCCTGCCATCCATACTGCTGACATCATCCTCCACACTGGAATACCTGCACGTCTGCTCCGACCTGTCTATGACACAGACATGTGGTAATCCCATACCAGTTCTGCCCTACAGGAAAGCTCGGAGAGCTCTACATTGCCGGGTACTATCCTTTATGTGCCGCCCATGTGGCAGCCCCATGTCATGATTGTTTCTTGTGAGTGTAATGCCCACATGACAGCCAGTCCTCTTTCGCCACCCTAGCCGGGTTAGTGGTGGTTCCTTCAGGTGATGAGCCTCTTCACTTCAGTGGCCTTGGCTCGGCAAAGCTCAGTTGCGTGGGAGAGGAGTGATAGGAGGAAGTGAGACCTTTGCTTGGGCCTGAGAAGGCTGGGCTGGGGTAGAATAAAGCTCCCTCTGAAGGTACATCCCTGGCTCAGGTAATCCGTTCCGCAAGGGTGTGCTATCCATGTGACAGCCCCGTCCTACACTGGTCCACCTCCCCCATGCTCTCCTCATATGGGAGCTTACAAAGAGGGAGGTGACCAGCTATAACATGCAGCCCATTTTTGTGTCCCCCTCCTCTCTTCCTCCTCACCATCCTCTCTTCCAACTTGCCCTACTTGTTCGAAGATGAATTCCACCAGAGGGTATCCTGCAGAGCGGAAGACTGATAGATAGCCCAGGAATTACATAGAATGGCCACCAAGAAAAGTTCTCCTACCGCCACCTGAGTTGACTCCTCTAACTTTGAACTCGCACCCTTCTTCTTCTAACCAGCCTTCTTCTTTTTACAATCTTTGACAAAATATCCTAGCTCATCGCAGTAGAAGTATTTCCAATATCCTAGCTCATCGCAATAGAAGTATTTCCTCTCCTTCTTTCTCTTCTTCTTGTTGTCTTCATTTGAAGAGTCCGCTCTGTCGTCAAATTTGGGCTTGCCTCTGCTAGGCTTACCCTTGCCCTTGTGCTCCTGTCCTGAGTTGTCAAGGCCTTGTCATCCTTAACCATACCAACGTACTTTTTTTTCTCAGTTGCAGCAGTAATGGAACCGCTCCTCGAAAGTCAACAACACTGCCCTATGTCCTGTAGTCATCGTAGTCACAAAACTACCATAGCTCCAGGGGAGCATTTCCAGCAATAGCCTTGCCATCTTAGTCAAGCTCGTCCTTTGACCAACTGCCGCCGATTGATGCCGCACCACCTTCATCTTGGTGATTTGTTCCTGTACCAATTTTCCTTCATCCAGATTCATGTTGTCTCAAGCCGTACAACTCTGTCTCGAGGTCCAAGATTCTCGCCTCATTGTCGAGCTCATACATATCCCTCAATGTCGTCTCGGCCTCGAAAGAAGTGTTCACCATCTGAATATGAGGCAACACCATATCCGCCACCGTACTCACAATGATAGCCAAGGTTTCCGCATCCCCAATCCGCCACCGAGGCTGATGTGGATGGAGTAGTTACGGTGGCCTGAGGTATCAGCTCCGTCCCCGTCCCAATCCCTCACCACTCCCTCAACTCTTTGTTGATCCGAACCTTCATTTTCCACAACAGGTAGTTGGTCCCATCAAGCTTGCCTGTCTCACCAAAATTTAGGATCTTGTATCGATTGGCCATGATAATGAGCTGAAATAGGAAAAGGATTTAGAGTGTCGTACACCTATCTGAACTTGAGCCTCTCACCTGGGTACAATCCTTCAGGCGTCTACTTGAACATGAGCCTCCCTCCTAGGTACAATCTTTTAGACACCGAAGCTAATTCCTCCGAGCAAATGAATCAAGGCCATCCTTCAGCAAGATCCTTGCCTTCAAGCTCCACTTCCCGAGAACATCCCTCAGGGCTCTGATGCCATGTTAGAGGATGAAATCCCATTAGAGGGTATCCCCAGGCAGAAGACTGATAGATAGCCCAAGAACTAACACAAAAGTGTCTCACTATGGAATCGAGCTTCATAACCATGTGTGTTCTTCACAACCATTCATGTGTGTGCAGGCCACCAAATAGACCGTGCTCAAAGACAAATATAGAAGCAACTCTTATATATTTCCATCCGTCCACAAACTGGACAAGATACAATACCAAAAAGGTTCTCCTACTATATGCCTGGCACCTCTAGATCTCTGAGCCTGCGTACTCCACTAAGCTTATGTAGACTCTCTGTCCAAAGGATCTCTTCCACCTTGCTGTCAGGAAACTCAGCCTAGATGGGCTGCCACTCTAGCTCAGTATGCAGCTCTTCTGGGTCACCTTCTCCTCTTGAATGTAGGCCCAACTGCTGCTCCTGTCTGCTGTCTTGCGGGCTGCTTCAAGTGATGAGTGAATGAGGCCCAAAGTTCACCCTTTTATAGGGCTGCATGCACCCTTGAACTGGCCAATTTCCTGCCCCCCTTCCAGCCAACTCAGCCAGGCCCACCGACCCCTCCTTGTGCTGCCTATAAAGCCCCATTTGGAGACACATCCCTAGTCGTTTGCTGGCCCTCCCTGGCCACGTGGCAGGCTGCCACTGGCCTAGGCAGGCCTGCCCACATAACAGCCTGTTTTGCATGCCCTAGGGGTCTTCCAATGCTTGCTGACCTGTGCATTCCTGCCCAGCCTTGTTCCGGTCCTGGAAAAGCTTCCAGCCAGTCCATCTTGAGGTTTCCCTGCACATGATTGTCCTCTCCATCCATGGACAGCCCTGTCGCACTCCTGCACCACTTCTGCCCACCATGGTGGACCTGGTCTGCCACGTATCTCCTTTATCTCTCTATTGCCCACATGGCAGGCTGCAGCCCATGTGATGCCCATGTCATGCCTAAACCTATGACTGTTTGGTCTAACTAGAGGGGCACATATGGCAGTGCCCTCTCCATCTCCCTTGGGAACAAACAACGGAAAAGGTGAAACTTGGAGAAGGTGCAATCACCAAAGGCTCTATGATTCTTGTCTTTCCATAGAGTCCAGAGTCCCCAATAACAAACCCATGTGAAGAAGAGATCAAAACCAGGCCGTTGTGGATAGATTCCATAAAGCTAGAAATGCTTTCCAAAGCAAGTTGTTGGAAACTGTGACTAGAAACATTGCTGACAAAACCGTAAAAAATCATCGCCAAAAGAGATGAGACAATGATTCCCTTGAAGCCAAACACCTGCAACAAACTGCAGAAGCAATATGTCTTCGTGCCAGGAGTTGACCAGAAGGAAAAACTCCAAGCATCACTCTCTATAGAAAAACCTATTGACAAAGAGGCAACTTGCAGTTCCAAACCTGCCGCAATCCCTTCCACCACCACTTAAGATTACAATTCATAGCCCATATACAATTGGCCCTATTTATAATCCAGGGTGGAGGCATCAAAACCCTATATAGGCTGGCTACAGTGATGTCAGCCAATAACAATGGGCAACTGGATGAACCCTGACGATGTAGAGCCCAATCCTTAAGCCGAGAAGTGAGCTCCAATTTTGGGACTGGCAGGAAACATTGAAGCATCTGAGAAATACAATGCCAAAGGGACCAATAGTGTAGCCCCAAACCCTATTGTCTAACTGCCGAAGGAAAAGCCAGAAATGTACCATCAGCCTTAAGCGTTGTGGCAATACACAAACGCGCGCACCGCGCACGGACGCACTTCCTCTTTTTTTTCAAAGAGCCATTTGCATTATATTACAAGGAACCCATCCCCCCAAAAAGTTGGGGACAAGTAGTTACATACACACATACTTTTGTCTTTTTGTAAAAGAACCTTTCATTAAGAAGAAGGTACATTCATAGCTGTCCCAAATACACACACACACTCTCTCTCTCTCTCTCTCTCATAAAACCAGACATATCCCACCTTGCAAATTATACTTTTTTTAAGATGAATGATTGAACAATTTGTTTGTTTGTTTGTTTTGGGTTTAGAAAAGACGTGAAAACAAGAAAAGAGTAATAGTAAGCAACGATGTTCTCCTTAGTATCCAAGCATACGTTGCCCTGGGGTTTCAAAAGATTCCAAAATCACTCAAGTAAACCCAACACTTACTAAGCTTTAAAATCCCAACCCAAATAACAAAACTACGACGGTAGAGCGGAGAAAGAAGAAGAAAAAGAAATGAGAAGAGTTTTTTTAACGTCAAGCCACAAGGCAAGGCCCTCACGGGGTCATCAGATGTCGCTCCAATGGATCAAACTCAACACACCCAGCGACAAGAGTCACTCCCGTACCTCTTTGTGTGTGTGTGTGTGTGTCTGTGTGTCTGTGTCGTTTTAACGTCAAGCCACAAGGCAAGGCCCTCACGGGGTCATCAGATGTCGCTCCAATGGATCGAACTCAACACACCCAGCGACAAGAGTCACTCCCATACCTCTTTGTGTGTGTGTATGTGTGTGTGTGTCGGTGTCAGTGTCGGTGTCGGTGTAGTTTCATATCCGTGATGGGGAGCTCCTCTACCTTCCCCTTCCCCGTCCGTACCCTATCTACCTCACCATCTTCAGTTTCTGCTGTCTCCTCATCCGTACCAGCCCCGGCGTCCGTTCAGCTTTCTGATTCGCTGTCCGTACAGCCTGCTGTTTCACCGTCCGTACCTTCTCAGCCTGTCGACTTGCAGTCCGTACAGCCGTTTGTACGGCCTGCGCCTGCACATCATGTTTCTGTCCCGTCTCCTTCCCCGTTTCTTTCCATACCTGTTTTGTCCGTACAGCAGCCTGCATTTAATGCGCCCGTACAATTCTCTTGTCCTGCGCCGTCTGTACAGCCTGCTGCCAACGCTTCGTCCATACAGTCTGCCCTATTTCCTGTTTCTCTTCAGTCCATACAGGCTGTACCTAACCTGGCTGTACCTCTCTTTCCCTCTGTACAGCTTTTTCCTGTTCCACCTGTTCATGACGCTTCTTCCTCCTTTCTTCCTATCGCTCCCTCATCTGATTCCTTTGTGTTCTCGACATCAGCCCCTCCTGCCTTGCCTTCTCCTGCACATGTTTTTATTCGGCGGAAGCATGGTGGTTTGGTTCCCTCACGTTCTTTCAAATCGGCCAAATCGGATGTTGCGGATGGTCCTTCTTCTTCACTCCAGTTGGATCTTCTTCAACAGCTATGTGCAGCCTCAGTCATGGAAGTTCCTACGTCGGGTTCTCCCCTTGTTTGCTCTCTGGATTCTGCCCCTCTGGTCTTTGGTCTTCGTCAGGCTCAGCAGTTTGGGGTTTGTGTTTATTTTATGGGCAGGATTCTCTCTGCAGCTCATCTTCGTCATTGGGCTGAAGTTGCAGTGGGTCCGAATTGTATTTCTTCCTTTGTCTTTCTGGGCAAAGGGTTCTATTATGCTCACTGCTCTTCAACCAATGTGGTGGAGCGACTGGTCAGTCATGTTGGTGTTCCTAGGGCTAGTTTTTTTGCTTATGTGATGCCCTGGGATCCGCTCTTCGATCCGTCGGCCTCTCTTCTGACTCACTGTCCGATCTGGATTACCCTCAAAGCGCTACCTGTGCCTCTTCTTCAGCATCTTCCTACCCTTGCAATGCTTTTGGGGAGGCCTTTACATGTTCCGAGACCGGAGTTCTTATAGGCCCTTAATGGCTTGGAAATGGCAGAAAATCGCAGCATGGTTGCTCAAGCCTACGCTAATGATTCCTTTTTTACCCCAAAGAATACTCAGAATGATCTTTCCACTTTGATGCAAGCTCTTTTGCTCTATGGTTTGGCAACTGGTCTTCGTGTGAATTTTCAAAAGTCTAAGCTCCTCCCTTTGCATTCTAAAGACTAGCATGGTCACTTATGGCCCATCATGTTGGTTATCCTTTGGGTTGGGGGATCACCCATCATCAGCAGATTGATTGGGTACTTGTCAAGCTTAGAAAAAAGATTGAATATTGGAAACTAGCAACCTAGCCATTGCATGTTCGACTTTGAATAGTGCAGTCCATTCTAGTGGCCTATATTCAATTCTATTTGCCTTTCATCATGTTCATTAAAGCGGATCTTGCTTCTTTCATGTCTATAGTCATGGAAATCTTTTGGCGATCTAAGTATGGCCGGAATAGCCTAAGACTGCTTTCCGTGCGTCGACTATGTTCACCAAAAATGCATGGAGGTCTTAATAGCATTAATATCCAGGTGCACATCCTTGCTCACAAAGGGAAAATGCTGCTGCAATTTATGCAAGGTGATCAACCTTGGGCTGTTATGATTCACTCTCTATTACAGCAAATCGATACTTCTGCCTTTGGTCACTGGCAACCCACTCAATGGGACTTCTTACTTGGTTGCTTTGATGGTACATTGCATGGTTGCCCCTTGGTCTCCAGCTTGCTTCTTGATTGGAAGCACGTCCTTTCTCACTTGGAATGGCATGGCTGCGATTCTCTAATAGGAAATTCCTTGAGGGCTGAAAGCATTCACTGGTCAAAAGCTTTTCACCCACCGCTGGCCTTACAAGAACCTAGACGTTCCTACTTTCTTACTTTCAAAGGAATTACTTCTGTTGCGGATGTCATTCATGATGCTGGAACTGTTTTACCTTTTCCTCTTGCAGCCACACGGTATGGCTTGGGATCTCATTATCGTCCTCCATGACAAAAAATTACTTGTATGCTTTCCCCTTTTGTCCCTGTCGCAGATGTTTGGCTTCTCTGGAGACTGTGCCTCATTTGTTCTAGTTTTGCCCATCCTCCCTTGAGTTCTTGGATTTTCTTCGACAGCGGTTGAGAATGAGATTCCCGTCGACTCCTGCTTTTTGGAAATTCTTATGGCTTTTTGGTTTTCATCCGCGCACTCACGAGTTTGATCTTTTATTTGTTTGGGTCGTTGTTAGGCATTTTGGACTTTGTGGATAAACAGGAATTTAAAGTCTTTGGTCATCCAACATTTTCTTTATTTGCTTTCTTCAAGTGTTCTCTGCAACAATCTTTTTTTGACTGCTTGCAGACTTGCTACATTGATCATGATGTATATTTAGCATATACAGAGATTTTCAGCTGATGTAATTTCTAGCTCCTCGCTTTGAAGTGGCTTTTCTTGTAATATAAACAATCATGGCTTTCACTATATATAAAAAGTGTGTGTGTGTGTGTCCGCAAATTGTGCTCTACCTCTGTCACAGACGTTCCCTCGTCGAGTTTCCCACTTGTCTGCTCTTTGGATTCTGCCCTTTTGGTCTCTGGTCTTCGAAAGGCTCAACAACTTGGAGTCTGCCTCTACTTCATGGGCAGGATTTTATCTTCAGTTCAGCTCCGTCTTTGCGCTGATGTTGCTGTGGGTCCGGATCATATTTCTTCCTTTGTTTTCTTAGGCAAAGGATTTTACTATGCCCAGTGCTCTTCAACTGAGGTGGTAGAGCGCCTAGTAAATGATGCTGGTGTTCCTGGAGCGGGTTTCTTTGCTTATGTTATGCCCTGGGATCCACTTTTTGATCCTTCTGCCACACTCCTCACTCACTGTCCGGTTTGGATTACTCTCAAAGCGCTACCTGTGCCTCTTCTTCAACATCTTTCAACTCTTGCAGCTTTTTTGGGAAGGCCTCTCCATGTTCTGAGACAGGAGTTCTTGCAAGCCTCTCGTGATGTTCGTCTTTGCATTCTGTGGGACATGACGCAGCCCGTGCCATCTACTTTGGATCTTGATTTGGGATTTGCTCATCCGATGCGCATCAGGCTCCATTTTGCATCTTTCCCCACTGCATGTTATCGGTGCCGACAGGTTGGCCATTTTGCACGTGCTTGCCCTTCTATATCCAGGCCCATACCACCTGCTCCTTTTTCAGCTGTCAAGGATACTCTCCCTTCTCCTCCAATTTCTGCCATGGCTTCTTTGGTGAAGTCATCTACTGCTCCGAAGCACTACTGGAGGAAAGTTGATAAATCACAGGTCAATCTTTCTCTTGCTGAAAAAGCTCAGGATTGCACTCTTGTTGAGCACCATCAGTTTCCTTCTCCTCAAGATACGGATGTAACCCTTGCAGAGGGCAAATTACAAGATGCGATGCATGCTATCTCTCAGGATACTGCCCCTGCTCCTATTCAGACTGATCCCCCGAATGAAGTTCAAATGCAGAACCCTATTTCATCGGATGTAGCCTCTTCATCGGAAGATACGGATGTTGAGTTAGCTCCTACGCTTTTGATGCCTGTTTCAGAGTCTTCTTCTGTCAGGGATACAAAAGTAACTTTTTTACTGGAATCTTTCCATCCCATGTTACAACAGATTTTTGACCCTTTGATTCAAAAATTCCAGGTACCAGCCTATATCAAGAAGAATCATAAGGGCAAAAAACAGCTTGTTTTTATTGATGGTGTAGTTTCATCACTGCATCAGTTTTTACAGAGCAACAATTTGAAGCTGGAGGATGTTGTGTTTGATTCTCCTCCAGCTTGATATGTAACTTTTTAACTTGGCTACCTCAGGACTTTTGCACTGAGGTTTTACTTGTAAAACTTTTTCCTTGTACTTATTGGTGGGTTTTTACCTCTTTTGAGGTTTCCCACAGAGAAATATAAAGATTTCACTTTTTAAAAAAAAGAAAGTGTGTGTGTGTGTGTGTGAGTCTAATGTCATGTACATTGATTTCATGTTAATTTTATAGCTACTGGTTTCACAAAAAAAAGTGTGTGTGTGAGACGGGTGTGTGTGTGTGGTGTGTGAGAGAGAGAGAGAGGACCTGCAGCCCTTACTCCAGCCTTCCCATCAGCCCCCTAGCTCCCCCAAACCAGCCCGTTTGCATCAGCTACCTGCTGCGCCACATCAAAGTTCAAAAAACGACGTTTTGGAGCATTAACTACCTGCCGTACAGCCCGTCATAATTCCGTACAGGTGTACGGACCTGTACAGCCTGTCCCGCCCTGCTCAGGCTGCTGCTGCCAGTTCATTCCTTGCTCCTGGGTCGTTTTTATGTAGGGTTTTGCTCACGGACTGCATCTATACGCTGGTTTTGAGGGCTCTTTGTTCCCCTTTCTCTCACATTGGGTTTCTAAGTCCTGTGTACTCTTTTCATCGCCAGAATCTCCCCTCTCTTTCTGAAAAATAGTTCATCTGGGAACTTTTACTGGTTTTTTTCTCCTTTTCTTCTACAGAACTTGTCTTTTCTTTTCTCTAAATCCCTACATCTCTCTTTCCCCTTCTTCTCCTTGCAAATACACTATTTTCTTCTTCTCTGTGGGCTGTTTTTTCTTTTTGGGACTGTTTTTTCTGTATTATCACATTACAAGTACCTCCTTTTTGGGTTCCATCCTCTTCCGAAGACATGGCTGAATACTCTTATGAAAAAACTTTTCAAAAGGATCAACTGTTCAATGCAAAAAGCAAAAGCAGGCTGAGGTCAGCATGACCTAGTGCATGATTCTGTTGAAGCACAACTAGTTTATGATGTCATGCATGAAGGATTTGGAGACACAAGGAAAGAGTGGAAAGACTCTGTTCCTTCGGTTGGTCTCATGGTTGAAGTGGATGAAATCCAGTTAGAGAATATGCCGAAAATGCTGTTATTTTATTTTTCCCAGGTCGGATGCCACCTGCTGAGGAGGTAGGCAACTGGTTGACCCACACACTGGCTAGCTCATTTGTTCGAAAGGTACACTATGCAGCCAGAGGTTTTTTTGAGGTCATTATGGTAGATGAGATTCACAGACAAATGCTTTTGGAACATTCGCCCCTCTCTTTTGGACAGCAAATGGTGCACGTTTTGCCATGGTCTCCCAACAAGGGATTTTCAGGCTTTGATCCGCCGACACAGATGTCTGGTCTGGGTTGAAGTTGTAGACTTCTTGCAATGCGTGGCTTCACTCTTGCCTAAAATTGTAGCGACTTTAGGCAAAGTGGTTTGCCCACCATGGCCTAATGGCAACTCAAATCGATTTTGCATTCTCTGGGATACTGACAATCCCACACCAGAGTCTTATTCAGTCACGGTGAACAATGTTGACATGGGAAGTGCTTTTTATAAATTGAAATGGGGATTATTTGCAGGGGCTTGCTTTGAATGTAAAAAATGTGGGCACATGGCTTCGCAGTGTCCAATGCGTCAACATAAAATGCCTCCTGCCACTTTGCCTGCTCAGATGCCCACTAAGGATGCTCCTGCCTCTATTGGGAATAAAAATAGAGGTGATAGACAGTTTTTTGTGAATCAGGATAAAATCAAACCTCCAGTGATTTCAAATGGAGTCGCTTCTTCCCCTTTGCTTCCTGCTATTCAACCCTCAGCAAAAGGACCGAAACCTCCAACTGATGGATGGCAAAGTCCAAGAAAAGTTAATTCTGTTCGACGACCTCCACCCCCTCGCACTTGGAATGGTGCATCTTCTAGTGGAAACTCTCCAGAGGTCAATTCAGGAATTGGGATCACATGGGCTGCAGTGACAGCTAGCAGAACCCTCTTCCCTGAAGAAGAGGTTGATGCTTTGCTGTCCACTCCTCAAGCGGATGTCTCTTCTTAGGGAAGAGGCCCTTACCCTGAGGTAGAAATGCAGGGTTGACATCCTGAAGGTTGCTGCTGTACATAGCTGTTTTTCTCCTATAAATATCTGTAAATATGACTGCTCATGTCAACTGCTTTACACTTAATGTTCAGGGGATGAGTGACAGTAGGAAATGGAAATATGTGTGGCTGTATATCAATAGATTTCAGCCTAACATAGTGGCATTACAAGTACACAATCAACATGTCTATGTAGGAAAGACAGGTCAACTGTGGATATATCTTCTATGCTGGGGAGCACTCTTTCTCAAGTGTAGTCTTTCTTATAAAGCATGAGCTTCAACCAGTTATTGCTTTAAATGACAATCAAGGCAGAAGGATTATTCTTCAATGCATCATTCAAGGCGAGGTGTTTGAATTTGCTTCTGTCTATGCACCTTAAACTTCTCGGGATAGAACTGCAATTTGGGATGCCATGCAATGATATCCAAGGAGATATCATGCCTTTATATGTGGGGATTTCAATAATACTCCGCAACGGGGTGACAATACATCAGGAAATAATCATATGTTAACCCCTGAAAGGCATGCATGGTCTCAATTACTGATGCATCTTCATTTGGTAATCTTTGGAAGGAATTGCAGCCTTTGTCACCAAGATACACTTTCCAACATAATGCCCTTTCTTCTTATCAGGCATGTCTGGATCACTGGTATAGTGTAGCTCCACAACAAAATGATGATTTTACATGCAAAATGTGGATTGACTATGCCTATGTGCATTCAGATCATGCACCTTTATGGTTGAGGTTATCCTTCTATGATATGCCAGATGATAGACTGCCTCAAAGGCGACATCTAATTGTGAACAATAGCTATTTGCAGCATGTTGTTTTCAAGGCCATGGTTACTGAAGCATCTCACTCTGTCTTCTCAGAGCCACTTTGATATTGATAATGCATGGGATTCTTTTGATTCCAAAATGCAAGTTGTAATTAGAGGTTATGGCAAGTCTTACATGAGGACTCTGAGGGAAAAGTTGCTCATGCCAAATTGCCTTGTCAAGACCTCACTGAACTCAGTCATCTTCGTCCATTGTCCTTGCATGAGCAAACAACACTATGCCAAGCTAGACAATGTCTTCAAATCAATGATCACAGGAAACTGGCTAAATGGGAGACTAGAGCAAGACAAAGAGCTTTTACAGATAAAGGCTGCTCTTCCAAACAATTTTTTAAAAGCTTGCATCAGAAGAGATTAAAAACAAAAATTTGCAGGGTGCTTCTGCCTGATGGTTCATGGACTACATCACGGTCACAGCTTGCTTCTGTTTGTGTACATCATTTCTCTCAGCAGTTTGGTTCTGCAAATCCTCCCTCACAGCAGGTTTTGTCTGCAAGAAACTTACTTTTACAGCATGTTTCTCCTATTATTTCCACTACTTAAGCTTTGGAATTGGAGGAACCCTTTACTGAGAGGGAATTGTCAGATGCAATCAAATCCTGTGGTAGATGGAAATCTCCAGGATGGGATGGTCTTATAGTTGAGTTTTTTCTAGAATATCGGCCTCTTTTGAAGCATACATTGCTGCATATGGTGAACTCTGCTTGGCAAAATCTGAAAATGCCAGACACATGGAAGAGAGGTCTTGTTAAACTCCTTCCAAAAAAGCAAATTTGTGAATCTTTGGCTGATTGGACACCTATCACGCTTATGCCAATCATTTACAAAGTTACTACCAAAATAATTGTTGATCGGCTAAAAGGTTATTTACATGATGGGTTGCATCCTGCGCAATATGGTTTTGTTCCTCGTAGGCATATCATAGATAACATTGCTAATGCTTATGTTGGAATCAAATATGCCAAATATATGCAGCAGGATGTTTTGCTATTACAAGTTGATATTGCCAAAGCTTTTGATACTGTAATTGGGACTTTATTTCATCCACTATGCACGCCTTGGGATTTGGCACAAAAATGCAGCAAGTTATCAATTGGCTATATCAAGATAGTAAAGCTACCTGCATACTTTCAGGGGATATTTCTACAACCTGGACTCTTGGTTGTTCTGTTCGGCAAGGATGTCCCCTCGGTGCTTTACTTTTTGCCATAGCCACTCATCCAATGCTTCAATATATGGACCACCTCTTGGACACTGGCATGTTGCACGGATTGGAAATTCCTAGCAGCAGTACCATGATCGCTCAAGCATATGCTGATGATTCTTTCTTTACCCCGAAAAATACTCGGAGCGATCTCTCCATGATTATGCACGCTCTTTCTACATATGGTTTGGCTGCTGGTCTCGTGTCAATTTTCAGAAATCAAAATTATTTCCGTTGCATGCTAAAGACTGGCATAGTCTTTTGTGGCCTGGGAAAATTGTTCCAACTTCTCAATTGATTTGACATCTTGGCTAGCTATCCTCTAGGTTGGGGGCTCACTCGTTCTCAACAAACTGATTGGGTGCTCACAAAGTTGAGGGCGAAACTTGAATATTGGAAGCTTGCAACTTGGCCATGACGTGTTCATTTGCGAATAACGCAATCCATTTTAATAGCATACATACAATTCTATCTGCCTCTCATCATGTTCAATAAGGCAGATCTTGTTTCCTTTATCTCTGCTATCATGGAGATTTTCTGGTGTTCAAAAAATGGCAAGAAAAGTCTCAGATTACTCTCTATGCATCGTCTCTGCTCTCCAAAGATGCACGGGGGTCTGAACATACTCAATATTCAAATGCATATACTTGCTCACAGGGGGAAAATGATGTTGCAGTTTATGCAAGGGGATCAGCCTTGGGCTTTCATGATCCGCTCTCTTTTGTTGCATATTGATACTTCTGCTTTTGGGCATTGGCAGCCTACACAGTGGGATTTCCTACTTGGCTCTATTCAAGGCAAGATGAGAGGCTGCCCTTTTGTCTCTCCTTTGCTTCTTGATTGGAAGCATATTTTATCCCACTTGAAATGGAATGGCAGAGATTCTTTGTCGGGAAATTCCTTGAGGGTTGAGAATATTTATTGGTTCAAAGTATTCCACCCTCCTTTGGCTATACAAGAACCCAGACGTTCTTATTTTCTATCTTTCAAAGGCATTTCTTATGTGGCGGATGTACTTCAAGATGATGGCACTCTTTTATCTTTTTCTATGGCTGCTAGCAAATATGGTTTGGGAGCTCATTACCATCCTTTATGGCATCAAATTTCAGAAATGCTTCGACCGTTCTTGCCGGTACCTCATTTGGAACTTTAGAATAGGCTTGAAGATTGGAGTCTACATTCTTCTTCCTCTTAAGCCCGTCCTTTGAAGCTCTCACATATCACAATGCCTTCTCTGTATAAAGTGTTATAACTTTCGCCTTGGATTTTTGACAGAGCAAATTTTGTTTGGCATATGTATCGCCCACTAAAGTGGTGGAGAAAGCGGCTGCGTCTCCTTTGGCATTATAAAGTCCCTCTTCGACAACAGCTTTTCCTTTGGCGAGTCCTACTTGGCATTTTTCCATTTGGGCAGTTACTCGCGCATAGACATATTGCTCCGGCAGCTTGCCACAGATGTCTACATTCTGCTGAATTTGTGCTTCACATCTTTTGACACTGTCCACACACTTGTAATTTTCGAGCGAGATTTCCTACTGTTACTTTTGGCAGGTTCTTCTAGTTGTTTGGTTTTCATCCAACTAGACAGGGTTTTAATTTGTTTTTTGTTTGGGTGCGCTACTGGGCACTGTGGACTCTATGGATGGACAGAAATCATAGAGTTTTTGGTGATCCTACTTTTCCATCTTTTCTTTTTTTCAAATGATCTCTGCAGCAATCGTTCTATGATTGCTTTCAGACTCATTTGATTGATCATGATGTATATACAGCTTATACTGAGATTTTCAGTTGAGTAGTAGTTACTCCACTTTTGAAGTAACTATGAATGTAATTTTTTTACAGCAATAAAATATTTCTTCTCACAAAAATGTGTGTGTGTGTGTGTGTGAGACCACTCCTCCTGCTCCTTCCTCAGCAGTCAAGATTACTCCCCCTTCTCCTCCGGTCTCTGCTATGGCTTCGCTGGGTAAGCCTTCATTCACTGCTCCGAAGCATTACTGGAGGAAGGTAGATAAATCACAGGCCAATCTTTCTGCTGCTAAAGAAGCTCAGGCTCAGTCTCCTGCTGAGCACCACCAGCCTCCTTCTCCTCAAGATATGGATGTTCCTCTTGAAGAGGGGATTATATAGGATGATGTACATGTTTTATCTCAGGCTGATACTCGGAGTAAAGCTGAAACGACGAGTCGTGATTTATGATGCAGCTCCTTCTTCAAATGGTACTGATGTTGATTCAGTTCCTTCGACTGTGATGATCGTGGATGCAAATGTTCCTTTTTCTCTGGATTCTTGTCACCCTTGGTTACAACAGGTTTTTGACCCTGTGATTCAAAATTCCGGCCGCCAACTTATATTAAAAAGAATCACAAGGGCAAAAAACAGCTAGTTTTTATTGATGGTGCAGTCACTCCACTGCATCACTTTTTACAAAGCAACAATCTAAAACTGGAGGTACAAAGCAACAATCTAAAACTGGAGGATGTTTTGTTTGATTCTCCTCCAATGGATATGTAACTTTTTACTGGGCTACCTCATAAGTTTTTCTCTAAGGCTTTACTTGCGTCACATTGCACCACCCACCTGTTTACGGTGTCACGCTCCTTCAGAGACTGTCCCTCATTTGCTTTGGCATTGCTCGTCTACTCGCAATCTCCTTGGGAAAATTTCAGATCTTCTTCGCCTCCGTTTCCCGAGTCACATATTTGGGAAACATTTTTGGCTATTTGGCAGATTTAGAAGGCCTTTATCTCAATACTCCCTCTTTCTCTCATGGGTGAGATATTGGGCGCTTTGGACAATCTGGGAAGAGCACAATTTGGCATACTTGGGCCGCCAGTTTCAAAAGTCATATGAATCTTTTAGAGCCTCATTGCGGCAATCTTTATATGATGCCTACCATGAGGGTGATCTGCATGCATCTTGCATTGAGCTTTTCTTTTTATGCTTCTGATCTGTGGGATACTCTCCATTTTTTGGAGACTTTCCCTCTTGTAAAGTTATGACAATATAAATACACTGCACTGGATTTTACCAAAAAAAAGTGTGAGAGAAGGTAGGGGTGTGTGTGTGTGTGTGTGTGTGTGTGTGTGTGTATGTGTGTGTGTGTGTGTGTGTGTGTGTGGTGTGTGTGTGTGTGTGTGTGTGTGTGTGGTGAGAGAGACGAGAGAGCGTGAGAGAGGAGGTCGACGCAGAGCCAGGTCCCCGTTCAGCTCCCTTTCCGTCCGTACATCTGTACGGACGACGTACGGTTGTACGGCATTGTACGTACAATTTCGGCTCATCCCTGCGATGCCTCGTCTGAACCCGCTGCTGTTCATCTCGCTATTGAATTTTCCCTTTTGAACTTCCTTCTGTTCGTCCATACCTCCTTGCCTCTTCCGTATAGTATCGTCCCTTCTTATCCCATCAGCCTCTCCTTTTCATACAATTCTGTCTATCTTCTCTGTTTCAGTATTCCGTTAAGGTTCAGTCTTCTTCTCCGTATCTCCGTACAGGGCCTCCGTACGTCCGTACATCCCTAGCTCCTCCGTACAGCCTAGCCCCATCGTGTCCCCTCACCGCCTCTATTCCGTACAGTTCTGTCAGCTTTTCTGTGTCAATATTCCGTACTGTTATGTCGCTTATCCGTACATCTGTACGTACCACACTCCGGTGTCCCTCCCGTACAGTTCTGCTAGTTTCTCCTTTCGTCAGTATAGTGCTTCAGCCCTCTCTCTTTCTCATCGCTTGATATTTGTTGAATCCATCAACCTCCATGGCAGAAGCAAACAAATATTATGTCAAGAGAGCACTCTCTCCTGAACCCAAACGACAATCAAGGGAAACCTCTCCCCCCATAGCTCCTTCTTCTGAAGATGCTTCCTATGTGTTTGATATGTTGAATGAGGATTTTCAACAAAGTAGAAGGGAATGGATTCAACCTGCTCCGGAACTCACTTACAAAATGAAGTTGCCTTCTCTTGTGCATCCTTTGAAGAAGCTCTCTCAAACTGCAGTGATCATCTTTTTCCCAGGCAAAATTCCCTCTGCTAATGATGTCGGACAATGGGTGAATTCTCTCCTAGGTGGATGCTATGTAGAAGGAGTCTATTTTGCCTCCCGAGGATTTTATGAAGTACATCTTTTGGATGCCTTGACAAAACAAAAGATGTTGGAAATGTCTCCTTTATTTTTTGGTCGACAAATGGTGCATATTATGCCCTGGTCCCCTAATAAGGACTACCAGAATCTCATCAAGCATCACTGCCCTGTATGGGTTGAAGTGGTTGATTTTCCAGATTACATGAGAACAGAGCTTCCAGGTTTAGCTATGACATTGGGACAAGTGATCTGTCCTCCTCGTCCCACAGGTAATAAAAATCGCTTTTGCATCTTGTGGGATACTGATAGACCGACCCCCTCCTCTATTGCAGTTGAGATTGAGGGTGTTAATTTGGGAAAAAGATATTTCACTTTAAAATGGTGCATTTTTGCTGGAGCTTGTTTTTCTTGTCACAAGTTTGGGCATCTTGCTTCAGAGTGTCCCTCTATCCTTCATCCACCTCCTCCAGCAGCTATCCCTCTACCATCTAATAAAGGAGGTCAGAAGACATATGTGGAAAAGATTGAAGTTAAAGGAGCAAAGCCTTCAATTCATACAGGGAGCCAGGCAAATTCAGCTCAACACAAGGATAAAAGAAAAAGCAAGTTGGGGGAAAATAACCCATCTTCTCATGAGGGATGGCAGACTGCAAAGAAGACGGTGCCCCTCAAACAAAGACCTCTCCAATCTCGTAATTGGGATGCCTCTGCTCCTTCTCCAGGACAATCTTCTACCTCTTCAAGCAACCCCATCTTAAAGGCATGGGTTAATGCAGTCAAGAAGGGTCTTCCCCTTTGTGAAGAAGATGATATTATCAGGGAATTGGATGCTAAGGGTCAGCAAGACCCTGTGGCAATGGCAGAGGCTTGAGGCCTCCTGTTCTTTTTGAGGACAGAACATCTCTTGTATATATTTTCATGCGTGCTTCTCTTAAATGTTTTTCCTATAATATATAGGGCCTCTGCAACCAGAATAAATGGAGGCTTTTATGGCATTATATAAATACAACTCATCCGGATGTTGTGTGTCTACAAGAGCATAATCAGCATTTTTTGGCTGGCCAGCATGGGTTTTTTTTTGGATATGATATATTTTATTCAGGATCTGAACAGTTCTCTGGGCTGTGCATTTTAGCCAGACATGATCTGCAACCCTGGATAGCATATAATGATCTTGGTCGACGATGGATGATTATCCAATGTATGATTAATGGAGAGATTTTTGAAATAGGATCTTTGTATGCTTCTCAAAATTCAGCTTCAAGAGCTCAAATGTGGAACTCCATCAAGCAATATCCTTGGTCTTCAAATGCACTACTTTGTGGTGATTTCAACAATTCTCCTCACTCGAAGGACAACACTACACATAAATCCCATATGCTGCCCTCTGAAATTCAGCAATGGGAACATATGACATCCATCATCTCTTCAATTTGCAGATTTATGGACAGCAACTCACCCATCAGTTATGGGATTTACATATCATCATAATGCTTTCACAGAATATTGGGCCAGGCTTGATAGATTTTATCTCATTCATGCTCAGCAATATGATGAATATACATGTCAAATGCGGACTGATTATTCACAGCAATTATCTGATCATACTCCACTATGGCTCATTCTTTCTTTTGGTATGCCTCTGGATGACTTGCAGCTCTCTTCAGTCAGAAATTTACAGGTCAATCAATTATATCTCTCTCATGAAAATTTCCAGCATATGATCAGATTGGCTTGCAGGCCATTGCTTTCCCATGCTCAGGAGGATCTGGACTTTGCTTGGACCTCTTTCATACATCGTATTCAAAATGTCATTAAGGAATATGGAAGATGGTACATGGCAGAAACCAGACAGCATATCCAGTGGGCAAAATCATACAAGCAGTATTTGGTACAGATTAGTCATCAAAGATCTCTATCTGATTCTGAGCAGCATTTATTGTCTTGTGCTTCCTCCATAATTGATGCCAATGATAAATGCAAGTTGTCCAAATGGCAGATCCGGGCCAGAGCTAAACCCATGCTAGATAAGGGCTGTTCCTCGAAATCTTTTTTTCGGAACTTACATGCACATAGACAAAGCCAATCTATCATGAGGGTCAGGAAACCAGACGGCCTTTGGACCCAGACTCTATCTCAGCTAGAAAAACAATGTTTGGATCATTTTCAGCTTCTCTTTTCTCAGCCATCTTCTTCTACACCTCAGGTTATTTCAGCCCGTAACAAATTTACTGAGTTTGTTTCTCCTATTGTCTCCTTGCAAAAAGCCTCAATGCTGGAAATGTCTTTTTCGGATGTTGAATTGGATGAAGCTCTTAGGCATTTGGGTAAACATAAATCCCCTGGTTGGGATGGTCTGATGGTTGAATTTTTTGAAGCCTTTTGGCCTGAACTGAAGGGTCCAATTCTGCAGTTTATAAATGTAGCCTGGCAGCATCAACATCTTCCCTCAGCTTGGAAGCATGGTTTGGTTAAGCTTGTGCCCAAAAAACCTCTATGTGAGACTATGGACGACTGGAGACCCATCACTTTGATGCCGGTTATATACAAACTGATTGCCAAAATGTTGGTACATCGGATAAAGGATATCCTTCATGAAGGCCTTCATCCAAGGCAATATGGTTTTGTTGTTCCTAGACGGCACATACATGACAATATCTCTAACACTATCATCGCAATGGAATATGCAAAATATTCAGCACAAGATGTGTTGGTCATGCAGGTGGATGTGGCTAAGGCTTTTGATACAGTACAGTGGGATTATGTTTCTCAAATCATGTTAAAACTTGGTTTTGGTCCAAAGCTAGTTAATGTCATATATTGGCTTTACTCAGATTCCACTACACAATGCGTTATAGGGAATCATTTGTCTGAGTCTTGGACTCTCGAACGCTCAGTTTGACAGGGATGCCCTCTCAGTGCTTTGCTCTATGCCATTGCTTCACACCCTTTGCTACTTTATATGGATCACATGGTTGATACTGGACAGCTAGAGGGGCTTCAGATTTCTGGTTCACGACCCTGCCTTGCACAGGCCTATGCAGATGATTCATTCTTCATGCCAGAGAATAGTCCTTTGGAGATTCGCCTCTTGATGGATACCCTTTCAGAATTTGGGTTAGCAGCTGGTCTTAAAATTAATTTTCAGAAATCAAAACTCTTGCCACTCAAGCATTGTGATTGGCATGCTATCTTGAGGCCACGCCAGATTGTTTATCCGGAAAACATAGTAAGACATTTGGGCTATCCCATTGGCTGGAAAATCAGCAATAAGCAACAAATGTCCTGGGTGGCAAACAAAATTCAGAACAAATTAGAATATTGGAAGATCTCCACTTGGCCTCTGCATGTACGGCTTCGAATTGTCCAGTCTATTGTTCTAGCTTATGTCCAGTTCTATCTTCCTCTATTACATTGGTCATCTTGAGATCTCACTTCCTTTATGTCTCAAGCCATGGAGATTTTTTGGAAAACAAAGCTTCATAAAAAGGCTTTACAGCTGCTCAAAATGGACTTGCCCTGCTCACCAAGAATGCATGGTGGTTTGAATATGATAAACATCAAATTTCATGTGTTGGCAAGAAAGATCACTATGCTCAAGACATTTTTTGAACAAGAGCAGCCTTGGTCTATCATGTTGGCAATTTTGTGTGGACAGATGAGCACTAATGCTTATGGACACTGGCTAGTTGATCCATCGGAAGTAGTGCTTGGCAAATTGCAAGGTAAAATCCCTCGTTGTCCATTTTCCAATTCCTTGATTCAGGACTGGAAGCAAGTACTCTCTCACATCAAATGGTCTCCCCATCCTGCTTCTTTAGCTTCTTCACTCAGAATGGAAAGTATTCATTGGAGTGCTGTCTTTTCCTCTCCCCTTGCTGTTCAACAACCCATCAGAGCTTACAATCTTATGAAAATGGGTATCCGGTTCATTGATGACGTAGTGGATATGCAAGGAAATATTCTCACTTTTCCAGTAGCATGTCGACAATACAATTTGGGGATGCATCATAGACCCATTTGGAAAGCTATTGCTGATCTCTTACTCCCTCTGATTCCGATTCCAACATTGAATGTCAGAGACACGCTTCAAGATTGGCACATTTGGTCTCCAAATACAACCATATCCTCTAAGCCTTTGAATTTATTGACTTCTATACAGGCTTATCGTTTGATATTACCTCCTCCCTGGATTGCCCATCATGCTAATTCTCTATGGCATTTGAACAAGTCATTAGCCTGGTGGAAAGGAAGATTGCAATTGATATGGAAGTTGAAAATGCCTTTGAAGCAACGACTCTTTCTATGGCGATGTATTGTTGGTATTCTTCCAGTAGGGGTGAAATTGGCTCAAAGAAGGATAGCTTCGCCCCTTTGTCCAAGATGTCATCTTACATCTGAGAGTATTCCGCATTTACTGTGGTTTTGTTCATATTCCAGAGACCTTCTAGACAGAATCTCCTATTTCTTATCTCTCAAATTCCCAGCTCACAGGTTCTACAGGTTTTTCTGGATATATGGCAAACTATCAGCTTCTTTATCACAGTATTCTCTTTTCTTCCACTGGATCAGATACTGGGCCTTATGGACCCTCTGGTTATAGCGCAATCAAGCATATCTGAATTCTCCACTTCAGTAGCCATATGAGTTCTTCCGAGCCTCATTGCGGCAGTCTTTATATGATGCCTTACATGAGGAAGATTTAGATGTTTCTTGTATTCAGCTTTTCTTTTACTGCTTTTGATGGATAGGGCTTTGGCTCTATTTTGAGCTCTGCCCAGATGTAAATGAATGTATCATAATATAAGTATCTTGGTTTTACCCAACAAAAAAAAAGTGTGTGTGTGTGTGTGTGTGTGTTCTAGGCATATCCAAGCCTTTGAATTTATTGACTTCTATATAGGCTTATAGTTTGATATTACCTCCTCCCTGGATTGCCCATCATGCTAATTCTCTATGGCATTTGAACAAGTCATTAGCCTGGTGGAAAGGAAGATTGCAATTGATATGGAAGTTGAAAATGCCTTTGAAGCAACGCCTCTTTCTATGGCGATGTATTGTTGGTATTCTTCCAGTAGGGGTGAAATTGGCTCAAAGAAGGATAGCTTCGCCCCTTTGTCCAAGATGTCATCTTACATCTGAGAGTATTCCGCATTTACTGTGGTTTTGTTCATATTCCAAAGACCTTCTAGACAGAATCTCCTATTTCTTATCTCTCAGATTCCCAGCTCACAGGTTCTACAGGTTTTTCTGGATATATGGCAAACTATCAGCTTCTTTATCATAGTATTCTCTTTTCTTCCACTGGATCAGATAACTGGATCAGATACTGGGCCTTATGGACCCTCTGGTTACAGCGCAATCAAGCATATCTGAATTCTCCACTTCAGCAGCCATATGAGTTCTTCCGAGCCTCATTGCGGCAGTCTTTATATGATGCCTTACATGAGGAAGATTTAGATGTTTCTTGTATTCAGCTTTTCTTTTACTGCTTTTGATGGATAGGGCTAGGTGTTGCTTCAGAGGAAGTGTGCGCGTGTAGAGTGTGGAGGGCAGCGATGGAGATCTCCTCCTCTGCACAGCCAGCCCCGTCTTCCTCTCTGTTTCCGTCCGTACAATCCCCCTCCACGACCTTGCTGCCTACTATGTCTTCTGTACAGTTGTCGTCAGCTGTACGGCCTTCCGTACCACTTCCGTGCAGCTTGCTGCCTCCCGTACCGCCGCCCGTACAGCAGCCCATACAGCAGCCCATACAGCCTCCCCTGCAGCCTCCCGTACCGCCGCCCGTATAGCTTCCCCTGCAGCCCCCCGTACAGCTTCCCCTGCAGCCTCCCATACGTTTCCCGTACTCTGTGGATCTCCCTGTACAGCCTTTCGTCCTTGCTGTACGGCCTTCCGTACAAGTTGTACGGTCGATCGTACAGCCTGTACAGTCCCCTGCGCAACCTCCTTCCCCTTTTGTTTTCTCCGCCTCAGCACCTCCTTCTACCTCTGCTCCTACTCGCGTTTTTCTTCGGCGAAAGCATGGTGGTCTGCCTGCTTCCCCTTTCATCAAATCGGCAAAGCTGGATGATTCTGATGGCTCTTCTTCTTCCCTCCAGCTGGATCTTCTTCGCCAATTATGCTCTGCCTCTATGACAGAAGTTCCTTCATCGAGTTTCCCGCTTGTTCATTCCTTGGATTCTGCCCTTTTGGTCTCTGGTCTTCGATAGGCTCAGCAATTTGGAGTCTGCCTCTATTTCATGGGCAGAGTTTTATCTTCACCTCAGCTTCGTCATTGGGCTGATGTTGCAGTGGGCCTGGATTGTATTTCTTCCTTTGTCTTTCTAGGTAAAGGATTTTACTATGCCCACTGCTCTTCGACTGAGGTGGTAGAGCGCCTTGTCAATGATGCTGGTGTTCCTGGAGCTGGTTTCTTTGCATATGTTATGCCCTGGGATCCACTTTTCGATCCTTCTGCAACACTTCTGACTCACTGTCCGGTTTGGATTACTCTCAAAGCGCTGCCTGTGCCTCTTCTTTAGCATCTTCCAACTCTTGCAGCTTTTTTGGGAAGGCCTCTTCATGTTCCGAGACAGGAGTTCTTGCAAGCCTCCCGTGATGTTCGTCTTTGCATTCTGTGGGATATGACGCAGCCCGTGCCATCTACTTTGGATCTTGATTTGGGATTTGCTCATCCGATGCGCATCAGGCTCCATTTTGCATCTTTTCCCACTGCATGTTATCGGTGCCGAAAGGTTGGTCATTTTGCACGTGCTTGCCCTTCTCTATCCAGGCCTATACCACCTACTCCTTCTTCAACCGTAAAGGTTACTCTCCCTTCTCCTCCAGTTTCTGCTATGGTTTCTTTGGCGAAGCCCTTTACTGCTCCGAAGCACTACTGGAGGAAGGTTGATAAATCACAGGCAAATCTTCCTCTTGCTGAAGAAGCTCAGGATTGCACCCTTGTTGAGCACCCTTGTTGAGCACCATCAGTCTCCTTCTACTCAGGATATGGATGTACCTCCTGCAGAGGGCAATTTACTGGATGATATGCATGCTCTCTCTCAGGATACTGCCCCTGCTCTTACTCAGATTGATCTTCCAAATGAAGCTCAAATGCTGAACCCTACTTCATCAGATGCAGCTTTTTCATCGGAAGATACGAATGTTGATTTAGCTTCTTTGCCTTTGATGCCTGTGCTAGAGTCTTCTTCTGTCAGGGATGCAGAAGTACCTTTTTTACTCGAATCTTTTCATCCCATGTTACAACAGGTTTTTGACCCTGTGATTCAAAAATTTCGGATACCAGCCTATATCAAGAAGAATCACAAGAGCAAAAAACAGCTTGTTTTTATTGATGGTGTGGTTTCATCACTGCATCAGTTTTCACAGAGCAACAATTTGAAGCTGGAGGATGCTGTGTTTGATTCTCCTCCAGCTTGATATGTAACTTTTTACTTGGCTACCTCATGACTTTTGCTCTGAGGTTTTACTTGTAAAAACTTTTTCCTTGTACTTATTGGTGGGTTTTTACCTCTTTTGAGGTTTCCCACACAGAAATATAAAGATTTCACTAAATAAAAGAAAAAAGTATGTGTGAGAGAGAGAATTAATGACCTTAGATTATTCATTAAAATAAAAGAAACACCATTGCAAATACAAAGAAACAAAAGAAACACCAATGCAAATACAAAAAAACAAAAGAACCAAACAGAGGTGTATCAAAGCAAAAACTTACTGAGAACCAGATGACATCCATAGATAGTACAAACCTAAAGACTCCAAAGAAAACTGTCTCTGATGCTCTCCACTTTGGATTTCGATATCCAAGGATCCTAACCACACTCAAAGCCAAAATTCCACATACATAACAACTATAATGACGAACAGACCGGGTTTTCTTCAATACTTTTCTGGCCTTTTTGGAGCAGTAACATGACTAAATTACAAAATTGAGAGGTAACAGTGCTCTTACTTATACAAAGACGATGACCCATAGAATTGGGAAGTGGTTGTTCCATATTCATCCATATTACAAAGGTCTATGTGAGGCATTCTTATGATATTCAACATAGGATACTCACGGCATTGCTACTTATCATAAATCCCATCGCATAAACCTAAAGAAGATTGAGTAATGCTGAGATCTAAGAAACTGCAAAAGTTTCCAATTGCTATACATTTTCTATATATATACCTTTGTAAGACTAGAATATGTCCAATCATACAAATTTAGATTGTTTGTTGTTCTAAAGACCAAAAATCTATACAGAAAATAAAAGAGAAAATGAAAGAGAAGAAAAAAGAGATAAACAAAAACTTTTATGAAAAACAAAAGGAAGACATACTTAGCAAGCAAAGCAACACTTATGTCATCATCAGTGCCCAAGCAAAGCACACGGATAAATTCATAAAATTCACAAGGATAAATTCCTCCATCGGAGACAAATAAGTGATGTATGAACATCCTAGACTAACTAAGTCTATAAAGATAATCAAATAGTCTCAAAAGAGATACTTGTCAAATTCATAACTTAAAAAATTAAAGATTGCAGCATTGTTATTGCCCATGGGAATACCAATACTTTGTTCGATTAAAGAGTCCCATAACATTATGAGCAAGTAATCTAAAATTGGGTTCAACCAACAAAGACATGTACAAACTTTTTGTTGTTCTCCTAAATCAAGGTTTTGATTTTTGGATTTCAGCCAATAAAAATCAAATCGTAAGAAACTTTGCATCTATCTTTAGAATCTTGGGAATTGTAAACTTGTGAAACAATCTTTTCTACTTGCGACATCACATCTTCCAAATCTACTTTTAGTATAAGGTGTAGTAAAGCCAAAAGTTTCAAGCTAGATTGGACATATTGGAACAACAGCCTCTCTTTTACAAGTTTCTCCAAAGCTCATGGACATTGGTAACACGGTCTTGAGGTAATAATTCAAACCACCTCGAGACATCTATTAGAGAAGTCTTACATGACAAAGCCTACATGGTAGATTGTTCATCTAGCTCTTTGAAAGTGCTGAGTTTTGGCTCCAAAGCTAAATTTTTGGGAGTTACTTTATCCTAGCCTTCATCTAAGCTTTGTCACAGGTTCCTAGTGTGACTTTATTATTAGTTGGACTCCTATTTTAAGAAGAAATTGTAGTTCAACACAGCTTAAACACGTGTTAGGATTTCTAGATTTGGGTTCTGTCCGAACTTTGCAAATATCATTGTGTTTACACGTCAAATAACACAGAATATAGAAGTATATCAGGATTTATTCCTGGAAGGGGTGGTCCGTCGTCGCAACCCATCCAGTTCCTCTAAACCCTACTCCCCATGTGATTAATGTTAATGCTTTTCTGGTTTAAATTCAATTTCAGTTTCATGGTTATTCAATTTCTAAGTGTTAATGAAATCATTTTTCGTATAAGCACAGCTCCAAAAAGCAAGCTAGGCTCTAGCAGATGTCAAGCAAGTCTCAAGCAAAACCTTCTCTGATACCATGTCAAACTGGATGAGGACACAAACACTTTAAGGATTGCACAAGAGACAAAGCTCCACTCTCTCTCACACATGAACAAGATGATCTCCATGATACATGCCAAAAGGTGCCAAAAGGTCCAAGGCACACCACCTTAAAAGATAGTGCAGCTACTGCCCCAAATAGCCCGCCCTGGTACACACGTGGGTGTGTCTGTGGCGGGCAGGAGGGGGAGGGAGGGGGAGGGGAAAGAGAGGGAGAGAGGGAGGGAGAGAGAGAGCTGCTTGGACTACTGTATAAGCACGGAAGGCCAAGTCCATATTGCAAACAACAAATACGACATAATCACTGCAGACTGGCTAAGGTCATTCACAGCAGGGAAGCATGTTGTTCTAAGGCTGGTCTTGGGCAAGAGCATTTCAGGTTTCCCTTCAAAGCTCAACGATGACCTCACCTCAAAGATTATGGTGACCCTGAAGTTTTGGATCCTCCTTAAAACCTAAAGGTTGGAGCAGTTGGATTGTTAAGGGCCAGTACAAGAGAAGCTGAAGAGCATTTGCAAACCCCCCCCCAAAACACACAAACACAAAGGGGATGGTACAAAGCCATCTGTGTTAATTCATACTTCATACGACTAGAATGTCTCTCATCTTACTAATTTTTGAATTAGTGAAACTGAAGATTAACAAGAAAAGAGCAAACACACAAGCACATGTGCACAGAGAGGAAAACACACACACACACACACGCATGCACGCGCGTGCACATAGAAGCACACAGTATAACACATCTTCAAGAGCACAGACTAACATATATGAGACAACCACGAATACAAGTGAAATAGAACCAAAATGTGAGGACCTAAGCAAATCTCCCTAGTAATACATAAAGACATACAAAACCCATCACTTCCTTTTAACAGTGAGAAAATCTCACATGTGATCCTTAGAAAACCCCTCTATAGATGATGCTGATAACAAATGGAATGAAGATGTGATCAACTCCGACCTGCTTGCCTGTTGAGAGGCAAGGAGAGATATCTTTAAGAGCCAAATGGTCCCTACCATTTAGTGGGGCTGCTGAAAAATTTACAGCAACCATCAGGGGCGAATGGTGGTCAGAGATGCAAAACAAGCCAGAATCTGGAAAGAAGAACTGCTTACTAGAAAAGCAACATATATGTCTCCAAGCATAAATGGCTATCTCCGAACTCGCAAACTGAGGGGCACATAAGAACAGGATACCACCATCTAAATTATCTCAAACAGATTTTTTCCAGATAGGAAGTAGCAGCCAGGTGGCAGTTGCTTTCTAGAAGTGATGGAGTTCAGGCATACTCACACGATGCAGCAAAAACGTAGACATCACATGGGTAAAACTCTATCACTGGATTAGAAACAATGTAGGCAGTAGTGTGAAAGGCCACTTATCAGTGCCTCCATTTTGACTTCCTGTTCTATTGTGACTTTCCCCTCTTCCAGCAGAAGCACCAACCAAACCTCTCCCTCCCAAGACTGAGCTCATTGGGAGGGCCTTTGGAAAGATACTATAATGATTTTTGAGTCTCACATACCGTAACTAATCAAAGTGAACGATATCATCTCTCTCTCTCTCTCTCTCTCTCTCTCTCTCTCTCTCCAGCTTTGATACATTAAAAAATCTGCTCAAAAAAAGCCACCAGGAAAAACATCTTCTCCATCTTATCTGAAGCCCTTACATCCTTGTTCATATTCATATTGATGGGTCATAAGAGTCCAGCTTGGCACACTAGATAATGCATGAGACATAAACCACGTCTGTGAACCCCAAATATAAAACAAAACAGAAAAGGAAGTACCTTCAGAAGTAATTGGTCGCCTTTTTACACACTAAGGAACACAAACCTAGCATTATCTATACAAGTACATCGAAGCGGAGGTCGAAAGCAAATCCAAATGGAGGAAACGACAAGGGCACCTTCACAAAACCAAATACAGGAAATCGGCTTGCATACTTCTCATAAAATGGCCAAGCCCACCAGCTCCATGTTTTCTTCAGCACGTTGTAGACCAGCATTGGAGCTCTGAAGGATGCTATGAAGAAAATCAGATGACCTCGACTGATGCAACAATAGTGACCGAAGACTAGACACCCAAGGAATTCCCTTGCAATGTCTTGTGGCATTCTGTCCACCTCCCTCCAACTGTCTATACTGTTGACAGAGGGCTCGAATTCCCATATCACTACTTCCTCCCTACAGGAGTGCTTGCCCACTCTTCCAACCAATAACAAAGTTCCACCGCAATCAAGAACCTCAGGAGTTTCAATGGCCTCTTGAGACTCATAGAGAAATGTCGGCAAGGACAACGATGACCTCCAACATTGCTCCTCCATGTCATAGACCCTGATATTGTGCCACTGTGGAGTCTCTTCATAGACACAAAATACCTTGCCTCGGCTCACAACAGTAGATTTGAACTTTCCTCCGGACGATGTCTCAACACCTGTAAGCTTCCATTTCCCGCTTCTGGAATCGTACAATTCTGTTGCCAATACATAACGCAAGTCGGAAACTGTTTCTGTGAGAACGAGAACTTTATAAGAGCGCCGAGCATTGTCAACCGACATGGCCACGAGATCAGGCATTCTACTATCATGACTACGGCAGGGCAATTCCTTCCAGTGCCGGGTTACAGGATTGCACACTACGAAACCTACGGATTTCCAAGTCTTTCGTGGCTCGGGCCATAGACAGAGCAGACCTCCACTTGCCGAGACGACGGTGTAATTGATGAAAGGGACTGTAGGAGGTGTGGGCAGAAAATTCAATGTCATGGAATACCACCTGCTGGCAACTGAATCGTATGCAGCGAGCCAGGTGGTTTGCAGCTTACTTTTCCCACGTTCACACTGAAACATCAGGACGTACGATCCACCGTGATGGGATTCTGCACATACCCTCAGGAAATTCGCGGAACAGGTGATCAATTCCCACTGCTTCGAAACGATCCGCGTGCGGATTGCATCTGGGACATGCAGAAACGCTATTACCCTCTCGATCAAATCGTGAGGCAGGTTACTCCAAACCCTGCAATCCATCCCCTGTCCGCGAGTCTGCTCCTGTGACTGCCAGAGTAAAGGCAATTCATTAGCTGAGAAGCCATCGCCCTCGGAATTCATCTCTTCAGCTGCCTGGCATAGCTGGTCGAGGAGAGGCAACTGAATCGTGCCGTTCAAGGGAAGGGAACGATAGAAGCGATCCACCTGCGGCAAGCAAAGCTGACCAACGAGAGGTAATTCCTTGAGTGAAGAAGCGGTGCCGGTCTGAATCCATTGAGAGAAACCACGGCTAGAGTGGGTGGGCAAGTAGGCGGAGGAGCCTCCACCGATGCAGAGGTACGTGAGGGAGAAATCCATGCCTACTCCTCCATCATCATCATCATCATCATCACCATCTGATCATCCTCATCGACGCTGCTGCTGCTCCTGCTCCTGCTCCTGCTCCTGCTGCTCGACACACAAGCGTCGGCCTGCCTTCTACTCTCCACTCCAAGTCAACACTTCCTGTTGACCGTGTTAGTCAACTTGATGCCTTGACCAAATCAGCCCATAGCATAGGAGGTTCAAACTTCAATGTTGGTGTGATTTTGGATGGTGTTGAGGCTGCACGCCCCTTTTTGTGCAACCAATGTAAGGATGCCGAGTGGTGGCCACGGCACAGCACACCCACTTAGTTGAAAAGGCCTTCGCATATTTGCTCCTCTCTCTCCCACCCATTAAGACGTACTCTCTCCCTAGCTACTTACTTGAAGTTGATCTTACATGAACAACTATTTGCCTCCTCTATTTTCTTCAACACCATGCCATAATTGTTCATTTATTTTTACTTTCACATCTCTTGAAGTGCTCATCACGCTTCAAGCCTACGACCATATATATTCCTTTTCTTTAGACACATTACCATAGATGGGCACATCCCATATATGATGCTTTGTGTAACTACTTATCAACTCTTCCTATGATGAATTGACCTTCATGCCTACATCATCATGTTCTTTGCAATCATCATGGTGCTTCAAGCCTTCATTCGCCACATTAGAGAGTCTCACTTGCCTCGGTCATATTGGAGTATCTAATTACCTCCGCTTCTAATCCTCTCACAAAACTTACACACACATGAGGTCTTATTTTGTGCACCTTGTCATCGTGAGAGGGGCACCTAAAATTCATGAACTGTGAAGTCTCATACATTGGATTGATGGAACCATTCATTTCCTTTGTGCGTGTGATAATGTAATCATTAGGAGCATCTTTTGCCCACCCATGGGATGCTTGAAGATGTCTTCTTTGCTCTATGATTAGATGCAACAAGAACCTATCCCACAATTCATTCAAAATAGAGTGCCCAATATAGAGAAACACGTCACTATTGGGATCAGCAATCTATCCACGAAGATACCCATGATGGTCATGAGTGATTTATTTGGCATGGAAAACCCCACCATTTTTTAGACCATCCAGTTGATTTGAGCCTTGGAAGCCTCACAGTAGATGGCTAGAGCTCCCCTAACTGCCTCTAGGCTCACTGTGGTGCCCTCAACATACAAGGTTGTGTCATTAATAAACTTTGAGTCTAGCAACTCCTCCTCATGTCTGATGGGAAGTCGCATTCTCATAAGCCCAGCTACCCAGTAGCGAAGAGAGTAGCTCAAAGCCTCCGCTACTACAAAGAGGAAGAGAACGGGGGTGAGGGGACAGCCCTAGCGAACTGAGCATGAAAGAGAGAAGGCCTCCCCCGTGTGTCCTCCAAAATCACCTAACTGGATCTCCGTAAAGAGCCGTGACACCCCTCTAATCCATCTGTCCATGAAGCCCAACCTCCACATTGTGCCCTCTAGAAAGGACCACTCCACCCTATCATAGGCCTTTTTGAAATCCAAGAGAAGAATTGCGAGAGGCTGAGACTCCTTCTTAGCCAAATCCATCGCCTCCCAAAAAGTGAAAATTTGGTCCAAGATACTCCTCTCTTGAACAAAATATGTATGTGTGTTGTTAATTATGTTCAGAAGGTGGGGCCACAACCACAAGCTCGAGACCTTGGCCAGGATCTTATATGCAATATCCAAGAGCATGATCAATCTCCACTGCCGAATGCCCGATCTATCTCCCTCTTTCACGATCAGGCATTTCAAGCCTCGACTCAAGGACTCCGGGAGTGAACCAAAGTCAAAGACCTCCTAACAAGCAAGATGAAAAGGCCTACTAATGGGCTCCTAGAAGCTCAAGCAAAAAGTTGAAGTCAGACCATTCCCCCCTGGGCACTTATGAGGAGGGAGGGCCTTGAGGGCTTCCGAGAGCTCTTGGTCCATGAACGGAGCCTCCACGGACTTGCTCAAAATCGGTGTGACCACAGAAGGAACCTAGTCCCAAACTGCCTTGCATGCTATAAGTGCTGCAAGGGATGCCACCTCTGCCTTAAACAACTGTTGATAAAAAGTTCTGGTTGTCTCAAGGATCTCCTAAGGGTCTGAATGCATCTATCCTTGGGCATCGTGCACCCTCTGGTGCTGATGACAAGCAGGTGCACATACGTTCAAGATCCCAATCTTGGACTCACATACCCGGAATCGTAGCCAAGTTGCTTGCCCTACAATGAGATCTCCCTAGTTAAAAACCTTTGGGGCAACTGCCTTCGAGACCGAGATGCACACTCCTCTACTCTTGCCTACTGCCGGGAACCAAACCTTTGGGCCTTTGCCTAGCAGGAGGTGGTGACGGCGTCTAATGTCCTCTACCAATTACATATGCTCCTGAATCATAAGAAGGTCCATTGTCTGACCAACCACCGCCCTCTACAACTCTTGCCAAAGTATCAAGTACTATGACTGACTACTACGAGCACAATCGTGGAGCCTGTGTAGGTTCCAACTCACCATGGTCCAACTCATGGGGAGGGGGGAGCAAGATACAAGGCTCGCCTATGAGTGGGAGCTTGTTTGAAAAAAACTAGCTTTTGTGACTTTGATGGGGTTTTGGAAGGCGAGTAGTTCGTATCTATCCTTCGGCATACCAAAGTGGCTATTGGCTCCATGCCTACCTTTTGTGACCATTACAGCATAAAGGAAATGTCCACCCCAAACAACTCAACACACTTCTGAAGTGGCCAATAGTGCAACTCATTAAGCTTAACCTCGAGTGGTAGTCTGATCACTCCTATTGCCAGGCCATAGATCAGCTTCTCCTGTGCAAAGCCACACTTAGGCACCATGAGCAAGCCATAGATCCAAACACTGCAGACCCATCCAATCTTCCATCATGTGTAATAATTGATCACCAAGCATGGCAACAAACATAGCTAGAGTCCACTTCTCTAACCACAATGGAAGCAAACTAGAACCTCCAAGCTGGATGTGTGTGTGAGCCCACTGCACTGATCGAACCCCCTTTTTGAGGCTGCAAAACGAGAAGCGTCACCTCCAACCACGTAGGGTAGGAGTCTAGAATCTCAAGGTAGTTCCATGTCTCAACCTCCAAAACTCCCTTAAAAGAGGTCTCCTAGGCTGAAGCAGTGGAGACGTGGACAGTGGGGATGAGCCACTTCCCCCAAGGGCCCTGCTGGAAGCTGACGGGTGAAAGGTGAGAGGGGGGGGGAGTGGCATGATGTGGCAAATCCGTACTCTGGGAAACGGATGGCATCAACTTTTGAGAGGATGAAGAAACCCCTCTTTGAGGGTTCCACCCTTGCCTATTGGGCTGAGGGTCGAGCACGGACTAAGAAGGCACTCGGGGAGCTGTGCAAGTGGGGAAGGGGACTATCGGGTCGGAGGGGAGGGAGGGGGAGGAGGGGGCAGGGGAGGGAGGGTCGATGGTGAGGGTGATAACAGTTGCGCAAGCGGGCGGGGGGAAGGGGTGGACAGAGAGGCGATTGATGACAACAGAGAGGGGTCAAGAAGGGGCCTGGGGGGAAGGGGTGGATAGAGAGGCGACTGGTGACAATGGAGAGGGGTCAAGAGGGGGCCCGGGGGGGGAGGTAGCCTCCCCTACTATTGCGGGGAGAAAGGGGAGCAAGTAGCCTCCTCTGCTGTTGTAGTAGGAGCAAGTATTTGGGATCTAGTCTGCAGCTTCCTCTACCACTGTGGTGAGTCTATCGGCCTGTCAAGCGGGGCTCCACACACCTCCTAGGCCCTATTGCCCTACTAAGTGACTGTCTGAGTGCCCTGGCTCTCTTCCCCATCGCATCCTGCTTGGGGGTCGGGCTCCTCCTCCATGGTTTGATCTCCATGAGACTGAGAGGATGCCTCGCGCTCAGCTTTTACCTTCACTTTAAGGTGGACTCTCATCAGTTCTTCAGAGTTTTTTTGGAGGGTTTCTTCTTATGCTCCACTTTTATCGACTTCCCACTGGAGGGCTCCACCCAGGGGGTCTAAGACTACTATTGTTGCTTGCGTAGGTGACTCTGTTTGTCCACCGGCGGCTCTTGCTAATGATCCTGCGTGACTGAGGGGAACGTCTCAAGCCTCAAGAACCTGGCTAGGTGTCCATGCTCTTTGCAATGGAAGCACACCTGAGATCTCAATCCTATGACATAGCTTACCCCCCTTGAGAGTCTTGATGAGGATCCACTTCGTGATGTACTCTGAGTCCTCTATCACAAGTCAAAGTCTGGTGATCCCCTTGCATGTCACCAGTGATGCAGCTGACTCTTGGGGGGGCTCCATTATCATGCCAAAAGCTTTGCTAATGGAATGGATAATGGGCCTATACTCCCTGGGAAGTCTTGGAAAATGAAGCATCACATGAAAGCAAGGCACATGGTGGAACGAGTCCATGTCCTCTACTGTAAAGCCATGATACTAGGGGAAAAGAAAAACCAAGTGCGCGCAAAGATAAATGGCGCTCTGCTCAACTTGTGCCTAAGTGGTGTCAGGTGAGCGTAGCTGGAGAAGGAAGTCTCCTCGTCCATAGATGGTGACCTCCTGGATGTGTTCCTCCTCTAGCGCTAAACTCGCTTGTAAAACCAATCACAAATGTGGCTTCTGGAAGGGGTGAGCCCTACTATTCAATCCACTGTTGACTTGTTCATGAGAGGCTGAATTGCTTTCTGAACCTGTTGCTTGTCTTGAGAAGAGAGTATGACCTTAATGGTTGGGGGGGTCTAAGGTGCTCCCATTGAGCCCTTCTGGCTAAACAAATGTCCCTACCAAGCTTTATTTCTCCAAGGCATAATAAATTGACCCAAAGCTATGAGAGCAAGAAAAGGGAAATAAGAATTGAAAGGTCGCCAAGAACAAAGGAACAAGGCCACCTAGGCACTTGACGGTCTTAAAAAGGCTTTTGACTAGCTGGGAAGCGAAGCTGGGCTACAAAAGGCGACAAGAATAGGCTCCTCAAAGTCCATAACTGGCTCCAAAGACTCCAAAAACTGTTCTACTCACTGAACTTGTGAGGACAACTCCTTTAAGTGCTCCCACGGCCTTGAACTAGGCGAGCAAGGCCTCAGCCCTAGGCCCAGTCGACCCAGCTATAGTGGCAGTCAGCGAGCACCTTGGAGGGGAGACAGTAGGTCAGAAGGGGCTATGTGCCCTCTAGGTCCACCAAACCCCACAAGGGGCTGCTCAACTTCAAGAAACGGCCCCCACTCTGCTCATGAGGGACTCTAGCTCCAAAACGTAGCTTGCAAGGTACAAAGTGAGGGGGAGTGGTGTGAATAGCCACGATGGGGAAGGGGGGTGAGGTAGCGTGAATAGTTGTGCTGGGGAAGGGGGGAAGGAGGAAAGAAGAGGGGGGGGGGGGGGGGAGAAGGTGCGTGGGGGGAAGGAGTAGAGGCAAAAAAGGAGAGGGGCACAATAGGGAGCTAGGCGAGGGAGAGCGCGAGGAGAAGGAGGCTAAGGGGGGCGGATGTCGGGAGCAGGGAAGCAGTCATGCTTTCCCTCATCTATACTGCCAAGTACATAAATTAGATGTATTGGGGGACTAGAGATTATCACATTACATATATCCTCTTGTCAGGGTATCCTACTGTATGTCATCGTGTAGACCTCTCCCACATATAATTCCATTATTATTTTTATGTATACATATATTTTCTTATCCTTTTAAGAGAGAAGCATCTCCCTTTATCATAAAAATATACAGACTAGTCACTCATTCATTTTTACACAACATAATTTTCTTATTTAGAGACATCCCTTTGTACCCCTGTTATTACCTTAAAAAAGTGTTGATTCCTTTAAGAAACATTCCTCATAATCACTCTCAATGTAATAATACTATGCATATATAATTACTTATTAACACATTTATATCATATGGCAATATCTTTTTAGTGTTTTTATAGCATATTTATGGACATGTTTCTAAAGAAGTTTAAATTACTATAAATAAGTATTAACTTGGGCTTATATATCACTCTCATAAAATACATGTAATATTTAATACCATATATGAAAGATTTTCCAAAATATAACTCCATAAATGTGCTCAAATGGGGTGTTCCGATCAATTTGAGTGGTTGAATGACTATATTTGGACATTGGATATGAAAGTTATGTCACTTTTAAAAGTGCTGTCCAAGGTAGTTTCGCCAGCGAAACTACCTTGGGAGACTTGCTTCAAAGGGGTTTCGTTGGCGAAGCTACCTGGATGGCTTACTTCAATGAGTTTTCTTTGAAGAAACTCTTTCATGAAGATAGGTTGAGAGAGGGTTTTCAATGTCACCCCCTATTAAGTAAAAGTTGTAAGAAGGATCATAAGGGAATTTTCATAGAGAAGTCTAATCTACATGTGGGTTTCTTCAAAAGCCATCCCATTATGCTCTCACCATTCCTACAGATTCACCTAAAGATTTTTGTATAAAATAGGCATTGCTATAATACTTTGCATATTTCTAAGTGAAACTATGTTTTCTTCTGATCGATTTTTGCCATATTTATGCATAGTTGGAAGCTTTTTTTTTCCTTCGCTCAGACGCTCGGAAGATTTCGCTCAGAAAATGCTCGTCCCCCCTAAATAGAATCCCAATATATATTACACTAACAGTGTTGGCGAAGGCCAGCTATCTTGTACATCCACATGCACATGTGTAGTCCCAAGGTAAAAGTGTGTGTGTCTGTAACCTACTGCATTTCATTTCATCTAGCTCTCTACCCTTCCATAAATCTTAGTTTCTGTTATAGCAATCCCTTTGTTGGTGGATCCAAAATTACACGCCTTGCTTCAATATAGAAGTGTACATGCACGTGCACCTGTGTGTGTGTTTGTGTGTATAAGACTTTGCAACACCCATTTGCATAGTGAAATGGAAAACAATTAAGATTGTGGGCAAAAGAAGTATGAAATGTATTGAAAGGAAAAGTTTAAAGAAAGTAATGAACCACTACAAATGCTTATATAAAAACACTACGAAGGTGTGGATATTTTGTAAAGCTTTGGATAATTGTATAAATGCACAAAAAGTCAAGCTTTGGCAAGTCATAGCAAGCTTCACTTTTATTGAAGAGGGGAATTTGCATACCTACCACCATCCAACACGAAAAACGTGGTAAGAATTGCTTAAACCTTAATTGGGAAGACAGGGTCATAAACACCCCTCCCTTATTATTCGGGTCACAATAAAAATTAACACTTAACCACAACTTATCAAGCTTGATTTTAACTTGTGAGTGTCTAGTAGATTGGAGTAACCACGAGTGAGTTTTTGAGATTTTGAGATTATTGAGGGTGAATTTGGAACTTTGTAGAGGGAAAGTGTAATAAGTTAGATAGGTGAGTGAGTGGGAGTCATGAGGAAAAAGGGGTTTTTGAAAAAAGAATAATAAACATGAGCATTTTTAACTAATAAGTGAAATGAAAAGAATTCAATTTTAAACATAAGAACGTAGGGAAGGGTGTATGAGTTTTAGCATATAAAATTAACAGATAAAAAGTTAGAGAGGATAATATAGCTTTTACAAGAATAAATTGTCTTTGATAATACAAGGTTAAGGTATGGTAGATAGAGAAATAATAAGGAAATTAACTAAATGGGAGAGAGCAAAGTAAAAGGAGATTTAAAAATAGGAGTACAAAGCTTTAAAATAAAAAAACAAAACTATGATTAAACTTTTAGGCATATAGGAGGTAGGGGTCATATCTTAGTAAGGAGAAATCAAAGAAATAGAGGAGGAATATAAGAGTTTAAGGGAAAGGGAGGGGGAAGAAAATATAATTGAAAAGGAAGGGTAGGGGGTGGGGGTTGAAATATAATTGAAAAGGAAGGGGGGGGGTTGAAATAAAATATAATTGAATGGCATAAGGGTCAAGGAGGAGAAAATGAAATAAATGAAGGGAAGGGGGTAATGCACGTCACAGGTAGATGATGCTGATGACAAGTCTTGATCAAGAATTCTGAACCCATTAAATAATGCTGTCAAATTCTTAAGGCATGTACCACTGCTATCAATTCTTTGTTATAGGTACTATAATTAAATTTTGCTGGCTTAAGCTTTCTACTTTCAAATGTGATACGATGATTGTCTTGCATAAGCACAACTCTAATCCCAGTTCCACTTGCATCAGTTATACGAGAACAAAGAAAGGTCATGAGAAGTCTGGTAATTCAAGTACTGGGGATTTAACTAAAGCTTCTTTTAAAGCTTGAAATGATTCATCATAACTAGAAGTTCAAATGAACTTTGTAGTTTTCTTTAGGAGATAGGTCAGTGGATTTGCCAAGAAATCAAAGTTCATAACGGATTTTCTATAGTGACTACATAAGCCTAAGAATGATCTTAGCTCATGTATATATTTAGGCTTCAATACATTCCACTTTCTTTGGGTCTACTTGAATACCTTGACTTGAAATAATAGACCCAAGTATTCAATGCGATCTTGAAAGAATAGACTCTTCTCAGGATTGATGTACAATCTATTTTCTTTTAAAAGAGAAAAAGTCAATTTAAATGTTCCTTGTGATCTTTAATATTCTTGCTGAAAATCAATATGTCATCAAATGACACCACTACACAGTCTTGATGCTTTAGAAAGATTCGGTTCATCATTCTACTAAAAGTAGCTGGAGCGTTGGTCAAACCAAATGGCATAACCAAAAACTCATAATGACCTGTTTGTATTCTAAAAGCTGTTTTGTAAACATCTTCTTCCGTCATTCTAACTTGATGATAACCAAATTTAAGATCAATCTTGCTAAAGACCTTAGCTCCCATCTACTCTTGGAATTGGATAGCGATTCTTGACAGTGAGTTTATTAAGTGCTCTATAATCCACACACATCCTAAATGTGCCATTTTTCTTTTTCACCAAAAGGACTGGAGCACCATAAGGGGAGCTACTTAGTCTAATCAACTTCCTTTCCACCAATTCTTCTATTGTCTTTGAATCTCTTTTCATTCTACGATGTTTACTCGATATGGAGCTCTACAAGGAGGTGAATTTCCAGGTAAAATCTCTATGTAATGATCTTCAAGTCTAGACTTGGGTATACTTGGGGGTAATTTGTCCAAGAAACAATCCAAAAATTGTGAGATCAATTCTTTGAAATCGTCATTCGAAAAAATTTGTGCAGATGTAATCGAATTAACCAAAACCAAAGATGATTTTTCACCTTTCCTAAAAGCCCTTTTAGCTTATGTGTGATTCAACAAAGGATTCATTTCATTCTTATTTGTCCCTTTAAACAAATTCTTCTATCCTTGTGTATGATCCACATTCGTCGGTGAGTGTTATAGTCAATATCAGTATTAAAGTGATATCGCCACGGCATTCCCAAAATTATATCTTTTTCACTTAGTGGAGCCACTAAGAATTTTCTATTTTCTTTGTATGGATCAATCGTGAGTTCCAAATCTTTCACTGCATTCAAACAATTATATCTAGTCCTAGTAAAAGCAGCTTTAACCTTATATTATGTTGGTGAAACTTTAAAATTCATTGCTTTTACTAATCGTTCAGAAATGAAATTGTGTGTACTTCCATCATCATGTAGAATAACAATTTCTCTCATTTATTTTTTCCTTCATTTTTAACAATGCATAAGGAGAAAACTTACCTAATTTACCTGAGTAAGAAGTGTTACCCTCTTGCTTGACTTCGTCGATCACGTGAATCTTTGCGGTTGATGCCTTCTTCTTTTTCAGACAATTATTTGCATAATGTTCCTCTTTGTGACAGTTGAAACAAGTTTCCTTCTTCAAGTCAGCCTTCTTTTCTTCTTTTGATTTGTCGTAATCCTTCCAAGATGTAGTCCATGGCGTAAAGTGAGAATACTTGAACTTAAACTTCTTGTCCCTCTTTTGAAAAGGAACAAAAGGTTTATTCTTTTCTCCATCCTTGGTATCCCGTTCTTTCTTTCATAATTTGTAGCAAGTGATATAGCCAAACTCAAGGAATGAGGATGCAACATGTTGATCTCGGCTTTTACTTTAGCCCTAAGACCAGATACAAATTTCCTCTTGTGTTCTTTCTCAGGAATCCTATCTATGGTTTGAAGTTGAATGAGAAATTGCCAAAATCTCTCAACATACAAAGCGACAGTCTCTTTTTCTAAATTATGCAAACCATCCCATTGTTGATAGACTTTCGACTTGAATTGTGTCGGAAGAAAATCTTTCTTCAATCTTTTATTCAATTCCTTCCAAGTAGTTGGTTGTCTTTTACTATTTTTGACTTCCACCATAGTGCCGCATTGTCACAAGATGGTTAATAGCAGTTAATTTTGTCTTTTTTAGGAAACCTTTCACCCTGGAAATAATCATCATGCTTATACCATGAGCTTCCAAAGGGGTGGAGAGAAAATAACATTCATTTGTATACCTGCATGGTTAATCGTTAGAGCCTGTTTGCTTTTCGTACCCAAATGCCATTTGAGTAACTTGGTCTGAGCTCAGTTAAGCTCAGCTAGAAATGGGCTCATAAAAGATTTTGGCCTGCCATATGTGTCAGTGTTGGCAAGCAAATTCATGTTCATCCAATCCTTGAGAACGGATGAGCATGCAAATCATAATCGATCTTCCCACATCTAGAAGTTATTTTTAGATTTCCCCTTGTCATGGTGCTACATCTTTACTTTGAATACACAGTAACATTTTCACAGTGGACAAATGTTTTTACATGTGCATTCAATGTTTCTGAGAAGTCCTCTTGAGAGGGCAAGCTCCAGTTTTTATACTAAGATTTGGTATTTTTTGCATCTTTCTTCCCATCATAGTTTTGAAAAGTAAAAGATTTCCCACTAATTTTATATTCCTTCTTTTCTCTCAATGGAAATTTAACAACTCTATGAATCACTCCCTCAGAATCGGATCCTAAAGTACTCTCATCTCTTGCATGTCTCTTCCTTTTCTTGTCCTTAGATCTCTCAAGCTCTTTTTCTAATTTCTCTCATTGATCTCTCTCTTGCAAAAGTTGAAGGTGAAGTGCATTAATTTGCTCTTGAATTGTTGGAGATGGTGGAAGATGCTGTGCCATTTTGTGAAAGCAAATAAACTCTCTTAAAATAAAATTTACTCAATTCATGTACTTATCTCTTGTGTGCTCGCCACCAAGTTGAGAGCATCCACTAGCGTTGCCAATCTCGTCTTCGCCAAGATTCGCAATACCAATTTTACGATGCTATTAATATGCGAGAGAACCTTCTTGACACTTAGTGACAAGAACTTTATAGCTTCTAGATGCTGCCAAATATGATGTTGTTGGAGTAGAAGAGCCTCCAAAAATCAGCTTGAAGAAAGCTATCCATTTGCTCGAGTTTTGAGAGAAACAGTGCGAAAATAAGAGGGGTAGAAGAGGACTAGAGGTTTGATAAGTTGTTGAGGGCTTGATAACTTATCAGATAAGCTCTCCTTCATTTATCAATGATAAGAAATTTCACTTATTATCTTCTTCAACAATCTATGAGCTTTTCTCCCTTGATAAGTGCATTTGAATCCGCATCTGCTTCACCATAGCTCAAACGGACTAGGGAAATGCATTTGGAGGATCTAAAAACCATATAGCCGGCTCTGGAGACCAATTCATCATCGAATTTTTAAGTCATAATCTTCTTCTTCCTCGTGAAGCCGTCCATTGTTGCAGGAAGAGTAACATGTAGAAATTTCTTCGCAAGGATCATTTGCAACGTTTGGAGAGGCTTTGGAGGGAAGCTTGAAGGCTTATGTAGAGCAAAGAGCTACTAATATAATGGTGAAGCGTGAGAGAGAGAAATGGTCATCACGACGATACATAATAGAAAAAGAGGATTCTTTGTTTTCCCTTTCAAAGAGAGAAGACTTTAATCAAAGAGATAAGGGCCTCCCAAAAATTAGACTCCCAAATACCATTCTCCAAGTACTATTTGAAGCTCCCTTTTTGAAATCTGAGTCAATGGCTCCTTCAGCTCTCTTCCCAACAATTATTTGGAGAAGTACCTCTCAATTCTAGGTCCTCATGGAGTGTAGCAAGAGCTCTAATACCACTAAAACGTGAATAACAATTCTTAACACATACAATAGCACCAAAAATCAAACATGCATGGAAACTCAAGAAAAGATAAGAGGCAATCATAGGTATAATCTCCCCCCTTGAGGTGTGGGGCTCGTGATCCCACACCAAGAGTATTTATAATATTGAAATATGAGCATGAGCCATTGATACAAAGTCACACATTCATCTCTTGATCATCCCTTTTCCATACTTTTCTCTTGAGCATCCTTTTACCATACTTTTCTCTTTGTCACTCCTTTACTCACGTACTCATCAAAAATTACATGCCAAAAGTGGAATGCTTTTAAGCACCCTCCCTTATAAAAAATGTAATCACTCTTGGCCATTTAATACATTACATAGTGCTAGCATAAAACCATGGCATTTAGCCTTTATTCCCTTGAGCTTGTTTACTCCCATCCATCCATGTCATTTCCTGTACTCAATAAACCAATCCACCATTAGTCAAATACTTAGCGCGATGATATACATCAAATGATTAGCCAATCATGCTAAGGAATGGTCTTTACAAATGATTATCCATTATTGTATGTATTTCTAAATGGAATCACCCATGATACTTTATTAATGGCACATGTTTAGTTAGGTGTCCCTGATTAACAAAAGTATTAAATAGTACCCCCACCATGTCTGTTGCAATCCTATAAATACTTTACATCATTTCAAACAAGAGCTTTGAGAAATACTTTCTCATAACATGATCCATTTAATTTTCCTTTTTTGGTTTCTTACAAAACTATTTTTAAAGGCTCTTATAATCTTCAAGTGATTTCTTACCCCCTATCCCTTCTTCTCTACCTCTTGCTTCCCTCCCCCTCCACCTGTCCATCGCTCTCTTTCTTCACATGTTACGATCCACCCCTCCCCTTCTCTACACCCCCCGCTACAGTTGTCACAGCACCATCCATGATCTCCCTTACCACCTACCCTCCATCCATCCCGTCCCTCCACCCCATCCCCCTGCCTTCACCCATAGTCCCCCCACCCCCTACCATCGCGGACTCTCTTGCTCTCTCATCCCACCCAACCCTCTTATGCCTAGCTACCTGGCATGGTCATAGCTTCATCATCTCAGTCCCAACCTAGCCCCTCATTGGTCTAAGACTTGGTAGAGCTAACACAAGTGGACTCCCCTTCCTCACTATCATCATGATTGAAGCCTGAGCCACTCCCGAAGGGAGTTCTAGAGGCTAGGTCCGTAGAACTACCTTGATGTATCGGATGATTACCACATTTTTGGAGATGTTGATCTTGATCCTACAGTGTCAAAAATGGGGTCCCATAGTAATTGGTAGCCCCATCTTGAGGGCCAAAGGTTTGGTCCCCTACACTAGGTAGGTAGAGGAGCAAGGGTGTGCATCCCAATTACGTAGATCTTGGACATGGATGTTTATGACTAGGGTGAGTTAATAGGCCATCTAAACTAGCTTGAGGATGGGGGAATCTAGGATTGGGATCTTGAGTGTCTATGTGCTAGTGTGTTAGCAACACAAGGCCCACATTTTGGCAATGGTTCATTGAGTGCCTTTTAGATGTAGACTTGTATATTGTTGGAAGAGACTTCAATGATCTGAGTTTGAGGAGGACAAGCAAAGAGGAGCCTCTTCTTTAACAAGTCCCCCAATCAGAGCATAGTACATGGGAGTAGTTTCATCTTTGTAGTTAATGGCCAAGAATGGTATGACCAGTGCCCTGATGGTGGGAGTTCACAATGTTGGAGTTGAAGTCCATGCTCCTGAAAAGGTTCGTGCAAAAATTCAACAAGAAGGATGTTTTGAAGCTGAGCAATCCCCACCAAAGAAAGGGTAAACATGTGTATGATTTCATAGTAAGGGAGACGGTGCTCATGAATCAACTCAACAATGTGCAAGACAAAATGGCATTGAGGTCTCGATTGATGAATGGCCTTGATCTAAGACTCGACCTATGCAACATGGAAATAATGTACCCAATGTGGACATATGATGAATTGCTCAGAAAAGAATTTACTTTGGAAAAAAGGAAAAATAGAGCCCCAATTGAGGAAGCAACTACTCCCCCGAGAACTACAAGGCCATGAAGATGAAGAGCCTGAAATGGTGGTTAAGAAGGACACTAAGATAAAAAGGGAGGAGTTCAAAGAGGTGTTCAACAAGATGGGCATTTGAGGCAACTTGGAGAAGGGAGAGGTCTAATTCCACAATTGCAAGACAAATGGCCACTTATTCCATTAATGTTGGTCAAGCTGACTTTGTAACATTTACAATCATTTGGTCCACAATAGTGAAGACTATGGTACAAAATAAGTAAGTAGATGCTTGACGTCAATCATGTGGTGCAAGAGTCAAGTAAGGTATATCAAGGCAAAAGAATAAGAATGAATAGTATGGCATGGCACTTCTGTGGAAAGGAAGGGCACAACAAAAGCAAATGTTACCTGTGGAAGATGGAATTGGAGATGCTAAAAAAGGCATGTGACCATAGGTCCCAAGCAAGCATAGTGATTACTGAATCAAAATGCCAAGGCGGTCACAAGATTGCAATGTTTAGCCAATATGAAATCACAAAATACAAGGCAGCTCAAGTCCATATGGAGGGAAGAAAAGAAGACAATGGCAAAGATTAGCCAAGAGCTAAAGCAAAAATAACCACTCATCAAATTGGAAGCAATAAAATCGCATCAACAAGTAGAGGGTGGTTGAAGGATGAACAACCAACGGAGGACAATGAAGACTCAAAAGAAAAAGAAGAAGACAATCACCGATGGAGCAGACAAAGATCAATTCAACATGGGACAAGATTAAGGAGCTTTATGTCACAATCACCACTGGCCAATTGATGAAACTTGCTCCACACTAGATGAAGCTCTTTCATAGCCCAATCTTGAAATAATGACACACATAGAAGCCCCTTCTATCAACCATATAGGTGAACGAAATGGTGACTTAGAAAAAAAAAGGTTTCCATGATTGATGTCAAGATTCAAAATCACAAGGTCAAGGGCATGATGGGACAGAGGCTTGAGGGTAAACATAATTTTAGTGTAGTGATCGATAGAGGCTCGTGGTGATCAATTGAGTCTTGGAGTAAACATGATTTTAGACAAAGTCTAGAAAAGGCTCAATCTAAAAAATATAAAGCCATTGCCATTCAAGATTTGAATGGCAAATCAAATTTTCTCATACTTTTAACTTTTGCCTAACACTAGGCAAAATGAGGTCATTCTTCTTCTACAACAGCAAGTTTTTCTTCTAAAAAAGGAGAATTCCGAGTTGAAGCACAAGTTTAAAGAGCTAGAAGAGAGAGTAAAAGTGTCTAAGATTAAACTGGAAAAGACAACTCCCTATGCAAGAAGCTATCTTCAATCAAATGGAAGAGATGCATGAGAAGCTCAAAAGAGAAGCTCAAAGGAGAAGTAAAGAACTCCTTAGATGCACATATTGTAGAAGGAAGTAAAAGAGCAAGATGAAAGGATACACAACTCAAAGATGCTCAGGGTTGGAGGTTTACCAGACAACTGGAATTTAGTAGAGCGCTCTTATGAAGAGACTCGTGAAAAAATCGGCAAAGCTTTAACAGGCATTTAATGGGAAAATTTGGAGTTTGAGATTGCTTAAGAAGGAGCACATGCAATCCTTACTTTTAATACAAAAGCTAAAAGAACTCAGATTATCAAACAGTTTAATAAGCTGGAAGGATTATGAGTGTGGATGATAGAGGATCTCATAAATGCTCAACTACAGATTAAAATCTCGGAGCTTGCAAAGGTAAAGGTGGCAAGAAAAGAAGGAAAATGGTGTGTCTTTCAAGATAGGAAGGCATTGATCAAAGACTTCAAAGCTAAATCAACAAACTCTTAGCCTATAATTGATGTTTGATCTCCATTTGTTTTCTTCTATTCTTAGTTCTTTTTGTTTATCTTTACTAATTGAACAAGTTGTAATTAGAACTTAAGGTTAGCATCTCATCTTTTGAGACATAATACATAAAAAGAAATCAATGGAGCATACTTCATAATGACCTTCATCATGCAAAAAAGGGAGGACAAAGTTGGGTATCCAATGCTATTGAGTCAGCCATAGCCAAAGTGCTTCATGATGGGGGCCAGAGACCTTCACCACCATAACCCAAGAGCTTCATGATTGGGGGCTAGAGACCTTACCATAATCCAACAAGAGAATGAAGTCCATTACCAATGGGTAACAATCAAGAAGGAATGCAATTTCAAATGTCTAAAGACTATGCCTTTGACATCGAAGGAATGCTACATGCAATGAACATTGTTTTGACCGCAACAATTGATACATTATGAGTAGCAACTAAAAGGGTTCATGAAGTTGAAGAGCCATAGATGGCTTTTTGAAGGCCTTCATCGAAGATGAAGGAGGATGATTCAAAGTCCAAGAATAGCTAGCAACCCATATAAACCAAACCAACAACAATGGATGAATCACTAAAGGTTAGGTACTTTAAGAAATCAATGTGGGATCGAGGAACCAAAGATAAATGAAGAGCTTCCCACCAAATTCCTCATAGCCACCAAAGTGCTCTTTTCGGAGTACAAAGACGTATTCACTTGGGAATGCACTGACCTGAATAGGGCTCCACCAACACTGAATCCCATTTGGCAAAAAAGGTACCGAATGAACCTCAATGCTACCAAGTTGATGAAGGTTGAGATAGACCAACTTATGAAGGTAGGCTTTATCTACTAGGTGGACAGAAGTGATTGGATATTTCCAATCATTATCATGCCCAAGAAAAATGGCAAACTACAAGTCTACATTGATGATTCCCTTGAAAATCATTGTCCAAAATAAGAATTTGTGTACCCCATTACATAAAACAATAATTCTAAAGCTAAATGATGCCTTGAGGCCCTTCAACCTACAAGCTAGCATAGTAGGTAACCGCGGGAATAGATCTCACTGACCATTAGGAGGGCTAGCAAGAATGCACTTTTAGCACTATTTGAGCACTCTAGCCCTCCCGATGGTTAGCCCTCTTAATGGGGTCCTACTTGGTGCTGTAGTAGGTGCTACTTGGACTGAAGAAGTAGCACCCCAACCATGGAGGTGGCAAGAATGCACTTTTAGCACTATTTGAGCAATTTTTCGACACTTTTTAGCTCCATGCTCACCATTGCAGAGAGACAAACACAAAGCAAAAAAATAAAACACACATAGAAACTTATATTTTATATTGAAAACTAGACTATCACATGCGTTCAAGGGTATATTAGAAATCCCTTAGCACCCCCACAGCGGCATACTATACTACAAGATCATAGTCTACTCTGATTACAATTATCTAAGTAGATTACAAAATCATAGTCTACTCTAATTACAATAGCCTAAGTAGATTCACCATTTGGCACTTGTTGAGAGAATATGAGAAAAGAGAAATGTAAATATTACAAAAAATTTGCAGCCATGGTCCCTATGTGCAATTGGTCGTTTGCATCCTAAGGTGTTGCCTTAAGCCTTATGTACAAAATTTTTTCCGTTTGCATTCTAAGGTGTTGCATTGAGCCTTATGTACAAAATTTTGCCCTTTTGCATCCCTCACTGCATCCCGCAGGAGGTTGGACATAAAATAGGGCACCTCCAATTTGAAAGGAATATTGCCCCACCTTACAAGCCTTTGAAGGAGGTCGGACATAAAAAGTACCACTGGTGGAGTTGCACTTCGAAGGGTATAAGTATTGCCCTGCTGTGCAAGCCTTTGAAATAGGTTATACATAAATAGAACAAGGACGTTAATGAGCATAAGGGGAAAAATGAGCAAACTCTTTTTAAAAAATGTGAACTCCATCGACATATGAATGGGATCCATAGAAAAGAACTAAATGCAAGCAGTTTGCATTCATTGTGTCAACTCCTCGATCTTGAGACCAATTAGGAGCTGATGTTGAACATGAAGCCTAAATGCAACCCATGGCATTAAAATATTTGAGCGATGCAATGCAACCACCTTGAAGAAGAAGAAGATAGTAGGGATAATGTTGTTATAAGGAATATTGGTAACATTAGGTATCAATGCAAGAGTAGATATGACAAATAGGCAATGAGTAGCAGAGAAATAGGCGATTAATAGTGGAGAAACAGAATTCTGTATGGAGACCAAGGGAGCCAATGAGAAGTGGAGAATAGCAGTGGAGAAATAGTGTTAGTGGAGAAATAGAGTTTTGGATGATGAATAGGGGAGCAAATTGGGGAGTTGATGAGCAATGGAGAAATAGTGTTACATGCATGAAGATGAGGGTTCTCATTTGTGCCTACGGCTAAGTATTACTAATCGATTGAACATAAGGCATTTGATCAATTGGCATGCCCAAAGAAGCATCAGTGGCCTTCAAACAATCAAAGTGGGCTTCAAATTGATCTTATGCAAGTTTGGTGGCATGTCTAATTAATCACGAGTTACCTTTAATCAATAAATCAATCAATCATGCACCCAATGCATGTTGGCTAGGTGGATTCATTCACAACGCCAAATTAAGTCTTGGTTACTTACTCTACATGCAAGCCCAGTGGTGCATGCAAGCTTGGTGGTTGTCATCATGGCTATAGTTTGAATCATCATTACATTCTTAAATTGATGCCACCCTTGTACAAACTCAATTCGATCTGTATACTTGCATCTAATGCCAACTAGACAAATTAAGCCTCGATGAGTGGGTAATTAGCTGCTCACTCAACTTACTCTACATGCAAGCATTGTGGTTGTCATTGTGACTAGTAATGCCTCACTCTATTTCCTTTGCATGCAAGCCTTATGGTGCATGCCTCACTCTACTTGCTTTGCACACAAGCCTTATGGTCCATGCCTCACTCTACTTGCTTTGCACACAAGCCTGGTGGTTGTGATTGTGATGGATGGTAATTAACTACTCACTTTACTTAGTCTCTGTGCAAGCCCAGTGGTTATCATAGTGACTTCAATTCGAATCATCATTACATTCTTAAATTGTGATTCATTATATTCTTAAATTGACACCGCCCTTGCATGCTCTCCCTTACATCTAATGCATGCTAGTAATTAGCTTGATAGTTGTGATCATGCCTAGAGTTTGACACCCCCCTTGCACACTCCTTGTAGTCATCCAATCAATTAAAATTTGGGTTGTATACTTGTGCCAATGCATGCCAGCTAGCTACTTTACTATGCATGTAAGCCTTGTGGTGCATTTTTTATATATCGGTGCCACCCTTGTAGAATCCATTTTACTCATCCATCTTACTCCCTAGAACACTCCCATGTAGTTATACTCCCTTGCACTTAGCCATCTTGCAACTTCCATCCCCTCTTGTAGCTTTTATCCCCTCTCATAATGGATCCCTCTAGGCACAAGGAGTTCCAAAACTTGCCATCCAGCCACTCCTTCCCAATGGATCCCTTTAGCTTACCATCTAGCCCCTTCTCCCCAATGGATTCCTCTAGCTCACCATCCAGCCCCTCCCATCTTGAAATCATGAGACATAATCCCATCTAGCTTTCCTCTAATCTTGAAATTGTGACATAGTCCCATCCATCTTTAGATTCTCGATCTAGGTTCTCTTGTCAACTTTACCAAGATGATGAAAGAAGTAAACATGAAAGAGGGATATATTGTCCGTCATAATCAAAAAAATTATATTGATGCAAGCTTGATTGAAAAGGGGCTCAACATCCCTAGAGGCAATTCGCAAGCTTGTTACTTGGAGAAGGCATAGAAGAAAAAGAACCTTTTAGATTTATTCCCTAAAGCTCAGATTAGTAGAGATGGTGGAGTCAAGGCTTCAAGCTTGCTGGTAAATGTTCATGCTAGCCTTAGAGCAACTGAACGGATGTTCGATCTCTTTCTGAAGGGCGATCTCCATGAGAATGCTAAATAACTTGAAGAATGCCAAGAATGGAAAATCCTTAAAATTGGCGTCTAAGACAGCCAGAGTTGGAGTGTACCTGATGTGGGCACTTACCTCAAAATAGTATTTTACCAATATAAGAAGGAGATGAAGAAGCTACAGATGGAAACCAACCATGCACCATTGATAGCGCAACAGAAGAAAATCCTCAGGCAAGATGTAGAGGCTAAGGTGGAGCTGGTACAAGACCTACTAGAGGAGGTAGAAGCGAAGGTCGTGTAGGCACAACATCAAGCTAAGGCTACTAAGGACCAAGCAAGAGAAGCTTTAAAAATGGTCGAGATGGAAAGGGAGAGAAGAGAATTTGCAAAGAGGTAGGTCAAGCACTTGCATCAACAGCTTGAAGACACTAGAACGAATGAGAAAGGCTGATCTAGCAAAAATGAAAGAACAACTTGAAGCACCAAAAGCAGAAAAGAAAGTTATTTACCAATGGATCTGTAACATGCAGAATGCATTGAACATTGACACAGAGGATGTCGTAGCTCATCTAAGAAGGGACAATGCACATGTTGTGGTAATCATGTAGGGGCTGCAAGAGAGCCTTAAAGCTAGGAAGGGTGTAGCTCGGGAAGAGAGAAAAAAGGATGCAGATCAGACAGAGAGTGGCCAAGGTGACACTCATAGCAACAATGAGAATGTGCAATATTGGAAAGAGAAGGCCTAATATTGGGGAAATAAGCATAATGCCCTATAGTAAAATGATAATACCACTCTAAGGAGCATGCCATGGCTCTTGAAAATTTTAAGAGGCAATCCTCCATTTTTTCTGATACCCAAAGTACTTGCGCGGTCTTGAGAGAGGCCTACGCTAAAGCTGCTAAAGAATTTCAAGAGGTTTGGTTGCATCTGGTACAAACAAATAGAGTTGTTGTCGTTGGTGAGAACTAAGTGGAGTAGCTAAAAGAGAGCATTGCACTCTCATGGTGAGGCATGAAGGAATCAAGAAACACCTTGCTCATGTACAAGGTGAGGCTTGATATTGACAACCACAATAGTCAAATCAGAGGAATATCCCCTTATGATGCGGCAATTGTTAAAACCAGAGGAATATCCCCTTAAACCATAGGAATATCAGGAAGGAATCAACAAACAACTTTGTCATGTACAAGGTGAGACTATGATATTGACAGCCGCAATAGTTATGCCAAAGGAATATCCCCTTACGATGTGGCAAGGTTGTACATGCACACTCTGCCATAGGCACAATACAGATGAGTGCAGGATCCAATGGCCCAATGCAACCACCTATGCATGTGTTTTGCTTTGAGGTTTTTGCGCATGCAACCTTTGTATGTAGAGATTGTCGTATGCCAATGCTGAAGACATGGCTCTCTGGCTTGCCTGCTACAACTATCTATCCAGAGAGAGTAAATGCTTTACTTCTCATTATTTTTAATGAAACCACTCTGCTAGCCTTTTCTATTTTTAAAGATCTTCTTAACCACTTTCTAGCACTTTTGGACACTGTTTGAGCACTTTGGGGCAATTCTATGCCCTTTTCTAGCACTATTTGGCTAGTATTTAGCACTATTTGAACACAATAAGTCTATGATTTACTGAATAAGCTTAACTATAACTACCATGGTGGTTTTAGAATTAACTACAACCAATACAGTTGTTGTATAATTGAAGTGATTCAGGTTTATTAACTATATCTAATGTGGTGGTTTTACAACATAAGTGGTTTAGGAGTCATCTTTTGTCAACCATTCCCAATACAATCAAAGTGTTGTACCTGATATAATTTTTTGGATATCTTATATAGTCCAAGATGCATGGTTGCTAGGAATTATAGCATTTGCACTAGTTTAATGATCTTGTTCAAGATGCCAATTGAGTGATTCTTTTATCTTAGATTCAAGTTCAAAATGTGTAGATTAGTTTAGACACCAAGTTTGTCAAATTCCATTGAGAAATGCATAAGTTACAAATCGAGCAAGTTAGCCATATGCAATATGTTCCTTAAACTTCACAAAAAATGGTACAACCAATCATGCATTGACCCTTCTAGGATTTAATATCCAACTATGTGTTTGTTTTAATATTGTCATTTCATACATTATTAGCTCGGGTGTGTGCCAACCTTTCTTAGTGGAGGCTAGCTTGTGGATCATAGAGGTCTTTGTAGCCAATAATAATGATTGTATGCTTCCACAAGAAGTCCCATAGGGATGCATGGAGGTTTGTGAGGCTTCTTGCAATATAGTAATCAATTTGGTGCATATCTTTCTTTTGAGTCTTCAAAGCTTTGATCTTATATTACCTGTGAAGTAATGGTTTGAATCTATGAGAGTTCATCTACAAACAAGATGCATAACATTGGTATTAATGTGGTGCTTTCCTGTGAGTCTATTGGAAATTCGAGTTGAGGGTGTTTGGAACTAGTCTAAGAGCTTGTAGTTTGTGAGGATTGGACTAACCACAAATATGGACAATGTAGGGAAAGCTTCTACGACATGGCAGCTCAAGAAGATCAAGAGCAACAACCCAAAAAAGAGATGCTCATTCAATTTCAAGAACTGAGGACTGATGCGGCAAGAGCATGCATGGTTAAAGAAGGTTTATCCAATGGAAGAAGAACTCAAAGAAAGACTTGACATTTTTGCTCAAACCATGATCCATGATCAACCAAGCCTTTTGTTAGCTTTGGATTTTTGTGTGAAAGCATCCTCAAAGTCAAATCTTTTATCTCAACTTCTTTTTCTCCTATGTGGACCAATACTATCCTTTGTGATGGAAGTACTTTCTTTCCCCTACTCCATTAAAGGGGGGATTGTTAGCATATTCTTGTGTGTTGGGGTGAACTTCATAGGGGGGGTTCATTTAGCATTAAGTTCATTAGAGGATTGTATTCTTCTGCTACTTCTCACTTGTGGATGGAGTTCTCTATGTTGGCTGGCTTTTCATGACAAGCTAGTTCGTGGTGATCAAGATTGTTTCTAAGAGTATCTCCAATCTTCTCACGGAGTTGCATGTCATTTAAAGCCTCATGAGAGTCACCTGGCTCTTGGATTGGTCCTTAGAGGCGGTGGATTGAAGGTAGAAGGGCCAACCCTGCATCTTCTCTTCTTTATATGGAGCCACTACATGTCATGAAGGCAATGAGCATGTCTTCTTCACTCTCGGTCCTGCATGTAAACAGCCTTGATGAAACATATATATTGTGTGTCGTAGCCCTTCTAGGACTTAGTATCTAGCTATATGCTAGCTCTAATATCGTCCTTTCATGCAATATTAGCTTGGTCATGTGCCAACATTTTTAGCTTGTGAATCACAAAGATCATTGTAGCTAGTAATAATTATTGTATACCTCCACAACAAGCCTCGTAGGGATGTGTGGAGGTTTGTGAGGTCTCTTTGCAATATAGTAATTGATTTGGTGTGTATCTTTCTTTCGAGTCTTCAAAGCTCCAATCTTATATTATATGTGAATTAATAGTTAAAAGATTTCAATTTGTGCGAGTTCATCTACAAACAAGATACTTAACATCCAAGACATCCTAGCACTCTCCTAGCAGAATAGGTCGTAGAGTAGAAGAGTAGGGTCATCATTAAGTGGGATAGAGCTTGTTCATGAGGGGGATGGATCTTCAATGTCTTTTCTAGATAGAGGCGATCAACATTGCTATGCATCCTTAACCAAACTACAACAATGACAAAGGAAAGGATGCCTTTGGAGGCATATTCTAGTCATAGACATCTTTGATGTTTGGATTTGAGGCTTGGGTTCATGTTTATAGTGGCATTCAAACCACCTCCACCCATGGAGCTGGGACATGCATCTTCATTGGTTGTAGTGAAGAGTCTAATGCTCACATTTTGTAGATATCTATCTATCTAGCACTTGAGCACCAATCTATCTATCTAGTATCTATTTGTGTTTTGTTTATCTATCTCTTTGTCAATTATCTTCTCTATGTGTGTGTTTTTAGGTCCTAGAAAATCATCCTAAATACTAGGTGTTGGAGTTTCAGGAAAGTTAAGGAAAATATCAATTAATAGTTCAAAAACATATGCCTAGTATGTTAATCATGATAAGTACTGTTATCTGAATGCTTTGCATAAGTAAAATTGTAAACTAAAAGGATTGTTTCTTTACATAAAAATTTATTAAATGCAAAAGTATAGAGTATGCTTCAACTCCAATTTTACACCAAAGCTTGGACCTAATACCTACAACCATCCAATACAGACAACAATAAGTTAGTCCATGAAGCAAAGGCAAATGTCAGGGGTCCTAGCTACTTGTTATTGATGTCAAGAGTAAAATAGAGAGTCTTACACACATTACTAGGAGAGAAAATATTTATACCACCTATGTTGTGGTTTGCAATGTCCATTGAACATCTAAAAAAAGAATTAGTTGTACTAAATAGCTTGGCATGGCATGACAAGAATGAGTAGTCCCATCCAGATTGCTTTGACGAGGACCCACTATATAATCTATTGAGAATAGATAAGAGAATAAAGGAAAGAAATTAAAAGCATCCCAAAAATCTCTACATGAACAACCAATAGAAAAGGAAAAAGGAAAGAAGGCAGAAGCACAGAATCCTATGAGTAGATGGCTAACACTATTTATCACAATACATTAAAAAAACTCACATTTATATGCCGACCAAAGGCTCCAACAAAGGCACCCATACTTGCAAACAAGCTAGTATCTAGCCATACTGTAGGATGTGAGTGAGTGGCTACGATGATTATGAGCATTGATGGCCCCATCTATCGTTTCCCTTTGATGCTTTTACCTAACAAACTCGAAGAAGAACTTCAATGGGCAATCCTCAAATTCAAGCCAAAGCTGCTTGCTAAATATCCTAGCTCGTTCCATTTCTTCAGTCCCCCTTTCATGAATGGCTAGCTCCACTTTAGTATAAGTACATAGCTGAGATCTCATCCATAGGGTTAACATCAAAAGCCTCTCTCAAGGCAACACATATTTGCACCAAAACCAACAACTCATGTCTTGCATCTCTTTTACACTTCTCCCATTCTTTTATCTCCTTCACTATAGCCCTTATACATGTATCCCATCTAAGGCATGGGTTCCCAACTTGCTCGTGGGTGCTGTTCCACACTGATTTGATTGTGCTATAGTAGTTACCATTAGTAAGACATTTATTGAAGAACTTAAAAGGAAAATGCACGTAACGAGCCACCTAGATTGGAGTGCTAAACACCCAACCAATGGGAGATGATCAACGATATAGGTTTGAATCACATACTCCCATTTCATCGAGGGTGACAACCACCAACCCTCCTTTGAAATATACATCCGATCTATTCTCCCTGCCTGGAACTCAGCTCCCTTCCTATAATTCAACTAGGAGAAACCTCCCAAACCATTTGGATCTAAATCCACACAAGCAATTAGTCCATGGCTCGCACTTAGTTCCTTCTTGTTAGTAGATGCCTTCTTCTGCTCGCCTGGAGAGATTGGAGGAGGGTCTGGTTTCTCATCAACAACCCGCTTCGCATTGGGTGCCCTTCTGAGATAATTCCTTGCAAAGTGAGATGTAGCACAACACATATAACAGGCATTCAGGAATGGCCCAAAGCGTACTTGTTGTGCCACCACCACCACATCAAAGAGATCAAGATCCACAAAATTTGGTATTTCTTGGCTCCAATCCCAGAGGATCCAAGCCCTCCTAGTATCAGAAGATTTCGAAACCGAGCATACAAGAAAGACCTTCCCCAAAGATAAAGTGATATACCCCACAGCCCATCCGAAAGTCCTAGGAATTCAACTCATCCTAGACACTTGTGATATAGGAACTCATCTATACTAAAGGAAGGGCTCCAAGGGATAATGAGGACTGTAGCACCGGCGAAGAAGAAATTCCATCAATCACCTTGTTTCTCTGCTCCTCTGGCACAAACCTGACAAGGAAAAACCCTTTTCCAACTAACCTATGAACAAAGCCAGACGCCGAGATGTCACACTTGTAGGCTAAGAGCTCCTCCAACTCCATAAGCAAAGGGATTCTTCTCGTAAAGAAGATCTAGACACCTCCTTTCACGAGGTGCATTAGTTCACATCAAGCTCAATCTTGCGGCTCTCTCTCCCACCTCATCGAACCACGGCTTCTTGGCTACTTCACAGGCTCTTCACAGATCTTCCACATCTAGGAGCTTACGGGCTTCCTCATCATCAAGCATTGAAAACGTACTTCTCAACTTTCTACCCAAAGCGTTAACGTAAGACAGACCTTCCTTATCGAAGGCAGTACTTCCTTTTGGTCGAGGTTCCTCACACACACACACTCATTGGGGTTTGTTCATATGTTCTTTTCGAGGTTCCTTTAGCAGTCACGTCACCCTTCTCTTCACTCATCGGATTCTCCTCTGTGTCTGACCCACTAATCTCATCCCATCTTGGGCGTTTTGCATGCCCCAATGCACTCTTAGACGAAACTCACATGCATAGGCTCACACCTCCTCCCAACCCTCACTCTCCTCCAATACTTCAAAAAGCGAAGGGATTCTTCCCGTAAAGAAGATATAGACACCTCCTTTCACGAGGTGCGTTAGTTCTGATTTTACCACATCAAACTCAATCTTGCGGCTCTCTCTCCCACCTCGTCGAACCACGGCTTCTTGGCTACTTCACAGGCTCTTCACATATCTTCCACATCTAGGAGCTTATAGGCTTCCTCATCAATCAAGCATTGAAAACCTGCTTCTCAACTTTCTACCCAGAGCGTCAACGTAAGACAGACCTTCCTTATCGAAGGCAGTACTTCCTTTTGGTCGAGGTTCCTCACACACACACTCATCGGGGTTTGTTCATATGTTCTTTCCGAGGTTCCTTTAGGAGTTACGTCACCCTTCTCTTCGCTCATCGGATTCTCCTCTATGTCTGACCCACTAATCTCATCCCATCTTGGGCGTTTTGCATGCCCCGATGCACTCTTAGACAAAACTCGCATGCGTAGGCTCACACCTCCTCCCAACCCTCACTGTCCTCCAATACTGCAAAAAGCTCAAACTTCAACGCTTGCTACCTTGGAGCGTAACTTTGACAATGATCAACAGACCCTTGTCAATGAAAAATAAAAGGTTTCGAAACCTACAAACATCAAGGCTTGAAACCTGTACAATTTGAATAAAAACTTCAACAATCTTGAACTTGAAGGTTTTTGTATCTTGTAAAGGAAAATGTTTTGCAATGAGCAAATGAGCATGGATAAGTCAAGCAATGTGAAAAAAAGCGTGTGAGAGTGCCCCTCTTTTTCAAAATTCAAACTGTGCCCGCCCCGCCCGCCCATCCATCCCTTGTGTCTTGTTCTCCTTGCAAGTTCAGTTCCTGGTTATTTGGATTTGGATTTGGAGGAGCTTGGCTGAGGTTTGATGAAGGCGCCATGGTGAGGGAGTGCAGTGTGGCTGCATTCTACGAGGGATTGCGAGCCTCTGCCATCGCTTCCCCCTCTTTCCCCGTCCTCATCTTCCCCTCCGCCGCCGACACTGATGCCCTCTGTGCTCTCAAGATCACCACGCATCTCCTGGCTCAGGACTCCATTCGCTACTCCGTCTACCCCGTCTCCAGCTTCGGCGACATTCATGGTCTCATCGGCTCCACCTTCGCTGCGGAAGGTCAGTCCCTGGTTGCCCTGCTCATCAATTGGGGTTGTTCTCGTGATTTGAGGCGCTTGCTCAAGATCGGGTCTGCGGTTAGAGTTTTCGTCATCGATAGCCACAGGCCCATCCATTTGCACAATCTGAGCGACAGGAACCGTCAGATTACGGTTCTGTACACCAGCGAAGATGAGTCGCAGGCCGATATGGCTTACGACTTCGACGTTGCAGCTCTGGCCAACGCGTGTGACTTGAGCAGCGACGATGAATCCGGGGAAGACTCCGGAGATCTAAGCGAGGAAGAAAGTGAGGATGAGATCGATGACGCAGATGCACGAAGGAAAAGGAGAAGAGGGGGAGAGGAAGATGCAGATGCCATGAAAGGCAAAAGGAGGTGTAAGGCTGATTATTATAGGATGGGGACTTTTCACGGCAGACCGGCGGGATGCCTCTTGTTCGATGTGGCGCATGCCCTGCACAAGAACAACAACGAGCTCTTGTGGCTGGCCTGCGTCTCTCTCACAGATCAGTTTGTGCACGAGAGGCTGACGACTGAAAGGTACCAATCGGGCGTTATGGAGCTCGAGCAACATGTTAACGGAGCAGGTAACTTGGAAATGATCACTTCAGTCACTCTGAAAGATGGAACGAAGGTGCGGGTGCCGGACGTGTCGAGGATCTCGTACGAGGATGAGCCTCGTTTGATGTTGCTTAGGGAGTGGACTCTTTACGACTCAATGATCTGCTCGTCCTATGTTGCCACGAAGCTAAAGACCTGGAGTGACAATGGCTTGAAAAGGCTAAGGCTTCTTTTGGCAAAAATGGGCATTGCACTTGCGGAATGCCAACAAAAGTTCCAGTATATGAGTACTGAGATGAAAAAGAGGATGAGGGACGAGTTTCAAAAGTTCCTGCCGGAGTATGGTCTGACGGATCTGTACTACAGGAGCTTCCAGAGGTTGCATGGATACAGTTCGAAAGTGTCTGCTGCCGATGTTGTGTATGGAGTCACAGCTCTGTTGGAGTCTTGGGGTTCTTCGAAGAACGACGACTCATGGGCTGATCAATTTTGGACTGCCTACAGAGCTCTCTCCTTGAATAATTTAGAAGACTTGCAAATAGGCATGCAGCGTGCCATCAATGTCCAGCGTGCCACACTCCGTCAAGGAAGCTTAGCCATTACGAAGAAGGGATTCATTACAAACACTCGAGGCTTTCGGTGGCTCAAGCTCGAGGAGAGCTCTGATGCAGAGCTTTTGGCACATCCTCTTTCCTTAACTAAATTCTGCTACTTTTTGATGGATGCTTTGAGGGAGAAAGGTGCCAGAATGAAGCCCATGATTTGTGCTGCTTTGAGACCTAGGTCTAAGATGGTGCTTATTGTAGGTGTCTGTAATAGGCCTCTGCTGGGAGCTCAACATGGCAATCGCTTTGGGCTCGCATTTCGATCGGTAGCAGAGGACCTAGGAGCCACCTTTACTCATGATGCATTCGAATCATCCTGGATCCTATTGGACGTCGCTTCTGTAAATGCATTTATGATCAGAATCACAGAGAAGCTCTGAATTCATTCTCTTCCCGAGATATATGAAAAGGTCTTTCATTGTTCTTGAGACCTTAAATCTATTGAAGACTGCTCCAAAAGCTGTCTTGTCATCTCTATTCGCCAACAAGAGTTGGCCAGAGCTTTTTGCTCTCCCTGACAACCACTTGTAATGCTAATTGACATGACCCACTAATTTTTCTATCAATTTGCTGTTATCATTGCTGTCCAGAAACCTCTAAGCACGGAATTGCTGTCTGGACCGTAAATAAAGCCCACAGAATGAATTGACAAAGTTTAATTTTCTGTTCCATTCTAGCATCTTCTTCATGGTTTGTACTCAAGTGGAGGAATATTGGTATGGTTTATACGTTGGTAGGTGCTGCACTTCTACAAAAGTAAGCAGGTTCTATGAATCCTTTGATGAGGTTGATATTGAAAGCTACAACTGGAAAATGCCTGCAATGAGAAACTTTTTTAAAAGTTTGGATTATGGAGACTCCACTGAATAACAGTGACCATTTGCAATGTAAAATTCTCATCGGTGAAAAACTGTAACTAAGAGTGGCCAAGAATTGAAATTAGAAGTTATATTCATGTTGAAGGCTAAAAAGATACAAAGCGTAAAGCCAAGGACAAAAAGAAATTGCAGGAGTAGTGAGTAATAATACTAGGAAAGTCAGCTCGCAGGCATGCGAACACCATGCTTAGGGAGAGGACCTCATTTGTAGGACCAGCCATCTCTTCACTTCAGAAATGTTTTACCGCGCAATTAAAGGTAGAATGGTCTTTCTTGCTTAGCTCAAAACAGAATTCTTACGACGGCCCTATTGAGGTACCTAAAAGCATCGTCAAAACAGAATTCTTATGACGGCCCTATGGAGGTACGCAAAACGATCGGGGGAACCCCCAAAGAGGCTGGAGAGATTTGTAAGAGAGCCTTCAACGAGCCTTCAAAATACCTTGGCAAGATCCACAGAATTCCGTTGCTAGTCAAAGTTTTCAAGTTCTCTTCTTGACTTTTAAGAGATTTTAAGTACTCTAGAAAAACCTCAAAATTGCTTACTATGAACTTTGTAAAATCTCTAAGATAGTTTAGAAAAGCAAATCTTTCATTCCATGGATCCCTATCTTAGTTTTTGACACAAAACATGTAGGGTAAAGATATAGTAGGAGAGTTCAAGTTTTGTTAGTGAAGGCATGCAACAATGTAAGTCATGCATAGCCTTATGTGGCATTAACTTACATTGAACAAACATGGCAAAGAGGGCAAACACAATGTGCTATTAGCAAGCACAAGGAGCCAATAACTTAAGCGAAGAAGGAATTTAATATGTGAGCAAATCACATTGTGGTAGTGAAAAAGAATAGGAATTAGAAAGCACAAAATTGAGAGCCTTAAATTCTACAACTAATGGGCTCATCTTAGCTCAGCTATTGACCTCCATTAATGTATTGGGTCATCCATCTATCCTAGGAGGACTTAAACACATCTTCAAAGGCTAGGGATTCCTTCACATAAGCTATGGAATTGTTTTGGTCAAACCTTTTACATTGTCACCTTGTTGTAGACTCCATTTTGCCTTGATTCCTTTTTCAAGAACCTCGAATCTATAAGGTTATTGCCCCATAAACTCTCATGCCATAATTTTAGTTAGTATTAAATGGAATGAGTAAAGTGAGGGCCAGTTCACCACTAATTATGGATTTAATGTCTTAAATGGGAACCATTTTAAGAAAGGTGTTCCTTTGTTGGATGGTAACCATACAACACAAGCTTGGATGGAGGCACTTGAGGAAAACTATAGGCTTAACGTTGCCAAGCATATTGTAGCAAGAGCAAGCTTCATATCTATTGGACTAGTTGATAAATTGCCTTGGTTTGGAGAAAATAGATTGAATAGATAAATGTGAGCTTGTCACTTTTATTGTCTTCTTGCCATCTCGAAACTCTATCAAAATTTTAATCACCCTCCTTCAACCTCAATAATTTCCATGGTGTGCTATCAAACACCATGGCAGGACCTTCTAGTAGGATTATCTCTAATGAAGTCTCGATTAAGACAATTTGGTATATTTGTTCACAACTTCCTCTTGCGTGCAATCTTGATTTTGGATTAAATTGATGCCAAAATGCCCTTTGAAATCTTGTGATAAACTAAGAACTACCGTTTAAACTTTGTCCTTGCAATTCTCTTTTGTATTCTTCAAACCCTTTGAAGTAATGGATAAGTACATTAGAAGTGATTTGGAGAGACAAAGGGTTTGACATCTTTGGAACAAAGGTTTTTGAATCCATTGTGAAAAGCTTTCAATGGCCTTTTAGAGGTACATAATGAGAGCTTGAAGAGGCTTTTGGCATATGTCTTTGGATAAGTACTTGAGAAGTGAGAGGCAAACAATTTGAAGTCTTTAGAGCGAAGGTCTTTGAATGCTTTGTGAGAGGCTTTGCAATGGGCTTTTAGATGTACATAATGACAACTTTGTGAGGGATATTATTGCAATGGCCTTTGAAGTATTGCATTGGGTAGTGGGTGAAATTGCTTAGAAGTAATGCATTGGGAGCTTTGGGTACCTTGGTAAGTGAGAGAGGAGAGTATATAAGAGAGGTCTTAGGCTTGAGTACATAGTGAGGGGAGGTGGAGCGAGCAGGTAGCAACAAGTAAGGATAGGTAGCCAGGAGTTGGGCATGGGAATTGAGTAAGGATAGGTAGCTAGGAGTTGGGCATGGGAATTGAGTAAGGGGATAGGGTTAAAGTAAAGGCACATGGGAGGTATATTAATTATAGTGCATGACCTCGGGTGGACTAGTTAATTGTAGTGCAGGACCATGGGTGGATTGGTTAATCATAGTGGATGGGCTTGCATGATATGTGTTTCTTATTCACGCCTTGCTCTTCCTTAAGGCGATAGTCCTCCCTCCATCAACCTTTTTTTTCGCAAAGTAGGTTTATATACTAGCTTGGGAAACCTCTTGGGATTACATCTCCATCTTTTACAAATAGATTGCTCGCATTGGTAGTACTAGCACACATGTTATGTAAAAAGGTCCTAAAAGCATGATTTGAGAGGAAACCATCCATCACCTAAGAACTCTCCTCTTGAGCTTCTCATGGAAAATGTCACCATATTTGCTCTTTCCAACTAGATCGAGTTACTCAACCATGAAGTTGGTAATAATAGGTCTGCATCTACTCTAGGGTCCCCATTGTCAAAATAGATGAGATTTATGGTCTTGTAGGTTGACAAATTCATAGCTCCTCTTATGTAGGGCTAGGAGATACCCATGTCAAAAGACATACCAACAACTTCTCCAAGTAGGGCAGTTCTTTGAGTGAAGAAGTTAGTTGAAGTGCTTGACTGGAGAATCCAAGCATCAACCTTCTCCAAACAAGTCTAACTCTTGGACACTCCCAAAATAAGTGCAATGCATCTTTCCTTAGGCATCTACTATCAATATCCTTCCATTTGGACAACTTGGATCTATCTAAGATCTTGGCAGAACTAGTCCCTTGCCAAACTCTACTAGCCTACTATTCCATGTGAACATATGATCATGCAAAGATTAAACACTATTGAGCCTATAAATTACGTTGTCCTTGCTATTTAAAAGTTGGTACCTACTGCTAGTTGAGCTGCAATTGTAAAGGAATCTCCCATGTTAGAGAGACCAACACCTCAATCATTGCCTTGGGTTAGAAGTTGGGTTGGAAGGTTGCTATCCCCAACGCCTATGATTTTAGCATCTTGCGACTTTCGTTTGAATTTTTTGTGATGGTCAACCAACATCCTAGCCCCATCATTCCTAATATCCTTCCAATAGTCACTTCCCAATAGTGCATGTTGTGCCTGTTATACCTATATAGATTAATACAGGCCCATGATTGGAACACCATTGTCCATACCCTTTGCCCATCGAATGTGCTCAAGTAAAGAGCCATCCCCCTTAGGCCATCACAATTTGTCCACCCCTTCGACCATTAGATGTTCTCAAGTAAAGAGACATCCCCCTTCAAGCCATGACAACCCTTCCAACCAAGGAGAGAGCCAGGTTGCTTCCATGCTACCACAATTATTTGGACCTTTAATCCTCTTAGAGAAATGAGAGAACTCTCGTTGTTGCCATTGGATGTCATTCAAATTCCTCAGTCCTTTGCTATGCACACTTTTATGCTCCATTAAACGAATTCACACCAAGCTATTGAAGCATTCTAGAGTCTACTTACTCAATTAGCCATACAATGAATCTACCTTCTTATTGAGTTCGAGAAGCCCAACACCCCAAGAACTTTGCAAGTTGTGAGACCTTCCATGGAATGCTATGCATTTTTTGAACCATTATATGTTAGTCCAAAGGAAGCTCCTAATGAGCTTTTCAATTTGTTCTAGTGGATTTTTCTAAAACTCTAGATGTTACATATGTAGAGGGTCGAGGCTAGCAGAATGTGCTTCACCACGACTTCTTGGTCTTAAGATTGAGATCCTTACTTGTCTAATAATTGAATTTTCCCTTTATTTTTTCCATGATCCATTCAAACCTTTATTTATTGTAACATATTCCCAATGGAGAACTAGGGCTTTTGAACACATGTCCTTTGTCCACCCAGTTTATACCAAATTTGTTTGCCTAACTTGGTTGTTTGTCTATGATCTCTTTCTGGACTCCAAAGCATGTACCAAAACTAACACTCATGCTTGTTTTACGAGTTCTTTACCATAAGAGCCTTGAATCATAGAAATGTGCATAGCCCACCAAATTACCTTGATATGGCATGAAATATCAACAAATATTTGGTGTACATGTGTGGATTAATGCATACCAAGCCATTTCTCAAACAAAGCTTGCATCAAGAAGTTATAGCTAGTTGAACATTTCAAGTTTCGATGGAAGGAGTAGCTTCAACTCATCTCTCTAAGCTCATCTCTCAAGAAGGTCTCCATAAACCACCAAATCTAGGGAATGAATGTATCGACCTTACATTTGGATTTAATGCTCCACTAAGTCAGCCCTTACCTCTTCATTGATGTTAGTGGCTTCATTAACTACATAGCAAGGCATAATGGGGCTTGTTTGAGCATGTGTGCTCTTGTACTAAACTCTCCTTGTTTGAAAGATTCTAATCTTTAGATTGTAGATGGAATGTGTGATGAGCTAGTTGGTTTCTTTTAGCCTACCTTATTTTCTTCTCTAACCTCTTCAAACATGTAGATGCCTTCATTAATTTCTTTGTTTGAACACCGATTAAGTAATTTGTGTACTCTTTTCTCCTCAACTTCATAGTTTGCTCATCAAGAATAAAGTCTAGATCTTCATCCTCTTCAAAATCATTCATTGTTGACATTGAGAACTATTCGTCTTTGAAGGACCACAATGTTGGTCCTCTTTTCATCTCCTTGACCAACTTGTAGGTCACCCATGGTAGGTAAACAAGTATATTACATTAATCTTCTAGCTTCCTCTTAGCTCGACCTTGTAGACATTAGGGTTAATCTTGTAATGGACTCTCCATGGTCCAATATTTCTTATCTTTAATCCCCTTGAAGATACCTTTCCTTTGCTGATATGTACTTCTGCAACATTACCTTAATTGTTTGTCCCATCTCTCTTATCTGCATGCTTATATACTTGAGATTTTGCTCCTCAAACCTCTGTTGCACCTCCTTGAAGATATCATAGATGTCTTCTATGAATTGCTCTATAGTTGCATTCTACTTTTCACCTCTCATCCCATAGTCACATACCTATGTAGGGTACTTAGGGTTTCTCCTATACATTATATAGGAGGGTTACAAATTACAATATTATATAAAAGGGTGACAATAGTATAAACCTATTTTGACTACTATCATAATCAAATTCTACTTGTGCCCAATAGGTGCCCTGATACTTAGGATTCTTACCTATAATACACCATCGTTTCCACTCACAGTCCTTGGGAATCCCAAGATGAATTCCATGTTTACATATCCATGGTTATATGGTGGCACAGGTGTGACGGGAAATTTGCTTATGATTTACATAAGCAAATTCTACTTGTGCCCAATAGGTGCCCTAATACTTAGGATGCTTACCTATAATACACCATCATTTCCACTCACTATCCTTGGGAATCCCAAGGTGAATTCTTTGCTTACATATTCCATGGTTTATATGGCACAAGTGTAAGAGAACATATGATTTAGAATTAGACCTTTTTTATTTGTCTTCCTAGCATTGAGTGCAGCTCTTCACAACCTTGCTAATTTAGGCAGTAATTTTGAACTTGCTTTGAACGAGATGCAAGGGCTTATCTCTTCTAAAGTGTTCTACATCGACCATCCTTGGGTTCACACAAGCCTTTTATGCTTCCCCAAAGTCCTCACCACAACTGCTTCATGTACTAAAAACCAATCACCTCATGCTTCATGGTGAACCAACATGCCCCTCTCTTGCTTAATGCATTGGCCACTTTGTAACTTTGGATTTGTGCTTAACCACAAAAGTTAACACAACAAAAAGAGTATGCATAACTCTGTCCAACCTCCTCTTAAGTTGTGGCTATTTTTGAAGAATACCAAGCTATTGTTAGAATAAGCTAAATTTGTTGAGGAAGAGTGGTTTATTGAAGATATTAGCAAGTGGTTCTTATGTTGGAACATGAAAAAGGCAAGAGGAATTGCTTCAGTACTTTTTAATTATACTTGCCTTGTGTTAAATAATATCACGTGTGTCTCCACATATTTCTATGCCACAAACCTAATGGAGATATGTCATGTCAAACTTAACTCAGCTAATTTTTGACTTTTAAGATAGGATTGCCATTAAATCTTGTGATAACTAAATCTTTTGAATTAATAACAACAAGAACAATGTCATGTAATGTCTTCCTAATATACATGAAAGGATAATGGTTTGACTTTTCGTTGCTCTTTGGCAAGGATCACATCTCTTAACAAATTCCACTGCATCGCTAAATAGAGTGGGCCACCAAAGGCCTGCTTGAAGTACTTTTCGTGTTGTGGTTTCTGTTGCGAAGTGTCCTCCCGCTATTCCTGAGTGAGCCTCGTCTAAGATGAGAATGAACTCATCTTCTTGGACACACCTGCACATCACTCCATCTTTTCCCTGCTTGTACAATTGTCCGGCAATGAGTTGATAAGAAGCGGCGTCCCTAATCAATCTTGCTCTGGGTGCTTGCTTCAATCCATATAAGGATTTGAGTAACTTGTAAACTTTTCATTGTTGGCCTTTGACAACATAGCCTTTTGGCTATCATGTAAGGAAAATTGTGTGTTCATGGCCACTAGGCCCTCTTTTGTACATTTTTGTGTAGAGCTTAATAACTAGGTGAGCTTGCCTAATAGCTTGTTTGGACTAGTTTGCCTTCTAGGCTAAACTATCTTAAATGTTTCTACAAATTTAGGCACAAATTATGGAAGACTTCATGCAAAAGTAAAACCATACATTTGTGCATGATGAAAAGAAAATCTTATTATATGAGAAAAGAAAGAACTGTTCATTTCTTTGAATAGGTATGACACTATTTATGATTACTTTAAGCATCAAAAGCTACCTTACTTTTTGCTATAACAAAAATCTAAATGATTGAACTAGTTAATCCAAATAAACAAAATTGTCTTGAGTAGGGACTATCATCAATTAAGATCGCTTTAGCAAAAATGTGAAAATTAAATATTTTCTTTGTCAAATTATTTGGAAAAGTCTTTAATCCAACTTCGAGCGATGGAGATACTTGTTGTTTCTCCAAAAATAGCCAATTTTGTTTCTCATAGTTTTTCAAGATAGCCTCATGTTTAAAAGTGAGATACCCATGTTAAGCTCCCTCTACTTTGTTTGTATTCAACCACCCCCCCCATTAATATTGACGAACCCACCCTAATTTCCAAGCTTTAGCCTAGATGCTTAATCTTGATTCCAACCCTTATGTCCTCCAAAACTCACATCCATCCCTCTCTTGATATGGTTATCTCCACCAATGATGTGAATCTTGCACTCTTATCTTTGCAAGGGGTCTTGCTTGCACACTTGCTATAAACACCATGGGAATAGCCTATACTACTCGCTTGTATTAAAAAATATTGCTATCTTTCTTCTCAACGGATGCTTTGTCTTAGAAATTGCCTTGCATATTGTAGGCTAATTATGAGAAGATATGGGTTTCTACATGATGGATTAGCTAAGGGGCATGTGTAAAATCCACGTATTGAAATGATGATTTTGTATTGATTATTGCTATGAGACGTAACCACAGCAACAAAGGATTGTATAAGAGGCATGTGCCAAAACTAGGTCCCAACTAGGTATTGAAATTGAGGTCTTGCATTATAAACTTTTGCTACGAGACATAACCATAAGAACAATGAGGAACAATACACTGTGGACTCTATTGGGGACATTTGCTTGTTGTTTGCAAATAGGAGCATGGAAGCACTCATTTTAGGTGACTATAATACATGGAGTATAATAATGTCGTAATCAATTGATTTGAGTTGAGGGATCCTTTCCAATGATAGAAGATATTGGGAGGGAAAGTTTTAAAAATTTTCTACCCTAGTGATATTCCCTTTTAGATTTCTATTAGATAAATTTTTTATAATCTTGGATTATGGGTCAACTTTTGTGTTTGATCTCCTTAGTATTGAGTTAAAATTCTTGTATGCTCTTAATTAAGGTGAAATTTGTGCTTTGTTAGGGAGTCTCTAAATTGTCTGCTTTTGTTACATTCTTGGTAGGAAGGATCTTTGTTGTGGCCACTACACGGTGTGCCAATGTATGGCATCTAGTTTTCAAGTAGTCCTCTCAAGAAGACTAGCATTAATTTATGTATTATGTCTCACTACACCTAAAAGTTTGTGTTCTAAAATCTAGCCATGTCAGTTGCTTGTAAAATTGGGGCACCCAACAAAAACCACTTTTGAGAGTCCTTAATGAGCATTGGAGCCCAAAAACTGTAAACTAGAGCATGGACATTCATGAGTAGAATTTTCCCAGTATTTTGCAAGTGTGGGAAGGGATGCAATATAATCTATACATTGGTGAGAGATTTATAATTGGTGTTTAATTGTAGAGCATATGATTAAGTGAATTATGTAGATAGTTGCACTCATATATCGTTAGTGTATAATAATAGCCATGTATCCAAACCCTTTATACCTATGGAATACGTCAAGCTTGACCCAATGATGACATGTGATCATGGGCATAAGGCCCCCTTTTGTGAAATTCTATATAGATCTCAATGAGTAGGTACTGCTTGTTTATAGGATTTTAATTCTAGTTTGCTATAATTTTGAACTATTTTAATATAGATAAATTGAACTAATCAGGTTATAAGTTGTGATATACTTCGTTCAAACACCAAACTATTACATTTTGTGAATTTTGTGGATGATGCAAAACAAATATTATTAAATGAGAAAGACAATAATGGTTTGTTTCCTCAAATGCTATGAAACTATCTATGAACGCATAACCCATATCAAGATACTTTTTTTCATGCCATGTCAAAGCCTGGCTAATAAGTAGATAACCTAAAGAAAACAATTGTTATTGAGTAGAGCTTCACATCTCTTATAATTCCCTAGGTAATGATTTGACAAGTAAAATCTTTCGTTGGCTAACAATATGTTCCCTTGCTCTTGAAAACTTTGTACAAGCTCAAAGAGTAGCCTTCTACACTATACTACTTCACATGCAATATTGGTCAAACGATCCCCAGAATTTTTCTTCTATCGATGATAAAGTTAATACTAGTTGCATTTTTATTTGCCAACAATGCTTACTAGGCCACAACTAAAGTTGAAACCATTTGTGCACCCATCATTCACGCTATGAGCCGAATATGCATTAGTCAAACGTTCCCAATTCATATTGCTATATGGTTCTCTAACAGGGATCACATGAAATCCCATAAGAAATCTCATAAAATGTATTAGGCCTATGATCTGCAGTATATGAGAATCATGAGAAATCCCTTAAGAAATTACAATGGAGGAGTAAAAATTTCCAAGCAATAGATTTTAAAGGAAATGCCCATACTATTAACAAGTCTACTTCAACCTTCTTGGTAATCCTTTGATAAGTCCTATCTAAATCATTTCATATGTGCAAGCCACTCTCCATTGTAGAAGTATCTACTAAAAGATATCTCCATAGTGCAATCTCTATGGATCCCTCTCCATAATTCTACTTTAGCACATTAGTTTTCTTATATGAAACATCTTATAGTTTTTGAGAATCAAAACAATAATTGATTTCTTCGCTAGACCAATCTAACCATATTTTCCAAAGCTAGGAGTCACCTTATATATAGTCCAAACTAGGAGTCCCAAATTCTAAAGTCCAAATCGTTGAACTAGGGTTAAAATACAAAGTCTAGAATGTTGAACTAATCCAAAAATCCCTCTCCATCAGTCAATAAGTCCAGAAAAAAATCTCTCACTAGAAAAAATGTATGCCATTAAATACATCCTTATATGCCGATCATCTCTTGCCATGTATATGGACTCTACATGTAAAAATTCTTATAAGGAAATATATATTTGTTTTACTTCTCATATGGATCTCCAATATACTCTAGACCCCCAAATAAATTTCTTTAGGAAAAATTATAATCTATTCCTTTTACTTAACATAATCTCCAAAAGCTAAGTAGGCATTTGAATCTATGGAAACACTTTACGGTATCAGAATGCAACTATAAAGGTCTCCTATGTACATATAAGAGTGGTAAAGTGTTATAATCCTTAAGGACCCTATGAGTGACTCCTCCTGAACAAGAGACTCTTGCACTCATTACACTATTCAAGAATTGGAATACCTTTGCATTTCTAAAATTGCATATAGACTGGGATCCATATAAGAGTCATCAACAAAGAGTAACAACTTAATAAGCATATGTAGAAGGTACGTTCTTGGGATAAGCCATTAATCCTTTATCATATATTAGGAACCCAGAGGCAACATTTATAGTGGCCAATAAGTGTCAAGTGTTAAGAGGACTATTGCCTACTTACTATGAATGTTGAGGCTACTACAATCATGTGCCAAGGGAGCCCTCTGCAAAGAAGACATTCCATGACACATTAGTCACCGAGATCAAATTTGTTTTGGATCTAAAATTCTATGAACTACCTGGGGTATATAGTACCCATAAACGTTTGGATCATTGTCCTCTATCATAAGAAAATTCCAGATGCAGCTTAGCACATGGAAGTCAATGGAACCAGGGACCTCTAGACCACAGTATACAAAGTTAACGTAATCTCCATCTTATTGAGGGAAAGCTGCACATTAGGCCACGAACCAACTCCTTCGCCTATTGTACAGCGAGTTCCAACTTATAGTGAATCTGCACTGGCCATCAATCTATTGTGGTGCAACATGTCACATAATCCCATTTTGTAGCAAAGATGATCAATATGAAATCATGTTGGTACTGCTAGTCCGAAAGAGCTAACGAAAATGTAACGTGAAATCATGTTGTTGCTACTAGTCCCGAGGAGTTAACACTCATGAGGACACACAATGCAACATGAACTCAGTTAATGGAATACCTGATTTTTTATTGCACACAGATATAGAAGGAAACCAAGTGCAAGAGTGGCCAGGGCCTAAGTGGGGGTGTTTGAGCTTCTCTCATTTTAGTCGAAACTGCTAGCGATTGGGCAAAGCATATGTTTGCTCACAATACCCGTCTGCTAACCTCGTTTCCAATGAGTTTTTGTCGTGAAGGCCTATCATGAGGAAGCCTAGGATCGACCCTCAAGGATCTTACATCCTTCTCCACGAGATTTTTTTCCCCTTCTCCCAAGATAGTCATGTACTACCAGTCTCCAGAGTTTCTAGAGTCCGCGTTGTTATCTACACAGGTGAGATCTTTTTTAGTGCCCAATGCATCCATGTCCTCCCCATTCTTGCTTTCGCACCACTCTTTGTTCCATTAGTCTTGCTTTTCCTTGGGAGTGCGCAATTACTATGCTTCACTATTGAATAATTTGACATGGGTACATACTTCTGTATGCCTTTATGTCATGGCACATATAGTCCAAAGTGGCCCTTCATAATTCTTTTTCTCTACCCATTCTCTCACTAAGTGGTATCTTAGTTTTCCTACAAGGTCATTAATGTAATACAAGGGTCCTTTGGCCACTTCCTTTTTAATTACAACACAATTACCCTTGCTATTCAGATTGATCGAACCATTGGCAAGACTAACATCCACCTTTCATGGTCATGTTGACTTTCGAATAATCAATCCATGCTAGTATTATCGAGAGATCCTCTCCTCTCTTTTTTATTGGACCTCTCCAAAGACATATGAGAGTACACCCATATTGTCATTATCTCCACCTTACCAAACTTATATCACGTGGCTTCAATAAACCCTTTCACAATCAATCATGTCTAAAAGAACATTATTATAATAACCATGAATTGACTGAGTACTTTACAAAGTAGTTGCTTTTTCTCAATTAAGTTACCACACTATCCATAATCTATATAAATGTTGGACTGTCAATAATGATTATCATTATCATTCAAGTGATGATAAACCCCAAGGACGTCAAGGGTCCACAAGTGAGTGTGTGTGTGTGCATGTGCGCACGTGTGTGTGTGTAAGTGTGTGTGTGCACACGCACACCTTATAGATTTCACAAAAAAAGTGTGTGTGTCTTATATGATCACTCCTAAAAACAAAGTGCAAGCTAGTCTAGGAATGCAAAAAATGTTTCTAATGCTTAAATTGAGAGAGACATTATCAATTACTTATTGAAAATTGCTTGAATCCTTGTAACTTATACAAATTTCAAGTAGAGACTTTTGCCAATCCTAGGTGACCCCAAAGCAAGGACCTAGTGCCCACACTCAAGCTAAAGAACAAATCTACTTCATCATTCAAGACCTTCAATTTGCCATTTGGTAGGTGTGAAAAGATTAGAAGTAGTTGCACCAATTCTATAGGTCACTTTCATCAAGGTAGATAAGTTTTAAGAAAAGCATTGATGACTATTGGAATCTCCCTTAGCACTGTAGTTCAACCTTTATGATAGTCATCCACAAGGTTAAAGACCTTCAACACCATCATGCATAGCAATGGATAGCTCCTATGACATCCATACCAAGATCTTGCCCAACATGGGTACAACCTAATATATGAACTTATGCTCACTAGTATGCATATAAGATCATTTCATAATATCTATGAATAGTTTAGGTAAAGGATGCCATATAGAGTTTCTCTTAACACTCTAGAATGAGGGGTAGACTCAACCATGATGAAGACTAGTACTTAAGAATTAGAACATATCATATAGAAATTAATATGATTCAATAAGTAAATCAATGATTGAAGTGGCTACAATATATAGAAATCAATAGAGTTCAATGGCTGCAATGATTGAAGTGGCTACAATATATAGAAATCAATAGAGTTCAATGGCTGCAAAAGGTACAAGCAAATGGGGCACCAAAGTGCTACAACTATGACTTCAAGGGTAGATGATTTTCTCTCAATGAAAGAACAAAGGATGAGTGAGGGTCTTATATAGGCCTTTTTACCCTCAAGGTTAGCAAAAGTCCTCTAGGCCCCCCTAGAATAAGAGAAGACAATGATGTGTACAAAAGAACACAGGATCCAACATACAGATTTATCAAGGCCTTACCATAGGATAGAATTTTCCTATGCATTCATTTCCTCAGTATAAAGGATAACATGTTTCTTGTGAGGACAATTGATGATGCACAATGACACAATCCATAAGAAACAAGTTGGGCTTCTACAACCATTTTGCATTTTTTGGGTGATTATTGGTTTATGCCCACAAAATGCCCAAAAAACCATACTAATCCCTTACTCATAGCATGGGTCTCCAACATGCCCTCCTAAAATCCCGTAGATGCCACTAGTATTGGTGGACACCTTTCTTCTAGGCTGATCTAGCAAAGTGCGCATCCATCCAAGCTAGGGCTTATCTCAAAATTTAACAGCACAACTCCACCAAATTTCTAACGCAAGCTTGCATCTCCCCTCATCATGACCTCCCTTTCCATCTCATCAATTTTTCATAGAGTTTCCAAGCATCAATCAACCCTAAAAATAGACCAGATCCTCACACTTGCAAATGAAACCAAGAGAACATCAAATCATACCATTGCATATGCTTCCACTTTCCCACACCCTTGCTCTTAGCATGTTTCACAAATCACCGTATCCATTCCTCCAAGGAGCTATGCACTCAAGTACCCTAGACATTCATTTAGACAACAAGGCCAAGTTCTTTGCATCTATATTTGGAATCCCCAATCCACCATTCTCCTTCAACATCTTCATAACATCCCAAGGAACATAATGCCACCTTCCTATCCTCCATCCAAATAAAGGATCTTAACATCTTCTCCACCTCCCACCAATACATCTTTCTAAACCTCTAGATTGAGGTGATATATTGGTTGTGATGCCAATAAAACACATTTCAATGTAAGCACCCTTGCATTCTAGCCCATGGTAGCCCCATGCTAGGCTCTAACTTTTTGCCAAATCTTCTCTTTAAACCAATAAAACCTGTATCTCAAAGCAATTCCCACCCCCAAACGGACCCCAAGTACCTAATTACGTCACCCCTTTCCACCCAATTCATAAGCAACTCCATCAATCTGCGATGGGAAATGCTCATGGAACATGCAAATCCTTGAAAACATAGCAAACACTATACAAAAATGTAGACAAACTTTCAAAAATCAGAAACATAACAGATTAAACGAGCGTGCTGGGTGCAATCGCTCCCCATAGAAGTGATGCTCTCCTTCCACCTCCTATGACTTTGAATTTTGATTGATTGAATAGATTCCGAGCAACTTCATGTACATCTTTCCTATGCACCAATCAGGGTAAAGCCCCATAAGTTACTTCCAAAATAGCTTGCTTTCTCTTTTAAAAACTTGTCTTTTCCCACTTTAGTTAATATGGATAGGCTAAGCCTTTAATGTTCAAAATTTTAAATATGTAAACGAGCATTTGTAACATTAAAAACTAGGCTTAACCTAGTCCATCTCTGCATCACTAGAGTTGTGCCTACATGCTAAAACTATGGCGAGTCATGCTTGCCAAATGCCATCGTCCGTCAATTACTCTTCCACTGAATTCACAAAATCAATAACAATGAAATATTTCAAGCATAGAATAACCTTGGAACTAATCACCATAATTAATCATCCTTTTAGTAACACAAAATCAATAAGTCACACAAATGGATGGTGCATGCATGTGACACATGCCAACGAATGGTGCCTCATGCCACACATACATCATCACATAAGTGGTGTAGACAATGCCACACTCTCATACAGTTGTAGCCATGTAGGAGCATACATGCATCACCTATAAACATCAAGCACACATGCATTAACTATGTGACAAAAATGTTGGATCTCACTCAACTAAATACTCAAGGATTAAATTAATGCGACAATTCCAATTCTTGCAACACAACCACTCAGGCAATGGTCCAAGGTTGACCTAAGCCCAAACATCTTCTCCCAACTACAAACAAAACCTGAAATCAAGCCAAATTTCAACGGCACTTCAAACAAATTCTTCACTCTCCTCTCATTCCAAAGATAAGGCCACCTCATCTACAAATAACTAAGGGCACATTTCACTCCAAAAAGGTAGCATCCCCCCTTTAATTTCTCCCAAATCCACCCCTTCTTAACCATATGCAGCACCAGAGGAGCAGTACAAATGGCAAGCAAGAAAGGTGCCAAGGGGCACCCTTGTCTTATAGATCTTTTAAGATCAATCCTTCCCACCACACCCAATTCAAATAGAGCACATCAACATCATTCCTAAACAAACCTCCCACCGTCCTACAAAACCCGAACCACAAATCCCAACCTCTCTAACATAGCCAAGATGAAATCCCATCTTACCCTATCATAGGCTTGATCAAAATCAAACCCCAACAAAATACATATTTGAATGGAAGCTGTAGCAAAATCCAATGTCCCTGACACATTTAAAATGTTTTCCAAAATGTCCCTAGCATCCCTGACACATTTAAAACCTTTTCAAAAATGTCCTAGCATTGACAAACTCATTTTGCATTTATTCACCACTTTAGCACAAATCTTCATAATCCTTAAAGCCAATGCTTTAGCCATTTTCTTGTAAGATGTATTCAGCATTGTGATTGGCCTTCAATCCCTAACCTGAAACATATTTTACCTTTTTGGGAAAAACTTCATTAGCCCCACATTTACATCCTTAGAAAGAGCTCCCCTCTACATCACCCAGTTAGCCACCTTCAAATAATCCTTCTTAATCACTCCAAAAATCAACTTAGAACTCTACTTCAGACCATCTGGCCTCAAGGATTTATCAACTTCCAAACGTTAAAGAGATTCCCACAACTCTTGCTTAGAAATTATCCATTCCAAATGAACCCTCTACATTGGTAACACTCTTTGAACCGATTCCCCCAAGGTCTCACTCAATTGCTCAACCCACCCACTATCTTGCACATCCGGCTACTCAGCATCCCTTGGCAATCCTCTTAGTCCTGCACCTCCATATAGTCTCCACCTCTGGTGAGCTCTTCTGAACTCCTCTCTAGAGGTTGATCATCTAGCTTCTTCCTCAAGTCCACCGTGTGCCTCTTTCTATGCTCTGCCCTCGCACCCCTCCTCTCTGTATCTCCCCCCTAATCCTTACGGTACGTGGAGCATCCCGTCTTCATCTCAACTTCCATTCCCTGAAAACACTTTATGCATGCAAGTTGCCATAATCATTATTGATTCATGGCAACTTCTCTGCAATATGGTTGTCAGGCAATGCCATCATTCGTGGCTCTTTTCTATGCTTTGATTTTAAAACAATTGCATGTGTTTTTTACCTTTCCAGTTTTGGACTTGCAATGTTACCATTACGCTATTATCCTTCTACCAGATCTAAGGCAATATACTTGTACAATCATGAATCGGTCCACAAACAGTTGTCTCGTGCCTGTCACTTATCAGTAATATGTGTCATAATCCCTTTCTTATCATGAAAGCCAGGCATTATTTCCTCTTAGCTACTCAAATTACTTTTATAGCATTATGAGTATTGAATCAGTGGTGTTCTCAGTTGGTTTGATTGTTCAAAAGGATCCTAAATAGAGGCAAACTCCTTTGTCGACTGTTAATTGTGCATGGTTTTATCCCAATCTATTATATGTAAACAATGGAAGTCAGTCGGTTCACATGTCCCTCTATTTATAAGTACCACCCCTGAGATGGTTAAGGTTGAGCTTGGAATTCAGTCATGTATCCTTACAAGTGTATCCCCACGTTTTCCCTTTGTAATGTGATGCCATGACTCATAATGCATTTGATTGAGCTAGTTAGCAATGATTAACCTTTTTTTAGGATTTCAATAATTTGATTCCCTTGGTGTTTATGGCTTGATCTGGCTGCAGGTACGTCTAAACATGATCAACTGTGATAATGGGTCATTTGATGAATATTGGCTACATGACTGTGTGTCCAAATAAAGTCCTATGGAGGATTAGCATCTATCCATATGCTTACAGTTTGAAAGCTATTTGAGTGTGGTGCATATGGTGATCATGCCTAAAACTTTGATGGGATTGCATTGCTCTTGTCTATGGTTCTTAACCATGTTGTTTGCTCATTCAGACCCAAAATAATGGTATGTAGTGGGCTTTTCCTTAGTCTCATAGAGGTTTGGAGTTTTGAATGCTTGAGGGTGTGCTTGCATAGTGTTCTCATGAGAAGTCCCCAAAAAATGGGATAAGGCTATGTCTATGTCTGTGCATTGTTTGAGTCCTATGCTTGGTTGTTTTTCTCTGTCTGATGATGATTTTAGCTACTCTGATATGTACAAGTAGAAGGTCATTGTGTGCCTACCACCAATTAATGGTGGCTGTGCATACCCACCCTAGCCCAATAGTCCACACATTTATTCCACTTATGTCCACAATTCTCCTCGTTTTATATGTGTTTGCCATTGTAGCTCGATATTGATTTTGGTAGGGTGCTCACATCTTCTAACATATCTCAGCCTGCAGCTCACATAGTATATGCCGGGTTTGTGTCTTTGAGATAAAAAAAGTGTTTAATGGATTAATCATGATGGTGGAGTAATCCAAAGGATTGACCATAGAGCTGTAATGCTCAATTTTTCATTCTTTGAGCTCTTCCTAAAGGCTCACTTTGGGCTTCCTTTGATATACAATTGTGTTTAAATGCAACCTTCATTGTAATTAGTTTGCAAGAATACAATTACGGTATAGTTTATGTTTTTGTAGGGTCTGCCATCTCCACCTAAATTATCTCATTAGGCCTCTCCTCCTACTTCAATATTTTTTATTTTAGCTCTCAATTGAGTTCGTATTTTCAAGATGTTGAATTTTAGGGTTAACTGTGGATGGGTGTTCCTAACTATGATAACAAGTAGTCGAGGATAATGACACCTGCAGTCCCAAGAAGAAGTTTTGTCTATACTAACATCTCCTCTCTTGGATGGATGCAGGTAACAGTCCTTGATGCTAGAATTCTTCTCATCCCAGTCACTGTGAGATCCACTTGTTTAGAAAAGTCTTTTTCGAAATGTATTTTTGGGTATTAATAAAAGTTATATTCCAAATAAATTGCAAATTCAATTCTCTATTATCGAGGATAGAACCACTAGCTGTTTCCAGGAGTGAATTCCTAGTGCTAACACACACACACACACATACACACACACACACACACACACAACTATCCCCTTTTTCCTTTTGACCATACTGAGTTACTCTTCCTTCCCTTTATAATCCTTTGAAAACCCTTTTAAACTATTCCATCACTCTCTCTCTACCCTTCTCTCCCCTCTCTTTCTCCTAAAATTCCTTGTTTACAATCATTTTCCTATTTTCTCCTTAATTTCTTAAATAAAATTTTCCCCTTATATCCCTCCCCCTAAGTTCCCTTATTTTCTCCCTCCTAATTTTCCCTACTTTTTCCTAACTTCCCGCAATTTTTTCCTATTTTATGCCCAATTTTCTCCTTTATTTTTCCTAGTTTTTCTAATTTTCTTCCTAAATTTTTATCCTAAACTTTTTATATTTTGCCTATTTCCCCCTTTTTTCCTAGTTTTCTTTTTCCTTAAAATTTCCTAAATTTCCCCTATTTTTCCTATTTTCTTCTTTAACTTTCCTCTTTTTCTCTAATTTGTTCCTTTTCTTTGCCTTTTTGTCCCTGATTTTTCTTGTTCCCCAAATACCCCCCCCCCTTAAAAAGTAATTTCTCCTTTTTAATCTTTCTCCCAATGTTCCTATTTTTCTTAAACCTTTTTTCCTCTCCCTTTTTATTATTTTCCATAATTACCCCTTATTTCACTTTTAATTCTTTCTTTTTCCCTTTCTTTTCCCTTATACATCTTAATTTCCCTATTTTTCTTTTCTAAACTTTCCTCAATTTTACTCACAGTTTCCTTAATTCTTGTTTAGTATTAATTCATTCTTATTCTTTCTTGGTTTTTCTTAATTCTCCTTACTTTTTACTAATTTTTTGCTTTTTAATTTCCCTTACATTTCCCCCTTTTTAAATTACCATATTTTAAAATTTACCCCCTATTTTGTACCTTTTCCCAAAAAACCTTCTTGCAAAACTATTAATTACAAAGACCACCCTCCCCATGTTCTACACCTCCTCGCCAGGTTACATTTATGGAAACTAAACCCCTCATTGACTACACACCTCCCCACCCCTTATCTCTCTATTCTCCTATCAATTTTACTCCCCGACTCACCGTCTCCCTATTGCTGTATTTCCCTATCACTACAAACCCCCCCTATCGCTTGATTTCCTCGACTCTCAAACTACCCACGCATCATACTATTTATATTGCACTATGCATCACCCCTACAAAGTGCGCACCATCACTCTTTAACCCCTTGCAACCCTACCTACAACTACCTTGTGTACAGCCCTCATATGCCCTCAATAGCACCCTTATTCTCTCTATCCACACCCTGCCACTGCCGCGTCGCCTGTGCAGTCTCTACTCGCTACTCGAGCCCACATCGAGGCTTGATTATAGTCTACTTGAAACTTGACTCAAGCCCTCAGATTTTCCCTCATATCCCACAAACCCACGTGGTCTCCTCGAAATCTGCTCGCTCGAATGTCCTTTCCATCAACTCTCTTCTAAAATCCATTCCTTCCTCTCGGCTTCCGCCGTCTTCACCGTCTCCAACGATGGACTCACAAATTTTTTATTTTTATTTTTATTTTTTCTTACCCCCCTGACGCCCCCTTCACTTAATTTCTATCCCTTCTTTCATTTCATTCTTTACACATTAATCAACCCCCCCCCTTCCCTTTTTTTCTCTATTTAGTGATTCACCCTTACTTCTCCCATAGGTTCTATACTCTTACACCCGATTCCATGAACTTTTAGATACCTTTTATTTAAACCCCCTCCCTCTTTTCTTTTTATTTCCCCCCCCTCTAAACCTTATGGAACCCTTTCTCCTCATTAATCTAAACCCTAAACCTTACCCCCCAACCCCCTTTTTTCCTATTTTCTCTTTTTCCCTCCCCCTTCTCTATATGCATTCTTTTCATTCTCTCTATAATTTCCCCCCGCTTCCCTATTTATATTATTTTCCCTCATAGTTAGATCTATTAACTCCTTACATTATTTCTGTACTTTTCTTTAATTCTATGGTCCTGTAATTGTTCATTAATTAAATCTTTTCCCCTTTAATCTATGGTCCTTTAATTTTCATTAATTTCTTCACACTTCTCAAAACCCCACCTCCCCTTAATCTCTTGTCTTGTGGTTTGGCATCCACATCCAAACCTCCCTTTTTTTTTACTTACCTTTAGTTAGATTATTTCTTTTTAATCACTTTCCCCCATTTTCTTTCTATTCTTTTGTTTTAAATTTCCCTCTTGGATGATTAATAACTATACCTTCTAGCATCACTATTCCTCTTTCACACTTCTTCCATAAACCAATCTCCTCCCCCTCGCCTTTCACACCCTTCGCACCTACCCCCCTTCTACAAAGGTTCAATTTTCCTCTCCTTGTAACCTCTAAACTCATTCTTCTACCCAAACAATTTTGTTTTTACATTATGCTTGATAAGTGTATGGCCAAGCATTAATTTTTATTGTGACTTCGATAACAAGGGAGGGGTGTTTATGACACCTGTCTTCCCAACTAAAGTTAAAACTGGTTCTTACTATTTTGCTTGCTGGATGGTGGCAGGTAAGCATACTCCCCTCTTCAATAGAAGTGATGCTTGCCAGGACTTATCCAAGCTCAACTTCTATACAGTTTCCACAAAGTCATTGCTGGTTTCCTTTATAAACAAGGATTCACTGACTTGTACAAATTTTTTCGTTAATGCAATTAGTATTATTCCATTGTCTTGCTTCGTTCTTTTGTCTTTTCACTATGCAAAGGGGTGTTGTCAAGTCTTCCACACACACACACACACACACACACAAAAGTTTATGTGATGACACATATAAATTCCATGATCTTATGGCTTTAGATGTGGGCAAACTAGACACAATTGGTCCAAATAAGAATGTGGTATTTTTGTATAGCAAAATCCAATTTTTAATGAAAAGGACCTTCTTCTATAGTTTGTCTTGTGGCTTCTCATCTTGAAAGGATTGAAATGGGCTATGTTTGTCTTGAAATGACCACACACACACATGGCGGGATGGAGAAGGAAGGATAACACTCGTCTATTACCATCCATAACATTTATCCATTTTTTCCTTTTATGTCCAATTTATAGAACTATGTAAAGATGGGATATGTGGACCTCCTACCAGCTCCATCTATTGGTATCCACCACAACCTTATACAAAGGCTATCCAAAGTCATTAAATATTTATAACCAATGATGGGTCACAACACGTTGACTTTAAAAGGGAGACTGATGACGAGTCACAATACAATGACTCTTATGGATTCAATAAAAATAACTATGCTGGAAGCAACATGCTCCCGATTGGTTCATTCGTCATGGATAGAATGAAGCACAAGACAGAACTCCAAAAAAAGAAAGCACGAACTCCTCTATGATAACTCTTCTAGCAAAAGGTATTCCTGCTATAAAGGTACTTTTCCAAAAATGGGTTCACAAGTGTATAACTCTATCAAAGAATGGAGGGAAGATAGACCTTAAAAATCTATGATATATGAGTTTATGCTCTTAGATTATTCCAAGCAACTACATTAGTAACAATACAAGGCAAGCTGCCTTTCACATCCAAAAAATTTTTCATATATCTATGTGAAAATGGAAGATGTACTTAAATTTCTCAAAGGTGAACATTGATCAAATACTCACGATCTAATAAAACATGGTTAAAGTCATTCATATCTTAAGGTAGGCACCATGACCCCTTCCCTACGAGGGGGCATGGTGACCCTCATAGGGTATGGGCTTGCGATTGTGCGGGAGGATGGTTGGGCACACACACACATAAGTTTGTGATGACACATAAAAATTCCATGATCTTATGGCTTGAGATGTGGGCCATCTAGACACAATTGGTCCAAATAAGCTAGTTCCTAGCTCTACCATAGCAAAATGTCACCCCTTGCATTCAAAGGATATCCTTATCCAAAAATATGATAACCTTGCTAGTCACGGTGTAATAAATTACATTACCATAGTACTAATAAGTACATTGATCCCATATTAAGGAGGTACGTGTGCTACTTAGTGAAATTTGTACCACCAACGTGTCAAGGCAAGAAGTCAAAAAGGATGAAACAAGTATCATGGCCCATGAGAGGACATGGTAAGAAACTTGGCTTGCTTAAAAAGTAATGGCAATGGGTACAATCATAGTATCCTTGTATGTAAAATAACTTTAATCAAAGGACAATGTACCTTAACAAAGCTAGCTTGACTCACAAGGTAACTCCAATGATAATATTGGATTGCCATGATACTAATTTTATCCCTGTGGCACATGCTTATCTACACCATTCGCCTGATAAACTAGGTAGGTAAGAGTTTTGATAGTGGCTTTTTACACAGTGGTGCTTAACCTTAACAAAGGTTTCAAAAAAGTGGGTCCTTGGATATTACTATAGCGTTATGCCACATAGGAAATTGAACAATAGATTTCATTAAAATTTGGCTTTGTCAATTCACCGACTAGTCATGCTAATCGCCAAGATGGTCAAATGGTTTCAATCTCACGTACCGACCAAGTCAACGAGGCCTTGATGAAACTATAAATGAGTCACCTATCGATAGTTCCTCCATCCAACATGATATCTTGAGCCACAGTGAGAATCGCAATGTGAGCCACATTGAGACATTTCCCTAAGGATCGTCTGCATTGTCTTGATCCTAGTCTAAACTCTGTAACACCCAAAGATTATCTAGCACAGCGTAGCTATGAACTAAGTGTAGTGATGGGTGACATATTTTTCTATAATGATCCTCTACTACCCCTCTTAGGATCATTTTCATGTAACTAGATTGCACGTAGTTCTGCTGATACGAGGCCACTATTCTGGAACCTATTCTCTGTGCAGCTTTGGACTTCGATAACTCCATGAAAACCACAGTGATAATGGGTCGATGATCTCAGAGCGAGCGGCTATGCTTGGGCACCCAGCCGGTCCAAATTTGCAACTATAGGGATGGAAGGCACTCAATTAGTCCAAATTTACAACTATAGGACTCTGGTCGAAGGTTGATGCTTTATCTACGATGCTTGAGAAAGGTGATTGTAGATGCATCTAAATTTGCTATGACCAGAAACAAGTCATCCTCACTCACATGCATTTCTAGGTAAGGTTGACACAACACGTGATGTTGGGAATTGAGGAGGATCGTCATAGTCAGCAACCAGTTGTTTTATAAACCGTCCATTCACTGGCTTCCAAATTACTCTCTGCTATAGTATGTGTGGTTTTAGACAATTGAAATTACAAAGCAAAGTTAGTTGCCGAGGGAGTTAAGTACAAAATTTGAAGAGACCTTTACAAACATGAAAAGTGTTAAGACAATTGTTGCATTACATTCTCACCTTAATTTGCCACTTCATGAAATGATGTAATGAATGCAATGGCTACCTAAATGTTTTAAAGGATCAAAGGGACACATTAATGAGTGTACAAAATATGAGTGATTGTAGACTATTTTGCATTAGAATAAGATTGAAATATATGCCTATCTCGATGATGCAATTCATAATATTCTCAACAGCCCCTCTTAAATTGTATAGAACAGGAAGAGGGTGCATTTAAAAATATTTTTTTTGTGTGTGGTGATTGTCTACAAATCTTTATAGCAACCAAAACTGAAAAAGGAAAGTGAAAATATCAAAGTAGTATGTGTATGTGTTAGCATGGTGACTATGTAGTGGATGTTTGTACAATGAGCACAACTTAGATCCTATACATTGATGTTCATATGCCCCTCTTAAGTTGTAGATAGTGATTTAAGTTTGGGAAGAAAATCCAAAAGATCATATGCTGATGGGAAGAGGGAATATCTATGAAAGAAAGAAGTGCTCCTATATCAAAGACTAGTTCATTAGTTAACAAAGTCACATGTTGCCAATGGATGAGCAACTAAATCTAAACACATCACAAGGTGTTGTGGATTGTGAAGCTAATATGAAGACTAAGTCACATGTGAAGCTAATTGAGGCAGTTATGAATGTAATTCAAATGGTTGTGACAAACAAGCCTCACCAACATAGAAGTGGCAACACTACATAAGATTTGTTGAATAATGGAGGAAAAAAAACTGCATTCTCACTTTGACAAGGGACCGAGGGGCTACATAACATCAAGGACTAGAGGGGCAAGTATGGTACTTGTAGATAAAATATTATACTTTGTAGAATGTCCCATGAAAGTGAAAAAATATCATAAACGAAAAATCAAGGTAGATGATGTGGGGGCTAAAGGCCACTGTACCTTAACTCGGGTTATGTATAATACTCAAACACATATATATATGGATGATATAGAAGATTAGGGTTTTCTGCACCCACCAAAACTTGTCTCTCAAGCTTCCTCTCACCCTCTCAGCTTCCGTTGTGTCCTCACAATTGGTATCAGAGCTTGGTAGTAGAGCTTGGCAGTAGCGTGAGCAGCTCGGTGCAGCCTCTAGCCCGGAGAGAGAGTGTGCATCCCAAAGATCCTTGTTCAGCAGGAAGAGCTGCAGATTTTGGAGATGCTATAGCAGTTGGAGAGAAAGCGGCAAAATCCTCTTGGGCATTTGTTTTACTGGGTTGCAAAGTTAAAGGCGTAAGATATAAGCAAATCTTCTGAGACACACATATGTAGTGGCACAAATATCCGGAGTTAGAGACAGAATTTTGACTTGAAGTCTTCAAGGAAGTTATAGTTCAGATTGAGAGCTACATTTTCACTTTTAACATCTCTATCATCTGAGTTTTCAGTGAAAAGTTACAGCTCCTACAAAAAGTGACGAAATTCATTTCCTACGAGGATTTCGTGTGTTGGCTCTCCATATCTAGTCCACCATTCACAGTTCTGACAATCCAAGTGGGTCTAGAGTGGTCCAAAACTTCTACTTGAGAAGCTGCTTCCAATTCCGTGAACTTTTGAAGCTATGGTGAATCTCTGTCTACTCCGACATCTTCATTTTGCCATTTTCTGTGTGAGTGGGATCTCAACATCCGAGCCTCCATTTGCAGAGCTGTCTCTCTCATTGGATCCGGGACTACTTTGAAACATATGTCTACAAAGCTGCTTGCCATTCCGTGAAGAATTGAGGGAATTGTGATTCTCTATGTTTTTCCGTCATCTCTTTGAAGGAAATTTCTCAAAGTTTCCAAGACCTTCTCATTGATTGCCATGTGGCATTTTGGCTAAGGTTAAGTTTCCTAAGGTTCATTTTTGCAAGTAAATGCAAGGGTTGACTGGCTCTTACTCCATCCTTGGATGAGATTTTGGAGTTGTGGCAGAAGAGAAGGTTCTACTTTCACTAGCAGTCATTACCGTAAGGCCATGGTTTCTTGGATATACCTTATGTAGATCACTCTGGTTGTAGTCTGAGCCATGTGCACTCTTTTGTGGTTTGCATTGGATTGCATTGGATGCTTTACAGGCCATTTGGATGCATTGCGATCCTTGTTGGATGAAGTGATAGGCCCAGATTGCCTTGTGGGATGCTTTATTGATGGGCACTTAGCACACATATGCTTTTTTATGCTGAGGGACAGCTTTGACATATTGCAATTGATGCACAGGTTGTGCTATGATCTTTTGGATGAGACATTATTGATGCTTATGCCCATGGACAATGTTTATGCTTGAGGCATCTAGCTCTTATTGGCATTATATTTGCCATTGTTTTGTCATTGTGGGTTGACATTTTCTTTTGGGCCATATTTGCTCATATGGATGCATAGTATATGCACATGAGTCAGATGCATTTTGATGCTTTGAGCCTTGAGTTTTGGTGACACTATCCTTCATTAAAGCATACATATTGGGTGCACCTAGTATTTGGTGTGATTTCTCTTTTGCAGGTACTAGCATTTGGGATTTTGTTTCATTTGCATCATGGCATCATCTTCCATGTCTGAAAAGGAGTTTTTCAGCATTAAAAAGTTTGATGGGACAAACTTTTCTTTGTGGAAAGAACAGATAAGGGATGTGCTTATTCAAAAGAAGCAGATTAAACCCTTGGTAGGATTGAAGCTAAGCCTACAAATATGTCTGAGGATGATTGAAGTGAGTTGGATGCATTAGCAAAGTCTACTATTAGACTTCATCTTGCAGAGTCTGTTTATTTCTCACGGTAGTAAATGAGCAGACTATAGAAGATTTGTGGAAGAAATTGTGTGCCACTTATGAGAAGGAAACTGCCTCTAATAAAGTTTACCTCGTGAAGAGGTTGTTTGAGCTGCAAATGAAGGAAGGGGTCTCCATTGCTTCTCACTTGAATGAATTCAATATTATTTTCAGCCAGCTTTAGGCTCAGAAGATGAATTTTTATTCAAAGACTAAGGCAATATTTCTTTTATGTTCATTGCCATCCTCATGGGATACCTTCCGTACAACTATCAGTAACTCTGCACCTGGTGGAGTACTGAAGTTGATGATGTTGTGGGTAGCTTGTTGGCCGAGGAGATTAGATAGAAGTCTATGGATGGCAACAAGCAGGATGCAGCCTTAAATGTGCAAAGGGGCAGATCACGGGAGGACAAAGAAAAAAAGAAGATCGAGGAGATTAATGCAGTCACTGATGATAGTGACAATGACATTCTCTTCATGTCTAGTCTACTTGCAGACTCGCGCACCACTTTAGATGATGCATATTCCCAGAATTGGATTTTGGATTCTGGTGCTTCATTCCATGTTACTCCCCATAGGGAATGGTTCTCCACTTATGACAATGGAAAGACAGGTTGTGTGCATCTTGGAAATAACTATGCATGTGACATAGTGGGAGCAGGTGACCTAAAGTTTTCTTTTGCAAATGGGTCTGCATTTTTTTTGTGCCTACACAGTCATTAGAAGGGGCTTGATGCAACTAGGAAAGTGTGGGCTTATGCTATAGCTTGGAAGAGTGATGTGTTTCATGTATTTCAAAAATGGTTGGCTTTGGCTGAAAATCAGTCAGGTAGAACGCTTAAATGCATATGGACTGATAATGGTGGAGACTATATCTCTCATGAATTTCAGCATTTCTGTGATACACGTGGGATAAAGAGGGAGCTCACATTCCCTCATACTCCAGAGCAGAATCTAGTTACAGAACAGATGAACTGCACCATTCAAGAAAGGTTGCAATGTATGCTTTCCAATGCAAGTCTTTCTCGTGGTTTTTGGGCTGAGGCAATGAAGACTGCAGTGCATGTGATCAATAGATCACCTAGCAGGAGTTTGGATGGTGGTATTTCTGAAGAGGCATGGAGTGGCAAGAAGCCCTCTTACTCTCATTTGCGTATATTTGGGTGTGAGGCATATGCACACGTGCCCAAAAGGGCTTCAAAAGAAGCTAGATCCTAAGTCTAGGAAATGCATCTTTCTAGGTTATGGTGAAAGTGGAGCGATGGGCTATCGTCTCTAGGATCCAGAAATCATACGAAGCCATGATGTGGTCTTCAATGAGAAGAAGATGCAGAAGACACACATGAGGGATGTGGAAATGAGGAGAATAACTTTCCAGGATGTGAATCTACCCACAGATGTTAATAGACAGCAAGCTATCCATGCACCGGATGTGCAGGAAATGGTGCCACCAAGTACTCCCACAGGTATACAATCGAGGGTAGATGATGGATCATCTATTGGTGGAAATGATGAGCCAGGCCACAGGTGATGATGTGCCTAAGTACAAGGCTCGTTTGGTGGCAAAGAAGAGCCCAATGTGGCTGATATGCAAGCGGGATAGCAAGCTTAAATGCCCTTGAGAAGAACATCTAGAGTGTCTTGACTACCTAAGAGATTTGTTCCAGGGGTAGACTATGTGATGCTTACTCATTGCAGGGAGCTTCTTGCTACAGAAAGGCTATGATGCACGAGGATCAGCGCAAGTGGGAGTATACTATGCAATCAAAGATGAGTTCACTCATAAAGAATAAGACTTGGGAGTTGGTTTCTTTGCCACATGGAAAGAAAGCATTGCCATGTAAATGGGTCTAGAAGATGAAGGTCGCAGGTGATGATGTGCCTAAGTACAAGGCCCGTTTGGTGGCAATGATGAGCCAAATGTGGCTGATATGCAGGCGGGACAACAACTAAAATGCTCTTGAGAAGAACACCTAGAGTGTCTAGACCGCCTAAGAGATTTGTTCCAAGGGTAGACTATGTGATGCTTACTGATTGCGGGGAGCCTTCTTGCTACAGAGAGGCTATGATGCGCGAGGATCAACGCAAGTGGGAGTGTGCTATGCAATTAGAGATGAGTTCACTCATAAAGAATACGACTTGGGACTTGGTTTCTTTGCCACATTGAAAGAAAGCATTGCCATGTAAATGGGTCTACAAGATGAAGGCCATAGGTGATGATGTGCCTAAGTACAAGGCCCATTTGGTGGCAATGAAGAGCCAAATGTGGCTGATATGCAGGCAGGACAGCAAGCTAAAATGCCCTTGAGAAGAACATCTAGAGTGTCTAGACCACCTAAGAGATTTGTTCCAGGGGTAGACTATGTGATGCTTACTGATTGCGGGGAGCCTTCTTGCTACCGAGAGGCTATGATGCGCGAGGATTAGCGCAAGTGGGAGTATGCTATGCAATCAGAGATGAGTTCACTCATAAAGAATAAGACTTGGGAGTTGGTTTCTTTGCCACATGGAAAGAAAGCATTGCCATGTAAATGGGTCTACAAGATGAAGGTCACAGGTGATGATGTGCCTAAGTACAAGGCCCGTTTGGTGGCAATGATGAGCCAAATGTGGCTGATATGCAGGCGGGATAGCAAGCTGAACTGCCCTTGAGAAGAACACCTAGAGTGTCTAGACCGCCTAAGAGATTTGTTCCAGGGGTAGACTATGTGATGCTGACTGATTGCGGGGAGCCTTCTTGCTACATAGAGGCTATGATGCGCAAGGATCAGCGCAAGTGGGAGTATGCTATGCAATTAGAGATGAGTTCACTCATAAAGAATAAGGCTTGGGACTTGGTTTGTTTTCCACATGGAAAGAAAGCATTGCCATGTAAATGGGTGTACAAGATGAAGGTCACAGGTGATGATGTGCCTAAGTACAAGGCCCGTTTGGTTGCAATGATGAGCCAAATGTGGCTGATATGCAGGCGGGACAGCAAGCTGAAATGCCCTTGAGAAGAACATCTAGAGTGTCTAGACCGCCTAAGAGATTTGTTCCAGGGGTAGACTATGTGATGCTTACTGATTGCGAGAAGCCTTCTTGCTACAGAGAGGCTATGATGCATGAGGATCAGTGCAAGTGGGAGTGTGCTATGCAATCAGAGATGAGTTCACTCATAAAGAATAAGACTTGGGACTTGGTTTCTTTGCCACATGGAAAGAAAGCATTGCCATGTAAATGGGTCTACAAGATGGTCACAAGTGATGATGTGTCTAAGTACAAGGCCCGTTTGGTTGCTGAAGGGTTCAAGCAAGAGAAGGGTGTGGACTTTGATGAGATATTCTCTCCGGTTGTGAAGATGACCACACTTAGATTTGTACTTGGACTTGTAGCAAAATAGAGGATATAGAGCTTATGCAGATGGATGTGAAGACAACTTTCTTGCATGGGGATTTGAGGAAATTTACATGATACAACCCGAAGGCTTTGAAGAAAAGGGCAAAGAGCATTTGGTTTGCAAGCTGAAAAAGAGTCTCTATGGCCTTAAGCAAGCACCTAGAGAATGGTATCAGAAGTTTGATGCTTTCATTCTGTCCCAGGGTTTCAGAAGAAGTGAGATTTATCACTGCCTCTACACTAAAAGGGCTCAGGATAATAGCTTGATACTCCTGGCACTTTATGTGGATGATATGGTATGGGCTAGCAAGAACACTTATGAGCTTGATGCATTGAAGGCCAAATTGCATGAGGCCTTTGACATGTAGGATTTGGGACCTGCAGGTCATATTCTTGGTATGCGCATCGCGCGTGACCGGAGTAGGAAACTCCTTTGGCTTTCACAGAAGGAGTATGTTACAAAAATGTTGCAGCATTTCAATATGGAGGGGGGGAAGGGAGTAAGTACTCCATTGCCTCCATATGTGAAACTGAGTCAGGCAGATAGTCCCAAATTAGATGAGGAGAGGGCCATGATGGCCAAGGTTCCTAATGCATCAGCGGTTGGGAATCTTATGTATGCTATGATAGGTACTAGACCGAACATTGCATTTGCAATGGGAGTTGTTAGCCGGTATATGGATAATCCAGGAAAGAGGCATTGGGAGGCAGTTAAGTGCATCATGAGTTATATGAAGTGTACGAAGGAGGTGTGTATCTGCTTTGGCAGAAGAGAGATGTGTGTATTTGGGTACATAGATTTCGACTATGCAGGGCATGTGGATAGCAGGAGATCCACTTCTGGTTATGTGTTCACCTTTGCAGGTGGTGTAGTGCCAGGATATCTCGTGCACAGAAGTGCATTGCTTTGATTGGCTAGTGAGAGATTTGGGGATTCATACAGGTGTACTGACATTGCATAGTGATTCCATGAGTGCTATTCAGCTAGCACAGAATCCGGTCTTTCATGCAAAGACCAAACACATTGAGGTCAGATACCATTTTATCAAGGAGGTACTAATTATCAAGGAGATGACTGTAAGAAGGCTCAATAGCCTAATCGGAAGAGAGAATGCATGATCTTTCCTAGGGTCATGTGAGTTGTCAAATGGTAATATACCACAAAGGAATGTCGTCTTGACAAACTGGTAGTCTTGGATAACTACATCAAGTATGGACTACGTAAAACAATCATGAATGCATGCCAAAACACCATCATTCCACAAATTGGTCTATGGAAAACATTGATAATAGAAGTTGCACTATGGGAAGACTGAACTGACCCTAAAATGTCCACATATTGAGGAACAATATGCTATCTAAAGTGGTGGTGACAACTAAATCCAAGTATGATGCATTGTGACATGACTAGACCAATGCTCAAATCTCATGAGGACTGATTATTGCTATGAATTGGTGGCAAAATTTGAATTCATAACCAATGCACGATGACATAAATATTTGAAATCTCATGGAGATGGACAAGCCTCGTGTTGAAGGCTTATTTGCATGATCATAACATGAGGTTGATCCATGCAATCGTGTAATGGTTGTACATCACCATAAATGCGAGACTATCTTGATGTAGATGGAAGATCCTCATGGTGAGTGCTTACCTACAAATTTGCATGGTCACTATTGAACTCTAGCTATGTATTTGCATCAACTTCTATGGAAGTAGATGGACTCGGATCCATGCATGCATGTGATGGCTTTTTCTCAAGACCTATCAAGTTCGACTTGCCATTGTGATTTGGTACATACCCTTTGTTTGGCAACCAAACGATGTAGTAATTGCTCTTCCCACTCGTGGATCTCATGCAAAGTCATGACTGGAATATCATCACAATGTGAATGGCTCTAAGATAGAGACGGTCTAGTGTTTTGTGCTAGGGGCTTACCCATCTTCCATCGGGTGTATTTAGACACCCATGGGAACTCTAACATGTTGTCTACCCATGAGAAAACAAAGATGCTTCCTAGTGATTGATTGTTGAACAAAAAAGTAATATGTGTGCATTCAAACCTGAGGATGGGCATTTAAGATGCTCCTAAGGGGCTTATGCTCAAGATGTTCAATCTATAATACTCTCTCTTAAAATGGTATATTTTGTAAATTCTAATCCAACTTATGTGGATGAGAGAGGGTCTCTTAGCAAGTGTTTGTCCATGTCGTGCTGGAACAACTAATATGTAAATGATCAACCTATAATATGACAATTGAAATGATGTCTTGGAAATAGATAAGAGGCTTTACAAAGACTAATCTACGTGCACAACCAAAGCCAAAAATAGTCAGCAATGTGACCTTACAAGTGTGTCATGTGAAATGCAAATAAGTGCGGTTGTCTTGAATTCAAAAAAGAGTTCATTTTGCAAGTGAATCATTGATATGATGAATTATTCACTGCTAAAGTATCGAGGTAGTATGTCTGATGTATGGATATGAAAACTGATGGTAGATTTAAGGGACTGATTTTGTAGGGAGCCAATTAGGTGTTTGGGCAATGGCTCACTTCGATTAGTGGTGTTCAATCTCCTTTAAAGTATGTTAGTCTACAACTAGACCACACATTGATATGTGAAATGCTATGTTCATTCAACTTACATGCTATTTCTAAGAGGCTGCAATGGATTGGGATGTTGTTCTAATGAAGAGGCTTGAACTATTTGAAAATCCAAACTTAGATTTGATGTGACTACCTGTAGTGCATGAGTTGCTAGGCATTTGTTCTTTTTTTAGCTCCTCCAAATCCTCTTTGCTCAAAAGTTATGGCAATTTGAAGTTTTCCAAACTTTTTCTAAAAGAGTGGCAAAAAATGATGATGTGGCATGCATATGTGTGCATGTCACATGTCAGTAATGACATGGCACTGATCACTATGCAAGATGACATGGCACTTTCTGCCGTGGTCAATGACATGGCATTAAGGACTATATAGAATGTTGTGGGACCTATGATTGCCCTATTTCTTGCCTAATATTCAAAGAAACATCCGTGGGTTGCCTTATTTCTTCCCTTATGGACAAAAGAGTGCTCAAAAGAGTCCTCAAAAGAGTGCTCACAAGAGCTACCTTGTTTTATCGATTGGCCACGAGTTTCCCTATTTGTTGCCTTGTGTCCAAAGAGGCTACCCTACTTCTTGCCTTATGTCCAAAAGGGCAGCCACAAGCTACTTTATTTTCCTAGCTTGGGACATGGCTTCCCTTTATCCTTTTGGCCTACCCTTTTAGACTACTAATCTTGTAATATGTTTCTATAATTATGCAAAACTCCAAGAAGAACCATCTCCATGCAAGTAGAACACTTGGATATCTCAAAGGCACATGGTCAACTTCAATAAATACATTGATGTCAATTGGGTCAATTGATATCATGGATGATAAAAGATGCACACATGGTTTTTCCTATAGTCTTGGTTCAATCGCCTTGTGTGAAAAATAAGAAATAATTGATTATATCTTATTAATAGAAGCATGCATTAAAAAATGTTGCATGTTGCAGCGATTGAAATTCATGTAGGAGTTCCGAAAATACCTTATTTTGATAACATGAGTAGCATACAACTTGTAAAGAATCTAGTGTTTCAATGTGAAAATAAAGGACATCGAATTGCATTACCAACTCATTAAAGAAAAAGTTATCAACAGTGAAATAAGTCTTGTTCATGTAATAATAAGTTCTAAATCTCTTCACCATAACAAATGTATTTGATAACAACTTGGTATTTGTTAGGGACTTATTAGAGCTTAAGAGGAGTTACAATTATGTACGTACTTTTTTTGCATCACATGCTGATATACTTATTTTTGTTTTATGAGTCTGACTGCCCTAATACACAACATTTCCCCCCCAAATTTTCAATGGAAAAAAGTTTTTGTAAAGCACCCTCTTATTATCTAGTGCAATTTAAGAGGGATTGTAAGCCTTCTAAAACCAAATACAATCCCTCTTAGTTTGCACTAGATACAACACAAAATCAAAATAAAATGAGCTTCAAGCACATTGAGATGGGATTCAAAGTTGGCATGTGGAAGCTTGCATTTCATAGAAAACAAGCTGCAGAAAACAAGCTGCACAAGCACTAGGATGGATTTAAAGACAGTGCGACGAAACTCGTTTTCCTAGGTGAGAGGGGCAAAGGTATCTCCTTGTAAGCTACAAATGGAGGGTTGAGACATTGTGAATGAACTACTCCATTGTGACGTAAGTGGTTAAATTGTGGCTATGGACATCATTGTGCACCCTGACAGTTGCTAAGCTCTCATTTCTTATCATGATCTCCTTGCAAACCAATGCAAAAAGAGATATTAGAGGTAACTAAATCCATAGGGATATGAAAGTGCAAAAAACTACTATAATTGGCCAATTTTAACAAAAACGAATTTGCTACCATTGCAATGGTTATTTGTTAGGGGGGTCAATTTTTGAATACACCACCACCATCTAAGTGAACATGATACCCTCACATGATAAGAATACGTTTGATAAAAATTTCAACAAAAATGGAGAAGACGATAACTTAAGCCTCAATTTTTTGAGTCTTCCAATAGTTAAAACTTGTAGTTTGATTAGTTTGATCTTACTAAGGATCTTTGGGGTGGTGACAGTAAGATATAGTCAATGTGAATTTTCCCTTAATTAGTGATCAATTTCCTTGTTAACACTCCCTAGAGAGTGAAGGATATAATTGTAAAATTTTTAATAAAATTAATTAAGATGTGTGTTTCAAATTGCCATCTCTTAGCATTGCCCTGCAAGCAATGCTCTCCTTACACTTTTGTTAAAAAGTGTCCCTCTAGTTATTTTAGGCCACCTCTTACACTCTCTCTCTCTCTCTCTCCTCCCCCCTTCCCAAACCTCCTTCCCCCCCTTCTCTCTCTCTTCCCAAATCAACTCGTCCCTCTAAGGGAAGTGCTCAGTGAGTTATAGTGGGAAGAGCTAAAGTGGTGTGCGCTCTCTCTCTCTCTCTCTCTCATCAAATTTACCATGATTTATCACTAATCACTAAAAACGTAAACCAATCAGGTTTTGTCACCTTGTTGTCCGTACCATACCATAGCACCACCATCTTTGCTCGTACGGAAGGGCGAGAGTCAGTAGTTATCCTGTTGCTCGGGATGGTAGCCCTTTGGTTTTCAGTTTCCAGACGTCCTCTCCGACAATTTCAGGTATGCTCGTTGCTACTTGTATGATTGAAGATTTAAATCTCTGTGATGGTAATAATTAATTCCCCGTGTGACATCGGGAAGCTGATTTTGAATGATGGCAACAAAAACGTGGTACTATGAGCAAACTGTCACCGATCAGGATCGTAACAAGGTGGACAACACGAGTTACGCACCATCTACCTGGTTTGTACATATGAAGTGAAAATGTTACCAATCATCCTAAGTAGTTGGACGGTCCACCTTTACCAGTCAATCTGTCGTGAAGGCACTCGCGTGTGCAAACAGCGAAAAAACGTGAGGCTGGCTATTGGCATAATTATAATGAAAGAGCAAAAGCTCAGAGTAATCGAATATAAAGCGCTTGATTCCTTTAAAAAGAATTTCATAGACGATACGCTTGCATGGGCTGACAGAGTGAGCGTGGAATCATAAAAGACTGATTGAACTAGTCATGGTTTTCACATGCGTATAAATGCCTGTGAGTGAGAATGTGACGATTCAATACTGGGTGCAACTGGCCCTCTTAGCGTATTTCTGTCATCTGATATATTAGGTAGGGGTTACTGCTGCTTCTAGAACGGAGTGAAGGCTGGGATATCCTGAAGATCGTGGGCAAATTGCTCCTCTCTCTCTTACCTCTGCTGAAGCTGCCAGGGTTGAAGGGTCCCTTGATGACGAGCCTTGAAGGTTTTGGAAGGGCTGCTGAAGCTGAAGAGATGAGGGAGTGGGAGGGTTTTTATAGGCTGCTCCAACTCCTGGACTGAACCTCAAAGACCTAAGGACCTTATACTCACAAAGTTCCACAAGGATCGGACATCATTTTCATGACGGCACATGCAAATATTCTCAATTTCGAGCAGTGCTCAAGTGCCAAAAAATTATGCGTCAGGATGCTTATACCATAGGTATAGGTGACCAATGGTGAGGAAACTTTGCAAAGACCGTTGAATGAGTAAGGCCTTCAGACTTGCAAAGTCTCATAAGGTTCGGTCATTATTTAAATGGTAACGAGTAGATAGGATACCAAGCAAATCCTTTTGGGAGGAGACTAGTCCTAAACCATTGCATTTGCTGGTGCCCCTCACTTTGGACTTGAAAATTCATAAAACAATGCACGTCTTTCCTATGAGGAGAAGCCAATAACCAAAATTTGGAAAAATGGTCTTTTTGCACCAAGCCTAAGCGTAAAGGAGGGCTAGGTGTGGTAGATATTGAACATGCTGCTTATCTTGGATCATCAAGGCTAGACTAAATCCTGAACAGTGTGGACGCATCTCTTGATGATGATTTTTTAAACTCTCAGACCAATAAGAGCTTTGCAGCGGAAAAATTACCTCTGCTCTCATCTCACCGTGGACCTTGCAGAACCAAGGGTAGTCCCTTACGGAGATTCCTCTGGACTGCCTTTGAAGAAATACAAAGTCAAATAATTTTCCCAGGTAAAGGGGCTGCTATGAGTAATGATACCATCTGGGTTTCTGCTATCTGCAAGGCCAACACCGTAAATGACACTGAGCCCCTCAATGCTTGTCTTGTTTAAAAAGGTCTACAATGGGGGCGTAAGTTATGGATTAGAGATGAATGCAGATGGAAAATATTGCCTGAGATAAGGAGAGTTTAGGTTTTCCAATCAAGGTCAACCTCTACTGATGAGCAGGACGGAGCTTTGGATGGGGGTTTGCAGTGGCAAGGGGGCACTGATTCCAAAGGACAGGGACATTTATGAGAAGATGTCCACCTTTCTTTTGGCTGATTTTCCGTGTAGGTCCAACTCTAGATGGGAAAAGATTGGAAAGAATGATGGTAAAGGCAAATGATGTCAGGGTCACAAAGAGGATGTTTTCCATTTGTTTATGGCTTTATCACATGCTAGAAGAATTTGGAAAATAACAGGGAGAGCCCATTAACTAGAAAGCTATTTTTTTTTTCAAAAAGATTACTTCATTAAGTATGAATGAAAACCGCAAGAGCAAGCTCAAATGCGGGAAGGAAAAAAACCTAGCTCAAAACGAGCTAACAAAAATCCAAGGTGGAGGCTGAAATTGCCACCTCAACCCTGAAGGAGACTCAGAGAAGAAAGGAGATCCTCTCCAAATTTTGAAAAAAGTACCTCTCCTGGCAGTAGTTGCTTTGGAGGATCCGTGCATGCTCTCCCAAATGGCCCTAGAAAGCTATTTTGATGGGGGATGCCTTCAAACTCCAACATGAAAATTGGAACTACATTAGAGCACATGCAATTTGGTTCATTTGAATAGCTAGAAAAAGATTTCATTTAATAATGTGATAACAATACTGAATAAAACTTCATGAAACTTCATGATAGGAAAAACAAGGATACAAGGTGCCGATAGCACTGCCCTTTTTTGAGACTCAAAGATTGAAACAAGATGAATTTCATTCATGTGGCCTGCCTAGAGAGAGAAGAAGAAGAGAGAGAAAGGGGGAGAAAAAGATGGGATGCAAATAGCAAGTGCATCTTAGCCCAATCATAAAATCCAAATGCTAATTTCGATCATCTTGTTTGCCAAGAGAGAGAAGAAGAAGGAGAGAGAGAGAGAGAGAGGGGGGGGGGAGGGGGAGAAAAAGATGGGATGCAAATAGCAAGTGCAACTTAGCCAAATCATAAAAATCCAAATGCTAATTTGGAAAACACCTCCAATTAGACCTCCCAGTGAGGGCAGGCCAAAAAGGATGGTTACATTGAAAGTTAGAGTCGATGATATTCAAAGATGAAAGATGTAGGATGAAAACAAAAGGCACGGGTGCGGAGCGCACTGCCCTTAAGAGTCCGTTAGAAGGAGTAAGGTGCATGGAGGGACGAAGAGCAAGGTAAACTGCTAGACTGTATGTTGGTAAACTCTGGGTTTATTGAGTTGATAATTTCATTGCTTTGTATTTCACAGATAAGAGGGCTCCTAGAACGAATTGGGATAGTTGCATGCAAGGAAGCAAGGAAGATTTGATAAAAGAGGTGGACTGTGACAAGCTATTTAGAAATGAATGTCCTCTAAGTAAATGCATCTGATATGTTACTATTCATGTCTTCATATGAGAGAGTGGGACCATAGATGAGGAAGGGCGAACTTGCAGATCCTTGGACTAAATGGGAACAGAAAAGGGTCTCCAAGGAGGGATATCTATATCCCACCAAAGGAATGAGAAGGGGAGAGCACAAGAATGGGAGACTATGGATCATCAAGAAAGATCCAAGCGGGGACATCTTGTACAAGTTGTGCAGAGGAGAAGCAGTCAAGGAGGAGATTTGATGGGGTGAGCTGGGAGCCATGAGCTTGCCAAACGTCCCTTGGAGAGCTCTATGTACTTTTAGGAAACATACTTATCTATCCTCTAACTGTCCTCTCTCTTTTTAAGAAGTGCTTTTACTTGCATTTTTTGAAGGACGAACACAAGTGTGGCAAGCATGTTGCACAAGCTCTTAGCAAATGTGGTTCAATGCCAACTATAACACTTCAGGAACCGTTAGGCTCACCATCACCTGATCTGCAATGGCTCTCCTAAGAGTGAATGACTTCAAAGTTCACTGTATACTCAAGCATTTACCGGTGATTGCAATAGTGATTGCAGTTGTACTCTTCACATGTGCATGTCTCAACAAGATTCAATTGAATTAATTTATTCCATGTCGCTTGTAGACTATATTAAGGAAGGGTTTGGTGTTCACCTTGCATAGTGTTCTTGAATGAATCTGGAACTAATTGATATTGGTTTGTATGAGATAGAGCTCAGTACTAATTATAAACTGTATGGAATTTCAGTCACAACGTTCCATATCACACCTGAAGATAAAAATAGTTTTGGGAGGGTATGGAGCTGCGTAACCTTAAAGAGATTTTCCACCTTGTTCGGATGCTAGGTTCTTGAGAGAGCTTCCATGGAAAATCCATCAATCCTTCATATGGATGTTTTCAGTAAATTTCAAGCCCTCTTTACCCTCAGGTTTCTCTTTTGAGGAGAGCCCTCAAGCTTGCTCTCATGCTAACTCATTTTACTTGTGTTCGAATTTTCATTGCTGGTCTTGTTAACATACACTTGAAACCGTATTTTACACCTGAAGAAATTCTCCTAATTCCATTATTTGCGGCTGAAACCCTAATGTCCTTCCTCTTAGGTTTCTCCTTTTGAAGGACAGCTTTCAAGCGTGCTTCTTCCCACGTAACCTATACTTCCTCTAAAGCATGTTCTTGAATGCGTACGAATGGGACTTTTGTTTCCAAAGAAAAAAAAACAACTCTGCAGTGAAGGGTACAATACAAAAACCCAAGGATATCCCATGTAACCTATACTTCCTCTAAAGCATGTTCTTGAATGCGTACGAGTGGGACTTTTGTTTCCAGAGAAAAAAAAACAACTCCCCAATGAAGGGTACAATACAAAAGTACAAGGATATCCCTTTGGCTGGCTGCTCTATAGGGTATTATCTCATACAAAGGGCTGAACAAATAGCCACTCTAGTGGTTTATAATGCCATATTATTCCACCATCTCTGAAAAGAAGGAAAGGGCCTGGCTTCCATCTACCAATAAAGCCTCCCTCCTATATCTATCGCGAGCCAAGTCTCCTTGGATTCTATCCTATTGGCCTTTAAAAGTATGCCAAATGCTGGCCAGACTCCAGTGTTTGATGTGGCTCCCTGCTCTATGTCTTGCTTGCACCTAGCTGTCCATATGTACCAGGCAATGATGCTCGCTATCAGCTCCCATCTATGACTTGTCCCGGTCTCTGTGAAGTCCTAACTATGGATGAAGGACTAGCTCCCTTGAATGTCTGCATAACCCACAAGCAGGTTCTCTATTTGTAACCTAGGCCACTGCTCCCTAGCACCACCATCTCATCCTAAATCCCAGCAAAGACCACCCTCAAAGATCTCCTCCAAGCTTCGTGTGCCAAGGGGTAATGCCAAATGTAGTGCCTTTGACATTGCGAGCATGTAATTGGAAAACGACCAAACCTAAGCCATGTACCCATTGAGAGGGCTCTCTGTCACGGGGGTGTGAAATTCTAAGTACTTTAATGTACTACAAGACCGTGACAACTTTGGTTTTAAAAGTCCAAGCGTGGGCTTAATAATGTGTAATTAAACGTGGCATGGTGCCTAGCACATAAGCGTAATTAATCCCTAGGCCCAAAGGCATTCCAAGGAATTAAAAGAGTGGTTGTTGGGAAATGATGACGTGGCATTTTTAATGGGCCCCCTAGAGGGCCTTGTACCTTCAGGCGAAAGGAGGATATTTGCAGAATTAGGCAAGATGATGGCACCTGGACCACATCCAAATCAGAATTGGAATCGCAATGCTCTAGTCATTTTCAGCATCTCTTTTCTCCTCAGCCTGACCACTTAATGCAAGTGAATGCAGCTAGGTCTCAATTTCTGATGCATGTTTAGCCCATAACGGGCTTGTGCACTGGAGCAGCCCTTTATGCTTAATGAACTGGATGATGCTCTGAATCACTTACGCAAAGGCAGCTCTCCTGGTTGGGATGGATTGACTGTAGAATTCTTCCGTGCATTTTGGGGTGATCTCAAGAACACTCTGCTTCTTATGATCAATCATGCTTGGGCAGAACAATCTCTTCCTCGTTCTTGGAAACATGGCCTTGTCAAATTGATCCCCTGATTTTATTTTGGAGCTTTGAAAAGCTTCGTGAATGCCATTTGGAAACCACTCAAAGAGAGTGCAGCTGGGGTGCAGTGTGATTGCATTTGGACAGCCAATGGAATTGCACTTGGAAAAGAGAATGCCTTTGGATTGAGCCTATGGGTTAAGTGCACTTATGTGATGGTGTTCTATGCTTGAAAGCCTTGCGAAGGCTCAGTGCATTGGGGCTGCGTGCTCAGTTGCAGGAAAGGTCTCCCAGATGCAACTTGAAATCATTTCATTGTGAAATATAAAGAAATACCGAAAGGGGCGCCACGGTGTTTGGGGCCAATCGGGTGCACTTGTCTATGTTTGTTGAGCAGGGGCATTCTAGCCTCCATCCCTTTTTCAGTGGTTTTGTTTGTGAACAAATGGGTAAATGCCAAATGGTGATCATGCAATGGTTAATGGTTGTGATATATGCTTTGTGAGCTGTAAATAAGTGCTGAAGTGATTAAAGGTTTAGTTTCACTTCCCTCTGAGTGATTAGAGGCCGGTTTCATTGGTTCCATTGCCGAGATACCACTCTCTTTCCCAAGAGGTGGGCCTCGGTAGTTTGGTGGAAGGATATCTTTGCTGCACTTTTTGACAGCTGAATATTACAGCCATAAACATGGTGAGTACCCATGAGCAAGAGAGCTCCACAACTCCTCAAGGGAGAAGGCAGGAAAGCCTTAGTGATCCAGCTAGTGTACAGCTGAAGGGAGCACAACAAATGCCTTTTGAGCTGGCCACACATGAAGCTACAACTCAGCTCAACGGTGATACTAGTTCTAGGAGTGAGGTAGATGATGCTACCCTGTTGAGGGCACAGCTTGCAAGTGATAATGTCACAAGTGAAGGAACTCTTGGAAAAGTTATTAATACAGTCAAGTAATTCTCCTTACTGTTAGCTCCTAGCCTGCGCTAGTCTTCCACGACTGGTTCATGGTTGGTCTTCTTGACGAACTCGTTCACTCACACCCAGGAGAAGCAACAACCACTTGATAGTCAACTGCGTCAAGTGCAGGAATTCCTGAGGAGACAACAACACCTCCAGGCCTCCACCCAACACCCTAAAGGCAAGACAACCATTCAAGACCCCATTGATGTGGAAGGGTTTCATGGTGACGATAGTGTAAATATTGGTCTCCACCCCATAGCAACAAGCATTCCCCCCACCCCCTCTGCTCCCCAGACTGCAACCAATACTCCAATACAATGCCAAGATCCCGCTTCATTTATCATAGGCTCTTCCTCTTCTCCATGGCCCGAGCTCATAGAAGCCCTAGAATTTTGTAGTGCACCTATGTACAGGGTAGGGGCTGATGTGCAGATGAGAAACAAGAAGATTTCTTTAACTCATAGAGGCAAAAATCATGTAAAGTTGAAAGGGGAGTCCATCCCTGTAGTTTCAGCTTCTTGTATTTCCAATGGAATAAAGCGTCATATTTCAGCGTACTTGATTTTTGTCAAAGGGGACAGCCAACCAGTTCAGGAAGGCTCTACTCTTTCTGCTTTAGATAGAGAAAGGGCTGCTTTTATTTCAGATTTTCAGGATTGTTTCTCAGATGCACTTCCTCAAGAATTACCTCCCAAGAGGCCCGAGGATTCCAGGAAGCTCACCGCCCTCTATCGTGTCAGCACTCCTAGTACGAAGAACCAGTACCGTCACACACTAAAATTCAAGGAGTTTTGGCACAAAGTGATGTTGGATGACCACCTGGCTGATGAGTGGTTATTAATAAAACAACTACGCTACGACGACGGAACCATGGCTACTCGTCAATGCTACCCAATGCTCGAGGTGAGCCAAGCTCTCGCGTCACCACTCGCCATCCATTCACCTCTCCTTCGCTCTGCAGGTGGCTGATTGTGGTTAGGGCAAACTTGTTAAATTAACTGTAGTTAGTTAACCTTGGTTTGGTTGACCTTGGTTAGTGGACATTGGTTAGTTGAACCAGTATCCAGTTAGCCTAACCCTGGTCCAGTTAGTCTAACCTAATTAGACCAGTTTGGTTAGTATAACAAGACCAGGGTCAATCCAACTACTGGTTAGAGCTCAGTTACAGACTAACCAGACCAGAGCCAGTTAGTCTGGTTAGTGTAACCAGTCGGTTACTCTTCCAGTTACTGCCCAAAAAAAAAAGAAAAAAAGAAAAAAAGGGGGAAAGAAGAGACAGTTGAAGAGTCAGCTTTTACCTTCAGATTCCACCCATCTGCCAGTCTTTTACTGGCGGAAAATCAGCATAGCAAAAGGGCAAGGCAGCTTCTGCTTCACACCTCCAACAGTGTTTGTTTCTCGGGAGAATTGAACCTTGACAGTGACCGTTGGTCTGGCAAGAAGGGCTCACATGGTAGCACCTTCGACCCCCACTGTGGTTAAGATTATGCTCTCTCCGGAAGACAAGCAGTAGGTCAAGTGTGAAGTAGAGGCTTTGCAGGACAGGAACCTGGTGGGTTGCATTGTTGGGCTCACCCCGTCAAGGAAACAGGTCAGGGATTTTCTTTAGGTGAGCTTAGCCCTAGGGGCTGACCACCTCAGGAGGTCACGATCTATGGGAGAGTCTTCCTCATGCAGTTGAACTCCCCCGACACCACGGCCTTCATTGTCGAGCAGAGCCCTATCCTACTAGGCCCTCATGTTGTCTACCTCCTTCCTTGGTACCATGGCTTCGACATGGATTTGACTCATCACGTGCCACGATTCCCAGTGACGCTCCACTTCTCGGGGCTTCTGAAGGAGTATAGATCTATTCTTCCTTCCATAGGGAATTGTTTTGGCACAATTTTAGCATCTCCGCTACAGACAACGGCTTCAGTAGTGGCAGATGACGGGGTCCCCCGCCTCCGGGTTATTGCAAAGCATCCATAGTCCCTTCCAGAGGAGATCCTCTTGGAGACCTTAGATGGAGGTGAGTTCAGACAGTGTGTGGAGATCTCTAGCTTTCTCGGGCAGTGTCTTCGGTGTAGACAGATGGGTCACCTGGCACGGGACTGTTTGGTGGGCAGGGCTCCTCATCAGAGACAGGATCATAGGGAGGCTCATCGCCGTCCGTCGGCCAGGCCCCAGCAGCAAGCGAGGCAGCAGCAGACTTAGACACCTTGGGTCGAGCCCTCCCAAGGGACTTGGACCAAGGTGGAGAAAAAGAAGCCCTCGAAATTAGCTAAAAAAACAAAAGAAGGAGAGTCAGACTTAAAGAGTGCAAGAAGGCGCATACTTCTTCTTCCCAGGACACAAGGAAGGGGAAGGGGAAGGTGCCAGCGGAGTCCCCGGACTGGACACGGATGGAGGAGGAGGAGACCTTTTTCGATCTCCCCTCGGACCTGCAGGCGATAGCAGAGCAGAGTACCCAGGTTCCCGTTCAGTGGGAGTCTGGAGTCCCAGCAGAGTCGGCTCCGGAGGTCCCTCGCCCCCTCCTCCCGAGGTTGCCCCTTGCTGCCCCCCCGATCCCGCACCCCCCCCCCCCAAGCTGCTGTTACTCTCACCTCCCCCCCCGGCCTCTCCTTCTCGGCCCCCTCGGTCCCCTTACAGCAGCCTCCTTTCCCCCCGCCCACCTCCCGCCCTTCCTCGTCTCGACCTATGGGCAAGGGGGTGCCTGAGCACTCTTCGATGCGGCCTAGCCCCGGCTTTGCCTCCTCACAGTTACGGTCATTGGGGCCCTTTTCTTAGCTTCTAGGTCCTAAGCCCTGCTCTGGTCATCCTCTATCCAGAGAGTTTTGGAGGCTAGGAGCATGGAACTACCTAGAGATTCCGGACGGATACCCGCTTGCTCTAGAGGTGTCAGTCCTAATTTTACAGCCCCGAAAAGGAGGTTCCATAGGAGTGTATGGCTCTCGCACTTGTCCCTTCTGGGGGTTTCATTTCTCAGCTAGTGGGGAGGAGCAGTGGACCCCCACGCTGTTTGATCTGATGATGGGGCAGCAGATGTTCAGCATGATGGAGGATTGGCTAGGCCCGCAGGGGAGGGAACTGTGGGTCTCCCATGGGGAGACCGCCACTTTTCAGTTGGGTTTTTCTGCAGATAGACAGGACTTGGGAGCAGCTATTTGTGTGCTTCGCCTAGGTCTTGAGGTTGAGCTTAAGCAGGCATCATATTGGATGCTACAGCAGTGTGCGGATTGGCTTGGAGTCGAGGCCTCCTTCTTGATGCAATGGGCCATTAAGGTAGGCATCGAGCCAGTTATGCCACTAGTTCGGCGCCGAGTGGATTTGGACTACTCCCCCTCCAAACCGTCGGCGAAGTCACAGAAGCCAGAGGTTGTAGTGCAGGCTCCTTCGCACAAGAGAGCCTTGTTTTCCACCCCTCCCGCCTCCCCATGAGTTGGACCATGGTGAGTTGGAACGTGCACGGACTTCACGATTGGGCACGTCAGCAACCCCACCACTTGTTACTTCGTCAGGAGTTACAGAGAGCAGTGGTTGGTAGGGCAGTGGATTTCCTTTTGGTTTAAGAACATACGTTTTTTGCCTTGGACATTAGACGTAGATGCCACCTCCTTCTTGGGAGAGGCCTGGAGATCTGGTCTGCCGCAGTGGGAAGGAGTGGAGGGGTCAGCATTTCAATCTCACAGGCGGTTGCATTAGAGGTGTATGACCAGGGGGAGCTCATTACAGACAGAGCAGTCTGGATGGGATTACGGACGGGAGATTCTAGGATCGAATCTTGAACGTGTATACCCCAGCTTGTAGATAGCAGCGTCCGGCCTTCTGGAGGCGCTTGATCGATTGTCTCCCTGATGTAGACTCGTGGATTGTTAGAGGGGACTTCAACAATCTTGAGTTTGGAGAAGACAAACAAGGGGGTGCTTCTTTCTTCGAGATGCCCATGGCAGAGAAGAGTACTTGGGAGCAGTTTATCTTTTCGGTCTGCGGTAGGGACCCCTGGAGGGAGGCTGAGTTCTCTAGGGCCTCTGGCAGTTTTAGCTTCTCCTTTGGCCAGCGCCGGCATGATGGATTGCTTGAGAGGTTGGATAGGTTCTACGTTGGTGATTGGGCCATGCATAGAGGTGGTTCCACGGGCATTCTTGTAGGGACTACCCTCTCAGACCACTTGCCAATTGTGCTTCATTTGGAGCAGCCCCGTTGAGGGTTCCCACAGAGGGGGGTTCACATCCCAGATGCGCTAGGAGGTGCAGCAGGTCATTTCGGAGATTTGGCAGCAGCCAGAGGATACTCCGGAGGGTGGCTGGGCATCCTAGACAGTTGAGGCGATTCAGAGGAGCAGTGAGGAGCTCCGCACCCAGGCTCTCCGCTGTCGTTTTTACTTCAAGAGAGAGAGAGAGAGCTTTGAGGCGTGACTTAGCCTCCATTGAGCGTCTGAGGGAGCAAGACATGGAGTCCCAGTGGCTTGCTGACAGATATGAGTGTGCATGTTTGGCGCTTCAAGACACGGAGTTGAGGAGAGCTGAGTATTCTTACCATTCCGCTCGTGCTCGTTGGGTACAGCAGGGGGATAGGATGAGCCGCCAGTTCTTTCAGGCCACGGGGCCTAGGTCCGCAGGTGCCCAGTTGCAGAGACTGAGAGACGCTAGCGGCAAGGTGGTTTCGGACCCTCATGAGATTATGGAGTTGGCTTTGGATTTCTATCGACACCTTTTTCAGGCGGAGGAGGAGCCCCCCCAGGTGTGAGAGGCCCGCGAGGAGGTATGGGAGCATGTCCCAGCTGTAGTCTCTCAGGGCGTGAGCAACCAGTTGGATTCTCCCTTCACAGATGACGAGCTTTGGGGAAGCTCTCAGGGCACTTCCAACTCATAAGTGCCCAGGGGAGGATGGACTATCCCCGGTCTTCTTCAGGAGCTTTTTGCCCATTGTGCACACCTCCCTTCGGCTGGCCTTTCAGGAGATCTTTGACTCAGGAGCACTCCCACCATCCCTGAGCAGAGGCTGGATTTGTTTGATCCCGAAGGGAGGGGACCGCTCGGACATTCGACAGTGGAGACCGATCACTCTGCTAGACACCGCATACAAGATCTTAGCCAAGGTCTTGAGTTTGTGGCTACGACCCCATCTAGTCGACATCATCCGCGACACGCAGACAGGTTTTGTCCAGGAGCGTAGCATCCTCGACAACATCTTCACCTTTTGGGAGGCGCTGGATTGGGCCAGGGAGGAGGTGCAGCCCCTTGTGATCCTGCTGCTGGATTTTGAGAAGGCCTATGATCGGGTAGAGTGGTCCTTCTTGGAGGGCACGATGCAGAGATTAGGCTTCTCAGACATGTGGATCAGAGGGGTCTCCGCCTTGTATGCCGGGAGTTCCAGTCAGATGTTGATTGGTGGGTTCATCGGGGAGGCCTTCTGGCTCACCCGCTCCGTGAGACAGGGCTGCCCACTGGCTCCCTTCCTCTTTCTCTTTGTCGCGGAGGCGTTGGGCTATTTTGTGAGGTCACAGACTGTTGGCCTTAGAGGGATGAGGCTACCGATTAGAGAGGAGGAGGAGCTTCTGGACTCGGAGTTCGCAGATGATACGGCCTTGTATGTGGAGGGTTCGGAGGAGAGCCTGGATGCGGTTAGGGGGCTCTTGAGGTTTATTGCACTGCCTCAGGGGCAAGGATCAACTGGGGCAAATGAGTCGGTTTTCTTTCAGTGATTCAGGAGTCCCAGGAGATTCTTCGGTGGGCCACATTGGTAGGCTTCAGGTGAATCTCGAGTGGCCAGTCGGTGAGGTACTTGGGATGCTATGTGGGCATTGACATCTCCGCAGAGCAGCAGATAGCCCCGGTTCTCGAGAGCGTGAGGTGGAGCTCAGCCAAACTCTCTCTGGCAGGTTAGGCCTTGGTGGCTAACCAGGTCCTGTTGGCCACAGCTTGGTACATAGCCTCTTGTTGGTGTTTTCACAGGGGTTGCATGGGACAGTTGAGACGCTTGGTCCATAACTTCCTTTGGGCAAGATCAGGTGGCACTCACAACACCAGAGCTAAAGTTGCGTGGCAGACAGTGATACTACCACAGGCACAGGGAGGCTTGGGTATTATAGATCCAGAGATGCAGAGCAGAGCCCTGTTGGGCAAGTTGATAGTCACGGGTCTCACTCCAGGCATGAAGCCCTGGAAACTTCTCTTACAGTGCGGTCTCTTGAGGAACACCCCCCGCACAGGTGGTCAGTGGTAGCCGTTCCAGAGGTGGATCTTTTCGGAGGCCCCTTGCATGGGGAAGGACTCACCCTTGATGAGGAGTCTCTTCAGGGGAAGCGGATCTTAGGAGGTCTCATCCGAGTCAGCCCCCGGTATGCGGAGGAGTTTGCACGCCAGTCGCTTATCAGGATGTTTGATGCTAGGGCAGTGCCTACACATTGGTTGGGCACAGTGGGACAGCGGCCCGGCTCGCTCCTTGCAGACATGGTCTAGACTCCCAGCAGAGGCAGAGGCACGATTGGAGGTTCTTTCTCATCTGAGAGGGGCGGGCCAAAGGATGGTGGAGATAGAGGCAGCTATTCCGGACTCTTGGAGGGAGGGACTGCAGGTTTTCATTCCGGCACACTGGCTAGGACAGTTCTCTAGGACGGGTGTATCTCTGAGGATTTAGCTGTGCACGCAGTCGCCAACCTCCACGAGCACGCAGTTCTATGATGTGAGACCGGGCGGACTATTGCAGCCCTGGATCACATGTGAGATGGACGGGGTGTTCGGCCAGGTGGGTTGGCAGAGGGTCAGAGTAGTGGGACGTTTGGGCAAGGAGTGGTCGATCGACCCTTCTTGCATCACAGACCTAGAGGCCCCCGGCTGGAGACTATGATTATGGGAGGGTCCCCTCTCAAAACGAGATACAGTGGGACCCCAGAGAGTGGTTATGGCCGGTCAGCAGGGCCGGTCAGCAGAGCAGGTCTCTCAGAGAGAGTGGAGGAGGTGCTCGTACACCATGCGGATAGGACGTCGCCTCCAGATGGATGGACCCCTTCGCGGGGGAGACATTGGATTGAACAGTAGGTGCCCGAGGAGGTTAGATCCAGATTTTGGGTCGGCCTGTGGTCTAGCCTGCGTCCACAGAAGATATCCTATTTCTTCTGGATGGTCGCACATGGAGGTCTCCCAGTGGGCCCGTGGCTTGAGGAGATGCGGGTGGATAGCAACTGCCACAGATTTACAGTCAGAGCTATGGAGACTATTCCTCTGGCTCGGAGCGCTTCGGATTGTGGCACGGCTTCAGAGCACGCAGAGAGATTTCACGTGGGGTATGGCAGCTTGGCTTACAGAGGGGGGCCACGCCTTCTCCATAGATACGGTCTCGCCAGCTTACCAGATACAGGGTCGGAGCATTCACAGCATTGAGCTTCGCTTGGCTACTCCCCCCGCTTGTCACCATCCCCCTCACATCACAGGCCAACTTGCTGCGTTAGGGACTAGGGTTGATGCAACGACCATAGAGTCGTTAATATTCAACTGCTATGTTAAGGACCCACCACGTTAAGAAGTCCTTGCTAACTAGTCGCCGCGTTATTGGAGTTGCTGCGATAGAAGTCGTTGCTTTATGGAGTTGTTGCATTAAGGAGTCGCTACATTAAGGCTAACGTAGTGACTCAAAAGTAGCTGCATTAAGGCTAACGCAACGACTGCTGCTTTAAGCCCATAAGTGCACAGTGACCGATTCTGAGTAGAGCAGCCTAGCTAAGTGATCAACACATGCACGTGAGGTCTAGTAGAGTGCTAGGATTTGACCCAGAGCCGGAGGACATTGCTTCAAATAACATTCTACCCGGCCCATTAAACACCGTATTGTCAATTCCATTTGGGATCTTGACCGTAAGCTCATATTTAGTGCACGGTCCTGCCATGGTTGCCCTCGTTCGACGTACGGAACGTCCCGTCCTGTCCCGTACTGTACCGTTCAATCCGTATGTTATGTTTTTTTTTGCATTCGTTTGTTTTGGATGGCTGGTTTTGTTATTGGTGGTGGTTACGCCAAACTGATCTTGGGCCTCCCAAATGGCAAGGTTCCATATAAACCCCCTCTCTCCTCGCTACGATCTCACACTAAACATCTACCTTTGACTCTGAGTCTTGACTCTCCCCTCTCCATCTCCAACAAGTGACAAGGCTCAAGCTGCATCAAGCATCTTCATATCTCTCCCTCTTTATCTCCACTAAGCACCTATATAACATGTTTGTACAAGTTTTAAAGCTTGTACAAGTATCTACTCCAAAACTCTAAAATCTCTGTCTTTTTTTTGGTATCGAACGTACCACGGACATACGCCTAAGATTTTTTAGTTCGTTTAGTACCGCACTAATATTGAATGGTACGCATCGAACGTGATTATACGTGTCAACCATGGGTCTCGCACATGCAAATTGTCACCATTTGGGACTTCTCCTAAGAAAATAAAGAGTAATTTTAGAATTGACTTTCGTCAAAGAATGGAGAAGTTGGTTAAACAAGAATAAGTTTTATTGTTTTTAGTGTTGCCTTGCATTGATAAAAAGGGAACTATGGGGACATCCATAAGGTACTAGAAATAGTCCAAGAACTAGGAATGCATGCATTTCGCTAACCTCTAATGGGTTAAAGTGTTGGAATTTATTTGTGCAATGTGTAGGACCCAAGATAGTGCAAAAAGGACCCAAGATTAGGGAGAAAAGCACAAAAAACAGGTCCCACAAGGCTCTCAAGCAAGGACAAGGGGGCGCCTCTTTAAAAGAGGGCCCTCAAGACTAAAAAGGCACCTAAAGCCTCCAATTTAGGAAGAAAATCCTGAAAGTTAGGAGGACGTGAAAAGTGATGTAAAGTATCTTCGTAACTCAACCTACGCTTAACCCAAGGTTAACCATGGTTAAGTGTAGTAATGGTTTGGCCATGAGGGACTGGCTAGAGGAAGTGCACACTTCCTAGAAGGAAGTGGCTTCTGGAGCTGTTTTGGACCAATGCAGGCTGCAGGAGGAACTTTCCCTGCTGCTTTTGGCACCTTCTCTTAGGAGGATTCATGCACAGATCCCGAGGCAATCATTTCAGGGCAGATCTGTGAACCATCTTTCCTCTATAGCTCTTTCTTGTTCACCCTCCGCTCTCTACCTTCATTTCTCTCTTCTCCTGATTGTTGGAAGACACCTACACCCTGCGAGGAGCCTGGACAGAGGATAGGTGCGAAAAAGGAGCTCGCCCCTCTGCCACAGACAGCGGGAGTTGGTTCCAGGTTTGGTTTTTCCTTGTTCTTTCTTGCTTTGCAGCTTTTTGCAATGCATGCGTGTTGTGTGCAGTCCTTTCAGGACTCCAACAGGTTCTAGGAAGCACCCAAAGGCAAGGGGGAAGGCCCAAGGATAGTGTGGATGCATGTGATAGCCTTGAGGTTGCCTTGAGCTCAGTTTGCCAGTGGTTTGGATGCCTGAATGTCTCTAAGTTGTGTCAGATCAGAAGTGAATGCCTGAGTATGCCTTGCCAGTGGGAATTCTAGTGGTGCAGTGGGATTAGATGCCTTGAAGACAAGTAGAGGATTTGCAGAGAGGAACAGTGCAGGGTTGAACCCTTGTTGTAAAGCATTTCCATTCAGAAGCATTAAATAAATACCGTAAGGGGCGCCAAGGCATTTGGGGCCAGTGGGTGCACTGTGTACTATTTTCATTGAGCAGGGGCATTCTAGCCTCACCTTTGTTGTTGTTGAAGCTTGTTTCTAAGTTGTGCTAAGTGATTTAAGTGACTGAAGTAAAAGTAGCTTTTAGCCTCGATTTCAGCATCTATCCGAGGAGATGATGACCGAGTAAGTTTCAATGTTGCTAAAAGAAAAGGGAGATCAAGAGCTTTCTCTCACTTCTCCATCAAAAGACTTTTCTAAGCATTCGCATTCTTCAAGGAAGTGTTCATGGAGTCTTGCATCACACCAAAATCGTCATACTTCAAGGAATAGAGGGAGGAGCTCGAAGCCTCGTGGGAGTCGAAGCCGAAAGCATGGAAGGAGATCTCCCAGTTCAAGCCCATCTTCTTCTAGTTCTTCTTCTTCTTCTTCCTCTTCCTCATCTTCTTCTGCATCCCGGGGACGCTCTCGTTGTAAGCGCAGAAGGAGATCCAGATCTCGAAGCAAAGACTTCAAGGAAGGTGGTAAGTCGGTCAAGTTCAGTACTTTTAATGGAAAGTATGGAGCCATTGAAAATGCTTTGCAGTTCATTCGTCAGTTTGATATAGCCTTCAAAAACGGGGCACTATCGCGAGAAGTCCAAGTTAAAAATTGTAAGTCTTCACCTGACAAATAGTGCCAGTGCTTGGTGGGGAGCCCTTCTAGTTGCAGAAGAGGCTCTAAAGACATGGAAAGACTTTAAGAAGCAGTTTTATGAGCAGTTTCTGCCCAATAATTTCTTTGATGATGTTCATACAGCCTAGGAAAGTGTGTGCATGGCAGCCTCTGACATCATCGAGACATATAATCAAAAGTTTTGGACAGCTTATCTTCAGATCACACCCTTCAAAGAAATTTCAGAAAAGACTAACAACGAACTCAAGTAAGCATTGATTCAAAGAAGACGAAGCTTCGAGATTTGATGCATTCAGCTTCCGTGGTTGAACTGTTAAGGGAAGACCTCCTTCACACTATGGCAGAAAAAGGGAAGGGTGTGGATACTAGCAAGAGGGTTGTGGCACCAACCCAACGTTTAAAAAGATTTCAGCCTCAGAAGCCGAGGGGCCCATTCAAGCCTTTCAAAAGGAAGTCAAAGTTTCCTCCAAAATAGATTGAAACCTTCTGAAAGGAGGGTAAGTGTTTCCATTGTGGAACAGAAGGGCATATGGCTGCCCAGTGCCCTGAAAGGCCTGCAGAAAATGCCAAGAGAACCGCCGAAGCCTGTGGCGGGAGGAGTCCCAGATTTGTTGGGCAAAACCACAAAACGAGGAAATTGAGAACTTTGCCTTGCGTGGGGTAAAGTAAGAGATCAGAATGCTTTAATTCTTTCCCCCCCCCCCCCCCCCAAAAAAAGATCACTTCATTAAGTATAATTGAAAACCGCAAGAGCAAGCTCTAATGCAAGAGTACAACATGTTATGCATGAGAAGAAAATAAACAGCTCAAAAAGAGCTAACAAAAATCGAAGGTGGAGGCTGAAAATGCCACCTCAACCTTGAAGAAGATTTAGAGAAGAAGGGAGATCCTCTCCAAACTCTGAAGAAGATAGCCCTCGTGGCAGTGGCTACTCTGGAGGATCCCTGCATGCTCGACCAGATGGCCATCAGAGTATGTATAGTATCAGTCCATATATTGGCCATAGACTGGAAGGGATGAACATGTGACCCTCTATCGCCTCCGTACATTTGGCCCTCCATATATGCCATGCTGTAAAGCTAGCTAGAATCTCCCGTGATGTGTCTAGCAAGGCATGAGCAGCTCTGAAAGGAGTGAAAGGAACATCTTGAAGGGAATAAGAGTCCACAGAGTATCGTCATATAATGAAGGCTGAATCTAGGTCATGTCCCTCGAAAAACACCTGAGGGCCAGTGAGAGATTACCATGCCACTGATCCCCAAGTCATGAAGAAGGGTGCTCTATGAAAAATACAAAGAATCCTAGCAACATTCTTTCAAATCGTCCTCGCCTGTGTGCACTCCCAAAGGCTATGCTGAACTGACTCAACTGCTGTGTGGTATCGAGGACAAGTAGGGTCAGCCCTGAACCTGGATCTCCACAGGTTCACTGCAATCCCTCCATGAATAGAAAGCCAAAAGAAAAGAGTGATCTTTCTATTCGTGAGGGATTTCCAGAGCCTCCTCCAATCTCTACAGGAATCCGAAAAGAATCCCAATGTGGAGCTCTGGAAGGCCGCCAACCTCTAGGGAATGCTCTTCTCTTGGTGCCCTTCGTCAATCCATAAATTTTTTATTCTTTTTTATCTAGGAGCTACCGATAATTTCACTTCAAAAGATCTAGCTTTGAGGCTAGGAATTAAGACAAAAGAATTAGGATTATCTTTGGATGCAGAGTATGTTTTTGAAGGGGATCCAGTCAAAGTCACACCTTTGATTGGAAAGCTCAGAATTCATGTACAGGACTATGTAGACCACGAAGAGTTTTATGTTTCACCTCTCAATCATTATGATGCTATTTTGGGTATGCCGTGGTTCCATAGAAAGGAGGTAGTTCTTGATTCTAAAGCAAGAACTCTCAGTTTTGTGCATCGGAATAAGCAACACAAGATTTTGGCCAAGAGAAAAGGCGAGACCATTCTAGTTGTATCAAATATTTCCATTGCTAAATCAATAAAGTCTGCAATTTCTGCGTATATGGTCTTTGTTAAAGAGAAAGAGGGTGAACCTCAAGTGGGAATAAGTCTTTTAGAAAAAGACAAAGTTCAGTTTCTAGAATCTTTCAAAGATTGTGTTTTAGGTTCTCTACTAGGAGAGCTTCCTCTAGAACGACCTGAAGATCATGTTATAGAGCTTCTTCCAGGAAAAGAGCCCCCGAATCGACCACCTTATCGTGTGAGCGCAGCCCAGACTCAAGAAATTATGGCATAGGTACATGATTTGCTCTCCAAAGGACTTATCAGGCCAGTTCCTCACCCTTTTGTTCGCTAGTGCTCTTAGTTCAAAAGAAGGATGTCTCTTATCATATGTGTGTGGATTATAGAGCTCTTAATAAAATGACAGTCAAGAACAGCTTTCCAATCCCTTGCATAGATGATATTTTGGATAGACTGAAAGGGGCCATGATTTTCAGCCATATTATTTAAAAAGTGGATATCATCAGATAAGGATCCACCCACAAGATGCCCATAAGACAGCTTTTCGGACCACTTTTGGACTTTATGAGTTTTTGGTGATGCCTTTTGGGCTTACCAATGCACCAGCCACTTTCAATCATATGATGGACATAATTTTCAGATCTTACAGGCACTTTACAGACACTTTCTTTGATGATATTTTGGTCTTTTCTAAGACAGAAGAAGAGCACAAAGAGCACTTGGCTACTGTGTTTCAAGAACTAAGAAATCATAAGCTTTTTATTAATGCCAAAAAGAGTGAATTCTTTCTTGACGAGATTCATTATCTTAGACACATTATTTCCAAGGAAGGGATTCGGATGGATCCAGCCAAGCTATATAGAAATGGCCAGAGCTCACCTCGGTACATGAAGTACACAGATTTCTTAGGCATTGTTCCTATTACAGATGCTTCATCCGACGCTTTGCTGATATAGCAGCCCTCTTATACGACTTGACCAAGAAAAATGTAGTTTTCAGGTGGGGAGAAAGACAAAGGATAGCTTTTAATGCTGTCAAACAAAAGCTAACGATTGAGCATATTCTTGTTGTTCCAGATTTGCAGAAACCGTTTGATGTGGACTGCGATGCATGTGGAGAGAGTGTGGAAGAAGCCCTCCATCAAGAAGGTCGGGTCATAGCTTATGAAAGTAGGAGGCAGCGTGATGCCGAGATGCTTTTGGGTGTTTATGAGAAAGTGATGCTAGCAGTTATTCATGCTTTAAATATTTGGAAGCATTATCTTCTTGGAGTTGACTTTACAGTCAAGACCAACGACCAGAGCCTCAAGTATTTCTTGACTCAGACCAAGATCTCTGAAAAGCAGATGAAGTGGGCAAATTTTTTGTCCATGTTTCATTTTCAGATTGTCTATACTCTAGGAGCTTGGAATAGAGTTGCGGATGCTTTATCCAAAAGGCCTAAAGTGAATAATGTCACCATAGCATATTACCGGGACTTGGAGGCTATGAAAATGCTTTATTTACAGGATGCAGATTTTGGAGAGACCATGAGAAATATTCAGCAGGGAGTATCATCCAACTAGTATACACTGAAAGACGGATTTCTGATGAAAGATGATCATCTTTGTGTGACCCAAGACATGCGAGCCAAAGTTTTTGAAGAATGTCTGCTCCTCTTTATGCAAGGCATTGAGGTATTCTGTCTACTACACAGGCCATTGAGAGAGATTTCTTTTGGCCAGGGATGCGAAAAGACATTCACAAGTTTATAACTGAATGTCTTATGTGCCAAAAGGTAAAGTATGATAGGCACAAAACCCTAGGACTTCTCATGCCGTTGCCCATACCTCAGGGACCATGGGAAAGCATCGCCATGGATTTCATCTTTGATCTTCCTAGATCTAGATACGGGAATGATGTGATATGGACCATCATTGACATGTTCAGCAAGTAGGCCCATTTCATTCTAGTAAGAAAAACTATTAAGGCAGACCACATGGCCATATTGTTTTTGGCACAGATTTTTAAGCACCACGGGATGCCTGAGTCGATTGTTAGTGATTGAGACCCCAGGATGACTAGTTTATTCTGGAGAGCATTATTTGATAATATGGGTATGAAGTTGGACTTTTCATCTTCTTTTCATCCTCAGTCAGACGGACAAGGTGAGAATGCCAATTCCATGGTATTGGATTTTCTTAAGTGTTATGCATCCGAGCAAAAGGTCGAATGGGAAAAGTATCTTCCTCTTGTGGATTGCATATAATAACATTGTTCATAGCTCCACCGGAAAAGCCCCATTCGAAGTTATTCTTGGAAAGGTGATTCTACCACCTATCCTCAGAACAAAGGACGAGATATTTGCAGCCGACTAGTATGTCCAAGACTTAGATACAGTTTTCTCTCAAGTTTGGACAGCAACTAAAGATCTCAACAAAAGCAAAAGAAGGCAATAGACAAGCACCAGAGAGAGATGAATCTCCAAGAAGGAGACTGGGTGCTACTAAAGTTTGAAAAAGCACGGCTCAGAAAGATGAAAGGAAAAGAGAAGGTATATCCAAAGTTGTCTCCCAGGTATTATGGGCCATTTAGAGTTAGCGAGTCCATAAATGAAGTTGCTTTTCGACTAGAGCTGCCCGAGACTTGGAAGATTCACAATGCTTTTCATGTGAGTCTTCTAAAGAAGTATCAAGGACCAGAACCACAGAACCAGTTCAAGAAGAGCCACCCGAGGTGGAAGAGTTGGAGGAGATCCTCCAACCAGAACAAATTGTATATCATACAGAGAAGAAAGGACCCAGACGCAAGGTTATCCGTAGATACCTTGTCAAGTTTAAGAATTATTCGGCACTTGATGTTATGTGGGTAGATGAGGAATTCTTCTCAGAGTATCCTCAAGTTCTAGAGTTGTATCAAGAAGCTTTTCAGTTGAGGACAACAGTTTAGAAGCCGAGGGGATGTCACCATTTGGGACTTCTCCTAACAAAATAAAGAGTAATCTTTATTAGAATTGACTTCGGTCAAAGAATGGTGACCAAGAATAAGTTTTATTTTTTTACTGTTGCCTTGCATTTGTAAAAAGAGAATTGTGGGGACACCCACAAGGGACTAGAAATAGTCCAAGAACTAGGAATGCATGCATTTCGCTAACCTCTAATGGGTTGAAGTGTTGGAATTTGTTTATGCAATGTGTGGGACCCAAGATAGTGCAAAAAGGACCCAAGATTGGGGCCCACACGGCTCTCAAGCAAGGACAAGGGGGCACCTCTTTAAAAGAGGGCCCACAAGACTAAAAAGGTGCCTAAAGCCTCCAATTTAGGAAGAAAAGCCTGAAAGCTTGGCTTTTATGCAAACATAGCTTTTAGAAAGCAGGCCCTAGCTTTTTGCTAGGCCAAGTCTATAAAACAAATGCCCCAGGCCTCCCAGATGTATTCAGAATTGTACACAGTTCTATGCTCTTTCAAGAGCGAGTTGGACAAAGATTATTCTATTGCAATAAACACCTTCGGGGGGGTCCAGCCCTTATTTATGGGCCCTAGTGCTGTGTTTCGCTCCTTACCCTTCTCTCCTAGCACTCTATCTTGTTGGCGATTTGATTTCTACAGTTTGAGCACGTTCCTGAGGAGTGTGTATGGAATTTCCAACGCTAGGCATCTTGGCCCGGGTACCGTGATTTGCTTCAGAAGAGTCCCCCTTGATTGCGAACTATCCCACGGTGCCGAAGTGAATTGCGATTTCATCCGGTTTGGGTTACACAAATTCTTCAAGCTTAGAGAACACAATGAGCTTTGACATAGAGGTGGGCGAAAACCCGAGTTCTGGGGCCTCTAGGTTCCCAAACTCCGGCTCAATGGTTGGTCCCCAACCTAGCTTGTCATAGGCAGCACCTAGGGTGGCCTGATCGCGGGTCAAAGCCCCTAAAACAGCCCCGAACCAGCCCCGAACGTGGTTGTCTCCTGGCCGAACGTCCTCTGTGGTACCCTGGCAAAGCAGGAGTGCCCTGGTATGGATCCATCCCCTTCTTGACCTACATCGATCTATTCTCATGCTGGGCGGGCACACTCACAAAGAAGCCCTCCACGCATATTGTATATCATGTGATATCAAACTCTAACAAGTGTATGGTTGCTCAATCTCAAGGCTTGGACAAACTTTGCACTAGGGATCAAAAGTGATGAATAAGCAATCTGCAATATGCACTTTTGAACTTAAAATTGTTTTTCAGACCATCTCATCTATCTTGATTTGGAAAAGAATCACATGTAAGTTGGTTTTTTGTTAACTATGTTTTTTGCATGAGACAACAAATTATGACAGCCTTTTAGAATGTGCAAGCTGCTTCATTTGATTTGTGTCTTATTTCATATGATCATTTTCCTAATGACTATCATTTCATTTGATGCTTGTCTTATTTCATATGATCATTTTCCTAATGACCATCCTCTTTGGTATAGGATTCTTTAGCAAGACATTGGGCAAGATGGCAAGCAAGGTTTGGAAGGCCATCTTGGACAAAGCTTGTTTTTGGTACGGGTGCTACAGCTCTATGCTTGTATGAGCTTCAAGGTATGTCCAAGTATTGAAACTACAGTCAGTCGAATTGTTGTTTGCTTTTAGATCTCTTCAATCTCATATATGGACAATTTCCCACACCAGATTTACTGCTTATTTTTTGTTATGATTGTAGCTCAGCAGTCATACAATGTTGCTAGTGTGAAACTTTCCAATTGGCCTTCGGAAAATATGCTGGGACAATGTCAAGAATTTTGGTCTTGGTTGAACTGTCCCCCTGGTGTATGGCTTTCCCATGGTAATTTTACAGTTTTCTAACAATGATTCCTGGAGAGTCAAGAGTATAGCATTTCTTTGAAGTGACGTTGCCTTCTTTTTTATGAAATGCACCTATTACTGATCCTCTCAATGGCACAGCAGTCGTACTGTGACAGAAAGCTTTTTCTTCCTCTGTTGTTTAAGTTTTTTTTTTTTTGTAGGGCAGTTTGTTCTTTCTTTAGGGTGGCCTTGCTCCTCTAAGATATATTGTATATTGTGGTATATGTACCAGGATGGTCACCTGGTGACCATTTAAGTAAAGTTTCCTTGCGCGACATGGGATCGGCCAATTTTTTTGATGCTTCTGCTGAAGGAAAGTCTGATAGAATAGTCCCCTCCAAGGATGATAATGAAGATATTTTAACCAGATATACCATTGCAGATGCTGCAGCAAAAGTTGCTCCAGCTGTAGTGCATATTACGATCACTCTTGGTAGGACCATTCCTTCTTTCTCGTACATGGAATTTCCTTTAAAAAGCTTGATATATGTTTGAAGTTCTTGAAGTGGAGAGCTCATTTTCTTTTTACCTTTGTGCTGACGATCAGTCCAACTGATGTTTGGTTGAGTTTTATTGGCTTCATGGTTTTAGTGGCGAAATAAGAAAATCGAAGTCGAGTGTCTAAGCTTTCTTTCTAGTTTTATATTAGGAACCGTTTTTGTCATATATTGCATTGGGGTGTCAAAGGATGAGGATGAAGAGAGGGGGGGGAGAAGGCTTAAGGGTGCTTTTGTTTAGTAACTAGGTGCAATTATCTATCGCTAAGACATATTGGACAATCATTGGGGGAGAGACGAGAAACAAACGGTGATGGTGATGGAGGAGACCTTGATGGAATGTCCCATCTACAACGTACCCGCACTCATCTAGGATTTGAACTTTGTGAAAAAGCTTGTACATGACCTAGGGCTACAAGGACAACTGCTGGGCCGGGGAGCGCTGCTTGTTGACGACTTTGAGTTCGACCCTTTGACGTCCAACAGAGATGAAAGAGCCTTTTTTGAAAGTAGCTATAAGTCTTGTGACATTGTTGCTTTGATGGAGCATACCAGCCACAGAGAATGTTTGCATGAAAGACAAAGTCGACTCTCGCCCTTTGGCAGAGGGGGACAAAACGCCCATGCAGGAAGAGGGCAACGTGTAGGTGGTAGAAGTGCAAGAGCTGAAAGGGAGTCCGAATACCACAGGGATGAGCAAAGTCTCCTTGAAGAAAGAAGGTTGCATGTAAGGAGGAGGGCGGTCGAGGTGGCCCCAAGGCCTCGTATGCGGCAGTAATGTAGACTTCTAGAGGCGGGTTCTTCTCCTTACCAGCTAGATTTTGATTTGCTCCTTGCGCTACCTTGCCAGAAGAAAACTCAGGAATCAATAGACTAGGAGGCGAGGTTGAAAAGTCAAGAACAAGCATCCCTTATGGCAGAGAAGTCAGTCCTAGCGAAACAAGCACAAGCACATGCAAAGTCGGAAGCAAAGAGCCAGGAAGAGAAGTCGCCTCAAGTTCATGAGAGACTGTTGAGAGAACCAATGAACGAGCACTTCGAGAAGCCTCTGAAGTCCAGGAAAAAGAGGAAGACCCAAAGACCTCCAAGACTCAACCCACGGGAGTTGGAGAGACAAGAGATGACTAGAAAGGAACACGACTTTTGAAAGAGAGCACTGAACGAGCACTTAGAGAAGCCTCTGAAGTCCAGGAAAAAGAGGAAGACCCAAAGACCTCCAAGACTCAACCCACGGGAGCTGAGAGACAAGAGACGACTAGAAAGGAACACGACTTTTGAAAGAGAGCACTCAACCTGGTCGAGCAAAGGTGTCTTCTGTTACAGGTACGCATGCTATGCTAGATGACAAGCTTGTTTGTGAACCCTATGGAATGGCTTAGCACACATGCGCTTGTTGGTTTTCTTCCGGGCCTTAGACCCCCCATGATTGTGATGGAAACTGGGATATGCACGAACTGGGTGAGGAAGGGGTTAGTGGTGACAAATGTTAGATTCCTAAGGAAATTATATCTTGTTTTTCTGTTTGAAACAACGGATATGGCTGCAAGAGTGGTCTGTGGACAATTCAAAATCAACCACTCTACTTGTCTTGGTGGTCCCACTACTTTTCTCCTGACAATCCAAGGTCTATCAGAATTCCTGTTTGGGTTGAGCCACTTGATTTGCCTTTGTCTCTATGCAATCAGTTTCCTGCTTTATGTAGTGGTCTGGGTGAAGTACTAGGAGTTGAGAAGGAGAATTTTATTAATCCTAGAGGGAACCCACAAATTTGTATCCAGTTGGACATAGCAGAAGAGCTTGCCAATACTCTTGTAATCCTTAATCGAAATGGGTGCTTATTCAGACATCATCAATGACTAAACAAAAATTTGCCTAACTCTTTCTTCCTATGTGGATTAGCTAGCCATGTGGCTAAAAACTGCTCTCAAACGAAGAGTAAACCTAAAGCCCGATCAGTCCCACCTCCCAAGCCCCAGTGGCCCCTGTTGAGAATTTGGATCCCTAAAGTTCCTACCTCTAGTAAATCCCTTGAAGTGCTTCTAATGAAAGGGGAACCTCCCTCCAGTCCTAATGTAACTCTTGACAAGGGAAAGGAGAAGAGTCCACCTCCAGTTTCCACTAAAAACTCTTTTGAAGCCCTTCTAGATGATGAAACTGAAGAGTGGATTAAAGAAAACTAGGACAACATGGAAGATGTGGTGGTTTAGCCGGGCTGGTCAAGGATTTTGAAGAAGACATCAATAGGACAGACGAGATTGCTACAGATTCTATAAATGGTTCTGACTCTGAAGAAGAGCTCCCTAAGTCCTCCCAAGGTGAGAGAGATGTTGTTCTGGAAGGAAAAGCCTTCACATCTGTCTAGAACAAGAGGAGACAATCCAAAGTAGCTAGCCCACAGGTAGACAGCCCCAATCCGAGGGCTAAAGAGGGACAAAAAAGAATGGTAAGTAAAATGGTTTCCTTACTTTAAATGTCAGGGGCCTCACTGACCCTGGAAGAAGGGAGGACTTGGCCCACTGGCTGAGGGCTAATTCCCTTTCCCCTCACTTTCTAGCTCTTCAGGAGGTAAGAGTCACAACAATAGACTCATATTGGCTGATAGAAGAAGGATCTGGTATTACTCTAAATATGAAGAAGGTAAAGGGGAGACTGCCCTGGGAGTGCTCTCTCACTATAGTGGAAGTATTACGCAGGAAACTGTGGATGCTTAAAACAGATGGATCTCTTTTCTGTGTTGCTTGAAAGGGCAAAGATTTTATGTCACCTCTATATGTGCCCCTAATTGTTGTAGAGACAGAAAGCTTGCTTGGGAATATTTAAATGCAATAAGTGAAAGTGGTTTTGTTTTGGCTGACTTAAACATGGTTGAGACAAGCAAGGATGGATGGTTTGAAAGAGGCATTGTAATTAAAGGTGCAGAACTAGATGCCTAGGAAGATTCGTAAGACCTCTTGCACTTGGTTGATATTGGCAGAGAAGTGGATGTCACTTGGTGTAATAGTCAAGTTGGGATTAATAGGAGAGAGGCCAGACGGGACAGAATACATATGTTTCTAGATGTGATGAGCAAAGTTTGCTCTTACTCGTCACAAGTCCATTCCACTCTCAGTTTGTCGGACCACAGACATGTCTCTCTTGCTTGTGATTTTGGTCTGGGCAGAAAATCTCCTTCCTGGCTTAAAGCAAATCCTAAACTTTTTCCACTCAAAAGTATTCAGAAATCTGTCAATGGTGCATGGATTGAAAGTTTTGCTGAGGACAGACCTTCTCATGGCAAGAGGCAGTGGAAATCGACTTTAGGAAAAAATCCATTAGTTCATAAGTGAAGAGGGGTGATTTTATTGGGAAAAACATTTTAGTGAAGGCTGGCTGCCCACCTATATAAACGCCCTCCCCCCCACACTTCTTCTCATCATTTGCACAGACCAGCCTTGTACAGGCAAGCGTGCAAGGAGAGGAGTAGCTTCAGATATTGGTACAACATTCCTTTGCTGTTTTGTACGCTCACCTCTTGAGCTTTGGTGGAAGAATATATCAGAGTTTTGCTATCTTTCTCTCCCCTTCTCTTTGAGTGTTATTTGAGCTGCGATTGGGAGTGTGAGGTGTGAGTAATTCTATCCTCTATTTCCAACATGGTACAGACAGAGGGGGAGAGTTCACTTCTAACGAGTTCAATGGATTTTGCAAGAAGCACGGGATCAAGAGACAACTCACACATCTCAGCTGAATGGAGTTGCTGAGAGGAAGCACAAGACTGTCACAGAGATAGGTTTGACCATGTTGCGAGGGAGGAATCTCTTTCAAAAGCTTACTAGGGTGAAGCTGTGAACACTGCCGTTCACATCCTCAACAGAACCAAGACCAAGGCTGTTGATGACAAGACTCCATATGAAGCTTACTATGGTAAGAAGCTAATGATATCTCATTACAGGTTTTCGGTTCTAATGCATTTGTTCATGTGCATAAAGAGGAGCGGACGAAGCTTGATTCCCATAGCCGAAAATGTATCTTTGTGGGATACAGTGAAGAATCCAAGGCCTATCGCCTTTTTGACCCGGAAAAGAAGAAGATCCTTCTGAGCAGGGACGTGATCTTTGAGGAGTCAGAGCCATAGCTTGCAAAAGAGGTCCCTGAACTTCCATCATTACACCCACCCAAGGTCACCATCCAAGAGGTGGAGACGACTGAATGCCCCGAGGAGGAGGAGGCTGAGGAGGAGCATGTTGTTCTAGAATCGGCTCCCAAGGCGACTCCAACAAAGACACCTCCATTAGAGAAGAAGCTACCTCAATGGTATTTGAAGACTTTAGTAAACTCACGGGTCACGGACATTCCCGAGACCAGTTCCGGAGTACGGCGGTCTCAACGCAACATGAAGACTCCCTCCATGAACTATGCTATGGTGGCTCAGCTTGAGGAGCCCCGTTCCTTCTTGGAAGCGAAGGATATTCTAGAATGGCAAGAAGCCATGCAGGCAGAGATGGATGCCATTTTGAAAAATGACACCTGGGATTTAGTACGCAAACCAACCAAGCGGAAGGTCATTGGGACTATATGGGTGTACAAGCTTAAGTTCAAGTTAGATGGGAGCTTGGACAAGTACAAAGCGAGATGGGTGGTGAAATGCTATGCACAGTCGGAAGGACTTTACTTCGACGAGACCTTCGCCCCCACAACTAGGATGGTGACCATTTGGACAGTCATTGCCTTGGCCGCTCATCATAGTTGGCCTATTTTTCAGATGGACGTCAAGTCTGCATTTTTGAATGGAACCCTGGAGGAGGAGGTATATGTGGCACAACCACCAAGATTTCAGATTCCAGGATCCCCATCAAAAGTTTGCAAACTGAAGGCGGTCTTATACGGGCTGAAACAGGCCCCTAGAGCTTCGTACCAACGGATAGATGTTTTCTTTCAAAAGATCAGGCTTCAGCGGAGTCCATCAGAGGCAAATCTTTATCTCGACACAGAGGGGGATTTGCGGCTGGTATTGATTCTATATGTGGACGACCTCATCATTATAGGGGATCATACGAAGAAGATTGCTCAGGTCAAGAGACTTCTCATGGAGGAGTTCGAGATGACTGACTTAGGCATACTTCACTACTTTCTTGGGATTGAGGTGAAGAAAGAGCTGAATCTTTATTTCATAGTTGAAATATCGCAGGGAACTGCTCAAACGCTTTCAGAAGGAAAATTGCAAAGCAGCAGTGACTCCCATGGAAACTGGTCTGAAGCTGAGTGTGCGTGATCCATCTGAGCCAGTTCATTCATCACTGTATCGACGCATGGTGGGGAGTTTGCTTTATCTCACCAATACCAGACCAGATATTTCCTACGTAGTTGGATTGCTCTGTCAGTTCTCCGCCACACCCAAGAAGGCCCATTGGGACACGCAGGTATGAGAGTGCTAAGGTACTTGAAGGGTACCTACACTTACGGCATCACTTATACGAAAGGCATTGAGTTGGGAGGATTCTGCGATAGTGATTGGGCAGGTGATATTGATACCCGGAGATTGACCTCTAGATACTGGTTCTTACTCTCATTAGGAATTGTGTCATGGCTGATTAAGAAACAACCTACTGTCGCCCTTTCATCTATAGAGACGGAGTACAGGGCTGCTTGTACAGTGGCATGCGAAGCATTGTGGCTCAAGTGGATCTTGGAGGACATGAATGTGGCCCAAGAAGATGCGACAGTGATTATGTGCGACAACCAGAGTTGCATAGGGATCGTCAACAACCCCGTGTTTCATGCACGGATGAAGCACATCGAGGTCCACTACCACTTTGTTCGTGAACTCATCGACGAAGAAGTCATATAGTTGATGCACTGCCCGACCGACGACAACATCTCAAATATCTTCACAAAGGCGCTTCCAGGGAGCAGATGGAACACCTCATTCGACGCATGGGGATTGGCCCACAGTTCTGTCATTGAGAGGGGGTGTTAGAATGTCACTGCCCCACCTCTGAGCCCCCAATTTGAGGGGACAAGGGGGCAGAAGACTATAGGGGATGGGGGGGCTGAGAGCACCTTGATGTAAGAGGGCACCCTGCATGGAACACTGCGCCAGCATCATGGGCTCATGCGGGGGCATCTACAGCACATGGGCATCAGCCAGCAGCAGCCCAAAAGGCCCCGCATATGGGGCCTTATATAGGCTAAAGGGTTGGCCCAGAAACCGACCAGAAGGCAGCCATCTTGGCACTTCTGGGGGTGGGTTTTCTGCAGACTAGAACCGACTGAAAAGTTGGCCAGTTCTAGGGGCTGGCTGCCCACTTATATAAACCCCCTCCCCCCCACACTTCCTTCTCATCATCTGCACAGACTAGCCTTGCATAGGCAAGCACACAGGGAGAGGAGTAGCTTCAGATATTGGTACAGCATTCCTTTGCTGTTTTGTACGCTCACCTCTTGAGCTTTTGTCAGCCCACTTTGGTGAAAGAATTTTGCTATCTTTCTCTCCCCTTCTCTTTGAGTGTTATTTGAGCTGCGATCGGGAGTGCGAGGTGTGAGTGATTCTATCCTCTATTTCCAACAAGTAAGACACCTACTGGAAGCAATAATTAATATATGGGAAGGATGTGAGCTGGCCAAGGACACCAAGCAGGATATTTGCTTTCTCAAAGTTGACTTTGACAAAGCTTATGATCGACTGGAATGGGATTTTCTCATACAAGCTTTGTAGGACATGGGTGTTGGGCTTGCCTATGTATCCTTTGTTAGACTACTACGCTCTTATGCCTCTGCTAAAGTATGTGTCAATGGAGAGATGAGTCAGCCCTTTGCTTTAAAAGATCTATAAGGTAGGGGTGCCCTTTAGCCCCCTTACTTTTTGCAATAGCTGCAGATTCTTTGGGATGGCTCATTCATAATCAAGTGAAGGCAGGAGCACTCAAAGGAATAGAGCTTCCAACTGGCAAACAATTGATTTGTCAACAACTTGAGATGATACCGATTTCACTCCAAGGAGTAGTAGTAGATAGGACATACAAAGGGTATTGGAATGCCTTGACTTACTATGCATGGCCTCTGGTTCTATAATCAATCACTCAAAGACATGTTATGCATTTTTGAGTGGTGCAGATTAGGAAGTGCTAAGAGATCTTGGATGCCACAAAATCCCCAATGGGTTAGTCTTCGTATTGGGTATCCCAATGGGATTTGATATCACTATGAAACAGAGGGGTGAGTGGTTTTGACACAAATTTAAGAAAAAGCTACATAAGTGGCAAGGCTACCAGGAAAATCTAGTTGGCAGGAGACTGGTGTTAAACCACTGCCTGTACCCTGTAGCTATCTTCTATTTATCTTGGTGGTCTAGGGGTGGTTGACATCGATCAAGCTGCCAAGAAATTAGCTGCTTCATGGATAATCAAGGCTATATTGAATTCTTTGGAAGACTCGGCTCAACTCTATTCGGCCTCTCAGAGCACACAAATGGAAGAGATACCCTTTACTTTCTGCCTTGTGCTGTGCTGGCCTTGCAACACTAAAGGAGCCACTTGTGGCAATCTCTTTGAAAAGCTTTTGAAGAAATCACGAGCTACATTATCTTCTCTGGCAAGGGGGCCTTCATGGCCTTAGATTCGAATTGGGTCTCTGTCATCTTCAAAGGGAACCCCCTGAGTGATGAAGAATTCATCAGAGCCACTTATCTCTTAATAAAAGGTCTTCTGAGTTGGGGATAGTTGTGGGACAAGGCTACCATGAGATGGAAGAGCTGGCAGGAAATTAGATGAGCATTGGCGCTAGCTGACAACCATAAGAGGAGGAGCAATACATAAAAAATACATTTACGGTTATTTCATTTTCACATAGGTATATCCAATGAAAGAGAAATTTGAGGTACTCATGGACTTTAGACATTTTGTCTCTATGGTTGAAAATCTCTCAGGCTGTTAAATTGGTACTCTTGAGGAGGAGGAAACCTAGTCTGAGAAGAGGAGGAGCAATACATAAAATATACATTCATCTAGCTAGGATGAACTCCATGGCCCAACCTAGGGGGTTAGATTTTAGGATGGAGCCACCAATAAGTTGGTCTTAATTTGAAAGAACTATAAGGAGCAAACTTAGCTGTTCCTTGATGGTCTAGAGCCTAGATCGTGTTGCAGAGCTGCACTTGCTTCCTAGTGTAGCCCAAGACCCAATAGAAGATCCAAGGCCCTTGGGCACAACCTGGTGGTATGGGATGCTGGTATGGTTGGAAGATGTGCCAGCAACTCAGCTCATGGCTCGAAGGGGATGTCCCAGTTCTCGAGCCTTATCCTCGCAAACTTCATGGCTGGGTGGTGAGCTTCTTTTCTGTTTCTTTGATTGTTTATGTGTTTGTTTGTAGGTCCGAGATCCTAAGAGCCTGAGAGGACGTGTCAAGAGGCAGCATCCCTCAAATGCCATATATGCTTCCGTTTGCTGTGCCATCTTGTTCTGGACCGATCGCGGGTGAACCAGGGTCATGATCCCTTGCAGCCAGTCTGTCGTACACTACTGCGCAATCATCCTATCCAGATATAGAGTCTAATGACCCCACTGTCCTCTTCATATGGGGGCTCACAGATGACTTCTAACACCCCCTTTCAATGACGCCACCGTGTGCCAATCCCCATATCTCAAATGAGGTGTTCCAATCGCCCCGTCGGGAGTGCTTCGTGAATACATCCGATAAGTTGTTAGAGGTAGGACAGTTACATCAGCTCCACGACCTTGTCGATGATGACATCCCATACGAAGTGGTAATGGACTTTGATAAGCTTCATCCGTGCATGGAACACGGGGTTCTTCGTAAAGGCAATGCAACTTTGGTTGTCACACATAACCACTATTGCCTCCTCTTGAGACATGTCCATATCCTCAAGGATCGACCTGGGCCACAATGTCCACATTGTAAGCAGCTTTGTACTCTGCCTCCTTTGTAGAAGAAAGGGCGATTGTGGGCTGTTCTTGATAGCCATGAGATGGCCCTTGTTGCAAGCCTAAAACAGTAGCTTGTAGTCGAGTGCCTGATATCCAAGTCTTCTGCCCAATTTGAGTCACACAAACCACCCAGCTCCACTCCGGTGGTATATGTAATGCCACAGGTTTAAGTACCCTTCAAGTACATCAGCACCTACAAGCTTGTGTTCCAATGATTTTCCCAGGGTTTTGCGGAAAATTGACATAGCAGCTCAATGGCAAAAGAAACAGTGGGCCTGGTGTTGATTATGTAATGCAAGCTGTCTACCAACCTCGATACTTGCTGGCATCCACTGGCTGTGAATCTTGAGCACTCAGCTTCAGCCCAACCTCCATTGGTGTCACTACCTCCTTGCAATCCTCCATGTGGAACTGCTTCATCAACTCACGGCAGTACTTCTCTTGTGAGATGAAAAGGCTGTCTTCATTCTGCTTGGCCTCAATCCCAAGAAAATAGTGGAGCGATCCTCAAGATACAATATCAGAACCAGCTCTGAGAAGAGGTAGAGATTAGCATCAGATGGACTTCCAATTCAACACAATCTTAGAAAAGAAATCGTCGATGTGTTGTAACTTGGTACCATGCTCTAGGGGCCTGTTTCAGCACATCCAGAGCCTTCTACAATTTGCAAACTTTAGAAGTTGAACGTGGAACCTAAAAGCGTGGTGGCTAATCCACGTATACCTCCTCCTCCAGGTTCCCATTCAAAAATGCAGATTTCACATCCATTTGGAAAATGGACTACCCATTATGGCAGCCAAGAAGCTTGCCATTTGGGAATATCCTTATCCTCCTCAAAGGATTTGGGCTCGTCGATCTGAGCCATTAAAGCGGGATTTCTCGGAGTGTGTTGAGATTTCCTGGCCGTGGCAGTTTATTTGTTCCTCAAGATTCATGCAAGATCCTCTACCTTGGAAGCATTCCAAGCATGAGCAATTTGAGCTGGCTTGAGTCTACTTTTTGACCAAGTGAGGCAAGCTGGTCTCTCACCACCATGACCTTTGTGAGGTGATCATGTACCGTATCTCCTTCATCCATGCTCATGTTGAACAACTGTTGATTAAGAAATATAATCCGAGACATATTGTCTATCTTGTATAAGTCCTTCAGAGTGGCCCACACCTTGACCGACATATCTGCCATTTGGATATGAGGAATCGTAGCATCTACTGTCGTCCCTATGCTTAGTGCAAGCGCTTGGGCATCTTTATCCTCCCGTCCGTGGAGCTCATCTGGATCTACAGCAAAGACAACTTTACCTAATGAATCCTTGATGTCTGCGGGCTTCAAGTCCACCACCGTTGTGATCTTCCAAAGTTTCCTAGCTATGAGATGGCTACGGATCTTCACCTTCCAGACGGGATAGTTCGTAGCCATCAAGATTTTTGGTCTCTCCAAAATTAGGGATCATCGTAGAGGGTGCGCTTGTGTGCATGGTAACCGTAGGAGCGGGAGTAGCAGCACCCCTTGAATCTCCGGAACCATCACCACTGGAACCTTCTTCGGAAATTTTCACCACTGGAACCCTTTTTCACAGACCTAGCTTCTGAAAATCATGGAGAAATGAACCAGCAAACTTCCTGTAGCAACCAAGTGGGCTCAACACACACCTTACTTGGATCCAAGTTGCCTTTGAGAGTGGAGGCTTCTTCCTTCAGGGTGAAAACTAGAGCTGCAACGTTGGCTCTGATACTATGTCAGAAAAGTAGAGGTAGGAATCACTCGAACCTCACACACGCAGTGGAAAGAAAGAGCTCTATTGAATCATTACCTCACTCATGAACATAGACAGTAGAGAAGAGGAGAGAACTCAGACTTTATTCATCCATGGAGTGCGGGCAAAACAAGCTCAAGGGTGAGGAGAAAAGAACCTGGATAGAAAACTCTGTAGAGAACTCTCCTCAGAAAACTCCTAGTCATGTCGCTTGTTGAAGGGATTTCAGTGAATGTGTGATGTGTGAATGAGGGAGAGTGGTAACAGTTCAGGAAGTAAAGAACAAAATGGATTGGGAGCTAGAATGTTCCTACTCAAGACAATAACACAGACTGGCCCCAAACCTTGGCGCCCCTTTCGGTATTTTTTTATTAGTGGGAGAATACCCTGCAAATAGGATACACAATAGAGGCTCTGTTCTCACCTCAAAAAGCAATAGGACTCCATCTCTATTCCAAATGCTTGCATGAAGCTTGGAGTTGTTACTAACAACCCATGCGGGGTCACACAACTCCCATGATTGCCTCAGGTGTTCATTGACCCACTGATAGCCCAAGCAATGGGTGAAAGCATAAATGATCAGTTTGCAATCTCGGGAACTTGCAGGCATTTACTGTAAACCACCCTGCCAACAAAGTCTCTCCCCCCCCCCCCTCTCTCTCTCTCTCTCTCTCTCTCTCTCTCTCTCTCTCTCTTTCTTTCTTTCTTTCTCTCCCCCCTTCGCGCTCAGTCCCGCTCCCCCTAGCCCTGCGCGTGTGCTGGCCCTCAGGACGGGCTGCTGTTATGCTGCCTTCTTGCCCCCGTGGGCTGCTCCTAGCCCCTGCATGAGCAGTTTCTGTTGTCGCGCGGCCCTCACACCCGTGGGCTGCTCCCCAGCCCCGGCGTGGGCTGTTCTGCTACTACCAGGCCATCGGGCCTAGGCTACAAAGGAACTCCAGCCAGCTAGCTCCAAACCTGCAAAACAATCAAGAAAGACAAGTACTGAATCAAGAAAGTGCAGAAGAAGAGACCCCAACAGAAAATCCACACAATGCAACATTGAAAAAACACAGAAGGATAGGGGAGAATCACCAGCATGCTTGAGATCACCCAGGGCAGTAAACATGTGAGGAATCTCTTTATTTCTGCACTTTTACAGTTCTGCAAACAAACAGGGACAAATAGTGATTTTGCACAATGCCTACACGAGCATGTGTAGAGGACACTTGGGGGAAACAAGCACTTGAAAATGCCATGACAGCTTACACAGCAGGGAGATCTCCAAATACTACATCTAGTGTCTTCACCGGCCTCCAAAAGATATGTCTTGCACTGATTGACAAAGTTGACAACTGAGATTCTACAAATGTAGCCCTCTCTGTCGAGAAGACACATGTAGACAAGACACTAGCTGAGGTAAAAAACATGGAGGGAAAATGCAAGAGGAGTGGAGAAAAGAAAAGCAGAAGAATGGGAAAGGAAAAGGCTGAATGGATATCTGAAAAAAACAAGCTCCAAGATAGAGTAAATGCATTGGAGTTTGAAGTACAGCAAATGAGGGATATGAAAGTGACCCCGGAAGGCACCTGCAAAGCAATGGAAGAGCTGAAAACGGAGAATGCCATTCTCAGGAAGGAGATTGCAGCCATGCAAGAAACAATGCAAGGCACACACGCTGAACTAACAAATCAGCAAAGGGGAAGCCAAGATGTTGGAATGGAAGGATGTGGTAAAAAATAATTTATCTCAGAGGCTCCTTGAGGAAGAAAAGAGAAGGGCCAGCAAGGATTAAATGTCCTTGTGAGGGGTTTACCAATGGGCGACACACCGATGGCAGATGTCCAGGTGCTGCTCACAAAAATGGGGATCAATCTCACATGCGAGACAGTCTGGAGGGTAGGCAAACCTGAAGCACCTACAAAGCCACTAGTGCTGAAGTTCAGGACAACCATGGACAGGAAGACTCTCATGAGCACAAGAGCGACTCTGAAAGGGACCAGAATCTATCTAGATGATGACCTCACCCTCCTATAGTAAGAGCATCGAAGGGAAGGCATGGTACAAGTAATGGCAGCAAGAGAAGCATGGAAATGGCAGCATACAGGGATGGTAGAGTGATCATTAGAGATAGAGGAGACAATGTAAATAAGGAAGAGAAGGAAGAGGGAGAATTATGATGGTGTCGAGCTCATGGGATGAGTACATACAGTGGACTGAAAATAGCAGTATGGAATTGTAATGGCACATTATGGTCCGATCCGTGAGGCTTCTTGGAAACATACAGTGATAGGGACATGATCTTTTACATTGAGACACGCGAGAGCCTAGAGAGAGGGCTGCCCACGGTGACAGGATATACATGGGAGTTAGCTCATAGGAGGGAGTTGAGGAGAGTGGAGTGCAAGGCTCTGGGGGAGTCAAATCACACCTGAGGCCACTCATATCTATGGTACGACAAGAGGAGCATGCACGATACATGTGGATACGAGTTCAGCTCCTGGACGCCCGACCTATCTTTATGGCAATATGCTACTTTCCTTGTTCCTATGCACGAGAGGTCACCGCAGAGAGAGACAACCCATATGAGACGATCTATGATGACATCATGAGTTCTCTAGACAAGGAAACACCCTCCTGCTATGAAACTTCAATGCATGGACAGGAGACAGAGAGGTGGGTCTGCTTGACTTCATAGATGACAGAGATCCCCACATAGTCTCAAAGCTAGATGCAGCTGAGGTAGGGATACTGAGACACTCTGCAGATGCTCACAGGTGACAGGATATGGGCGACATCTACTTGATTTGGGGGTAGTCCATGACTTGATCATCTATAATGATCTTTAGAGATGGCCTTTGTCTGGAGGACTCACCTGTTTCCCACATGGCGGTGGGTCGAGTACAGTGGTCTACCTACTAGGCCCACTAGCCTTTGTCTCACGGATACATGATTTCATTGTACCCCCACCCGCTCTCGGAGTCGATCACTCATACCTCACCTTCCATGTCTCTGCTACTATGCCACGCACAGGGAGATCCCCCATCACACCTGCACATGTCCAGATCCACTTTGACAGTGCCCTCGACCCAGTGTACGTGAGTCACTTAGCCAGAGCACTCCTAGCCTTGCTCGACAATGACATAGACCTCGCACGTGTCTCGGACGCCCTTGTCTCAATGGTACAGGACGCGGCCACCAGATTCTTTCCCACTACCAGAGCCACGCGAGTCCGAGATGGGAAGATGCCTCAAAACCCTTGGTTTGATATCGAGTGCAGAGAGGCAAGAACCTACCTCATACGGGAGTAGACCTTAGGGCACCTGACGTCATCTGAGGCACATAGGATTTTTCGATGACTGACATGCCGCAAGAGGTGGGCCTTTCTTACACAGGATGGATGAGATTGTTGGATCTTTTCGAGGAGACCGGACCACTGGGTGGGGGTTCCTAGCGGAGGGGAGCCACCTATCCCCATCACTGACCTAGATGTCTGGCACATGTATGCACGTTTCCTCTATGATGTCAAAATGCAGACACCACCGGATATGTCCTCTATGCCTTGGCCCACCACTTGTCACTTGTTTACTACACAGAATGTGCGGGCTGCACTCCATCAACTACATAACTGGAAAGCACATGATCATGAAGGTCTATGACTGAGCACTTTGCGCATGGGCAGGAGGTCTTAGCTCCGCCGGTCCTAGCACACATGTTCAACCAGGCTGTTTGTCATGGCTTCCCACCCGCTTGGAGCACCACCACTATTGTACCGATACACAAAGCTGGTGACCCTATGGAGTTGGGAATTACTGCACCCTCATGATTGGTCATACTCTGGACAAGGTCTATGGATCGGTTCTAGAGAGGGAGCTCAGTAGTCATACAGAGGCTCGGGGGCAGCGAGCACTAGGATAGGCAGGATTCCGAAGGCAACACTCTGCCTTAGATCACATATTGACTCTGAGAGATCATTGAGGAGGCGAGATCCACACACCAGAAAATCTACACATGCTTTGTAGACTTTCGGAAGGCCTTTGACACGGTCTTGGGTTCCGGTATGATCAGGAGACTATAGGAGATGCAAATCCCAGAGACGCTGATTTGGGATGTGGTGAGCTTATATTATGAGTCAGTCAAAGGCAGAGTACATGTCCCAGGCGGTCTATCGGACTGGTTTGAGAGCACGATTGGAGTGAAGCAAGGCTGTCCACTCTCACCGACCCTCTTCGGACTCGACATTGATGAGATCCCATCCTTTATAGATCGCCTAGGAGGCGGGGTCTCACCATTGGGTGATCTTATGATATAGATATTGCAATACACTGATGACATAGTCCTCATATCATTCTCAGCAGAGGGACTGCAGAGACATCTAGAGGCCTTAGAGGTGTTTTGCAGAGAGAGAGACTTGACAGTCAACCCTAGGAAGACCAAGGTTATGGTCTTCAACACCTCACATGCAGTGACTCGTCGACTCAGTTTGACCTATCGTGATGAGCTAGTGGAGATAGTGCAGTCCTAGAGAGAGAGACTTGACAGTCAACCCTAGGAAGACCAAGGTTATGGTCTTCAATACCTCATATGCAGTGACTCATCGACTCAGTTTCACCTATGGTGATGAGCTAGTGGAGATAGTGCAGTCCTACACATATCTAGGAGCAGTCTTCACAGGACCTCTTTTTACGATGACCCATGTAGTCCAAGCACGACTCACACGAGGACGTGGTGCTTTGGCCCGACTAGAGAGACGGTGCTTCCAGGCACACTTTCAAGATCCACTGATGAAGAGCTGGCTCTTCAACACACTAGTGCGACCAACAGCCATGTATGCAGCACCCTTCTGGGGGTGTGACTTACTGAAGATTGAATGGAGGAAATTTGAGCGGCTACAGGTGACTGTGCCCTCCTGGAGTAAGCCCTCAGTTCCACATGAGATAGTACAAGCAGAGTTCGCCATGACTTCCCTACAGATTGATGCCATCTTTCAGACAATGACGTTCATCCACTAAGTCTGGGACTTGCCTCGATGGAGACTGGCCTTGGAGTCATCTAGGCGACTAGCAGAGAGTGGAGCAGACAGATTGTATGCATGGATATCCACATGGTTTACCAGGCACGACATCTAGATGGATAGCGCCCCCCCTTTTTAGTACATCATGGACGCACTCCCTGAGTCAATCCCGTGAGATTAGATCAACGGTATCATATGCTTAGATCTCCTTCAGCTCCATACGTCTCGAACTGGGGGGGGGGGACCAGGAGCTCCCCACCAAGTCGCGACCACTTCCTGAGAGTATCGAAGGAGGGATTCATCATCAAACCCTAGTATCTTGAGGACATAAGAGTCTCACATGCACTGAGGATTGCCATTGGGCAGATGCGTGTTTCATCTCATCAGTTGAGGATCGAGATGGGGAGAGCAGCATGCATACACCCAGGGAGCAACGGCTATGCATGATTTGCACACGAGGAGTGACTGAGACGGAGGAGCATTTCCTATATGCCTGCCTAGCCTATTATGAGATCAGGGGACGATACCATTGCCTCTACCAGGAGGGGAGCCGCTTCGGTCCACTCTCACAATTGATTGATCCACTTCCAGGACCAGGTCTGCATTGGCCTATATCTACTTGGGATGGGCCGACACAGGGAGACCCTACTATGATAGATTAGAGAATAGCAGGAGAGGCGATCAGACCGCAGGACAGAGAGGCTGATAGAGCACAGCGACACGTCACAGACTTCTATGCATTTGAGTCAGCTCCAAGACATAGTGGGATGGAGGTGGAGGAGATAGTTGACATGCGGGCAGCCTGGATTACTGAGAGAGAGGCGAAGGGTCACTTTGAACACAGCCGAGCGGGTGTAGAGATCGAGGAGACCACGTCCCCCTCCGCCACCACAGCATGATACAACCCGGTGGCAGACACAGATCCTAGACATTTTCGCGGCTCACAGACGAGCCACTATGGTACCAGGCTTTGGCTTCTGAGCCTGAGTCTCAGCTCTCAGCATGCTACAGCTCTCAGACAGGTGCTAGTCTTTGGGTTATATCTGATTTTGATTTTGCTTGAGCTATTGAGCTCTGCAGAGTTATCAATTTATCAGTTTCTCAGCCTATCAGTTTAGCAGTCCTAGCACTCAGCAAGTGCGTTATTGCGCCCTTTGCTCCAGCCCACTGCGGCTTGTATGAGATCATCCTTTTTGGTGTACTTTGTACCTTGTCCCATAGGCTCGCGAGGCCTTCCGCGGACGTTAATACATCTTTCCTTTCTTTCTTTCTCCAAGACAGCTCACAACAAAGGATTGAAAGTAACTAGCTTGTCCTGGGCATCCAACAACTAACCTCATACTCGAGCTTGTGCACATTACCAGAGGGCCGTCACCTCTAAGCTGCCACGTAGGCAGCTGTCCATACATCCTTGCGTAAGCTGCCAGAATCAACAGTAGTCCGTACAGCCCAGTGAATATCCTGGGGTTGATGTGATCTTGGTAATACTCCAGCTTCACCCTCTTCTCTGTTGTTAGCCATTGAGTCTGTAGAGTGCTCAGTAGGGACATCTGAAACTCTTGGATATCAATTCTTGCGGGTGGCATAGTCAGGTATGAGTCTACATTCCATCTGCTGAACCACTTCCTTATATCTGTCCCCCATCCTGTGCAAATGATCTTGCTCTTATGGTTCTTTTGAAGTCTCATGCTGGCCATCCATGCCCTGTGAGGTAATCTATCTGTTTGCATTTGTTGTACCTCCACTAAGTATTGCAGTACTCTAACCAAAGCATGGAACTCGATAGGTCTCCTGCCTGTTTCTAATAGTAGCACCGAGTATGGAGTAGTTGCCTTTACACCTAAGTGGCAGCGTAAGAAAGCCTTTTGCATTTTTTCGATCTCATTCCATGTCGATGGGGGAATGCTGCCTCCCCATACTTCCACCTGCAATAGAGGGAGAGAGAGGGGCCGGACTTACAATACAGCTTGCAAGGGGCTGCACAAGGACAGAAAAGTTAATTCGTTCTTGAATTCGGCTGGAGCTAGAAGCTCTTGCTGTGAGAATTCTATTTGGCTTTATAATAAAGCATTGAACATACAGACACAAAGTCCAGCATACGGAATCTTTCCAGAAGTGGCGTGCTGTGGTCGATTATGTTGTGTACAGACCACACGTTGGTCCACATATATGACAAAAGAGGCCCCTGCTCAGGCATACATCAGCACTTCCATCCCCTTGCTCTATCGCAGAAATATTGCTAGATTCCGGACTAGATCTCACATGCTTGCAATTGAGAAGGGAGCGTGTTTGAATCTTCCGCGACATGCCAGAATATGCAGATTTTGTGACTCTCAAACAGTGGAGACAGAGGCACATATAGCTCTGCAGTGTCCCAGTTATGCACACATTAGGGAGGACTACCGGAAGTTACTGGGAGACTCCACACAGTTAACATCAGTCCTTTCCACTGCCTCGCCGGCAGCATTAGGATCTTTTGTTACCTGCCTCTTTTTGTACCGTCAAGAACTTGAAAATTCTTGACCCCTCCACACCGGAGGAGACTTTTCTTGTACACCGTTCGGGTCCCATGGGTCGTTTTCGGCCCCCCGTGGACGATAATAATTTCTACTTCTACTTCTACTTTTCTCTCTCTCTCTCCAACTCTAAGAAGGTACCTCTCTGCTCGTTTGAATATTGTACTTCAGTCACTTCAGCATTGCTTGTTCCTACATGTATGAATCTAGCCTACTTTCTGCTAAAGAACTATTCAATTCTGTTCTCAGCTTGAGTAGGGCTAGCCTAGGGCTGTCTAAGTAGGCTAAACTAGCTTAGGGATAGCCTTCGTTAGAAGCAGTCTTGTTGCAGTTGGATACAGGGTCTTCGAGTTCTTGCTTCATGTGAGGCACTGTACTAGCAGATCATTGCAATAAGTTATCTGGCAACAGCGCATGCCAGCACGGATCTTTGGCATGCTTCAAAGGCAATAGGGACACTCGTTGGGATTCTGATAGTGTCCCTACAGTGCTTATGACTGGCACATGACCAGATGTTCGTAGTGTCGACACACATTCAGTGTCATTGATCCTGAGCTCAGTTTATTAGTTTTTAAGGGTCTGCTAGGCAACCTCTACATAGAAAGAAAAGTCAATCATATGTATCCTTGAGACATTTTGAGAGACATGCCAAAAAATAGTTCTTGTGAACTTTTTTGCATGCTGTCTTCTTTTTAGGTTCTTGTTTTGGAGTAATAGCTTTCTGGGTAGTTTTCTGTCGGTCCATTTTGTCTCCATCTTGGCAGATAGCACTAATAACTCAATTGTTCACTTTTGTCATTATTTTTTATTATTTTCAGTTAATTTCTTGGTTCTGCATTCATAGATAGTAATATTGACTTGTAGAATGCTTTTGATATCATGGCATTAAAGGCCGTGCATGTGGTGGTACTGGCAGGTGAAATGGGCTTGTTATTTGGGCAAGGTGCTGGTTCTGGTGTTATTATCAATCCCAATGGAACAATCTTAACAAATGCACATGTTGTAGCAGGTTATGGGAATGGATTGTACAAAGGCAAGGTAAATTGTTTAATATTTTGCATTCCGCAACGAGCTGGTCCAATGCATGCTATTCTATGAGGGTTTGTGACTCTTAATTGCTACTGCAGATTTACCAATGTCCTGTTTGTCTATTGTTCTAATGTAAACCCACATAATCGAAGTGTGCCATATGTTTGGTACACACTATCTAAAGTTAAAAGTAAAGTTTCAACCACCACTCATACAGATCCAGTGATTCTACTTAGTTATATTGTTAGAATGGATCAACTGAAAATTTTTGTGGGCCGCCTTGCAACACATTATTATTGCAAACCAGTAACCTAAATCTAACCGTAACCGCACACAGCTTGTAGCGGGCCTGCGAAAGAGAGTCTCTATCGAGCGAGTGTGATTGCAAGAAGGCATCATCGGCTCACAACTCGTGAAGGAGAACTCTCTGGAGTGACCCCCTAGACCCTAGCTATTCCCCCCATTTGGCCTCCTGCCAAATGTTACCTCTTTGTGCATACAATTCTTATGCCAATAAGGCCTTCTAAATTGAGACAGCTTGCAGCTCCTCCCCGTCGACTTTCTGCCTCCTTGAACCTCTCCCACCGGCCACTGTCTCCTTCCTGCTGCCTTTCCTTGGCCTCCCTCAGGTTTACCACTTTACTCCTTGCCACGATCGGAACTACGTTTGGGCTGGTCACAAAGATCCCCCCTCCCTGGTTTACCCTCTTCCGCAGCAGAGGTGATCAGATCGGATGGGGTTCCCACAATTAGGGTCATTGTGTCTGACCCTAGTATTCTCAATGACCACATCACGCTCCAACATCATGATGGCTCTCTTTTTTGGTAGAGAGTCAAGATCTCAGGCAAGAAGGATCACTATCGTGTATGCAAAACCTTTCGGCATTTCACTAGCGATTGCCCAAGGAAGAAGAAACGGCCTAAGAAGTCTTCTAGTGCGGTTCCTCCTCATTCTGCTCTGAGTGTCCTTAAGGCACCACCTGCACGTCCAACACTCATTGCGCGTCTTGCACCTGCTACCCCGCATTGGATTGCCATTTGAGTTGCTGGGGCTCCTTCACTACCTGCAGATTAGGAGGCCTCTTCTCTTGTCTTGGACCGTAATCATTGGTTTTGGTTGCGGCTAGTGATGCTCCTAATCTAGTTCAGGTCATGGCTAGTGTTTCCTTTGACTCTATCTAAGCAGCCCCGTCCTATGTCAGTCCTTCAGAAACCATTTAGTGATTGTGGGAGAGATGTGGCTCTAGTGCCATAGAAAGAGATTCTACGGGCTCCGACGCCGTACTTGATTCAAAGAGACTCCTCTCGCCAATGAGGATTTTTAGCTGGAATATCTAAGGCCTTGGTGGTCTACCTCATCGCCGCCGCTGAAGGCAGCTGATTCATAATAATTCATTAGGTGTCATTGGGGGATCTATCGAAATTTTTTAATTCAGGAAGACAAGTTGGTCGCTAGAGATTATGCAAAGTCCGGTAGACTTCTTCCTTGTCATAGCTTTTGGTTTTGTACTTTGGTTCCCCTCATGGTTGGACATGGTATCATCACACCCTCTAGAGCATAGTGGGTCTTATTGTTGATTAGGGGACGTAAGATTGGTCTTCTTAACCTTTATGCTCATAGTAATAAAGGGGATCGTGTCCTTTTTTGGAAAGAACTCTATCTTGGGCCCCCATTGCAGACTCATGGATTTATAGAGGTGACTTCAACACCGTGGAGTTACTCTTAGACAAAAAGAGGGCAAATAAGGTGGCATTCATTCACTGGAGAGAGCAGCTTCGGATGCCTTCCTTTTGTAGTCTAGGGCAAAGAAGGAGATCCTCCATGTACAAAGTAGTAGTGAATTCCATACAATGAAACCTTGCTGTCCAAACAGCCCTAGACCTAGCAACCAACTTGCCGGTTTAGGGAAAAACATGAGAGAAAGATTCCATCGCACAAGGGCTCACCCTTGTACTTTGCTTCACTGGCAATTCCATTGTCCAAGCCAATCATTGGCTACAACTTGCATCCAATTCCAATGCACACTAGCACCCAATTACCAGGCAAGGCTATAGCATTCCACATTGATTGTGCCAACTGAGTGTGACAAGGCTCAAGTGCTCAAATAGCCTCAAGGCATAAGAATTGCAATACACAATCCCTCTAGCACCTTTCCAGGAACACCCTCTGTGGCCGGGTGTCTGTTTACAACTTGTATGGCCTAGAGAGAGCCCCAAAGCAAAACAAAAGCAATAACAACTTAAAAAATGATGAATGCAATCCAAAAGGAAGTCAGAATATCCATCCCGGCTGTCCATGGAAGAGGGGCAAGCTCTTTCCTACACCTATCCTCTGTCCAGGCCCCCAGAGGTATAGAAATGACTCCCAGCCAAGGGAAAAGAAAGAGAAAGAGAGAGAGAGAGAGAGAGATTCTGGGAGTGGAGACCAGAAAGAAGAGCAAGGCTCACAGGTGTAGAGGCCAGAAACATGAGAAAAAGGCCAGAACATCAGCAAGTGGGCCTCAAGAGGTGCACAACAGCCCGCACAGCGTCCAGAAACAACTTGGGATGTGTGCGAGTTGCACAAATCACCGTACAGTAGCAAAAACGAGCTTGGGACTGCGTGCCAAGAGTTTTGAGGCAAAGAAGCAGCATTGGAATGCGTGCCAACAGAAAAAATCAGGTCCGTACAGCAGCTTAAACAGTCTGTACAACATTAAAAACATCCGTACAGCCAGCCAATGAAGTCCGTACCATCATTAAATGCATTCGTACTATATGCACAACATTAAATGAAGCGCCTAGGGATTCGAGAAGCTTGCCATAGAGAGAGAAAGGCTAGCATGGAAAATCCTGTACAAAAAGAAGGATCGGAGTCAAACGTTGGATGTAGGGCCTTTAGAGAGAAAGGTTCATGGCAAATTGCCACATGACTCATTAAAGCCCCTATCCCTCCTTACCAATGACACTGTTGGTTTGCCCCCACATTAAAGCTCTAACCCTCTTTTACCAATGAAACATTGGTTTTCCTTGGGCCCAACATTTAGACTCCTCTTAGCCTTGCCTTGACCTAGCATTTGGGCCTAGAGGGTGCAATTTGAACTAGACTAGGAACTTCTAGTAAATCGGCGCTTTCTCTACCCTAGTCCCTCGCGGCCAAAATGTCCATGAGTTTAGTTGCCATTGATATTCACATCCGCGTGACACAAAGATAGGATTTGTGCATGGTCGAAGCCTTTTTGATAATATTTTCTTATTTTGGGAAGCTTTGGATTGGGCTTTGTAGTGGCCAAAGGCTAGCCATTCTACTCTTGGATTCTGAGAAAGCTTATTACAAAGTAGATTGGGGTTTTCTAGAGGGTACCCTTCGATGTTTTGGATATTCAGATGCTGGGAGTAGAGGTGTTTCTTTGTCATACATATTAGACCACATCTAGGTGCTTATTAGGGGAAACAGGGAGGGAGATTTCATATTTCAAGATCACTCTAGAGGCCTTGGATAGCTCCCATATCCACCCTTCTCGCACGTTGGCTAGTATTTGGACAGAGACTTCTCTTACTCGGCGCGCATCGGTCGACGGATCCAGTTAGAGGCCGCAGAGCTTGGACCCCGTCGAGGGAGAGACAATGGGTAGAGCAGGATGTTCCCAAGGAGTTCATCTCACGATTCTGGCCTTGTCTCTAGACCAGCCTGAGACCACGGAAGATCTCCTACTTTTTTTGGTTGATGGCTCATGGAGGAGTGCCCATCAGCCCTTGGCTAGAGCAGATGCGAGTCGACGACAAATGCCTTTTTTCTGTAGAGGGCATGCTGGAGACGATTTCCCATTGCCTGTGGGGTTGCGTAGCTGCGTAGAGAATCGGGTTTGCGCCCTTTCGGATAGTGGCCAGTACACATGGACTTCACTTGGGGGATGGTAGCATGGCTCACAGAGGGTGGGCACCCTTTTTCCATCGACTCAGTGTTGCTAGCTTATAAGATTCATGAACAGGTCTCCCAGATAGAGGCTTATGATGCAGTACTGCCTTCCTGTTCACGCCCCCCTTTCTCACGAGAGGACAATGTTTGAGAGACGGTGGCCAGCATTACCGCCTGTTTGGGTTGCTCGTTGTAGTCAGGTGAGGGGGGACAGACGATGACTCCGGCGGCCACCCTAGTGGCCATTTGGCAAGACCTCATCTTCACGCTACATGCTATCTGGGAGCATGGCACTCTAGGATTGAGAGAAACCGCCGAAAGGCGGGACCGCTTCTACAAGGCTTGGCCTACATGGATTTCTTAAACTTTCTCCGCGGGTGATATCCGCTGGATGTATAGACCACCTCTGTGGCTGTTAGCCCCTGTTCCTGAGGCAACCTAGGTAGTGAGCCGGTGCCCTAGGAACAGGTTGTGTTCTTTTCTAACAGCCTAATTGTATTTACTGTCTTCAGCCCCTCTATGGAGGCTAGAAGCACATGTTTTTTTCAAGCATTAATAGAAGTTTTCTTTTCTCTTGGGAAAAAAAAGGTCCATCGCAGGGTTGAGGTGTCATTGTCAGTCTCACCCCCTCGCTAACCCCCTCTGCTACCTCTACTACCCCCTCCCGCTACCTCTGCTACCCCCCCCCGCTACCCCCTCCGCTACCCCTGCCACCCCTGCCACCCCCCCGCTACCCCTCCGCTAATCCCCTCCGCTACCCCTCCGCTACCCCCCCGCTACCCCCTCGGCTACCTACCCCCCGGCTACCTCTACTACCCCCTCCCGCTACCTCTGCTACCTCCCCCTGCTACCCCCGCTACCCCCCCGCTAACTCCCTCCGCTACCCCTTGCTACCCCCCGCTAACCCCTCCGCTAACCCCCCCGCTACCTCGCACCCCCCCCCCCTCTCACTACCCCGTGCTACCCCTCTCGCTACCCCCTCCGCTACCTCTCTCTACCCCCCACTACCCCGTTCGCTAACCCCCCCGCTACCCCCTCGCTACCCCTTCGTACCCCCTCGCTACCCCCCCCCCCCCCCCCCTTTTTTTTGTGAGCTCGCTTTGTACTTTCACTCTCTTCGTTTCTGGGAGTGTGGACTGAAACATGCTATTAGGTAGCTAAACCCCCAAAAAAAACCCCCCTCTCTCAGCTCTGTTAAAAATTTTATTATTATTATTATTATTAATTTAAATTTTAAAACAGCAGCTTCGACCTCTTGTAGTCCCTTCTTTGCCCACTGCTGCCTCCCCCATAATGAAGGGAACAGGGGGATGAGGACAAGAGACTAGGCGGGAGACCCCTCGATCCAAATCAGCATACACGTGGAGATGGGGAAGGGGAACGGTGACAAGGCGAAAACACAAAAGCAACTCAGTCTAGAGGACTTCAACAAATGCAACAACTGGAGCGGTTTGACAGTGGACAGCACCGCGGCCCAGAAGAAAGGGGCCCACCCATAGCCCATGCCGCTCACCACATCCTCGACCTCTATGGTTACCACCACTATTTCACCACCATCATCCGCCTCATCATCTACGCCACCTCTCTCCTCCCCCTCTCCTGCATCATCATCACAGGTCTCCTCTCTAGTAGCCTCACCACTGGTCCCACCAGCCACGGCTCCACAATACTTTCCCCTCGTATCACCTCTACCTCTCAGTCAGCCACCCTTCATCACCTCGTCCGGCCTCGCTACTCCTACATATCACTCCCCCGTCCAGATCATGCTGTCCCCACCCTCAGTACAACCTCAGCAGCCCACCTTCATTCCAACCCCTCTTGAGATCCAATTCCCACTTGGACCAGGACATCTTAGGCTCCCGCCAGATGCTTGGGACTCCCTATTGGCTGAGATACACAGCATCCGGGCCCGTCAGGCAGAGCTGACGCATTACACTCAGGAGCAGGCCCAATACACCCAGGAGCAAGCCCGCATTATACACGAGTAGGGCACCCTTATCTAGGGACTCAAACACGACATCACACAACTTCGAGATGAGCTCGGGACCCTCAGAGCAACGCCTGGAGGGACCCCAGTCACAGAGATGGAGGCACAGATAGCCACGATACAGTCGGCTATAGCAGAGACGACTAGATGAGTGGACGTGGCAAAACGGGAGCCCACAAAGGCAACCGTTTCAGCCGCCATACAGGAGCAGCAACAGAGGGCTTCGAAGGCCCTTAACATCCGGATACCAGGGATCACGCGAGAGAGCACCAACACCACTACGATGCCCATGGAGGAGGCAATCACCTTTGTGACCACCACCATGGGGGTCCCCAACCATGGCATAAAGGGAGCATGGCGTGTTGGGAGAGATCCCAACCGAGAGCAGTCCCTAGTCATTCGCTTCAGAGATTCACATGCTCGACTAGCGACACTCTGACGCCGAGCCTCTCTACGAGAGCATCCCACCCTGTCCATGGACGAGGATTTGACACCAGTATAGATTGAGGAGCGACGAGTTCTTCTGCAGCAAGGGGATGTTGCTCGCAAGGAGGGAAAATGGACCGTGGTCCGAGATGGTAGGTTGTTGACCGGCACCCGTCGGTCTCCCACCCGTATCCCCTAGGGGACGGGGCCTATGAGACTCAGGTTCCGAGACTCTAGACTGTGCACCATTTGGAACTGTAATGGTACCTTATGGTCAGACCCAGGGAACTTCTCGGAGTCTTATACAGGATGAGACATAGTCTTTTACACGGAGACACACCAGAGCCCAGAGTGTCCACTACCGATAGTCAGTGGCTACACATGGGAGTCAGCCTTCAGGGATGAGACGAGGGATACAGGAGGAGTCCGAGGATCAGGTGGGGTTGCAATATTGTACAGGTCTTCCCTCGTTGGAGCCATCTTCATTGAGAGGAAGGACGCACACTCTCGATTCATGTGGATCCGGATCCGACGCACAGACACCCGACCTTTTCATAGCAATATGCTACTTCCCGCCAGACACATCCCACTTCGCCAGAGTGGCATGAGAGGAGGGTGAGACATCGCCATATGCACCCTTACATCAGGATATCCAAGACCTTTCAGCCCGCGGGGAAGTTCTCCTTGTTGGGGACTTCAACGCCAGGACGAGTATGCGACAGGCACCACTCCTGGACTTCCGAGACAACTCTATCATGCTACCAAACATGGACCTAGATGGAGTAGGTATGACTAGGACCTCATCGGACCGACACGGGCCTGTTACACCATATGGACACACGCTCCTTGATTTGGGCATGATGCATGATTTCATCATCTACAACGGGCTCGACCTATGGCCCTCCTCAGATGGTTTTACTTGCTTCCCACACAAGGGGGGGCACTAGTGTAGTAGATTACATCATGGGATCCCCTACCTTCACTTCATGTATCACCGACTTCACCGTAGCACCACTCCCTCTAGGAGCTGATCACACATACCTATTCTTCACTATCGCCACCCCACACTTAGCCGCACCACACACACCATATAGGAAGCACGACACCTACCACGACATACACTTTGATCATAGCCTCTCATCGGCCTACTCTGGACGCCTAAATAGACTCCTAACCTACATCGATCACATACCATTCATAGAGGACCGTGCTGCCCTGATTAGTCGCACACTCCACGAGGTTGCCCTCCAAATCTTTCCCCACACCACATGGTCGACTAGATTACCACCTCTTGGTTCTGTACCCTGTAACAATTGGTACGATGCGGAGTGCAAGGCTTATCGCCGACAACTCCGACTTGAAACCAGATGTCACCTCCCGAACACACCAGACACGGTACGCAAGTACCGACGTCTCGTACGTCGGAAGAAGCATACATTTCTTCGTCAAAATGAGGAGGAGCTGCTGCACATCTTGTACAGCAACAACTGTAAGGGTTTTTGGCGGAGATTCCTTGAGCGTAGGTCCCCATCACCCTTCATTGACACGAGAGTCTGGCACACGTATGCACACCATCTTTATTGTGTCCCACACCAGCCCACTCCAGATCTCATACACACACCTCGCCCCACCACTTGTACGTTGTTCACCAGAGGGGGAGTCAAGGACGTGACATTGAAACTGCACAATGGCCGAGCTAAGGATCACGAGGGCCTATGCACTGAGTTTATCGCATATGGGATCGACACGTTAGCCCTGATCCTAGCAAAGCTATTCAATGACGCTGTTTGCCTTGGCTTCCCCCGCACTTGGACACTCAACACCATCACCCCCATCCACAAGGTAGGGGATCCCATGGACCCGAGTAACTACAGGACTATCATGATTGGACATGTGATGTCCAAGATCTATGCAGCTGTATTAGATGCATCGGTCAGCCTGTTCACAGAGATGAGAGGGCTCAGAGCAGAGGGTCAGGCCGGTTGAAGGTGAGACCATGGGACTATGGATCACATACTCACACTTAGGAGTGTCATTGAGGAGGCCTAATCAGGGAAGGAGAGGGTATATTGTTGCTTTGTGGATTTTCGCAAAGCCTTTGACACAGTACCTCTTGCTCGTCTTATCACACGTCTACAAACACTGGGATTTGATCAGGAGATCATTTGGGCAGTCATGGCACTGTATGAGAGAGTCTTAGGCTGAGTTCGTACAGGCGAAGTTGGACATATGAGATCCTGAGTACCATAGGGGTCAAACAGGGTTGTCCCTTATCACCGACCCTGTTTGGCCTCTACATCGATGAGCTTGAGACTTTCATGGGGACGTTCGGAGGGACCGGTTGCTCACTTGCCGGGATCATCATCAGGATTCTTCTTTATGCAGATGACGTGGCACTCTTGTCGTCCACACCCGAGGGGCTCCAGCGACACTTGGATGCACTGTAGGCTTTTTGCTTATCCCATGATTTGGAGGTCAACCTTGGCAAGACCAAGGTCATGATCTTTAACACCTCTCGAGCAAACATGCAACGGAAGCAGTTTACTTTTACTTTCGGTGGGTAACCGGTTGAGATCGTATCCTCATACACTTGGGGGTCATCTTCTCCGGCCCGATCTTCACGATGCCAGCAATGCAGGCTAGACTGAGCAGGGGATACGCCTCACTGGCTCGGCTAGAGAGACAGTGCTTTCACTCCCACTTCTAGGACCCTCGGACCAAGGCTCTTCTCTTCGACTCCTTGGTCCGACCAGCCGGTATGTATGGCAGCCCTTGTTGGGGGCCTGACATGTCAGAGATAGAGTGGACACGGGTGGAGCGCTTGCAGATCCTCATGCTCTCACGGATGATCCGGGGGAAACCGTCTGTACCATATCACATCATTTAGGCCGAGTTTGGTGCTTCTCCACTCTAGCTAGATGCAGCCTTTCAGACCATCACATATCTACACCGGGTTAGATCATATGGGGACTGCACATCAGGGAGACAGAGGTTGCCATGGTTGCCTTTTCTAACACTCCAACTTGGAAAAGGAGTTAGATTGGGATAGTTGGAAGTCAAACAGCTCGGTGTTTGGATTCATGTTCTCCACCTTCGATGCTGACCCGTGTACCTCATTCTCATTGACTATCTACTTTATATTGGATGATAGATCACATAGGGCAATGGTTGGGGTACACAAGCCTATGTGATGGGTTATGCATTGTTGTAGGCCTATGGAGAATTGATCCCCAACAGGATCTCCAAACTGTCCAAGGCATTAGGATGAGCCAAACTAAAACATGAAATAATTGAAGAATGAAAGTAAAAATTAATAGAAGACTCCAACCAACTATGATGTTTTTTTAAAAAAGGAGGTGCTCCTTGAATACATCCATGGGCACTCCCCCATTGTCTCTATACCACCCATTATATGTGGGATAATTTGTCTCTATGCCACAATCCATCATATGTGGGCTAATTTCTCTCTATGTGAGATAATTCCTCTCTATGCCACATGACACTGTCTTCGTCAATCTTCATAAAGGCCTCTCTTACTCCATTCTCCATAAGGCCTACAATTGTTTCCCCCAACGCTATCTCATTCACCATGTTGGTGAATGCAAAACAATAAGATGAGGAAAACATATCTCCCTCTATAACATGAGAAGTTCAAAAAGTACAGGGACAAGCCCCCAAGCTATGCCCAAACCTACTGTATCATATCGGATGTGTGCTCTTGTCACACAATAGTAGATTAGGAAGCCTCCTAGAGAGGCTTGGGGCTAGGCAAGTGATTCTAGGGTTGAGTTGCAAGGGCACGATTGAATTAGGGTTTTTTGCTATTTCAGGCATATTGGGCTCGAGCCTATATAAGGAGCTCGGGGGTTCACTTGTCAAAAGGTGCAAGTGGGAGAGAGTCATGGTCTTGTTCGCGTTGACATGTGCCTACTGTCTAGTGCAGACCAAGACTTTCCAAGGCCCTTGGGTGCCACTTGGTGGTATGGGATGCCAGGCTGGTTGGACGATATGCCAGCAGCTTGGCTCTTGGCTCGGAGGAGACGTATTCTTCACTTCCAGACATCATGGTTGGGTGGTGCGCTAGCCTGCTCTGATCTAGTTGTTCCATGATTATTTCTTTGTGCATGTTTTGCAGGTTTGAGTTTCTAGGAGCCATTAGATCGTGTCAGTTGGTATCAAGTCCAACTCTTGAAAGACGAATTCTTGTAGATGGAGTCGTTGGCCAAGGCTCTTGCTTACGTATGCACAAATTCGCAATCTACAAATTTCCTACAAGTGCAAGTGAAAATGTTTGTTAGGGGGGAGATTCGTTTTTGAGGGGAAGGTCGGTTAAGCGTAATCAGCCAGGAATTTTGGAAAGGGGTGCATTAGCTTGAAATATTTAGGAAATTTGATTCGGAACTGCAAGAAAGAAGACGAACTCTGTTTAGGGAGCCAATCTCTGGTGCGATTAGCAAGGTTCGGTGTTTGAAATTGGAACAAGTGGTGCGATTGATGATAGAGGGCCTGGTCAGGTTACCTAGTTGATACAAGGATTTGTCTGATTGCCGCGCATACCTTGGTATTGTTTTATGCTAAGCAGACAAGATGGTAGGCAGCTAGGCGAGGCGTGAGAAAGGGGGAGTGGGCTGAAATCGCAGCTGTTCCCTACTTTTGGCTATACATGGCTAGGGTCTCTAAAAAAGCAAAAGTGTAATCTCACGCTCATAATTTACTGCAAAAACACTCTCATAAGCGCTCTCTTTCTCCCTCTCTCTATACATAGGTAGGGCCCAGGACAACATGTCGGGCTGGACCCGCCCCCCTGAAGGTATTTTATTTCTTGAGAGAAAGTGAGTACAATAGTTCAGCGTAGAGCTGAGCATACATAATTCAAAACGTGAATTCCAAATTACATGAGCTCTCAGGCTCTCCTTCTTAGGCTCTCCTTCTTGGCAACAAGCCACTTGTCAAATTCCTACATTACTTTCCTAATTACATGCCACTAAGGGAAACTCTGGAGTCTTCGAAGCACTTGGTCACACGAACCACCTCCTAGACTCTTGTTAGGCTCCATTGTGCTTAGGAAAATAACTCTTCCTAGTACCTGCAACAATTAATTAAAGCGCACCACCATGGTACCCATTAATTGTTAGCGCTTTGCATGCAAATAACACATTGTGGACTAATTCTAGTCACGGTGGGCGTCCCCACTGAACAGACGTGCACACATAACAAATATTAAAAAATATATTTATTCTTTGGTTGATCGAAGTCAACGCTCTTGATCATAATTAAGGGGCTTTGACCAAGGGTCGAGGTGCCTTAATTATAGTCAAGTCTCTCCAACCGAAGTTGGCACACCTTGGTTAACCGCAGTTAACCTTCTTGGTATAAACCAAGTCTTCTTGACCGAGATCAGGCTTACTTGACGGAAGTCAAGTATGTGTGACCGTAGTCAATTCTTTGACCAATAGAAAAACTCTTTTGACCATAATTATCCCAGATAGAAAAACTCTTTAATTATGATCAAATAAATGGTCAACTGTACTTTGACTTAGGATATTTACATTGTGGTGACATCCCCTCGGCTTCTATTCAGTTGACCTCAATTGAAAAGCTTCCTTGTAAACATCCAAAAGCTGTGGATGATCGGACAACATATCTTCATCCATCCGCTTGGCATCTAATGCCGTATAATTCTTGAATTTTACAAGGTACCTGTAAAATTCTTTGCCCTGAGGGCCTTTGTGTACGGTATGGTACACGATCTGCTCTGGTTGAAGGATCTCCTCCAGCTCATCCACTTCTGGTGGATCCTCTGATATTGCTTCTGTAGGCTCTGGCCCGTGAAATTTCTTTAGAAGACTCACATGGAATGCATTGTGAATCCTCAAATGCTCTGGCAATGCTAACCTGTATGCAACCTCATTTATTCTTTCTGTAACCTTGAAAGGGCCATAGTACCTGGGAGAGAACTTTACATACACTTTCTGTTTGCTTTGAACTTGCAGAGCCTAGCTTTCTCGAACTTTAAAAGTACCCAATCCCCTTCCTTGAGATCTAATTGTCTCCTATGCTTATCTACAGCTCTTTTATGCTTCTCTTGAGACCTTTCAATTGCTGTCCGGACTTGGCTGTAAGCTCTCTGGAGGTCTCTCACAAACTGGTCAGCTGCAAATATTTCGTCTTTAGTCCTCAGGATAGGTGGCAGAATCACTTTCCCATAGATGACCTCAAAGGGGGCTTTCCCTGTAGAGCTGTGTACTGTATTATTGTAAGCAAACTGTACCAATGGTAGGTACTTTTCCTAGTCTGAACCTTGGTCACCCACGTAGCATTTCAGCATATCCAATGCTGTAGAATTTGCTACTTCACTTTGACCATTTGTCTGGGGATGGAAAGAAGAAGAAAATTTCAGATTCGTCCCCATGTTATCAAATAAAGCTCTCCAGAATAGACTGGTCATTTTGGGATCTCGATCACTGACAATGGACTTAGGCATACCATGATGCTTAAAGATCTGTGCCATGAAAAGCTTAGCCAATGATCTGGCTTTATGGTTTTACGAACTGGAATGAAATGAGCTTGCTTGCTGAATCTATCAATGATAGTCCAAATCCCATCATTCCCTAACTTTGATCTTGGCAAATAAAAAATGAAGTCCATTGTAATACTTTCCCACGGTGCCTGAAGCACGGGAAGAGGCATAAGTAGGCCAGGTGCCTTCCGTCTATCATACTTCACTTTCTGACACGTAAGGCATTCAATAACAAACTGATGTATATCTTTCCGCATCCCTAGCTAAAAGAAATACCTCTAGTGCTAGGGTTGTTGCTGTAATTCCTCTATGTCCAGCATAGGGAGGTGCATGGCATTCCTCCAAAATCTCTTTCCTCATCTCCTGGGTGGTGCATAGGTAGTCATCTTTCATTAGATACCCATCTTTCAGGGAATAGTGACTGGTGGACTGCCCCTCTTGCATTTGCTGTAAAATCTCACCAAAATCTGCATCATTAGCATATTGCTCCCTCATGCCTTCTAGGTCCTGATGATAAGCAATGGTCACATTGTTGACCTGGGGTCTTCGGGACAAGGCATCTGCCACTCTGTTCCGAATTCCTGGGGTATGGACAATCTCAAAATGATACATTGACAGCATATTTGCCCATTTCATATGCTTCTCGGAAAGTTTTGTCTGAGTTAGAAAATATCTCAGACTTTGGTGATCTGTTTTAACAGTAAAATCTGCACCCAAAAGATAATGCTTCCATGTGTTCACAGCATGAACTACATGTAGCCAACAATTCTTTTTCATAGATTCCCAGATATCTTTCAGCATCCCGCAATCTTCGGCTCTCGTATGCTACTACATGTCCATTTTGATGTAATGCAGCCCCAACACAGTCTCCACAGGCATCACAATCAACATCAAAAGATTGATACAGATCTGGGACTACAAGAATAGGCTATGTAGTCAACTTCTCCTTGAGTGTATTGAATGCTTTCTTTTGTGATATTCCCCATGTGAAGGCTGCATTTTTCTTAGTAAGGTCATGCAGTGGAGCTAAGATATCAGCAAAATGCCTGATGAATCTCCTATAGTAGGGGCAAAGTCCCAAAAAACTACGGACCTCATGCACAGTTTTCAGCTCGGGCCATTCTTGGATGGCTTGGATCTTTGCAGGATCCATCTGTATCCCATTCCTGGATATTTTATGCCCCAGATAATGGATCTCTTCAAAAAAGAATTCACTTTTCTTACTATTGGCAAAAAGCTGATGATTTCGAAGTTCTTGAAATACCAAAGCAAGATGTATCCTGTGCTCTTCTTCTGTCTTTGAAAAGACTAGGATATCATCAAAGAAAGTACCCGTGAAATGCCTATACTTTCGGAAGATGCGATCCATCATTCTATTGAATGTGGCTGGAGCATTTGTCAACCCAAAAGGCATCACTAAATATTCATACAACCCCCCGAATGTAGTGCAAAAAGCTGTCTTATGTACATCTTGTGGTTGTATTCTGACTTGATGATAGCCACTCTTCAAGTCTATCTTGCTGAAAACTGTTGCTCCTCTGAGCTGGTCAAGCACATCATCTTGTATGACCATATTGTCCATTATAGGTCAAAAACTTGACAGATTTACCTCCATCTTTGAATTCCTTGGGTCTTTCTGGAAGACTTGCTCTTCCTAGACTTCTTGTGTTTCCTTCTTTTCTTGGATGGTTTATCAAGCTTGAGGTAGTGATGAAGCCTCGATTTCTTCCTGCTATGAGACCGTCCCCTATGAGATCTCTCTCTCTCTGGCTGTACACGAGAGTGTGCCTCTGGCATTGGCACATCATAAGCTGCATTAGGCATAGTTTTTGCTTTAAACAAATGCTAAGCTCTTGGATCCCTCCTGAGATTTTCCATCTCCTACATACGAATGCGTACCATCTACTCAAATTCTTGCTGATTTTGCTGCACACTTCTCTGTCTTGGATGTGCATCTCTATCTTGTGAATCCCACTGGATAGGTGATTGAGCCATTCTCTTACAACTCGTCTGAGATCTGCAAGTGTTTCACACACACTGTGTATGCAACTGATGCACGCTGCCTTTGCTTTTCAAAGAGAAAAATTACCTTAACAAGAGGTGTCTTGCATTCACAATCTATGCCACTACCGGGCTGTCAACTCAAGGCATATACCCAGAAAGTTGCCAAGGCATCAACAACTATATTGCCCCTTTTCTTTTTTTGCAAAAAGAGACTTCTATTAAGTATTAAAGAAAACCGTTAGAGCAAGCTCCATACGGGATACATCATGCAATGCATGAAAAGCTCAAGAGCCAAAAAGAAAGGATTGAGGCTGATAGTGCCATCTCAATCCGGTAGAAACCTCCGAGAAAAAGGGAGAACCCCTCCAAACTCCAAGAAATATAGTTCTTTTAGAAGAGGCTGCCCGTGAAGGGCCCTGCATGCTAGCCCATATGGCTATCAAAGTGTGAACCGTGTCAGTCCAAATACCCGTGAACACCTGTGATGGGTGTATCTGGGTGCCATCCAAGGCCTCTGTACATCTGGCTCTCCAAATGTGCCAAGAGGAAATGCTAGCGAGAATCTCCCAAGAGGTGTCCACTGAAGCATGAGAATCTCTGAAGGGAGTAAGTGGTACATCCTGAAGAGAGCAGGGCTCTATCACCTGCCGGCGGACCGAGAGTGCCCAAGAAGAAGGCTCCCCCTCATAAAACACCTGGGGCCCAGTAAGGGATAACCATGCGACCGAGCTCCAAGTCATGAGGAAAGGGGAAGTATGAAAGATGCTGAGTATCCGAGCAACCCCTTTCCAAACAGTCCTCGCCTGACTGCAGTCCCAAAGGCAATGTCGCACTGACTCCTCTGTAGAATGACAGCGAGGACAAGTGGGATTAGCCCCAAATCGTGATCTCCACAGGTTCACTGCAATCCCTCCATGAATAGAAAGCCAAAAGAAAAGAGTGATCTTTCTATTTTCAAGGGATTTCCAGAGCCGCCTCTAGAAATTTCTACGCAAATCTGCGGTGATGAAGAAGCTTTCCCAATGGGGGCCTCTGGAGGGAATCCAACCCCTACTGTTCAGCTGAAATCTCCTGGCATTACCAACCGTGAAACGAAAGAAGGGAATCCCCCTCTCTCGGTGCCCATGATCTATCCACTCCCACTCTCCTGGGTCCCACTGCAAGCACCTGATAGGTGCACCTCCATATAACCACAACCTTTAGGATCCCAAGGCCAAGAGCAGAGGGTCGGGGTCTAAGTACCACTGCAAGCCTACTCCATGGTCCACAAAACCAGCAATCCTGACAGGCTGAAAGGCAACCTCTAGAAGAATATCATCCTTGGATGTAGAGAGTATACCTCCATCCCCAACGTCAAAGACTAGTGCATCTTCCCCGAGACCTCGAAGAGCGATCACCTGTAAAGGAATTGCTGTCCTCGAAAAAGCTCCCATCCAAGTGGTGAAAGTAATAGGCAACTCAAGTGTCCATTCCATCGAGATGGCTGCATCTATCTGCTGAATCCTGCGTGCTACCCCTTTGAGGTGACTCACGGGCTGCAGTCTCTGATCCTCAGGTAGCTTGATAAAAGCCTTCCAAGTGCCTACTGTGTAGGCGGGGCCTCTCTCCCATTTAGACCACTGCATGTAATGGGAAGTGCCCAGTGGTCTGGCATGCTCGTCAAGAATACTATCATTCGAAATGATTGGCTGTTCTCTTCGACAGTAGTAAGGTGGAATCCTTCGAAGAGTGTTCGTGAAGCTCCCCCAAGCTTTCAGCATGGCAGTTATGAGAGGAGAGGCAGGAGATCTGAGAGGGGCGGAAGTAAAAATCCAGCGAGGGCTGTCCACCCAATCATCTCCCAAGGTTGGTGTGCAAGCCTGAATGCGTCCAAAAAAGAAATCCTTCCAAGGTTCTTGCCCAGGCATGAGTCCCCTCACCACCACCTTACAAAGCAATGCCCTGCACTGCAAGTCCGGGTCAATGATATTAAGGCCCCCTTCACACGTAGGGAGAATAATGGTGTCCCAGGCCACCCTCGCCGTAACTTCTACTGTGCCATCAAGTCCACTCCATAAAAAATTTCTGACTGGTCTAATAAGCTGAGTGATGCAATCCCTAGATCGGCACCAGCAAGAACACACAAACCAGGCGGTGGCCAAGAGAACCTGGTTCACTACCACAACTCTAGATGCAAGGTCGAGTTTGGCAGAGCTCTAGAAAAGGAGCTTTTTCCTTATACTTTCTAGTACTGGGGCAAACTGTTGTGCTGGAGAGATGCCCAATATTACCTGGCATCCCAAATACCTGATAGGAACACCCCTCTGAATCTAGGAAAAGACAATGTCAACTCCCCAGCCTGGAGTGTCCTCATCACTAAACCAAAAGCCAAAGGATTTATGCCAGTTAATGTGTGCCCCTGCAGCTGAGCAAAAAATATCCAAGGCTGTCCGGAAAGAATCAAGTGAGTGCAAAGAGGCCTCAATAAAAATAGCAGTGTCATCAGCCAACTCACAATCAAGAAGCTCCTGCTCCTGTCTCAAGGGCAATCTCAACCCAAAAAGCTCAGCCTGAGATCTAAGGAAGATACTCATAGCTTCTGCCACAAAAAGAAAGAGGAAGGGGGCTAAAGGGCATCCCTAACGAACTGATCTGGAAATCTGAAACCTGTCACCCCTTACCCCTCCAATCAAAACCTGGCTGTGGGCTGATCTGTAAAGGGAGGCCACCCCTCTAATCCAAGCATCTGAAAATCCAAACCGTAGAAGAGTGCCCTCAAGAAAACCCCAATCTACTCTGTCATAGGCTTTCTCGAAGTCCAGGAGTAGAACTGCCAGCCTCTGCCCGCTCTGCATAGCCCACTTTGTGGCTTCCCAAAAGGAAAAGATATTATAAAAAATGCACCTGCCATGCACAAAGCCTATCTGAGTATCATGGATGAGGTCTGGAAGAAGGGGCTGTAATCGGATGCTGATCGCCTTGGCAAGGATTTTGTAAAGAGTGCCCAAAAGAGTGATGGGTCTCCAATGGGATACAAAATTCCTGTTGCCACCTTTCGGGATAAGGTGAATGAGTCCCGCGGTCAGTGAGTCAGGCATCTCACCCGAGTCCCAAATGCCCTGCAGGGCTGAAGTAATATGATCACCTATCATATCCCAAAAGGCTATAAAAAAAGGAGTAAGACCATCGGAACCAGGGCATTTGCCCTTATGAAGGGCAGAGAGAGCAGTCTTGAATTCTGTGTTGGTAAAGTGTGCATCAAGTGAGCATAACATCTCTGGGGTGACCAACACAGGTAAACTCTGCCAAACTTCATCTCTAGCCACATCTCTGGCCTGTGTGTTAGGATCTGCGGAAAGTAGGGAGGCATAGAAAGCTGTCGCTAAGTGCATGACGGTCTCCGGATGGGACTGCAAAACGCCGTCAGAGTCAATAAGCTGCGTGACACTCTCTCTACTATGTCTGGGACCAAGTGTAGAGAAAAAGTGTTTATTGACTCTCCCTCCCATCTGTATCCAAAAGGACTCACGTGCATGGAAGGCATACTCTACTCTCTGATCAAGCAAAGTCTGCAAGTGAGCCCTTGCCGCAGCAAGGCGCTCCTGTATCCAAGCATGTGATGGTCGTCTCTACTCCTCCCTCTGTAAGGCTGCCAACGGCGGATACCAATCTCCCGCCTGAGTACCTCACCTCGCCGAGCACTAGCAACGGAGTGATAAAAGTCGTTGATACTGGCAAGTGCTATGGCCACATGTGAAGGACCGGCCACCCCCCCCTGCATGTGAGAAACCCAGATCTCCAACACTGCCTCTGTGAGAGTCTCATCCGTGTATAAGGCATCGGGGATCCTGATACTGTGAGACCGTCCTCTCAGATGAGGCTCTGAGATGGACAAAACTACTGGAAAATGGTCTGAAGTGGAAACACTAGGTGCAATGCAAACTGTCCCCCCTCTATCAAGAGACCAGTCACCCACATAGAATGTGTCAATCCGAGCATGGATAGGCATCTGCACCCTATGGTTCGACCAGGAAAACAAAAGTGACTGAGACTGAATATGAAATGCATCATCTGACCAAACATCTATGCCACTGAACCTGAACAAGAAGGCATCCCAGGCTGCTCTCTCGAGGGAGTGGATACCACCTTCTGTGCCCCCTTTCTTATCAGAAGGTGCCTCAACCATGTTGAAGTCACCTCCAATAATCCACGAATCCGCAACGTCAGCCCACGAGAGCAACTCTTTCCAAAATAGAACACGGCCCCCTCTGTTGTTCGGAGCATAGAGGTTGAGGAAACCAACCTTACGTCCGTCAATCAGAAGTAAAACCCACTGGGCCCCGAAGGGAGTTATGGTACCGTGTCCAATGACCAGAGGGAGAATAGAATCTGAAACTGAAATGCATGTACCTCCTTTGGTTCCCAAGGCAGGAAGCCAAAAAGTCTGGCCTGAGAGCAGCTTACCTGACTTGGAGCAATCTCTGACATCCAGTTTGTGTTCCTGAAGAAAAAGAATGTCTAGGGAACCACCTGAAACACCTGGATGGAGCTGATTCCTGGTCAGCTGCCTGCGACGGCGATGAGGGATGCCGCCCAATCCCTGTATATTCCAACTGGCTATGCTCATTGCCCCTTTTCTGGCTGTTGCAAAAAGCATACTTGCTGCAAAAAGCACTGAGTATGCATTTGATTCCCTTTTTCTGAGCACAAAGGCATGCATTCCTTTACCTGTGCAAATTCCTGATTTTCTCTGATTTTTGCTTTTTCTGACAGTTAATACTCTCTCAGGTAGGTGGAAACTACTAACAGAAACAGTCTCTGCAACTGTCTTTTTTTTTGGGGGGCTAGTAACCAGATGGGTAACGACTGGTTACTCTAACCAGACTGATTGGTTTTGGTTTGGTTAGTTTGCAACTAGACTAACTGGATTGGTCACAATCTGGTTACAGTGACCAGACTAGTTTGGTTGGGTCAACTAACTGGACCTCTAACTAATCCACTAACCAAGGTTAGGTTGGCTTAACCTCAAGTCTGTCACATCAGCCTCCTGTCTGCCATGTGTCAGTGCCACATCAGCATCTGAGCTGGTTGCCACGTGTACTGCTACATCAGCACCCCTTAAGGCTTGGATGCCACGTCAGCGTCTGAATTGTACACTGCCACGTCAGCTCATGTGTACCACGTCAGCCACACGTGGTGCCACGTCTAGGCGCCACGTCTGCTCTGGTGTCCTAAGTGCCACGTCACGTTGGCTGCCACGTCAACATCTGCAAACTTGCCCAAAGCTCGGCAAAGATTTTCGTCAAGAGCATCGCGTTAGCGTCGTCGGCTCTGTTAACCACAGCAATGACTTTCTTTTCACGCACGCGTCACGGGGGAATAAAACCGGACGAAGGATCATGAATCTTCCGTCGAGCGTCTCCGTCGATATCTCCGTCCAACGATGGACCTGCACCATGTGTGCCCGCGTGAAGTCGTCTGTGATGCCTGTTAGGCCTGCCTGCTAGTCCTCCGCCCAGGGCATCAAGCAGTGGTCTTCTCAAAGTTCTCTCCAAGGAACGGTGTAGACCCCCGCTCCTGACTACTCGCTTAGCTTGCTAGCTGTAGGGCCCCATGAACATTCGCACTTCGTCTGGCCACCGTCTTGCATGGTCACTAGACATCAGAAACTAATGCTTGAGAACCAGAACCTGTAGCCCACTGTTGGCGAAACTGGCAGGCAGCCAAAATAGAGCTTCAACAGGTGCAATGATCTTTTGATCACCCAACTTCACATCCTCAAACCTTTCTTGGATCGTCACCACCTAATAAGATGGCGAATCCCAGGCTCTGATACCAATGTAGTCTCACGCTCATAATTTACTGCAAAAACACTCTCATAAGTGCTCTCTTTCTCCCTCTCTCTCCCTCTCTCTATACACAGCTAGGGCCCAAGACAACATGTCGGGCTGGACCCCCCCGAAGGTATTTTATTTCTTGAGAGAAAGTGAGTACAATAGTTCAGCATAGAGCTGAGCATACATAATTCAAAACATGAATTCCAAATTACATGAGCTCTCAGGCTCTCCTTCTTGGCAACAAGCCACTTGTCAAATTCCTACATTACTTTCCTAATTGCATGCCACTAAGGGCAACTCTGGAGTCTTCGAAGCACTTGGTCACGCGAACCACCTCCTAGACTCTTGTTAGGCTCCATTGCGCTTAGGAAAATAACTCTTCCTAGTATCTGCAACAATTAATTAAAGCGCACCACCATGGTACCCATTAATTGTTAGCGCTTTGCATGCAAATAACACATTGTGGACTAATTCTAGTCACGGTGGGCGTCCCCACTGAACACATGTGCACACATAACAAATATAAAAATATATATTTATTCTCTGATTGATCGAAGTCAACGCTCTTGATCATAATTAAGGGGCTTTGACCAAGGGTCGAGGTGCCTTAATTACAGTCAAGTCTCTCCAACCGAAGTTGGCACACCTTGGTTAACCGCAGTCCAAGTCTTCCTGACCGAGATCAGGCTTACTTGACCGAAGTCAAGTATCTGTGACCATAGTCAATTCTTTGACCAATAGAAAAACTCTTTTGACCATAATTATCTAAGATGGAAAAACTCTTTAATTATGATCAAATAAATGGTAAACTGTACTTTGACTTAGGATATTTACATTGTGGTGACAAAAAGCTTTTGTAAGCTTTTAATGAAAAGTGTCCTAAAAGCTACACTTTTCAAAAGCAATAAGCCTTTGGAAAAAAGGCGATAGTTTTTATAAAAAGCAATTGCTTTTGGAGGAAAGCAAAGCTTTCCAAAAGCTTTTTTGGACGATCTCTAGAGGCAATCAGGGAGGGCAACAAGTGTAAAACCCACACCCCTTCCCTTGTCCGTAGCTTACATATCAGCTTATGCTATTGGCGCAGAAAATCTCACCACAACAGAGCCTCCTCCACCAATTGCGACCCTGCAATTTGCCACTTTTCATCTTCAGCCATGCTACACATACAGTTTTATATTTCGCCTATTACCTTCTAGCTCTTGACTAGCACTCAAATTAATCGCCTTGCATCCAAGGCAGATTTTGAGCGTCGATTTCGCTGCTCCAGAACAGCCATTCTCAGTCTCCTCTCTGCCTAAACTCTTCAAGGTTAGACGATGTGCAGGAAATTCCGATGGCTGATCAGACTTCCTCCTCCTAGGATGAAAGTCAAGGTATGGACCTGCCAAGGGGTTATGACCAAGGCTTATATGACGATTTAGTCACCAAAGTAGCTTTCCAGGACTTTTTTCCCCCCCAAAAAGTTTACTAAATTAAGTATGAATGAAAGCCGCAAGAGCAAGCTCAAATGCGGGAGTACATCATGTCAAGCATGAAAGAAAAAACAGCTCAAAAGGAGCTAACAAAAATCCAAGGTGGAGGCTGAAAATGCCACCTCAACCCTGAAGAAGAGAAAGGAGATCCTCTCCAAACTGTGAAAAAAATCTCTCTCCTGGCTGTAGTTGCTCTGGAGGATCCTTGCATGCTCGCCTAGATGGCCATTAGTGTGTGTATAGTATCAGTCCATATACTGGCCATAGACTGGGAAGGGTGAACTTGTGAACCCTCCATCGCCTCTGTACATCTGGCCGTCCAAATATGCCAAGCTGCAATGCTAGCCAGAATCTCCCAAGCTATGTCTACCGAGGCATGAGCAGCTCTGAAGGGAGTGAAAGGAACATCCTGGAGAGAGCATCGCTCCACAGAGTGTTGTCGTATAATAAAGGATGAGTTTGAGTCATGTCCCTCGAAAAACACCTTAGGGCTAGTAAGAGATAACCATGCCACTGATCCCCAGGTCATGGAGAAGGGTGTTTTATGAAATATGCAAAGAATCCTGGCAACACCCTTCTAGATCGTCCTCGCTTGTCTGCACTCCCAAAGGCATTGCTGAACTGACTCAACTGCTGCGTGGCATCGAGGACAAGTAGGGTCAGCCCTGAACTTGGATCTCCACAGGTTCACTACAATCCCTCCGTGAATAGAAAGCCAAAAGAAGAGAGTGTATCTTTCTATTTTTGAGGGATTTTCAGAGCCGCCTCCAAAAGTTTTTCTGTACCTCTGTAGAAATACGAAAACTATCCCAATGAGGAGCTCTGGAGAGCCTCCAACCTCTACTACTAAGCTGAAATCTCCTGGCATTTCTGAGTGTGTAACGAAAGAAGGGGATGCTCTTCTCTCGATGCCCTTCATCAATCCATTCCCACTCCCTTGGGTCCCACTGTAAGAACCTGATGGGAGAACCTCCATATAACCAGAGTCTCCAAGACCCAAGTGCCAGGAGAACAGGGTCATGATCAAGATACCACAATGAGTCCGTGCCCCACTCCATGTAACCTACAATCCTAACAGGCTGGAAGGCAACCTCCAAAATATATCATCAGAAGATCTGAGAAGTCTGCTTCTCGACTGAACATGAAAGACAAGGGTCTCCTCATGTGCATCCTGCAAGGCAACGACTTGTAAGGGAACACTCGTCCCTATCTGCTGCATCCTGACTGCACTCTCTCTGAGGTAGCCAACTGATAAGAGTCTCTGATTCTTTGGAAGCTGTCTAATGGCCTTCGAGGCACCTACAGTGGAAGCAGGTTTCTTCTCCCATCTAGACCACTGCATATAATTTAACACTCCTAGTGATCTGCCTTGCTCATCCAGTATAGATTCATTCCACGAAACTGGGTGCTTGTCTATTTCTTCGCAAGAGGAGGGTGTAACTCTCCGAAGAGTGTCTCTGAAGCTGCCCCAGGCTTTCAAAATGAAAGCCATGAGAGGGGATGAGGGAGACCTAAGATGGGCTGAAGTAAAAATCCATCTCGAGCTGTCCATCCAAAACCGTGAGAAGGTGTACAAGACTGAATGCTGCGTAGGAAAAAATCTTTCCAAGGCTCTTGTCTAGGCACCAATCCTCTCACTACAAACTTGTAGAGCAAGGCCATACACTGCAAATTCGGATCAATAATATTGAGACCTCCTTCCTTTGTGGGGAGAATGAGGGTCTCCCAAGCCACCCTGGCTATAACATCTGAGGTGCCATCTACCCATTCCAAAGAAAGTTCCTGATAGGTCTCATGAGCTGAGAAATACAACCTCTAGATCTGCACCAAGAGCAAACGAACCAGGCAATAGCCAATAATACATGGTTCACAATCACTACTCTGGATGCAAGATTAAGTCCAACAGAACTCCAAAAAATGAGTTTTCTCCTGATGCTCTCCAACACGGGAGGAAATTGCTGTGCTGGAGAGATGCCCACCCCAACCTGGCGTACTAGGTACTTGATGGAAACACCCCTTTAAATCCAAGTGAATCGTATGTCAGTCCTCCAATGTGGAGTGTCCTCATCACTAATCCAAAAGCCATTGCATTTGTTTCAATTAATATAAGCCCCTGCTGCAGTGCAAAACAAATCCAAGGATGTCTTGAATGAGGTGAGTGTCTGTGGTGTGGCATCCAAAAAAACAGCCGTATCATCTGTCAACTCACTATCCAATAGCTCATCCTTCTGCCTCAACAGAAGACTCAACCCTATAATATCAGTTTGAGCTCTAAGGTAATAGCTCATAGCTTCGGCCATAAATAAAAAGAGAAAGGGAGCTAAAGAAATCCCTAACGGACGGATTTGGTAATTTGAAACCTGTCTCCCTTGACTCCACCAATGAGAACCTGGCTATGGGCTGGTCTTTAGAGAGCTAACACCTTTGTGATCTATGAATGTGTGAATTTGGAAGAAAGGGCTGCAGACGTAGGCTGACTGCTTTTGCTAGGATTTTGTACAAAGTGCCCAACAAAGTGATCGGTCTCCACCGAGACACTAAATTTCTGCAACCCCCTTTTTTCCAGGACTTTTTGACGGCTCTAGATGTGAGATTCTCAGCGGCTGACTTGAATCATAATCAGTGGCTTCAGCAGATCCAAGCACTTCAAACCTCAGTCATGTTGATGAAGAATAACATCCAAGCTCTCACTCATGTTGATGCTATGGCTTCTATTTTGGGCCCTAATATTATTGCGGATCCTTATTCGTCAGGAGAGCAGAAAGCAAGAACCAAGGAGGTTGTACTCGGCTACATAAGTGACAGGTACACTTACAGTTTCACTCCTACTTGATGAAATGAAAATTCAGCATGGAGTAGGCTATTCGTCAGGAAAAGCCCTTCTTTGATGGAAGGAACTCCGGCCAAAACCCACTAATTAGGCTGAATTTGAGGAAATCTTCCGGAAAGAATTCTGGAAGAGAGAGGAAGACTATGATATTGTGGACAAGTTTAAGTCCCTTGATATGGCCAAACACAGTCGTGGAAACACATTCTTCAAGCCCAAGAACGCCAAAGAAACTCCGCAAATAAGCGATGTAGGACTGCCAAATTTAAGGTAGGTGATTGGATACTTTTACGCTTTAACAAAGCAAGGCTGCAATCCAAGGTTGGGAATCGAGTTGTCTATATAAAGCTTGGCTTGCGTTACTATGGTCCCTTTGAGGTTTCTCAAAAGATTGATGACGTAACAGTGGTTACTTTTTCACAACCCTTTGGGTGTGGGACTCTTTTTTTACTCTTTGCGACCTTTGTGTGAAAATAATGATATGTGTGTGGATGTTCCGTGTCAAAGTCATGCTTATCTGGAAGCGTGTCAAATTACTCAATAAACTTAGAATTTCAAATAGCCCTTATTTTGAGATGAACATCCACATGCATATCATTCAAATCTCACACAAAATTCGCGAAGAGAAAGGAAAAAAGTCCGGCACCTGATGGAGTGCGAATGTGGTACACCCCATACTTGGGCTAATTCCAGGTATATTTCTTTATTATAATAATGCTCAGCTTCAATTACAATAGTAATGCAGACCAATGGACAGAACCCGGGGTAACCTAGAAATCCTAGGATATGAATAAATAGTCCAAATATATATATAATAATCACTCTGATGAATGAAAAATGGGACAACTTAACACTTAAAACTATAGGAAACGCAGAAAAAGTAACCATTAGCAGCCTCTGATCAAAACCAGGTGAAGAGAGACCCATAACTCACCAATCTCAACAAACGAAAATCTGAAATTATTGAGTTTTCATAAACTTGTCTCTTAATCTTTGAAATATGTAATTCAAATAAGAAATAATTAGTATTTTTTACCTAAACATGGTTAGAATCTTCAGAATTCTAAGGATACATGTTAGGAATAAATACAGTCAATTGTAGAAAGGCGTACAAGTGAAAAACCAAATTTGAAAATCACTTTTAAATTGACTTCCAGGTGAAAAACGGAATATGAAACAACTGTCTGAGGTATACCATGATGTAGAAAGATATGCTTAAGAAAAAGTGTTGCTACCTTAGTTGCTTTCAACGTCTTCTTATAGGGAATAAAGTGGGCTTGTTTATTGGACCTATCAATTACTGTCCAGATCATACCATGACCTTGCGGTGGCAACTTAGGAAAACCTGTAACAAAGTCTATGGCAATATGTTCGCATGGTGCTTAAGAGCTGAAGTAATCATTGTGGCTTTTGACGATCATATGCCCTTTGACAAATAGGACACAATGAAATATAGTGAAAAGCGTATTTTCTGATTTGGGTCCAATAAAAAATATCTTCAAGCTATCCTAAAGTTGGTGACATATCCCTATGTCCGGCGAATACAGGACCTTGACATTTTTCTATCACCTTTTGCCTCATGTCCCTCGTGACACATTCTGTTTTGGTTGTACAAGTATCCATCATGCACATAGTAATCTTTATGTCATGCCTTATTTAACTCTGCCCAAATACTAGAAAAATCAGGATCACCTTTGTATTTATCCTTCATAAATGATAGCTCCTCTTGATGGCCTCGCGAGATAGCATGCACCTGTGGTCTTCAAGATAGGGCATCGGCAACCACGTTCTCCTTTCCACGCTTATGCTGAATCTGAGAATTGAACGCAGATAGAAAATTAGCCCATCTCACTTTGGTGGTTAGTTTGGATCAAGAAATCGACCTCTAAAAGGTACTGCTTCTAAACTCTTATGGCATGCATAACTGCCAATAGCTCTTTCTCATAGACATTAGAGTTAAGTTGAGTCTCCTTCGATCTTCTGCTCTCTTAGGCAACTGCATGGCCTTCTCGCATCAAATTAGCTCCAATACAACCTCCACTGGCACCAGCTTGAACAACAAATGGCTTCTACAAGTCAGGAATCACGAAGATAGGTGATGATGGTAGAGCTTCCGTTAATGGCTCAAAATTATTGTCCCTCTATGTAAAAGCCTTTCTCTTCCTTGTTAAATCATGCAAGTGCAATGCTTTGTGAGTAAAGTGGTATATAATCTTTCTGTAATATGAGCATAGGAATAATCTTACTTCATGTGTAATCTTCAAATCAAGCCATTTCCAAATTATCTTCAATTTAGTAGGATCCATTTTGATGACACAGTCCAAAACAATATGCCCTAAAAATCTTTTCTCCGGAAGAAGTAACATTTTTTAAGCATTTATGTAAAGCTGATGTTCCTTTACAAGCCCAAACACAAACCTCAAATGTTCTCTATGCTCCTCCTCATCCTTATTGAATACTATGATATCATCATAGAATATTTCTACAAAGGATTTGTGCTTTTGAAAAATCCAGCTCATCATTCAGTTGAATAGTACTGGAGTGTTACTTAAACCAAAAGGGACTCATAAACCCTTTTGATGTCCTAAAAGCAGTTTGGTGGATGTCTTGAGGGGCAATCCGTATCTAATGGTAATCTATCCTGCTGAAAATCTTGGTTCCTTTTAAAATATATAGGATCTCATCAGTTTGAGGTGTTGGAAAGAGATTCTTGATAGTCATTTTATTAGTTCCCCGATGTCCACACACATCCACCATGATCCATCTTCCTTGAGTGATAAGACTGCCGGAGAGTAGAAAGGTGAACTACTTGATCTAATCAATCCATGTTCCAACAGCCGGTCTCTGATTTTCATCTTGTTGTGCTTTGCTGACTTGGAAAGGTGACCTATTGGGTGGTGTGTTACCAGGATTCAAGTCTATAGTGAGATCCTACGGTCTCTCAGGTGGCAATGATTTAGGTAAATCCTGTAAGAATCCTTCCTTAAACTCTTCTAGGAACTTTCTCCTATCCATGATGAGGCTATCTCATTCCCATCCTTATCAGACTCTGGTACATAAATTAAATAGGAACTAACTAACTTATTAAATACTTTTTGCGCCTGGACATCAGTATGAGGTTGCCCAAAACTCAGCTTGAATTGTGATCTCCACGTTTGCGTCTGTTATCCACCCAACTTGGTAGTCTATGTGGTCTTGAATATGCACAGTAAGTTCACAGGTGAGTCATGGAAAGTAGGGCAGAAGCTTTTCTGCCACCACGATCAAGATCTGGAACAAATGCCAAAGATGGTGCCAACTCAGGAGTGATGATGTTATGGATGAAACCAGCATAAAACAAGAATAAGGCTGGCTTGTCTCCCACATGACCCCATGCCTTGAAGATTGGAGTCTTTGGCCCATCTTCTTCCTCTTCTTCTTCCAACACAACTTTTTTCTTTGTTGCCTCCTTGTCGCCCTTTGGCTGTCCTGACTTTTGTTCTTTCCTTTTCTTGAAAGGACAATCTGAAAACATATTTGCACCATCACATCTAATACATATTTCTTCTTTCTTGTACATGTTGATAGTTTGCTATCTAATTGCCTCTTTCCAGGCGCTGCATTTTGTGGCTGATTTGAACTAAAGCTTCCTCCACGATTGGATTCGGCCTAAAGCTTCCTTTTCTGGTGGAAACCCTAGTTTATTTACTTGAAATCTATTCCTCTTCTTTCTACACTTTGATATATCCCGTCCAGTGGAGAATCTTTTCCCATTACCTTTTTTCTTCTCGACTCTCAGAGCCAAGGCAATAATATCCTTTAAAGTATTTGGATTGAAATATCTCATTTCGGCTTGGATAGTACCATTCAAACCATTGAGGTACCTTTTTTTTTCCTCCGGAAGAAGCGCTTGAGCCTGTTGTGCGGCAGGGGGGGTAGGTGACAATAGCAGGGGGTAGGAGGGGGAGGTGGAGAGCAGGGAGGGGAGGGGGGGGCATAGAGGAGAGGGGTCGAGAGAGGGAGTTGTGTCAGCCGATGGTGTAGAGGAAGCTCACCGCTATGTGGGTGCCTGAGAACTATGAACCTCTTTCTTGACCATCGTGGTGAGGTGGGTGGAAGGATCAGCAAACCGATGCATTGAGAGCTCCTAACCTGTTGCTGCTTGTGAGGTTGCCTTGGTGCTCGGAACCCTTGTTTCGGAGGGATCTGCTGGAGGAACGAAGGTCATGTCCAGTGGTTCCCCTGACTGACCCTCCTGGGAGTGAGAATACTGATCCACTATGGAAGAGGGCTGCCATGAAGACTCATCATCTGGTAATCCATTTGACGCAGTACTCAATGTAGGATTTGTTTATGAGGATGTGGTCTCTAAGTCCAATGATCCTCTCAGGTATGTACTGAATATGGCCTTCCTCATCCATGGGAGGCAGCTCCTCCATGACTTGTCTGTTTGGCCAAGTACTCTTCAAAAGGGATACATGGAAGACATTATGAATAAAGAGGGTAACTCTAGCCTATAGGCCACTTCAGCAATTATCTACAACCCCTGGTAGGGTCCACAGTATCTGTGGGCCAGCTGAGTGTTTGTGTTTTCTTTCAATGAAGCATATTTGGGCTTATGGAGCCTGAGGAAAACATAATCCTATTCCTCAAAAGCAAGCTCCCTCCTATGTTCATCAACATATGCCTTCATGCATGCTTGGGCTTTAGCCATATGGTCCTTGCATTGTTGAAGTAGGGTTGCCATATGTGTCAAATCATCAATGGCGTGCTGGTTAGTCACGGTTCCATCCAAAACAGTAGAGGGAACTTGAACCTTGTACCTATTCATGGCCTCAAATGGGCTCATCCCTATGGAGGTATGCTTGGTGGTGTTATAACAAAACTCATCCAAGTGTAGCCATTTGTACCACGTGGTCTGGGTGTCAAAATAGAAATGCCTAAGATACTCCTCCAGCCATCTATTGACCCTTTCAGACTTGCCATTAATTTGAGGGTGGCCAGCAGTACTTGGAGTGAGGAGTGTCCCTATTGCCTTGAAGAATTCCTGCCAAAACTGGCCCATAAATTTGGTGTGTCTGTCTCCTGTGGCAGACCATGTGTTTTGAAGACATTTTCCATTAATTGATCTGCCACCATAAACGCTGAATATTGTGTCTTTGTGGGTACAAAGTGTGCTGCCTTCATAAGCCTGTCCACAACCACAAAAATACTGTTTCAGCCCCTAGCTGTCACAAGTAGGCCAGTTATAAAGTCTATTGAAATGTGGGTCCACTTACCCTCTAGAATGGGAAGAGGCTGAAGCAACCCTGCTAGCCTGAGATTCAATTCTCTGTTTTTTTGACAGGGCCTGCAGCTTTGAACACTCTTGTATTCATCCTTCCATAGGACCACCTCTGGCTCACCTTTTCATAGATCTTGAAAGGTCCTATATGTCTAGCCATAGGAGAGGAGTGCATCTCCCACAGGACCAGCAGCCTGTAGGTGGAGTTTTCCATAAGGAAGATCCTCCCTTTGTACCATAGCATAAAGAAAGTATATTGGCTACATGATTTCCGATTGTCAATTATTGATGGGAAACAGTAATAATTGTATATCTTGTAATTGGGATGGTCTTCACAAGAGGGGTTTTGCAGGTCCTGGAAAATGGCAGCAGCCTCAAGGTCTGAAAGATGTTCTTCTTGGATTCCATGAATCCACTCCTTGTATATTTCAGTGATAAAGCTTAGGGTACATGCCCACATCCTAGATAGAAAATCACAATCTCTATTATGGATGCGTCAATTTTACGAGCAAAAACCTATGAGCAGGTTTATCCGAGCGTGTTTTTCAAGAGATTGTTAAAAATGTTTTTCTTTAGGAAACATGGTTTTTACACTTTTATTTTCACTAGAACTAGATCCCTTTATCATAAAAATATACAGACTAGTCACTCATTCATTTTTACACAACATAATTTTCTTATTTAGAGATATCCCTTTGTACCCCTGTTATTACCTTAAAAAAGTGTTGATTCCTTTAAGAAACATTCCTCATAATCACTCTCAATGTAATAATACTATGCATATATAATTACTTATTAACACATTTATATCATATGGCAATATCTTTTTAGTGTTTTTATAGCATATTTATGGACATGTTTCTAAAGAAGTTTAAATTACTATAAATAAGTATTAACTTGGGCTTATATATCACTCTCATAAAATACATGTAATATTTAATACTATATATGAAATATTTTCCAAAATATAACTCCATAGATGTGCTCAAATGGGGTGTTCCGATCAATTTGAGTGGTTGAATGACTATATTTGGACATTGGATATGAAAGTTATGTCACTTTTAAAAGTGCTGTCCAAGGTAGTTTCGCCAGCGAAACTACCTTGGGAGACTTGCTTCAAAGGGGTTTCGCTGGCGAAACTACCTGGATGGCTTTCTTCAATGAGTTTTCTTTGAAGAAACTCTTTCATGAAGATAGGTTGAGAGAGGGTTTTCAATGTCACCCCCTATTAAGTAAAAGTTGTAAGAAGGATCATAAGGGAATTTTCATAGAGAAGTCTACTCTACATGTGGGTTTCTTCAAAAGCCATCCCATTATGCTCTCACCATTCCTACAGATTCACCTAAAGATTTTTGTATAAAATAGGCATTGCTATAATACTTTGCATATTTCTAAGTGAAACTATGTTTTCTTCTGATCGATTTTTGCCATATTTATGCATAGTTGGAAGCTTTTTTTTTCCTTCGCTCGGACGCTCGGAAGATTTCGCTCAGAAAATGCTCGTCCCCCTCTATTATCATGCTCAGTTTAGCTCCTCCCTTAGCCTTGCACACACCTCAATGCTTTTATCCCCATATAGAAGCATAAAATTTTCTTTTTTCTATCCTCCATGATGGCCTGAGATAATTGTTTGACCACTTTATCTTTATTGTCCTTTGGGTCGTCCTTAGGGCTGGGCCTGTGTAAAGGCTTTGCTTCCTTAACCTTGTAGGGCTTGAAGTTTCCCACCTAGCTGCCATAAAGTGTGGGATATCTAGGAATAAAAGTCACTGTAGTAGAAGGTACTACCTGTTTGGACACCATTGGAGGGCTACTCTTGTTCACAAGTTTGCTGTCCATCTGTTCAATGCCCACACCTTTCTCTTTCAGATTGTACTAGGTTCATAGAGTCAGCCAATCTCATGGTCTCCCTTAAGAGTGATGGGATTTTGGGCTGACATATCAGCTGCTATACTTGGATGAATTCCATGGATGAACTTGAGCAGCCTGCTCCTATCATCAATCCCATGGGCAAATAAAGATAGCTTCCAGAACCTTTTGAAATAGTTTTTGATTGAACCCTCCTGAGTTAGTTCATACCATTCACATACTAACTTATATCTGGTCAGGGGGAAAACAAAGGTCTGGAACATTTGCTTTTTGGATTCCTTCCAAGTGTGGATAGGAGTACCCTCTTGCTGGAGGTGCCTCTACCAAGTGTAGGCATAATCCTCCAAGTGTAGCACAATGAATCTAACCTTGATTTGGTCACTCTTAGGATACAACAAAAAATAGTCCTCCATTTGCTCAACCTTTCCTCCAAATCATTGGGGGTACAAATGCTTAGACAAAACAATCTCGTCTTTGGCATCCTTGTCTTGATGAGTAGGTCCCTTGGGATCAACAAATTTAATTGTCTGGATATATTGATGGAAAGGCATGACTGATCTGAGGTCTTTTGGCAAGGCCTTATACTCATTGAATCTTTGAAAGAAACCATCTACGTTAGGGCTAGCACCCTTACGAGCGTTGCTCCTCGTGGCTCCCTGCTCCTATGAGCTGTTCGCCCATAAAATGGTAGGCCTTCCTTGCCGAGGACATGAAACCAATAGGTTCTGCAGTAGGCTCAACAATAGTGTCATCATCAGAATCTAAGATATCTTCCCTGGACTGCTCCATAGGCTTTCCCCTCATGGACCTGGCTCATTCTGAGTTGATCTAACCTTCTGTTCATAGTAGCAAAAGAGTTCTGCATTCTCAAACTGTTAGCCTTGATCTCTAGGTCATCTCTTTGAGTGCTGTAATATAGGATCCATATATCCATTAGTGTTTTGCTCTTGGGCATGAGATGCTTGGACATTTGAAGTGCCATTAGTGAGCTCTTGTTTGCCACTGGCAGGGGCATCCACAACGTCAGTGCCATCATCCTGGACTCCCTCACTGGCGCTGATGCCCAATCTGGCAGAATCCAGCATAGTGTCATCCTCTAGAATGGGATCAAGGTTCCCCATCTGATGCTTCTTAAACAGATTCCAGACCTCTCTGGACACATTCTGGTAACCCAAATAACTCTGATATGAAAACACTGTTTGAACAATAAATTGAACACTGTTTGAGTGGTGAATTTACCGTTGTTTGGAGGAACTATTTGGACTTTAAAGATTCTAGCTAAATCATTCTCTGTAGAAACACTGCTTGACAGAATATGCCACCGCCAGGGTAAACAGTTTCACTGCCACGTGGCAAAAGCACAGTTGTTTGTCCTAATTCTGAGTTTTGGGAGCTCAATCACCAATGATTGTTGCAATTTGGATATAGACAGGATATCATAGAGCATTATAGAACATAGAACTGAAACCTCCAAATTAGATGATCTGTAGGCTGAGAAAACCATAAATTATTAATGATTGCTGCAATTATATAGACAAGATAGCATAGAGCTCAATTGCCAATGATTAATGCAATTTGGATATGGACAGGAGAGCATAGAGCATTGAGGAAACCCTAAATTGTACTTGGTGGAACAGATTTTAAGGCAATTTCAGGAGTAAATGAACTCTGATCAGTCTTAAAGTTGGTATACAGGGGTTCCAGAATTGGAGGCGACTCCATGCATGCCATCAAATCCTTATTTGAATCAGCAAATCTCCCAATCGCTTCAAAATTAGGAATCTCTCCGCACTACTAATTCTTGAGCGATTCTGGCTCAAAACATAGAGTTTCACTGAATTTGTTGAGGGCTTGTGATCTCCTGATCAAGCTGAACACAATGATACCAGAATTGTGCTTATGTAAGTAATTTGGAATTTAGTCAAATTTGGGGCTGCCGCGTGTCTGTCCTGAAAATGTGAAATGTGTAGGTAGGTAGGCCCTGCGCTCAAGATGATGTTCTCCAAGTTTCAAATCGAAATGGTACGACTTACCTGAAAAGGGTTCTGATACCAATGTAGCTAAACTAGCTTACAACATGCTCAGTCTAGGATTGTAGAATGTTAGCAGTAAGCAAGACCCCCCCCCCCCCCCCCCACCCCGCACTATCCCTCTTGCGCTACTAATACTAATTCTTGGGTGATGTTGGCTCAAAACATAGAAGCTCACTGAATTTGTTGAGGGCTTGTCATCTCCTGATCAAGCTGAACACAATGATACCAGAATTGTGTTAATCTAAGTAATATGAAATTTAGTCGAATCTGGGGCTGCCACGTGTGTGTCTGAAAATCTGAAAATTTGTAGGTAGGTAGGATCTGGGCTCAAGATGATGTGCTCCAAGTTTCAAATCGAAATGATATGATTTACACCACAAAAATCCTTGAAAAGGGCTCTGATACCAATCTAGCTAAGTAGCTTACAACATGCTAGTTTAGTTCTAATTTCTCAGTCTAGGGTTGTAGAATGTCAGCAGCAAGTAATAGATGTGTAGGACAGCAAGTAAACAATAGAATTCCAAGTGCTAAACATCAAAGTACTTGGAATCATGCGTAGCACCCTAGCTTGTGATGGGCTGCCCAAGCAATAGAATTCCTAGGTTAGGAGTGTAGGCTAGGAGTGGTAGTCCTAGTTCAATTCAGCCAAGAGCATGGAGGCTCAGCTGGAAATGAATGTGTATTATATTTCAGATCAAGAATGGATACATGGAGCAGCAAGCCCCCTCCCCCTCCCGCCCTCTCCTCATTTTATGGGTTTGGGCCTATCAACAATTGCTACATTACTTATGGGGTGGCCATCCTAGGATGCCATGTGGCAACTTAAGGCTTCCCTACTTTAAAGTACTATTTATTTACAAGCGCCATTTAAAGGCTGCCTATACTGGAAATTACCAAGTAAATTTCATGTTGTTACACAAATCCTGCATGCCCAAAGAAAAACAGTCCCATGTTCTCCTGCATCCACAGAGGCATGCAAAATAAGTCTATGAGGCTTAGCACATGGGAAGAAATAGGATGAGAATGGGAAAAGGTGGTCCCATGCATATTTCTATCCTATTTCCATCCCACCATGTGCTCACAAAAAAAGAACTAGGGATGGGTTTAGGTGGAAGAGGACACATGGCATCATTTTATGTGTTTAGGAGGTGGGGACCACGTGGGGACAAGGACAGATGTCATTCTTCCATATTTTTGAATTCCTAAAAAAGGGGAACCCATTCTAGTTGCCAAGGTCTAGAGGCCATGGTCCACGATGGGAGAAAAAGTGGCTACTCCCCTTCTAAATCCATCCTAGACCACTTGGTCTAGGATGGGAGAAATAAATTCCCATCCTAAACCCATCCATGTGCTAAGGCCCTATCAATGAGCCCTGTGACCATAGTCCCGAAGCACTGATGGTGATGTAAGAATTGTCGACCAATAACTTTTGCAGGGTAGTTGCACATCATGCACAAAGTGCAAAGTCACAGAGACCAGAAAATGATCCGATAAATGCAGAGAATAATCCAAAGCATCTCACCAAAACTCATCATATTGGACTTCATGGAGCATGTAGCGTCGGTCTAGGCGAGTGCAATACCGAGTAAATGCATTATTATGGAATGTTTACTCCATACTAGTAGGCGTAAGGTGCTGCCATAGATCACAAGCATGCAAATTATCAGCAATACAACTCCAAGCATCTCGCTTTGTTAAAAAATACCCACATAGAAAAGCATTTCTCTTCCTCTCCAGGCATAAGCAGACAATGATGCCACATGTCAGCCCGAACTATAGAGCTGCAAGAGGCACAAACTGAAGCAAATTCATATATGTCCCCATTTATAAAGCATTGAACAATCAGATAGCGACCAACCCTTGAAAAGAAGAAAGACCAGCATAAAACATGTGAAATCCTGCAAATTAACCTTCATGGCCCGCCAAAGAGCTGATTATGTTCTTTGTGGCAGTATAAGGTCCATACACAAAACACACTTTTTTTGGGGGGGATGAAATCCATGTTTGATCATATTACAAAAAACAGCCCCCAAAGAGGAGACATGCAATCATAGTATCAGAAGATCTCATTGTAAGACTAGCAAACATTGTAAGACAAGCAAACATAGTAATCTATCTGACGAATAGGCAAAACACACACACTTTTTTTTGGTGAGAAGAATATTTTATTGCTGTGAAATAATTACTTTCATAGGTACTCCAAAAGCGGAGTAACTACTACACAACCGAAAATCTCAGTATAAGCCATATATACATCATGGTCAATCAAATGAGTCTGAAAGCAATCATAAAACGATTGCCGTAGAGATCGTTTAAAAAAAACAAAAGATGGGAAAACATGTTGTAGAAATATCCCCTGAAAGTATGCAGGCAGCTTTACTATCTTGATATAGCCAATTGATAACTTGCTGCATTTTCTTGCCAAATCCCAAGGCTTGCATTGTTTGTGAAATAAAGTCCCATTGAACAGTGTCAAAAGCTTTGGCAATATTAACTTGCAATAGCAAAACATCCTGCTGCATATATTTGGCATATTCTATTCCAACATAGGCATTAGCATTGTTGTCTGTGATATGCCTACGAGGAACAAAACCATATTGTGTAGGATGCAACCCATCATGCAAATAGCCTTTTATCCGATTAACAATCATTTTGGTAGTAAATTTGTAAATAACTGGCATAAGCGTGATAGGTCTCCAATCAGCCAAAGATTTACAGATTTGCTTTTTTGGAAGGAGTTTAACAAGACCTCTCTTCCATGTGTCTGGCATTTTTTGATTTTGCCAAGCAGAATTCACCATATGCAGCAAAGTATGCTTCAAAAGAGGCCAATATTCTAAGAAAAACTCAACTGTAAGACCGTCCCATCCTGGAGATTTCCATCTACCACAGGATTTGATTGCATCTGACAATTCCCTTTCAATAAAAGGTTCCTCCAATTCCAAAGCCTGAGTAGTGGAGATAATAGAAGAAACATGCTGTAAAAGCAAATTTCTTGCTGTGAAGGAGGATCTGCATAACCAAACTGCTGAGAGAAATGATGTACACAAACAGAAGCAAGCTGTGACCATGATGTAGTCCATGAACCATCAGGCATAAGCACCTTGCAAATGTTTGTGTTTAATCTCTTCTGATGCAAGCTTTTAAAAAATTGTTTGGAAAAACAACCTTTATCTATGAAAGCTCCTTGTCTTGCTCTGGTCTCCCATTTGGAAAGTTTCCTGTGATCATTGATTTGGAGAGAATGTTTAGCTGTTAGGAACCCATGGGGGCGATTAGAATTGAATTCTGACAACTTTAAAATTTTAGGGTTTTTGGGAGTGCCACGTGGCAGACTGCCACATGGAATCTGAGCTGGCAGGTCAGTCCACCTGTCCCACACATTTGGCAGCATGCATGGCAGGTGGCAGGGCATGCAGGCCAAGTGTCTGGCCCCAAATCTGGTAGATTTGGGGCAGGTTGTGGGTTGTCCTCTTTGGGACTGCAGCCCACCAAAAATCTGGGACAAGTGTCCACCTTCCACTCTAGGCCTGGGGGGGGGCTGAGCCTATAAAAGAAGGCCTCTCCCCTTCATTCCCTACATGAAAATTCGTCACTTTTCTTCTCCCTCCTTTTGGTTGATGGAGCAAAACCTCTCCAGCTCCTTCGGTGCAGTCAGCTTCTCCCCAGGCCATTCTCTCACCTCAGCGGCACTTTCTCTCTCTACAGCAGCACACTCTCTCTCTACAGTTCCAGCCCCACCTCTCCAGAAATCTGCCCCTTCTCAGCTCTTCTGGAATAGCAGCAACATCCTCTCTCCTTCTCCTAGCCTGGAGCAGCCACAGCCCCTTTCTCTCTCCTGCTGCAGTCTTTCTCTCACACACTTTCACACACACATACATACACAAATATTATATTTTATTATTATATTTGTGTATATACATACACATTTTTATTATACATAAATATATGTTTTTTTAAAAAGCTCGATATCAGATAGGCTACACTATTGCCATGGGCCTTGAGGGTCCACAAGACAAGCTGTAGCTCTTTACATGTGAGATAGTCGAAAGGTTTTGCACCAAGCTTGCCATTAGAAGGGCTTTAGGTAAAGAAAAGTATGATTATGATTAGATGCATACCTTTGAAATATGTTTGATGTTTAGCGAGTGCTCCAGATAAAGCTCAATATTAATTAGAGTTATGCCTTCAAAAATGTCATATGTAAGGGATCCACCAAAAAGAGAGAATTTTAGGTAAGACCTACACAAATAAGATGTTTCCTTCTCTGACATGCGGCATTGGAGATGGCATGCAACATTGTTTTGTCAATTGCATTCATCACACTTTATTTATGTTTTCTAACAATCAAATGATTTTGTATGGGTCATGCTTCTTGTTCGTGGCTAAGACATATATCAGTTTGGATGTCCTTCCGTTTAGCCTCGTGACAGACAAGGCATCATCATACTGTACAGATTGCATCATAGGGTCTTTGAAATACAAGACTAATCTGCAATTGTGGTAGGTTCTGGAGCATAGTTTCATGTTTTTTCTTGTTTCTTTCAGGTGAAAGTCAGCATGCAAGATGGGCGGACTTTTGATGGTGAAGTGGTTAGTTATGACTCGGCATCAGATATTGCAGTGGTCAAAGTTGACTCTAAGGTCCCTCTCCCTGCAGCAACACTTGGATCTTCACGAAAACTGAGGCCAGGGGAATGGGTTGTAGCTCTAGGGAGTCCTCTGCATCTTCAGAATTCGGTAACTGTGGGAGTTGTGAGGTCAGTATGCATTAACAAAGAGGTCAATCCTGGTTTCCTTTATCAAGCTGTCTTCAACAACCAAATAGATCCAGTTTTTGTTTTTTCATGTCACGGCTTTGGAACATGATGGAAGAACATGCATCTCTTCAAACATACATACGATTCTACAGTTTTTTGTGTCATGTTTCTTTGAAAGCATGAAAGGTGATCAGTCTTATAATCCCTGCTGCTTTTATGTATTCCTGTAGTTGTGTGGAGCGCAAAAGCAGTGAGATTGGTCTTAGGGGTGTCCATGGAGGTTATATCCAGACAGATGCTGCCATTAATCAGGTAATCATTCAATTTTGGAGATTTTGTTTTGTTTCTTTCTTGCTGCATTGTTTTTTGTCCCTTTTGCATCTTTTATTAATAGGCGATCCAAAAGTATCTATCCTTATAATTTAGGCCGTGATGCTATGCATTATAACTGTTATGACCAGTATTCATTCGTGCGTTTTCACTGCTTGATTTCAAAACCAAGGGCAGTGTCTAGAGCTCCTTGTGAGCATATACACGTAAAGTCTTGCTCAAGAAGACAAAAGAAGCAAATAGCATTGCTCTCACATAATAGTACATCAGCTCCAGGACATCGTCGATGATGAGCTCATGTACGAAGTGTTAATGGACTTCAATATGCTTCGTCCGTGCATGGAACATTGGGTTCTTCACGATGGCTATGCACCTTTGGTTGTCACACATGACCACCGTCCCCTCCTCGTGAAACACGTCCATATCCTCAAGTATCCACATGAGCCACAATGTCTCGCATGCTGCAGTGCACACAGCTCGGTACTCCGCCTTTGTAGAGGAAAGGGCAACAGAAGGTTGTTTCTTGCTCAGCCAGAAAATGGACCCTGATACAAGCACAAAACGATACCCTGAACACGAATGCCTAATGTCCTTGTCGCCTCATCAAAGGTCTGCAGCTCGTGGAGCTAAACAATCAAGGCGAAGTTGGCTGAGTGTCTAGGCACATTGCTTCGTTACCATCGAACTCCAAAACTCGGCTCAAGAATGTCCATGATCCGAGAATCGTGCAAAGTCTTCAGATACCACATTGGTTCCTATCACCGGAAGTTGACTTTGGGGGAGGCTCTGGTGCATCTTGCTCTTCCTATGGTTCCTCAGTATCTTCAGTCCTCAATACCTCTGTAATGGTTAAGTTGGGCGTTGGAACTTTGGGAACTTTGATGACCTCTTCTTCTACTTGGGACATTGTTTCCTCAAAGATCAAGTCCCTACTGATGAATATCTGTCTCTTCACCCGGCCAAAGAGCCAGTACCCCTTAGATTCTTCACAGTACCCGGTGAAGATGCACTTCATGCTCTTGTAATCTAGATTTGTCCTGTCATCTTTATGCACATGTACGAATGCATTAGATAAAAAAAACCCTCAGATGAGAGATAGTGGCCTTTTTACCATAAAATGCTTCATATATGAAATAACCTTGATCTTGGTCATATTGAGGATGTGAACTGCAGTATTCACTACTTCACCCCAGAAAGCTTTCGCGAGATTTCTCCCTCTAATCATGGTCAATGCCGTCTTGGTAATCGTTCACTACTTTCGCTCAACAACTCCATTCTACTGAGATGTGCGAGCACAAGTAAGCTGACGCTTGATCTCATGCTTCCTCTTGAAAGTGTTGAATTTTGTGAGGTGAACTCCCCTTCTCGATCAATGAGGAATGCTTTGACATCCTTCCCTGTTTCCTGGCCTTCCAGTCTTTGAATTTCTCAAATGCCCGAGATGTCTTGGTTGGGCAGTATATCCTAGTCATCGGACTAAAGTCATCCACAAATAGAAGAGTATACCCGGACCCTACAAATGAGCTGGTTGACATTGGTCTGCAAATGTCGAAGTGGAACAGCTCCAATGGTCCCTTAGCCCTCGATGTAGCCTCTTGTGGGGACCGCTCTCAAGGTTGCTTGCCCTCCAAGCAAGCTTGGCAGGATTTCTGTGATATCCTCCACCATTTTGAACTTTTGCATTTCTGTAAGAGTATTGTAATTGTCATGACTAAACCTTTCATACCACAATGTGGAATGCCCATGGTCTGTGCGAACAACTAGAGCATGTAACCCGTATAGGCTGTCCTCCTTGACACCTTGGGCCACCACCTAGTCCGTCTTCCTTGGAAGTGATGGTAACTTACCCATTCTCGAAGAGTACAGACATCTTATGCTTATCCAATCTGACTCATAGAGAGTAGATTCTCGCATAGATTTGGAACAAACAGCACACCGGATATTACCTTCTCTTCTCCTGTTGCAGTGATGAATGGAATACTGCCAACCCCCTTCACAGGGAATGTCGAGCATCTGTATCCTCCCATGCTTTGAGTTCATCTTTATCCACCGGCATTAGATTCCTGCCCTTGTTATCTACAATATCCTCCGGCCTTGCGTCCAGTCCCGTTGTGATCTTCCACAGCTTCTGGGCTACAAGGGGACTCCAGATCTTTACCTTCCAAATGGGGTAATTTGTCCCATCGAGCTTACAAGATTCTCCAAAGTTAGAGATGGCATAAGAGAGAACATGACTGGCGGAAGGAGTATGAAGAGTAGTGGCAGAAGAGGCTTTTAACTTCGACATGTCTGCTGTAAATTTCACACAGCAAAGAATCTGCAAATAGAAGTGCGGTAGATGAAATGGAACTCTGCAAACCTCGTGAATTGGAGTCGCTTTCCTGAAGAAGAACTCCTTACTTCGATGTGACAGCGTCTAGGGCTGAGAATCGTGCTCTGATACCATGTTGGAAACAAGGGATAGAATCACCTTTCAACCTCTATGTGGAATAGGAACAGCTTAGTCTCATTCACTCAATGATGCAGACCATGCAAGAGACCCTCACTCAGATGATAGAGTATATACAGCACATACAAGAGAGAGAATATAAGAGAGTAACTCAGATTTACTCCTCCACCAAATGGTGGGCACAAGCTGAAGGTGAGCATAAAAGACCAGGAAAGGGCTGGAACCTAAATCCTGAGATCACTCCTACTCTTCCTGCTCCACGCTGCCTTGTGTAGGCTTCAGTAGCTGCTGTGGCTGATGAGAAATGGAGGGAGGGGCCCCTTTTATAGGTTCCAAGGAGGGCTGCTCAGGCTGACTAGGAAGGGGCCGACCTAGACCGACCCATTCAGGGTCATTTGGCTGACCTGGCCGGTCGGCTAATAGGCCTACCAGGCAGCCCTATAAAAGGGGCTCCTGGCTGCCCTTATGTACTGCTCCTTTGCAGCCTGCAAACCCTCCAGGCCTATGTGTCAGCCTTTCCCTCCACAAAATGGGACTGAGATCCCCCAGCCCCCTATGATCAGATGCCCCTTTGTCCCCACAAATCGGGGGCTCACAGGTGGGTGCATTGATCTCTAACAGCTAAAGCTTCTTATATAATCAAGAAATACCACTTGGCCTACTGGTATAAGCTTTTTTGTGTGAAGGGATAGGTGCAAGGTTCGAATCCCAGCAGGGACGGACAGCTAACTGTATTTTTGCGCCCCCCCCCAAAAATCTGGATTGAAAAACATGCTGTGGGCTAGAATACAAAACAGCTGCGTTAATCCCATTTATAGCTATATGCAAAGCTACTTGGCTAAATCGTAGGACCAAAGGAATCCCCCAAAAAAGCATGCTAATATTCAATGCTCTCTGGGATGTCTTCTTTGTGCTTGCCCGCATGCAGCCTTAGATGTTGACAATTCTTGCAGGTGACATTTTTTTTGACGCAGACCTTGGATCAGATGAAATAGAAACAAAAAATATAGATTTGGTTGTCCTCTACAGCTTTCCTTTTGATCTCACATTGAGATTTAGCTCTGCATATCTTTGTCGCACTGTTTCCAAGTCTTGAAAAACTGCCTTCAATCTGCCTTTTATTCCCATGAACAGAGAAAGAAGAAATCATCTTTGCTTCCATGTTGGGAAGAAGAATTCCCCCTCTAACAACCCTCTCCTCTCTTTCACAAAGCAAGAGGATCTCTCATCCACACACAAAAGCAAAACAGTCAAGTCCTTAGTGAGCTTCAATACCATGATGGAAATCATGGTGGAAAATGGCAGGAGAGGAAGTTCAAGGGGCTGAGAGGAAAAGAGGAAGGGAGTACACGAGAGTTTACTTCAAACGAGACACACACATGACTTCATAAAAGCAAGGAGTGCACCAGAGTTTACATCAAACAACACACACTACACAGGCTTCATATCTAGCCTCTTATTACAATCATCTCCTTACTCTAGGTGGGGATGCTTCTTGCTCCTGTATTGAAGTCTAGTAGGTGGCTACAAGGTGTGTGGAGTTTACACAACCATGTCTAGGTTGTGCAAGCTGTGTTGGGATCTTGTTGGTTGTACAATTATTGTAGCTGCTAAAGAGGCAGCGGCGGATGGGAACAAGGGTATCTTGAGAACCTGTCCAAATGCCTTGCATGCACTAGTGCATGTGTGGGTTTGCAAAGTTCTTTTTTTTAAACCCATGTTGCACATCGATGGTTCAAACAAGACCAAAATTGGTGGGCCTCTAACTAATGATGGTATAAAGATTCTTGCTAGGTGTTATTGCATTTGGAGGAACAGGAGGCCTTGTTTTATGGTGCGTAACCATTTTTTTACCGCACCTTCAGCTGATAAATTTTTGATAGGGTTCCCCAATGGTGTGTAAAGATTTAGGTACACTTTGGGAAGGTCAAGTAATGTCTAGTCCTCGAGTACTAGACACACTTTTTTTTTTTTTTGGTGAGAAGAAATATTTTATTGCTGTGAAATAATTACATTCATAGTTACTCCAAAAGCGGAGTAACTACTACTCAACTGAAAATTTCAGTATAAGCCATATATACATCATGATCAATCAAATGAGTTTGAAAGCAATCATAAAACGATTGCCGCAGAGATCGTTTGAAAAAAACGAAAGATGGAAAAGTAGGATCACCAAAGACTCTATGATTTCTGTCCATCCATAGATTCCAAAGTGCCCAGTAGCGCACCCAGACAAAAAATAAATCAAAACCCTGTCTAGGGGGATGAAAACCAAATAACCAGAAGAACCTGCCAAAAGTAACAATAGGAAATCTCGCTCGAAGCCTCTGATGAATGAGAGCGAGGAAATCACAAGTATGTGGACAGTGCCAGAAAACGTGAGGCGCAGAGATTCAGCAGAATGTAGACATCTGTGGCAAACAGCCGAGGCAATATGTCTATGCGCGAGTAGCTGCCTAGATGGAAAAATGCCAAGTAGGACTCGCCAGAGGAAAAGCTATTGCCGGAGAGGGACTTTATAATGCCAAAGGAGACGCAGCTGCTTTCTCCACCACTTTGATGGGCGATCCATATGCCAAACAGAATTGGCTCTGTCAGAAACCTAAGGCAGAGGTAACAACACTTTATACAAAGAAGGCACTGTGATATGTGAGAGCTTCAAAGGACGGGCTGAAGAAGAGAAAGAATGGAGAAGCCAATCCTCAAGCCTATCCTGAAGTTCCAAACGAAGTACCGGCAAGAAAGGTTGAAGCATTTCTGAAAAGGACGATAATGAGCTTCCAAACCATACTTGCTAGCAACCGCAGAAAAAGATAAAAGAGTGCCATCATCCTGAAGTACATCCGCCATAGAAGAAATACCTTTGAAAGATATAAAATAAGAACGCTTGGGTTCTTGTATAGCCATAGGAGGGTGGAATACTTTGGACCAATAAATATTCTCAGCCCTCAAGGAATTTCCCGACAAAGAATCCCTGCCATTCCATGCCAAGTGGGATAAAATGTGCTTCCAATCAAGAAGCAAACGAGAGACAAAAGGGCAGCCTCTGATCTTGCCTTGAATAGAGCCAAATAGAAAATCCCACTCTGTAGGCTACCAATGCCCAAAAGCTGAAGTATCAATATATAACAACAGAGAGCGGATCATGAAAGCCCAAGGCTGATCCCCTTGCATAAACTGCAACATCATTTTCCCTCTGTGAGCAAGTATATGCGTTTGAATATTGAGTATGTTCAAACCCCCGTGCATCTTTGGAGAACAGATACGATGCATAGAGAGTAATCTGAGACTTTTCTTGCCATTTTTTGAATACCGGAAAATCTCCATGATAGCAGACATAAAGGAAACCAGATCTGCCTTAGTAAACATGATGAGGGGCAGATAGGAAACGAATATGTAATGGCCAAGTTGCAAGCTTCCAATATTCAAGTTTTGTCCTCAACTTTGTGAGCACCCAATCAGTTTGTTCAGAACGAGTGAGCCCCCAACCTATAGGATAGCCAAGATGTCTAATCAGTTGAGAAGTTGGAATAATTTCCCCAGGCCACAAAAGACTATTCCAGTCTTTAGCGTGCAACGGTAATAGCTTGGATTTCCGAAAATTCACATGAAGACCAACAGCTAAGCCATATGTAGAAAGAGCCTGCATAATCAAGGAGAGATCGCTCTGAGTATTTTTCGGGGTAAAGAAAGAATCATCAACATATGCTGGAGCAATCATCCTACGGCTGCCAGGAATCTCCAATCCGTGCAACATGCCAGTGTCCAAAAGGTGGTCCGTATATTGAAGCATTGGATGAGTGGCTATGGCAAATAGTAAAGCACTGAGGGGACAGCCTTGCCGAACAGAACAACCAAGAGTCCAGGTTGTAGAAATATCCCCAAAAAGTATGCAGGTAGCTTTACTATCTTGATATAGCCAATTGATAACTCGCTGCATTTTTGTGCCAAATCCCAAGGCCTGCATTGTTTGTGAAATAAAGTCCCACTGAACAGTATCAAAAGCTTTAGCAATATCGACTTGCAATAGCAAAACATCCTGCTGCATATATTTGGCATATTCTATTCCATCATAGACATTAGCAATGTTGTCTGTGATATGCCTACGAGGAACAAAACCATATTGCACAAGATGCAACCCATCATGCAAATAGCCTTTTATCCGATCAACAATCATTTTGGAAGTAATTTTGTAAATGACTGACATAAGCGTGATAGGTCTCCAATCAGCCAAAGATTCACAAATTTGGTTTTTTGGAAGGAGTTTCACAAGACCTCTCTTCCATGTGTCTGGCATTTTTTTATTTTGCCAAGCAGAATTTACCATATGCAGCAAAGTATGCTTCAAAAGGGGCCAATATACTTAAAGAAACTCAACTATAAGACCATCCCATCCTGGAGATTTCCATCTACCATAGGATTTGATTGCATCTGACAATTCCCTTTCAGTAAAAGGTTCCTCCAATTCCAAAGCTTGAGTAGTGGAGATAATAGGAGAAACATGCTGTGAAAGTAAATTTCTTGCAGACAAAACCTGTTGTGAGGGAAGATCTGCATAACCAAATTGTTGAGAGAAATGATGTACACAGACAGAAGCAAGTTGTGACCGTGATGTAGTCCATGACCCATCAGGCATAAGCACCCTGCAAATGTTTGTTTTTAATCTCTTCTGATGCAAGCTTTTAAAAAAATGTTTGGAAGAGCAGCCTTTATCTTTGAAAGCTCTTTGTCTTGCTCAGGTCATCTCCCATTTAGCAAGTTTCCTGTGATCATTGATTTGGAGACAATGTTTAGCTTGGCATAGTTTTGTTTGCTCATGCAAGGACAAAGGATGAAAGTGGCTGAGTTCAGTGAGGTCTTGACAAGTCGATTTAGCCTGAGCAACAGTTTCCCTCAGAGTCTTCATGTAAGACTTGCCATAACCTCTAATTACAACTTGCATTTTGGAAACAAAAGAATCCCATGCATTTTCAATATCAAAGTGGCTCTGAGAAGACAGAGATTGATATGCTTCAGTAACCATTGCCTTGAAAGCAACATGCTGCAAATAGCTATTGTTCACAATCAGATGTTGTCTTTGAGGCAGTCTATCATCTGGCATATCATGAAAAGATAGCCTCAACCATAACGGTGCATGATCTGAATGCACAAAGGCATAGTCAACCCACATTTTGCATGTAAAATCCTCATTTTGTTGTGGAGCTACACTATACCAGTGATCCAGACGTGCCTGATAAGAAGAAAGGGCATTATGTTGAAAAGTGTATCCAGGTGACAAAGGCTGCAATTCCTTCCAAACATCAACCAAATCAAGATGAATTAGAATTGAGACCATGCATGCCTTTCAGAGATTAACATATGAGGATTTCCTGATGTATTGTCTCTCTGTTGTGGAGCATTATTGAAATCCCCACATATGAAGGCATGATGTCTCCATGGACATCGTTGCATAGCATCCCAAATTGCACTTCCAACCCGAGAAGATTGAGGTGCATATACAGAAGCAAATTCAAACACCTCGCCTTGAATGATCCATTGAAGAATAATCCATCTGCCTTGATTGTCATTTAAAGCAAAAACTGGCTGAAGCTCATGCTTAATCAAAATGACTACACCCGAGAAAGAGTGCTCCCCAGCATAAAAGATATCATAGCCGCAGCAGTAATGACCAGTCTTTCCTGCATAGACATGTTGATTATGTTCTTGTAATGCCACTATATCAGGCTGAAATCGATTGATATACAGCCACACAGATTTCCATTTCCTACTGTCGCACATCCCCTGAACATTTAATGTAAAGCATTTGATATGAGCAACCATATTTACAGATATATAAAACAGTTATGTATAGCAGCAACCTTTAAGATGTCAACCCTGCATTTCTACCTTAGGGTCACGGCCTCTTCCTTGAGAAGAAACATCCGCCTGAGGAGTAGACGGCAATGCAGCAACCTCTTCTTCAGGGAAGAGGGTTCTGCTCGCTGTCACTGCGGCTCATGTGATTCCAATTCCTGAGTTGACTTCTGGAGAGTTTCCACTAGAAGATGCTCCATTCCAGGTGTGAGGGGGTGGAGGTCATCAAACAGAAATAACTTTTCTTGGACTTTGCCATCCATCAATTGGAGTTTTCGGTCCTTTTGCTGAGGGTTGAGTAGCAGAAAGCGAAGGGGAAGAAGCACTTCCATTTGAAACAACTGGGGCTTTGCCTTTATCCTGATTCACAAAAAACTATCTATTACCTTTATTTTTATTTCCAATAGATGCAGAAGCATCCTTATTGGGAATCTGAGCAGGCAAAGTAGCAGGAGGCATTTTGTGCTGACTCAGTGGACACTGTGAAGCCATGTGCCCAAATTTTTTACATTCAAAGCAGGCCCCTGCAAATAATCCCCATTTCAATTTATAAAATGCACTTCCCATGTCAACATTGTTCATCGTGACTGAATAAGACTCCGGTGTGGGATTATCAGTATCCCAAAGAATGCTAAATCGATTAGAGTTGCCATTAGGCCGCGGTGGGCAAACCACTTTGCCTAAAGTTGCTGCAATCTTAGGCAAGAGTGAAGCCATGCATTGCGGGAAGTCTACAACTTCAACCCAGACCGGACATCGATGTCGAATCAGAGCCTGATAATGCCTTGTGGGGGACCATGGCAAAATGTGCACCATTTGCTGCCCAAAAAAGAGTGGCGAATGTTCCAAAAGCATTTGCTTGTGAATCTCATCTACCATGATGACCTCAAAAAAGCCTCTGGCTGCATAGTGTACCTTACGAACAAATGAGCCAGCCAGTGTTCGGGTCAACCAATTACCTACCTCTGCAGTAGGTGGCATCCGACCTGGGAAAAATAAAATAACTGCATTTTTGGCATATTCTTTAACTGGATCCACGATTTCATCCACTTCAACCATGAGACCAACTGATGGAACAGAGTCTTTCCACTCTTTTCTTGTGTCTGCAAATCCTTCGTGCATGACATCATCAACTAGTTGTGCTTCAACAGAATCATGCACAAGGTCATGCTGACCCCCCTCAGCCTGCTTTTGCTTTTTGCATTAAACTGATTGATCCTTTTGAAAAGTTTTTTCATAGGAGTATTCTGTCACATGCACCCCTGCACTTGGGTGCAAGGTGACACACTGGCTACATCGACAAGTGCATTATAGTTCCCAGATAGGAGATTTTGTCGTAGGTACAGGGACAGTCAGGCACAAGCTACGTAGGTCAGTCTCTCAGCCTTAGGTCAAGTCAGTAGTCAGTTCTTGTTCACTAGTACCCACTGGAGAACAGTAGGTTAAGTGGTTCCATCTTATAGTTTAGGTCTTAGCCTAGGTTAGGAGTCCCTTTAGGGTCCCCAAAGGCTGGACAGGTAAGTAGGGAAGGCAGCCTACAAAGGCTGCCCAAAAACTCCCCTGGCAAATGAGCCAGGGAGGGCTTTTTATAGGCTGGTTGTAGGCCAGCCAGTCTGTAAAACAGAGTCGGTCTGTTGACAGACTGGGTTGGCTCAGTCCAGCCCTATAAAAGGGCCCCTTGGCTGCCCTGTTTTCTCATTCAGTTTGCTCCTGCCTTCAGTTCTCCTACAGCTCCACTTCAGCCTTCTATGCAGCCCTTGAGATCCTCAGATCTGGCCCTGCTCTAGCCTCAGTCCCTTGGCCATCAGTTCAGCCTGATCTGAAGGTGACCACGCAGCACAACAGTCGGAGGTTTGGACCAGCAAACGGAGAGAGGTTTGGACACTGTTTCCTCAGCTTTCTCAGCTCTCTTTTACAGTTTACACAGCTCACTCTGAGCTCTATATTTCAGTCATCTCTCAATTCTCTCATAGGATCTATCACCTCTAGTTTTCATTCTCTCACTCACGCAGTAACCCTACATTCCGGTAGACAGCACAAGCCTCTTCTTTGCCTTGCAGAAGCGTCCTACATCGTCAGTGTGAACAACATCAAGGTCTTGGTATTGGTCGGCGTTGCCTCTCAGGTCTTTGGGTCTACTATACATGTGCACAGTGAGCTCTTCAGAATCATGTTCCGTGCTCTCTTGAAGAGTGTTCTTTGTATTTCTTAGTTCTCCAAGTATAAAGCAAATTCTCCCCTGATTGGGGGAGGGGGCCCTCAGTGGGTACAGGGACCCAATCGGTTGTCGACTCTACTCTCTCTCTACCCTCATCACCTTTCTCTCTCTATGGTAAACAACGCTCATTCCTCGCTAAAGGATTAAAGAAGGTCTTGTTGTGAATTACACGATCAGATAACCATTGCATGTTACATTGGTATCAGAGCTTCGGTCTGTATCCAGCTTGACTACCGCGAGTGTACGGTTGTGCTGAGATCGGGAAAGGACACACAATCAAGCGCCATGGAAGGGTCAGGAAAAGATTTCAACCGCGAAGACTTTGAAGAGGAGAAAGACTACCAACAAGATACGCTTCCGCCAAATGCTCAAGAAGTGATGGCGAACCTTCTAGAGTAGAATTGGTGCTTCAGCAACTGGAAGAACATTCATCCCAGCTGGAAGAAAGCAGAGGACAGTTGGACCAGACAAAATAACGTCTGGAGGAAAAAGAAGGAGAAAAGCGGCTGGAAGAAAGAGGAACCACAAATTTTGAAAAATTGCTTTTGTTGATGCGTGAGGAACGCAAAAATGAGGAGGCACTGAGACGTGCAGAGCTCGCCCAGGCAGAGAGGGAACAAAAGCTAGATCGAGAGGCGATGCTTCTCCAACACAAACAAATGTTAGCCGCTATGCAGGCAAGTTTGAGCGCAGCAGCCATCTCCGCCACAGCTTCACCATCGACAAAGGTAACACTACTCACTCGGTCCACTCCAAATTTTGTTAAGTATGATGGTAAGTGTGACCATTCAGCAATTTTACAATTTACTCATCAGTTTATAGCTCATTTTCCATTAGCACGGATTCAAGATGAGCAAGATAAAGTTCACCTTGCAGCCCCTCATCTTACAGGTGAGGCGGTGACTTGGTGGCAGCATTGGGCTAGTAAGCATACTGACCTAAAAACGTTTAAGACGAATTTCGTTTGGGAAACGTTTGTGGCCAACCTCAAAGCCCGTTTTCTCCCACCCCAATATATGCTTAACCTAAAGGATGAGTTCGCTCGTCTCTCCCAGAATGGTTTGCCTGTGTTGACATACAGTAATAAGGTCATCACACTGGCGCAACAGTTGGGCATAACGGAGAGCGCCAAGATGAAGCAATTCATTCGAGGTTTGGACACGAACATACATTTTACCATTCGGAACTTCGACCCGTCGGATTACGAGCGGACGTTGACTCTCGCACAGAATCAGGAGATGATGTTGAACGGGGGAAAGCCCAAGCAGGTCCAAAAAGATTCCAAAGCCCCGCAGCAGTCAAACAACACAACGGGTAAGATCAGAAGAAGGATAATCATTTCCAAAAGAAAGACGGCCAGGCTTCTGGTCAAAAGGAGGAGTCCACACAGCCCGACGAGCAGAAGCGGTACCACCAAGAACATCGCTGCTTTCATTGCCACCACATCGTTGGGCATGGCAAGAAGGATTGTCCGAAGTGGCTTGCCGAAAAGGTTGCGAAAGCACCTACTTCGTCCGTCGCCAATGTATTGGCTCTTCCAGTCCTGCCTCCCAGCTATGAATGCCGTCTTCCCTGCTTTGAACGCCGTTTCCATGGTAGTCTTTCAAGGTAAGAAGGAGCGCGACTTCTCAGATCAAAAGAAGGCGCTTATTCGAGCGTACGGCACAGCTAGTAGGCGTCAGTTTATTGTCTTGTTCGATATGCGGAGTTCAGAAGATGCCATCTCCCCTCAGCTTGCCAAGACAGTGGGGTGCACCTTGGTGCCTCAGGAGCTTGCAGTGGACGGGTTCACGCCCAGCTTGCGCACACACATCACGCATAAGGCCATCTAGTTCACTTTTTCAGTTCAGAAGGCCATGTTTACGCGCATATTGACTCCTTTGATGGGGTGCGACATGATCCTCGGGATTCAATGGTTCCATGAGCATGTTCCGACGCCTGATTGGCGGCAGGACACCTTCACAATTGTGGAAGGTTTACCTGAGCCCGCCGTGATACGCGGTGATCGAAGCATACCAGGGATTCCATTAATCTCTCATATTCAAGCAGGTCGCGCCGCCTGCAAGGGTGCCATGTGTGCACTTGTCTATGTCTAGTGCCAGATCTTTGCAGTTCAAGCCACTCCTTCGATGGGGCAAGCAATGGTGGATCTCCTCCAAGAGTTCAAAGACATCATGCTCCAGGACGATCTGCCACCCCAACTACCTCCCAACTGACCGAAAGACCATCGCATCGATCTACTTGTGGACTCGACATCTCCAAGTAAGTTCCCTTATCGACTTTTAAAGTCTATGGAGGGGGACTTAGAGCAGCAATTGTCTCAATTACTGCGCGCAGGGTTTATTAGACCTTCTTCTTCGCCTTTTGCTGCACCCATTCTATTTGTGGCAAAGAAGGATAAGTCCGCACGACTATGTGTTGACTACAGAGAACTCAACAAACTTACGGTAAGCAACAAGTTTCCTATGCCCCGCATCGAGTACATCTTGGAAAGACTCAATGGTGCAAGATTTTTTTCAAAGATTGACCTCAAGAGTGGCTACCATCAAGTCCGGATTTTTGAAGCCGACATCCCAAAGATAGCTTTTCGAACTGAGCGAGCTCATTACGAGTTCGTCGTCATGCCCTTTGGTCTGAAGAATGCACCACCAACATTCAACAAGATGATGTCTCGGGTATTCGCATAGTATATTGGGAAGTGTCTATTCATCTTTCTCGATGATATCCTTATCTTTTCCGCGACAACCGAGCAGCATATTAAGGATGTGCGATGTGCTCTATAGTTATTACGTGATAACCAGCTATATCTCAACGCAAAGAAAAGTGAATTCGGATTGCTGGAAATTCAATATTTGGGCTACGTCATTAGTGCTCAAGGGATTCGATTGGACCCTGAGAAGATCCAAGCTATCACAAGTTGAGTTGTCCCCACGACGACCCAGGAGATCCGATCCTTTGTGGGTTTGTGTCAAGCATACAGCTCGCACATGGAGGGTTTCTCAACATACGCAGCCCCTCTTACAGATTTACTCAAGGGGGTAAAGACACGCAGACAAAAAGTTCACGTCACATGCAAAGCTTTGTAGGCCTTCCACGACTTGTAACGGTTGGCCATGACAGCACCAGTTATGAAGATCGCCTCTTGGGATGATCCCATTTCTGGTAATCACAGACGCTAGCAATGTCACCATAGGGGCAATTTTACAGCAAGAAGATAGGCCCGTGGCATACTACAATAGAAAGCTTAACGATGCCGAAAAGAACTATTTAGTGTATGATAGAGAGCTCCTCGGTGTCATCCAGGCATTAAAACATTGGAAGCCTTTCTTATATGGACGGACCTTCACGGTGAAGACAGATCACCAAGCCCTTAAGTGGCTTCAGACAATGCCTAGTACGCAATGGAGTGATCGGCAGATATTCCAGCGGTTTGGGGGAATGATCGAGTACGTTCCTGGCAAAAACAACCCCGTTGCAAACGCTCTCACTCGGAAAGGTTCCATCCAGACCATTGAGCAGGCCACTATGCTCGAAATCAAAGAAAAGGATCTTGATAGCATGAAGGCACAGTACGCGGAGTTAGCAGAGTTTGGCACGCAGTCCCAGTTAGCCACGATGCTTGCCCTAGGCCAGTACTCATTAGAGGACGGTTGGCTTTTCTATAAGAAAAGGTTATGTGTACTCAGAGACAAACGACAGTTGCTTCTTCATGATGCCCATGATGCCCTTACTGGTGGTCACAGAGGTATCAACGAGACTTTAGAGAGGTTAGAGCGCTATTTCTATTGGCCAAAGATGCGGAAGGATGTATACGGCTATGTGCAGAATTGTCAAATATGCCAAAAGGTCAAGGCTTCCCACAAGAAAGCGGCAGGCTTACTTATGCCATTGCCAATCCCCGACGGTCCTTTCCAGGACATAGGTATGGATTTCGTGGGACCACTTTCAGCATCCGCAGGTACGCGTAATACTCAATGTCTTACTATTGTTTGTCGCTTTAGTAAATATTGTATGCTCATTCCGTGCAAACAAACGGCCAGCGGTGAAGATGTAGCTCGTTTGTTTATCAAGTATTGGTATCCCATTGGAGGGTTGCCAAAGACCATAACATTCGACAGGGACTCTAAGTTTACGTCTAACTTTTGGCGAGCCTTGTTTGATAATTTTAGTACTAAGCTGCAGATGTCCAGCGCTTTCCATCCGCAATCGAACGGCAAGACGGAAAAGTATAATGGTATGGCATTTGATATTTTGAAATCATATTGTCATGATGCTCAGGGAAAGTGGGAGCCGTTTCTTCCGCTTGTGTAGGCCATTCTGAACGATACCTATTCTTTGAGTATTGGTTGCACACCTTATGAAGCGGCGTTTGGACAGCGATTTACCTCACTCCTCACCCGGATGGTGTCTCCATCTCTTGAAGCCAACAAAACCACCGAATCCATGGCAGAGATTACGAAGTCCGTGAAAAGCCGCATCGCCAAAGCTCAAGCATCGTATACACGCCAAGCTAATAAATCCAGACGAGATGTCCAGTATAAAGAGGGTCAATGGGTGTATTTATATAGTTCCCAGATAGGAGATTTTGTCGTATGCTGTGACCCCTTGTGAGCCCTTGTCCAGGGACAGTCAAGCACAAGCTACGTAGGTCAGTCTCTCAGCCTTAGGTCAAGTCAGTAGTCAGTTCTTGTTCACTAGTACCCACTGGAGAATAGTAGATTAAGTGGTTCCATCTTATAGTTTAGGTCTTAGCCTAGGTTAGGAGTCCCTTTAGGGTCCCAAAGGCTGGACAGGTAAGCAGGGAAGGCAGCCTGCAAAGGCTGCCCAAAAACTCCCCTGGCAAATGAGCCAGGGAGGGCTTTTTATAGGCTGGTTGTAGGCCAGCCAGTCTCTAAAACAGACTGAGTCGGTTTGTTTACAGACTAGTCCAGCCCTATAAAAGGGCCCCTTGGCTGCCCTGTTTTCTCATTCAGTTTGCTCCTGCCTTCAGTTCTCCTACAGCTCCACTTCAGCCTCCTGTGCAGCCCCTAAGATCCTCAAATCCGGCCCTGCTCTAGCCTCAGTCCCTTGGCCATCAGTTCAGCCTGATCTGAAGGTGACCACGCAGCACAACAGTCGGAGGTTTGGACCAGCAAACGGAGAGAGGTTTGGACACTGTTTCCTAAGCTTTCTCAGCTCTCTTTTACAGTTTACACAGTTCACTCTCAACTCTATATTTCAGTCCTCTCTCAGTTCTCTCATAGGATCTATCACTTCTAGTTTTCACTCTCTAACTCACACAGTAACCCTGCATTCCGGTAGACAGCACAAGCCTTTTCCTTGCCTTGCAGAAGCGTCCTACATCGTCAGTGTGGACAGCATCAAGGTCTCAGTATTGGTCGGTGTTGCCTCTCAAGTCTTTGGGTCTGCTATACGTGTGCACAGTGAGCTCTTCAGAAGCGTGTTCCGTACTCTCTTGAAGAGTGTTCTTTGTATTTCTCAGTTCTCCAAGTATAAAGCAAATTCTCCCCTAATTGGGGGAGGGGGCTGTTAGTGGGTACAGGGACCCAATCGGTTGTCGACTCTACTCTCTCTCTACCCTCATCACCTTTCTCTCTCTATGGTAAACAGCACTCATTCCTCGCTGAAGGTTTAAAGAAGGTCTTGCTGTGAATTACACGATCAGATAACCGTTGCATGATACATATTCAGCCATGTCTTCGAAGAAGATGGAACTCAAAAAAGGGGGTACCTGTAAGGTGATAAAAGAGAAAAAACAGTCTCGAAAAATAGCCCACAAAGAAGAAGGAGAGAGTGTATTTGCAAGGAGAAGAAGGAGAAAGAGATATTGAGGAATTTAGAGAGAAGAAAATACAAGTTCTGGAGGAGGAAAAGAGAAAAGACTAGGAAAAGATCCAAGATGAACTATAAATCAGAGAAAAAAGCGAGGTTCTGGCGATGGAAAGAGTACACAAGACCCACGAACCAAAAAGGAGAGAAAGGGGAAAGAGAAAACCCTCAGAACCAGCATGTAGCAGTAGCCTGTAAGCAAACCTGTACAAACAACAACCCAGATGCAAGGAATCAGCCAACAGCAGTAGCCTGAACAGGGCGGAACAGACCGTACAGGTCTGTACACCTGTACGGAACTGTGGCGGGACTGTACGGCAGGGATTCAAGACCCCAGAGAGCTGGTTATGGACGCTGATTTGGAACAGCAGGTATCTGAAGCAGACGGGCTCATCTGAAGAGGCTAAGGAGCTGATGGGAGGGCTGGAGCCAGGGCTGCAGGTTCTCTCCTCTCTCTCACACACACACACTAGTACACACACACACACACCCACTCTAGGACACACTCACTGAGTACCACACACACACACACACACACACACACACACACACACACACATATTTTTTTAGTAATATCCAGTGATGTATTTATATGCTCATAAATTTACAAGATGGGAAGTCTCCAAAAAGGAGAGTATCCCAAAGATCAGAAACATAAAAAGAAAAGCTCTATGCAAGAAGCATCTATATCACCCTCATGGCAGGCATCATATAAGGATTGCCGCAATGAGGCTCGGAAATCAGTCGACCCAAGTATGCCAAATTATGCTTACTCCAGATTGTCCAAAGAGCCCAATATCTCACCCAAGAAAGAAATAGTGAGTATTGAGACAAAGACCTCATAAATCTGCCAAATAGCCAAAAATGTTTCCCAAATCTGTGACTCGGGAAACGGAGCCGAAGATGATCTGAAATTCTCCCTAGGAGGTTCATGGAACACGGGCAGTGCCAAAGCAAATGAGGGACAGTCTCTGAAGGAGCCTGACATCTTAAACATGTGGATAGTGCAATGCGACGTTTGGCAAGTGTGACTCCCACTGGCAATGTTCCTGTCATGCATCTCCAAAGAAAAACTCTCTGTTTCAAAGGCATTTTACACTTCCATAATATCCGGAGATTCTTCCGCCACCATGAGAGGGGCTTCCTGATATGCCACAGAGTATTAGCATATTGCTGAATCCATGGAGCAGGCTGAAGGAGCCTGTAGGCTTTGATGGAGGTCAGGGCAGGCAGAGGAACAGGATGAGAGCATGTAGCAAAGGGTTGCCATTGCCAATACATAAGCCTGTCTGTGTCAGCCACAAGGGGAACAGGTAGAAAAGGATGTAAGAAATCAGCAATTTTCTTCCATATCAACCTATGGTGCATTCCCAATGCATAGGAAGCAGTGGCCTGAGAAAAGGATAAGACATAGCTCTGATTGTCTACCACATCATGTATATATCTAATTCCCAATTTCATGAGATTGTATGCCCAAACAGGTTCCTGTAAAGCAAGTGGAATGTCAAAGATGGCACTCCAATGAATACTTTCTTTCCTCATTGAGTTTGTCCCCGAGCAATTGTCAGGAGCCCATTTGACCTTAGAAAGTACTTCTTTCCAGTCAAGTTTCCAGTCAAGTATCAGAGCATTAGAGAAAGGACAGCTAGGTATCTTCCCTACGAATCTCCCAATGACAACCTCCCAATGATCTGTAGTCCAATGACCATAAGCAGAAGTCCTCATGTTGACACACATGGATGCTATCATACAAGTCCATGGCTGTTGTTGGCGGAAAAAAGTTTGGAGCATAGTCGCCTTTCTTGCAAGTACATGATATCTTATATTGAGGATATTTAGTCCACCATGCATCCTATGAGAGCACACCATTTCCATCTTCATCAGTCTCAATGAAGGCTGAAATATCTCTAGAGGACCAATGCAGCAAAGGCAAAAAGAACTGGACATAGGACATTACAATGGACTGTACTATTCTGAGCCTGACATGAAGTGGCCAAGTAGAAATTTTCCAGTATTGCAGTTTATGTTGAAGTCTTTGGAAGATCCATTTTAACTGCTGCTTCCTGGTGATGTGCCATCCTATAGGATATCCCAAATGTTTGACTACATCTTTGGAATGCACCACCTGACCTGGCCAAAGAATAGAATGCCAATCACATTGTTTCAGGGGAAGCAATTTAGATTTGTCAAAATTGACATGCAATCCCGCTGCCAATCCATACAATGATAGAGTGATCATAAGCATGTGAACTTCCCGGGGAGAATTCTGTGGCATAAAGAAGGAATCATCGGCATATGCTTGTGCCAAAAAAGATGCAGCCCCAGGAATTTTAAGACCAGTCATCTGTCTTGTATTTATAAGATGATCAAGATACATTAGGAGGGGATGGGTCGCAATGGCATAGAAGAGAGCACTAAGAGGGCAGCCCTGTCTAACTGATCTATCCAATGTCCATGACCGAGATAGATGACCCCCAAGAATGCACTGAGAAGTAGAGCCAGAATAAAGCCAATAAACTGCATTTGCTATCTTTGGACCAAAGCCCAACTTTGTCATGATTTGAGATATAAAATCCCATTGAACAGTGTCAAATGCCTTAGCAATATCTACCTGCAATATGAGTACATCTTGATGCGAGTACTTAGCATATTCAATTGCAGTCAATGCATTGGAGATATTGTCATGGATTTGTCTTCTCGGCACAAACCCATACTGATGAGGATGAAGGCCCGCATTCAGTATCCCGTAAAGCCTATACACAATCATTTTGGCAATGAGTTTGTAAACTACAGGCATCAAAGTAATAGGCCTCCAATCTGACATATGGTCACACAGATGTTTTTTGGGCGCAAGTTTGACTATGCCATGCTTCCAAGAGTGCAGCAACTGATTTTCTTGCCAGGCAACATTGATCATTTGCAAAAGGACATCTTTCAAATCATCCCAAAAAGAAATATAAAATTCCACCGTAAGGCCATCCCAGCCAGGGGACTTGTATTTGCCGAGGTGGAACAAGGCATTATCAAGTTCTGTATCAGTAAAAGGTCTCTCCAAGGTAAGAGCATTATCCATTTCCACTATTTCAGAAACATATTGGAGGAATTCAGTCCTCGCATCAGTCATTTGATTTGATGGGGAACCAGGAGCAGAGAATAATTTCTGGAAATAATTTTGGCATTCATCTTGGAGATTAGAGAAAGAGTGCGTCCAAGAGCCATCTAGCTTCCTTACCCTTAGACATGAGTTTTTCTTTCGAGTGGCATGCAGGCCCTGGAAAAAGGCTTTTGATGAGCAGCCCTTATCCATGAGGGGCTTCATTCTTGCTCTAATCTGCCATTTGTGCAATTTCCTCTCAGTCAATTTAATCCGAGCATGTGAAAGGGAATCATTTTTTGATTCAGAGAGAGGCCTTAAATGTGAAAATTCAGTCAATTGTTGTGCTGTCCTTTTTGCCCATTTAACCTCATTCCTCCATTTAGTCATATGCCAGTTCCCATACTCCCTGATGACATTTTGTATACGAGAGACAAAGCTGTCCCAAGCATAATCCATGTCCTCCTAGGCATGCAAAGGCAAGGGATGAATTGCAAGTCTGATCATTTGCTGGAAATAGCGATGTCGGAAATAAGCCTGATTGACATGCAATAATCTACTGGAGAGGGGTGGCAAATCATCCAGTGGCATACCAAGGTGCAGATTCATCCATAATGGGGCATGATCTGACAAGCCCAATGAGAAATCTACGAGGAAATGAGGGCTAAAATCTGCATATTGTTGTGGGTAAAACAAATACCATCTGTCAAGCCTTGCCCAGTATGTGGTAAGTGCATTATGATGAAAAGTATATCCAGGCACTAACCCTTGGAGAAGCAGCCATAAATCTTCAGCCTGCACAGAAAGAAGCATGCTATCCCATTTCTGCCTTTCCAATGATAGCATATGAGATCTTGAAGTGGTGTTATCTCTTGGCAGAGGGGAATTATTAAAATCTCCACAAATGAATGCATTAGATCTCCATGGATATTTGCTTAAAGAATCCCATAAAGAAGCTCTCAAGGCAGAGGTCTGGGAGGCATAGACTGATGCAAACTCAAGAATATCACCATTGATATTACATTGTATGACCATCCATCTGCCACTGCTGTCATTGAAGGCTAACTGAGGCTCCAGCTCATGTCTAACCATTATGCATACCCCTGAGTAGGTAGTGGTACCAGCATAGTATATGTCATAACCGCCAAAATAATCATGATGACCAACCTTAGAGTGTTGATTATGCTCTTGCAAACAAACAATATCTGGCTGCATTTTATATACATAATTCCATAAAAGCCTCCACTCTGAGACATTGCAGAGGCTTTGTACATTGTATGTAAAGCATTTAAGTGTTTGATGCATGAAAGAGGTATATACAGTAAAGTATAAGTATAGAACAAGATGTCAGAGAGGCAAAGCCTTTGCCTGCATGGGCTGCATTTCTCATGATCCATGAAAGAAATAGCATTCTCCCCTTCTTCAGAGTCACATATGGGGATGCCCTTCTTTAAAACCCCCACCCAATTTTGAAGGACAGGAGCTGAAGTGGAAGCCTGTCCTGGTGAGGGTGAAGAAGCATCCCATTGACGAGATTGAAAGGGGCATTGCTTCAATACAACCACCTTCTTAGGCTGTTGAAAACCATCCTGATCAGTTCCCGCAGATTCCTTTATCTTCTCTTTTTCTTTTTCTTTTCCTTTTCCAGCAAGTGATTGCACCTGATTAATTGGTTTGGCATTCTTTGCTCCATTTCTATTTGCTGTCTTAGCTTGCAAATTCTCATTCTTTTCCCGTGTTTGGGGCGGCAAGGCATTAGGAGGGGGTTGATGCAGAACCATTGGGCATTCAGAGGCTAGATGCCCAAACTTGTGGCAGGCAAAACAAGCTCCTGCAAACACACCCCATTTCAATTCAAAATACTTTTTTCCCAATTGCACTCCCTCAACTTCCACTGCAATAGAAGGAGGGGTAGGTGTATCAGTGTCCCAGAGAATGCAGAACCTGTTACGGTCCTGTAGGGCGTGGAGGACAAATGACCTGTCCCAAAGAAGCAGCCAGGCCAGGCAATTCTTCATGCATATAATCTGGGAAGTCAACAACCTTAACCCATACAAGACAATGATGTCGTATAAGACTGTCTGAGGGGGGGGGTCCTAACACTTCCGGAAGTATTACCGGAGGCCTAGGGCCACTGGTGCGAGAAGCGAGTAAGACATGCCATAAGTGTCACTAATGGTACGTAGGCGAGTGCTTGTCGATGGTGTCAACTATGTGCAAGCGGTAGATGGTGTCAACTATGTGCAAGCGGTACAAGTGCTGAAGTGATGTGAGCAAGAAGAAGACCAAAGCGGAACATCATGAAAGCCAACCCTCAACATGAACGGCAAAGAACTTCAACCACATAACACAGGTCCGTTGTACGAGGTGAAGGGAGAGGAGGGGAGGAGAACACAACGGAAAGAGATTTTAGAGTAGCGAGCAGAGATGGGGAGTAGCATAACTCATTAGAAAGCAAGATGATTGATACACCCCCAGAAGATACACACGAGGCAAGCTCTTGACTCTAGCCTCTCACTCCTTCACTCACGCCTCTCGCCCCTGCCAGAATGTCCCTCCCCCTTTCCCCTTTCCCCCTCTTCACCTTCTCCTCCTCTGCTCCACCTCCCGCTGCCAATCTCCTCTCCTTCTTCCTATTGGATGTCTTCTTGCACTCTTAGCCATCCTTAGCCATTCCACCGTTTGTGGGCCGCTCTGTCCTTGATGGCTTCCGCAACACTCCAGCCTGTTCTGGGTCAATGAATCCCGTGCTCCATGTGTTCTCCTGTCTATTCCATGCGCTCCTGACACTAGTTGGTTGCGAGGGTTGGTGCACCACCTATACCTCTTAACTATTGGACTGCTTCCCATGTGCACCAACAGGTGTATCCCGTGTACCATTGCGCCAGTACTTCCCTCTGATCGACTTTGACCATGGTGAGTCGAGGTTGAGGTTTGGCACTTTTCAGTCATGTATGGCTTCCGTCATACCCAAGTCATGTCCAGGTCAAGTCATGTTCAAGTCATGTCCATGTCAAGTCATGTCCAAGTCTGTTCCAGAGTGACCAAGATGTGAACATATGTGAACACGCTGCGACTAGGTATGACCAAGGTCTAACAACTTGGCATGTTGCTGAGGTGACCATGACGTGACCCAGGTGTGACTCTTGGTGGGTCGCCATAAACTTTGAGTACAACAAATCCCCCGCCACTATCATTCACCGTCCCGGTGAATGACTAAGGATCTGTGTGAGAGAAAGTTAAGTATAAATTACAAATAAGAAAGTGACCTTGTGGTTGACATCCCAAAACTGAAAAGAAAGGGCTCATGGCCTTAGAACTGTAAAACTGAAAAAAAAAACTGGCTCATGGCCATACAACTCCAAAATTCCTTATTTACATGAGAATTGCAGAATCCAAATGTACAGAGCTCGCAAAAAGAAATGCCGAACTAAAAGATCCAGGAGCTACTGCTTGCTGGATGAAGGTCAGGGAGGGGGAGGGGGTGGGCGTGGTGGGTGTGCTGATGTTTCGGGGCTGGTCCTTGCCTCTTCCTCGACTGTGTCCATGAGGTTGCGGATGTCCTCGTATTTGGATTTATATTTGTGGTAGCCAGACCTGTAATGATCACATCGAGATTTGAGAGCAGCATTTTCAGCTTGCAGCCCATGGAAGTCGTCCTGCAACTTGGAATGTGAAACTTGGAGATGGTCTAGCTCCTCGAGAATCTGCTTCATCCGACTCTGCACCATCTCCACCTGTTGATCCACAGTATGCTTATCCTCTGCCAGTGAGGTGTATCTGTCCTGTAGGGCTGCAAGCTCCCTCTAGATCTCAGCCTGTTGGGCTGAATGATTGTCCTCCAAAACTTTCTTGATGGCTGTCCACTCTGCCTCCTTCACTGCAAGACATTGCTAAAACTCGTCCTGCTGAGTTTTCCACGCAGCCTCCCTTGCCTGTAGAGTTGCTCCCCACTCCGCTTCTTTCACCTGCAATGTTGTATCCCATTCTTTATGCATGCTGGCTACCTGCTTCTCATGTTCCAAGCGGAGGTGTTGCTTCTATGACAGAAGCTTGCAAACCTGACCTGTAGTATTAAAGAGGGAGGCACCCATCTGAATGAAGCTGTCATCTATAATGCGCTGAGCCATATGAAGGGATCTTTTAGCCCATGCATACCTGTCCCGATAGGTCATTCGGTCAGCCATGTCAATGAGTTCGCCATATTCCTCGAAGGCTGCTTTCATCCCCTCTTGCTCTGGGTACTCGAGAGCTGCCACTGGAGCCAATGTGTCGATGTCTAGGTAACAGCTTGGAGCTTGGGATACTTTCTTGTTGGAAGCGATTGTCTCTTGCAAGGGAAGTGTGAAAATTTGGTCCAGGTCCTCCTCCTCCATGGAAACAGGAGACCGCTTTCGCTTTAATGCATACAGCAGCCGTTTGTGTTCATGGCTCCGTTCCTCTATCTGGGCCTCATGGGTGAATAGATCTCCTGAGGAGGATGCGAAGTAGGTGGAGGACAATCAGCTTGAAAAGGTATCTTATTCCCAGCAAAAATAACCTCGCCAGGTCGAGTTTCCAGTAGGTCCTTTTCAGCAGCCTTCATACTTGGTTCAGGGGTCAGTCGTCGAGACACCCGGGGTGGTGTCTTCGCGTCACCAGTGGCTCCCAAAGTAAGATTCAAGTTCAATAACATATGTCGCTCTGATGCCTCTCCATCAAGAGATCCCAAGGCAGAGGTCCCTGCTGCCATAACTTCTATCGATGGATCCCCCTGAGTTGGGGGGCCAATGTGCGTATCTTTGCACCCTACTGACCCTGATGAGATGATCGGAGGGGGAATGTTCATGACTGCGGGGAAGGTAAGTGGTAATGTCATGTCATGGTGGGTGAGACCTAAGGAGGGCAGGGGAGTGACCGGAAGAACATCATCAGGGAAATTAAAATCTGCCTCGAAGAGGATGGATGGAGAGGCGACTCCTACATGAGCAACGGATGACAAAGCTCCAGAGGCTGGCCCAAGAGGGGATGGCTCAGAAACCTGTGCTGCAGATGTGGGTGGAGCAAGAGTGGGTATGGAGACTGGAGAGGAAGAGAGGACAAAGACTGATACAACAGAGGCCGAGGATGCTGGGGCCGCACTAAGAGCCAGTGGAGCTGATCTCAAGTGGGGGATCATAGGGGCGGAAGGTGGGCGGTGAGGAGAAGATGAAGTATGTGAAGGTGGAGGAAAAAGTGCAGGCATTGCAGCCCGCCACTGGTGCAAGATGTAGGTGAGGTGAGGTCCCCAAGTACATGTGTGTGCCTCTGCGTGTGCGATTTCGAACAGTGGCCCGGAATGTTGAATAAAAGAGGGATGCAAAATCATACTGAGTGATGGTGAAGAGAGCATTGAGAGCAGGACGGATACCTTTCGTGATGTAGTAATGCCCGGGTGTGAATAGAAAGCGAGTGAAGAAGTAGCGTGTGATCACTGCTTCTCTGCTTCCACCTTCCAAAACCTTTTCACAATCATATCCCCTCCTGTTGGGTGTGCACTGTGAGAGGAATGAAAGGAGATGTGGTGAATCGTCAGAAGGAGGCCGAATAGGGAGAGCAGGGATCCCCATGTACTGTGAGACCAAATTGGGTGTGAGAAGCTGCCTGGAGCGCATGAACTCAAAAGTGTATGTGACAGAGTCATAAGATCTGATGAATCCTGTACATAGTTCCACATCCACAGGAGGGAAGATGGCCTCGTCGAACTCAGTTAGAGACAGGGTCTGGATCTCGGAAGATGTCAACACCGAGGATAGTTTGAGGTTTGGATCAAGAAGAGGTTTAAACATAACCCGAATGTGGGAGAGAGGAGGGGTGGTTATCGAAGGGCTTTGTATCTCTGTTGGCCCACCCGACCCTTCTGAATGTGGTCTCCGTGCAGAGGGGGTGTAATCTGAGCCCCCATGGTCGGAAGAAGAGGCACTGGAGCTCTGAGAGTGGAAAAGAACCCCCCGCTGCTGTCTTGATTGCGGTGGCTCTCCATCCAAGATGATAGTGATGTCTGGACCAAGATGGGGATGCATCACTGATGAATTCGGCCCTGCTAATGAAGTTGGCCCTACCGATGAAGTTGGCCTTGCTGATGAAGTTAGCTCTGCTGATGAAGTCGGCCTAGCTGATGTAGTCGGCCCTGCTGTAGAGGCTGTAGGCATGGGTGAGGTCATGTGCACTACAAAGGCTGCCTGAGACGTCATGGCGGTATAGAAAGGGGTGAAGAGCTTATCTCTAGGCAACCGTGGCTTATACTTGGGCTTCTTCTCGAGCATGAAGAAGAAACAAGAGGTGAAGTAGAAGCTGATGATGAAGCAGGAAGGGGAGCTGATGACGAAGCAGGAAGGTGAGTGATGACGAGGCAAGAAAGGAAGCAGGAAGGGAAGGGGAGCTGATGACAAGGCAAGAAGGAAAGGAAAGGAAGGGGCGCTGATGACGAGGCAAGAATGGAAGCAGGAAAGGAAGGGGAGCTGATGACGAGGCAAGAATGGAAGTTGGAAAGGAAGGGGAGCTGATGTCGAAGCAGGAGGTGAGCTGATGACGAGGCTAGAAAGGAAGCAGGAAAGGAAGGGGGAGCTGATGACGAAGTAGAAGGTGAGATGATGAGAGGAAGGGGAGCTGAAGCAGGAAGGTGAGCTGATGACGAGGAAGGTGAGCTGATGACGAGGAAGGGGAGCTGCTGTCGAGGTGTTGGCAAGGCCTGCTGAGAGAGAACGAGAGAGTGGGGCGGTGATAACAAGAGGGGGAGCTGATGGCGATGAGAAGGGGAGCTGATGGAGAAGCATGGAGTAGAGCAGAGAAGGGCAGATCAGAAGAAGGAGCTGAGTTCGAGAGGACAGCAAGGTGGCAATTGACCCTCCCAGGCTGCCCACAAGGAAGAGGCGATTTGCTGCAGGCTGCCAGGGAAAGTGAGGCGCGACTGGAAGAAGGGCTGCCGGGAGAGATGCGATCAAAGAGAGGGTGCTGCTGGGAGTGATGCGATCCAAGAAGAGGGTGCGAGATGGTGGGCTGCAAGGAGATTGCGCTGCAGAGATTTCGTTGATGGAGGGAGCTGCTGCAGGGAAATTTGTTGATGGAGGGAGGGCTGTTATCGTTGATGGAGGGGGGCTGCAGGAGAATTCGCTGATGGAGGGGAGGGGGGGCTGCTATCGTTGATGGAAGGGGGCTGCAAGAGAATTCGCTGATGGAGGCAGGGGGGGCTCCTATCGTTGATGGAAGGGGGCTGCAGGAGAATTCACTGATGGAGGGAGAGGAGGCTGCTATCGTTGATGGAAGGGGGCTGCAGGAGAATTCACTGATGGAGGGAGGGAGCTGCGTATGGTTTCGTTGGAGGGGGGGGACAGCCACAAATACACAACCAAAGAGAGCCAAATTTAGGAAGGTAAGCCAAAAATAGCATGAGTGGGCTGTAAGATGCGATGGATGAGCTGATCCCAAGGATCCACGCTGAGTTTAGCCAAATGCTAAATATAGCACTGGTCGGAATTGGGAGGTGAGATGAAGGACCTACGCTGAATTTGGTGGCTAAATATAGCCCTGGTGGGAGGTGGTAGGTGAGAAAAAAAGTGGTGTGGGCAAGAGGAAATATTTGAATGAAAACGGTGGGAAAATCTGAATTTGAATTTTATTTTCTCCTGTATAGGCCAGAGGACGAGTGTGTCATAGGGGTGAATGAGGCTGAAGGAGGGATGAACCAAGGGTGAACCAAGGATGAACAAGGGGTGACATTGGTGTGCCCATGGGTGACTGAGGGGTGAACAAGGAGCGGCAAGGAGTGACCTAGGGTGAACAGGGGAGGAACAAGGGGTGACATAGGGAGGAGCATGGGTGACACAGAGTGAGCTTGGGGAGGTGACATAGGAATGAACAAGGGTGAACTAGGAGTGAACAGGGGTGACCTGGAGGTGAACATAGCTAGGGCCACTGGTGCGAGAAGCGAGTAAGACATGCCATAAGTGTCACTGATGGTACATAGGCGAGTGCTTGTCGACGGTGTCAACTATGTGCAAGCGGTAGATGGTGTCAACTATGTGCAAGCGGTACAAGTGCTGAAGTGATGTGAGCAAGAAGAAGACCAAAGTGGAACAACATCATGAAAGCCAACCCTCGACATGAACGGCAAAGAACTTCAACCACATAACACAGGTCCGTTGTACGAGGTGAAGGGAGAGGAGGGGAGGAGAACACAACGGAAAGAGATTTTAGAGTAGCGAGCACAGATGGGGAGTAGCATAACTCATTAGAAAGCAAGATGATTGATACACCCCCAGAAGATACACACGAGGCGAGCTCTTGACTCTAGCCTCTCACTCCTTCACTCACGCCTCTCGCCCCTGCCAGAATGTCCCTCCCCCTTTCCCCTTTCCCCCTCTTCACCTTCTCCTCCTCCGCTCCACCCCCCGCTGCCAATCTCCTCTCCTTCTTCCTATTGGATGTCTTCTTGCACCCTTAGCCATCCTTAGCCATTCCACCGTTTGTGGGCCGCTCTGTCCTTGATGGCTTCCGCAACACTCCAGCCTGTTGTGGGTCAGTGAATCCCGTGCTCCATGTGTTCTCCTGTCTATTCCATGCGCTCCTGACACTAGTTGGTTGGGAGGGTTGGTGCACCACCTATACCCCTTAACTGTTGGACTGCTTCCCATGTGCACCAACAGGTGTATCCCGTGTACCATTGCGCCAGTATTTCCCTCTGATCGACTTTGACCATGGTGAGTCGAGGCTGAGGTTTGGCACTCTTCAGTCATGTATTGCTTCCGTCATACCCAAGTCATGTCCAAGTCTGTTCCAGAGTGACCAAGATGTGAACATATGTGAACACGCTGCGACTAGGTATGACCAAGGTCTAACAACTTGGCATGTTGCTGAGGTGACCATGACGTGACCCAGGTGTGACTCTTGGTGGGTCGCCATAAACTTTGAGTACAACAAAGACTTTGATAATCCTTGTTTGGGGACCAAGGCATAGCATGTACCATCTGCTTCCCGTAAAAGAGGGGAGAAAGCTCAAGTAGCCTCTGCTTGCACAAAGCATCTGATAAATGCACCTCATAAAAGCCTCTAGATGCAAAATAGACTCCCTCTACAAAGCATCCTCCAAGGATAGACTTGATCCACTGTGCAACATCACTGGCTGCTGGGATTCTTCTTGGAAAGAAAATTATTACCGCGGTTTGAGATAGCTTTCTGAGAGGATTCATGAGGGATGGCAATTTCAATTTGTATGTGACCTCTGGAACTGGTTTGCCCCATTCCTGTCGTGACTGCTGAAAATCATCCTTAAGTGTATCAAACACGTATTGAGCTTCCATAGTAAGTTCATCATCTTGTGATGCAGGCTGTGAAGGACGGTGCTTGGCATCTGCGGGTCTTTCTTTTCTAGCATATGTACAAACATCCGAACTTGAAGCCATGATTGAAATACGGCAAGGCAAGAAAGACGGTACGGAGAAATATAGAGTGAAAGATTAAACTAGATAGAGAACTGCACGGAAAAGCACATGAGGAAAACCTAGAAGTGTACGGAATAGACTGTACGGACAAGGATGGACTGTACGGAAATACCAAACGGGACTGTACAGAAAAGACTGTACGGACAAGGATGGACTGTACGGAAATACCAACGGGACTGTACGGAGAGGCTGATGGGGCACTGAAAAGACTGCACTGTACAGAGAGACTGACAAGACTGTATGGACGTACGGAAAGCAGACGTCAGCAAGGGATTCCGGCGATGCGGACAGGTACGGACCTGCGTGCAAATCTACGCAAAGGTAAGACGAACCTACCCTAGCTGCCTGTACGGCCTTACGGAAACCGTACGGCGACTGTACATGTGTACGGACAGAAGGGGGGCCTACAAGGAGTCCTTGGCGAGGCTGGAGAGCAGAGGCTGCACGGAATCTCACACACACACACACACTACACACCACCAAATGCTGACACACACACTACACACACACACACACACACACATTCGTGTATGTATATATGTATGTAAATATGTATATGTATGTATGTGTGTGTGTGTGTGTGTGTGTGTGTGTAATACACACACACACAGATTTTTCTTTTTTTGGGTGAAATATTTGTTACACAATGGCTTCCCCTGAATGGGGAGCTCAAAAGTACATTAGTTGAAGATCTCACTATATGACAAGTATACATTAAAGTCTATGTAATTGGTTTACAGACAGTCAAAAAAAGATTGCTGCAGAGAGCATCTGGAAAAAGGGAAAGTGAATAAGTAGGATTACCAAAGACTCTATTATTTCTATCCTTCTCCATTAACAAACCCAAATGAAGAACAACTCAAACCCCTATCTGCGTGGGTAAATCCCAAAAAGCCAGCAATGCTTCCCAAAGGTAGCAGTAGGAAATCTAGTTCTCAAAACGTTGCTAAAGAAGACCCAAGAAATCACAAGTGTGTGGACAATGCCAAAGGAGATGAGGCATAGATTCCCATGGAGCCAAACTTCAAACAGCTGGAGCAATATGTCTTTGTGCCAAGAGCTGCCCAGATGGAAGAATCCCCATTATCACCCGCCACAAGAAAACTTGTTGTCGAAGAGGAACTTTGGAAGTCCAAAGCTACTGCAATCTCTTCCTCCACCACTTTGTTGGGCGATTCATGCGCTAGAGTTGATTTGCCTTATTTGAAGCCCAAGGTGGGGGCAGCAAAACTTCATACAAGGAAGATACCGTAATGTGACATATCCTCAAGAGATGGGCTGATGAACCTAGGGAATGAAGAGTCCTATCTTCAAGCCTATATTGAAGCTCAAGTGGTGGTACTGGTAGAAAAGGCTGAAGCATGTGAGCAATCTTTTGTAATAGAAGAAGATAATGCATGCCTAAACCATATTGTCTGGCAGCCAAAGGAAAAGATATCATGGTACCATCATCATGAATCACATCAGCCACAGAGATCCCTTTGAAACTAATAAAGTAGGAACATCTGGATTCTTGCAAAGCCAACAGAGGGTCAAAGACCTTCGACCTGTGTAAACTTTCAACCCTTAAAGAAATTGCCATGCAAGGAGTCGCAGCCATGCCATTCCAAGTGGGAAAGGATATGCTTCCAATAAACAAACATTTTGGAGACCAAAGGACAGCCTTTGATCCTGCCATCAATATAGCCAAGAAGAAAATCCCACTGAGTTGGCTACCAATAACCAAAAGCAGAGGTGTTGATTTGCAAAAGCAAATAACGCATCATGGAAGCCCGAGGTTGATCTCCTGCAATAAATTGCAGCTTCATTTTCCCCTTATGAGCAAGGATATGCACGTGAATGTTGAGAATATTTAAACCCCCATGCATCTTTGGCAAAATGAGATGTTGCACTGAAGCAATCTCAAACTTTTCCGGCCATGTTTGGATCGCCAAAAAGTTTCCATAATGGCTGACATAAAGTATGTAAGATCTCCCTTGCCAAACATGATCCAAGGCAGGTAAAATTGAATGTATGCCACCAAAATAGCAATAACTATACTTAGGTGAACATGCAATGGCCAAGTTGCTATTTTCCTGTATTCAAGCTTTTTATCCAATTTTACAAGTACCCAGTCAGTTTGTTGGCGACGAGTAATCATCCAACCCAAAGGGTAACAAAGATGGCAAACTAACTGAGTAGGCGAGACAAATTTTCTGGCCATTTAGAATGCAATCCTAACCGATTAGACTTCTGAAAATTCACGTGCAATCCTCCGAGGCTGTTTTTGGCAAGCATTTCTGGTTGTTTGGGATATATCCTAAATGGCTAGATTTTGATTTGTTCTTTACTTGGGTTTGCTACTGAGCACTCTGGACTCTCTGGAAAGCTAGGAATCACAGAGTCTTTGGTGATCCAGTCTTTTCTACTTTTGTCTTTTTCTGTCGTCCCTTGCAGCAATCGCTCTTCGATTGTTTGCAAACTCACTGCATAGATTAGGATGTATATTTGTCCTACATGAAAATTTTCGCTTGATGTACTATTTTTGCTTACCAGTTTTTTCTTGCTAGCTATCTTGTAATATAAAGCACTCAAGGATTTCACTAAAAAGTATGTATATGTATACATATACATATACATATACATACATACATATATGTATATCTATGTACATATAAATATTCATATATATATGTGTGTGTACGCACACACGATTATCGTCCTTTGTGCGACAAATTACTTCTATGCTTTCGCCTTTTGTTCTGATTCCTCCTTTGGAACTCCAGGACCGGTTGGAAGATTGGACTTTGACTTCTCCAGGGTCCTCTTCTCATCCTTTGAGGCTATCTTAGATTACTGTACCTGCATTGTATAAAATCCTTTAGGCTCAACCTTGGGTTTCAGAGAGAGGTGATTCCGTTTGGCGAATGCATCGCCCAGCCAAGTGGTGGAGGAAAAGATTACAGCAACTTTGGGCCTGTAAAGTACCGCTTCGGCAACAGGTTTTCTTTTGGCGAGTTCTTTTGGGAGTGTTTCCATTTGGACAGCTATTAGCTCATCGACACATTGCTCGTGCAGTTTGCCACAGATGTTCTGCTTCTTCAGAGACTATGCCTCACTTGTTTTGGCGTTGTCTATGCTCTCATGAGTATTTTTATCTGCTTCGACAACGCCTGCGAGCGAGATTCCCATCTGTTCCATTCGGGAAGTTCTTCTAGCTATTTGGGTTTCATCCATCTAGACCGGAGGTTCATCTTTTCTTCGTTTGGGTTCGCTACTGGGCACTATGGACTTTGTGGACATATAGGAATTGTAAAGTCTTTGGTGATCCTACTTTCTCTCTGTTTGGCTTTTTTAGGCGTTCTCTGCAACAATCTTTCTTTGATTGCTTGTAGACCCGCTGCATAGATCATGAGGTCTTTTTGGCGTATACTGAAATTTTCAGTTGATGTAATTGTAGCACCTTATTTTGAGGTTGCTACTCATATAATATAATCAATCAAAGATTTCACCCAAAAAAAAAAGTGTACGCACACACACACACACACACACATATATGTTTATGTATGTATGTGCATGTTTATCCCCGAACTCATCCTCTAAAAACACAACACATAGTGCAGTTTCAACCTCATGATAGTCTCCGGGCTTTACGAGGTTAGTATTCCCTTAAGACCCTTTTTTGGAAAAGGGAGGGGAAAAGTAAGTTGTAAAGTAGAGGAGCTTGGTTCATGCAACAATTACCACAGCTAAGTTATGGAGACAAGGCATGTCAGATTTTGGGCAAGTTAAGGGATTTATTGCTGCAATGCTTCAGAGTGTAAGTTGAGTGAACACCTTAAGGTTCAAAAGGCTTGGAAGGTAAATTTTTTTAAATCTAGCATTGCTCTAAGGGTGAACACCAAACCTGTGATACATTTAATAATGGAAGACAGTTCACGCTTTGAAATCCTTGCAGTTTTGTATTGTATGTTAGAAGCGACATCATACGAGCCTTCATAGTACCTGCTCTCATGGTAACTGCCCACCCTATCAAGCTAGAGCTGGAACACAGTCACCACCAGAGTTCCCACCTAGCCCAAGCGTGTCCTCCCCTCTTTTCGTCCAAGTCCTCCCTCCCTCCATCTTCTTAAGCTCGTTGAAGTGGTTATTGAATTCTTTGCCCCCCGATCTCTTGCTCAACGATTTGATCGCTGGTTTGCTGCTCTTCAGGGACTCTAGTTGCTGCAATGTTTCAACTGCTTGCAGTGCTGGTTTATAGTTTCTCAGGATATTTATTGATCAATCCAATCCAGCCATGTTCAGGGACTCTTAGATGCTGCTGCATGTAGTTCTTGATTCATTGATGCTTGCCATGTGGTTGAGGCTGCGTGTTGGCATTGCACTACTCTTTCTCGGTTTTTTCCTGAATAGCTTTATAGAACGTCCGTGCTTCTCTCCCCAAGTTGCGCAGCTTCACATTTGTGCCACAGCTCCCTCTTCCACCAGTTTGGAATTTGGAATTGTGCGACAGCAGGTTGCAGAGGGCTGCATGTTGTGCTCAGTGAGTGTAGTTCCAATTAGCAACTTCACAATGGGTGGCAGCAGTAGAGTTACCACTTTCTGTAGTAGGCCTTTGTGTTACCCTGAGCTTAGTTAGAGTGTCTGCTTCATTAGGCGCTTCTTTGTTTCCTTCCTATTGGAGATGGAGCAGTTTCTTCAGTCTTCTGCATCAGTAGTGGATTTCATTCGCCTTTAGAGTCACTACTTGGTCATCAGCAAACAATAGAGCTTGTTTATTTATCTCTTTCTTTAATAGTTGCTATTAGGTGTCAACTCCTCTATATTCTTCTCGTAATGTCATGGCAATCTACCCTATCAGATTCTGTGTTTTTCCTCCCACCTTTGTAGGAAATCCCCCACCCCTCTGCCTCTTTCCTCTTCCACCCTCCCCCCCTTCTCTCTCTTCCTTTGTAGTGAGTTGCATGCTCCTTATTTTGTTAAAGTCAAGAAGTTTCTTTGCATCCTAGCGCTTTGGCAAGGGCAGCACGCTATCCTGTGCTACCAGGTTTCTACTCCTTTTTCTTTGAGATGAAATATAATTTTGCTTTTGGTTAAGCAGGCCCTCTTCCTTCAGAGCATGCATTTTTTTACTTTGGTGAGCTGATGGTTGCCAGGGTAATTCTGGTGGCCCACTTCTTAACCTCGATGGTCAAGTTATTGGCATCAATACAATGAAGGCTTTTGCTGCAGATGGTGTCAGTTTTGCAATACCAATAGACACAGCCATAAAAGTCATGGAGCAGCTGGAGAAACATGGGTTACGTCTTGTACTTCTTTTCTTTCTCACTAACTTTATGGGATACCTATGCATTATCTTTCTTCCTATTTTGAAGTACAGAATCAGTTTATGGCTATTGCCGTTTCTTCTTAGAAGGGACTGTAGAATGTTTTTGAACACATCATTTGAGACTAATTTGAAGTTTGTGGTGTATGGAATAACACAGAAGGGTTGTACGACCTTGGTTAGGAATTAAAATGCTTGAGTTGAATGAACATGTGGTTTCGCAACTGAAGGAGCAAGATCCAGCATTCCCTAATGTGACAGAAGGCGTGCTTGTGCCCCAGGTTCTCTCCTAAACTTGCTGTTTGGCTAGTCACAATAGATTTGTTGTTTTAGTCTTGCATTTGTGATTATTTCATGGCTTTGGGAGGGATGTTGCTGTTGCGGGTGTGAAAACAAAAGAATGCACACAAAAGAATGCAATTAGTGTCTTAAATGCTACTCTTATGCAGGTGATACCTGGATCTCCAGCAGAGCGTGCGGGGTTACGTGCTGGAGATGTCATTGTCCAATTCGATGGGATGCCCGTTAGCAAAGCCAGCCAGGTAAATTGATGCTAAATGCATGTGAAATGGAAGACGCGAATAAATTGCACTTGGCTGGGCTTCAGCTCTATAATGTATCCTTCTTTGGCTCAGCTGCATTTTTGAGACTGCAGTAACAAAATGAAGGATTGCATCATGTTGTACATGGAGAGGATGATCATTCTTATGAACATTTAGGATGCCATCGTGGATGAAAATACGGAGCCCAAAGGAAAGTGGAAGAACACAAGCTTCTAACCTCCAAGCACTTGAGGAGGAGATACAAGAAATACAAAGGAGCAAGTGAGGATGCTTGATCAAAGACTCTAGATGCTTTGCAACATGAAAAAGTAGATAAAAAAAGTCTAGAGGAATCACAGGAATCTCAAGGGCAAGTAACGCAAGATTCCAAAGAAAATGGAGGCCAACATGGATGCTAGTGTCGACTTTCTTTCTCCCTCACCTCTCGTTGACTTGTGAAACCGATGCTTTCAAAGACACAGTGCCAGTGCTTTGTGAAGATGCTCTCTTTTGAACTCACGGGATTGCCAGCTACATGCGCCTACTTGGTGCAAGCTTCGGATGTCAAGAAGAACTAACGGATGCTACGTGGATGAAACTGTATGAAGATGGGTAAAAGAGTGTAACCGAAAGGATGAGCAAAGCACCAAGCACAACTCTATATTTATCAAGTAAAGGGGCCTCGGCACATTACAAAATGCTGCAACTGCAAAATAGTCCCGTTCGACAGTGCTGGTGTTCGCCTCGATCTAAGTTTCAGACCTCTATCAGAGCAATAGGGCTCAATTCTCAAAGAGCTATTGAATAATAGAGTAAGCTCGTTCTACTCCGCACTCGACTCTTAAATAGACTAGACGGTTTGGTGAACTAACTTCCTAAAATCTGTTCGGAATGTACTACAATCGCAGGCGCGGGTTGGACCGCCTGTTGTACTTCCCGTTGTGTCGCCTCGGGCTGCTCGGACGCTCGCCACTTGGCCCTAACAAGTACTATTGGATAGATGCGATACTTTTCAAGCAATAGAATAATAACTAGTTCGAGGCGTGTGCAAAGTTTTGTGCCCATCGCGGTGGACAAAACTTCGGCAATAATCGACAATGCTTCGAAAAACTGAAGGCGAAGCTGGGGTGTTCCAGGTGACGAGGATCCTATTGAAGAAGCGCATGGGCTAGGCACAGCCTAGGATGGGCGAGGCTCTGATTTCAACATCAATAAGGTACAGGCAGTGGACTGTCATCAGATGCAAGTGCCAGGCTGGCAGTGGACTATGTGCATGCCTGCTTTGTCCCTTGGCTGGTGGCAGCCTTGGAGCCTGTTGTCTTTATGGACACTGTTGGGGTGCGTACATTCGACGGGGTCTACATGGCAGACCAATGACCTCCTTGTTCCGAAGGGTAGTAGTCCACAACAACGTGGCCTTTTGCATGGGTGCTCAAGTGCATTTGCATTAGTTGCTCAATCTACTCAAGGGTGCGTAACCGGTTCCCGGTGGCAGGAACAAGGCTTGATTAGAAGGGGTTGGGGCTTGGCTCGTGAAGATTCACCACCTACCAATTGCCGGGCGTGTTGCTTGGTCCACTGGCTGCTTGGGAAGCCTTGCCTTTGTCCTTGTTCGGCGACTACTCGGTGGTAGTCTTGCCTTTTTGCTACTGTTGCTTGGTGGCAATCTCGTTTGTTGGTTGCCCTTGCCTTGCGATAGGCTCTGTGGTTGGTCGTCTAGATGTCACTTCTTGTTCGCCTTCTTCTTTCTAAGGTTACCCCTGCAGAGGCTTGGTAGGTGCATAGGAAGGTGAACGGGACCGGGGAGGATTGGGCCGGCGTTGCGGACTGGGTTAACGTCTCGGATTGGGCTGCATAACAGTAGGCTCCTTGTAGATGAGTGTCTCTATGTTAAACGGATCTGGCAGTGGAGACAATTGAGCAGGCCCTGGGATTGGCTTAACAACTAGCAGATTAGGAGGAGTAAATGTAGGTGGATTCTTTGTCGCTGTAGCTACTGGCAATACTGGCACAGGAGGTAGAGGGTAAACGGGAAGGGGATGAGCAAACATTTATGTAGGGAGAGCAGGCCAAGGGACTTGACCAGAAGCAAGGCAATACCGTAGCATGCAGAGTTGAGGAACCAATTTGCAATGAGCTTGTTCTTTCACAATCTTTGCATCATCTGTGCTTCAAAACTTTCGACAATACTCTTCGAAGGATTCCTCCTTCCTCTCGGGAAGAGATTGATAGGCAACCCATCATGTGGAATGACAGTATTTTAGATGATCATGGCAGACCACTGGGTGCCTCACTCTACATGCAGTGGTCCAGGTGGGAGAGGGGACCTGCATCTTCTATGGGGTCTTGGAAAGCTTTCTGCAGGCTTCCAGAGGAGACCAAATCAAGGTTGACAGGACATCTCAGAGGGAGTGCAGGGAGGATCTTGCAGATTGAGGCAGCCCTTCTAGAGGTTTGGGTAGATCACAGATGATATGCCACTCACTTCCTCCACTTGGGCAGGTACTTTTTCGAGAGGCGGGGTTTCGCTTCAGGTTTTGGCCTTTCGAGATGCACAGGAGGATGCTTTGGTTTTTAGTGTCCAGGATGGTGGCAGATTGCTCAGGTCCACAGAGGACATCTTGCTTGAGTCTGCTTTTCAGCCTATCAGGGTTGTAGGTCTTTTGATGCAGGGATCTGATTCAGAGTGGTTCCTAGACCCAGACCCCCGGCTACTCTCCACCGGGTCTTGGAGGCTCTGGCTCTATGGGGGAGTTCCCATCATGTATTTGCAGTGGGACCCCGGAGAGTGGAAGTGGATTGACGCAGGGCATCGAGAGAAGAGCATCCCCTTCTTTCGTTATACGGTCAGTAATGCCAGGAGATATCAGCTCAGTAGTAGAGGCTCATTGGGAGACTTTTGATATTACTGCGGATCTGCAGAGGTGCTTCTGGAGGAGACTCTAGAAATCCCACAGGAATAGAAAGATCACTATCTTCTTTTGGCTTTCTATCCATGGAGGGATTGCAGTGAACCTTTGGAGGTCCAGGTTCGGAGCCGACCCTACATGCCCTCGATGCCTTTCTGCTTCGGAGTCTATTCAGCATTGCTTATGGGATTGCAGACAGGCAAGGATGATTTGGATGGGGGTAGCCAGGATTTTCAGTCACTTTGCCCATTCCCCATTTTTTATGACATGGGGCTTAGTGGCTTGGCTTTCTCTTATAGGACCTCAGGTTTTCTATGAGAGAGTTGACTCCTCTCAGGCCATTTCGGTTCGACGTCATCGGATTGAGTCCTGTTCGTTGGATGTGGTACCACACCTTCCTTTTACAGCTGTACATGCCTCTGTGGATACTTCTTGAGAGATTCTAGCGAGCATAGCATCCTGGCATATGTGGAGAGCCAGATGCACAGAGGCTTTGGAGGGTACTCAGGTTCATCCCTCGCACACATTGGCTAGTATCTGGACAGACATCGTACATACTTTGATGGCCGTATGGACGGGTATGCAGGGAGACTCCCGTGCAGCCTCAGCTAGGAGGGCTTCTTTCTTCAGGGAATGGAAGGATTCTCCTTTCTTCTCTGAAACTACTACAGGGTTGAGGTGGCACTTTCAGCCTCAGCCTTGGTTGTTTTTTATTTATCCTTATGATTTCATGATGTATTCCTTGCTCTCGCGGGTTTTTTCTCTTACTTTATAGAAGTCTTTTTCTTGGGAAAAAAAAAACTTTCGACAATCCATTTGTTGCTTTCCCTCTACTACAGCTATAGCCAAAGCAATCCAAACTCTTTCAGACCTATATACTCCAACAAAAATCGAAAAAATGGATGGAGCTGCACATCTTTCGTTTTATTAATCAAATATCCGTGCATTGATGAGTAGCTACCTTGCTCAAAGAAATCGTCTCGCAATCTTCATTATTGGGAAAGGGTGGTCTTTTCGGACTTGGTGGAAGATGAAACACAGTCTCGATAAGCTCCCATGTTAAGAGCACATATTGTCCATCCAAAATAGGTTGTGATCACTATCATAATAGTTATCGAGCAAGTTGGTGGTGACTGCAGCATCCCAGGTCTCCATCCATGGTACTTTGGTGAACTTATGAAGCCTGTTTTGCTTCAGAAACGATTTCGTATTGTCCGCTGGTCTCTACCGGATTTGGAGGTTGGAACCTGGACCCTCGAACCAGCAGCGAAGAAGACCCCAACCCTTTTTCCCTTACCTAGCATCCCTTTCCTTTCTGAAGTCTTCCCTTCAAGCGTTTCATTTTCTCGTTTGAAGAAATCAATGATTTATACCACGAATGATAGATCTATTGTGGTACCTTTTGAGAATTTTGACTTTAGACTAGTAGAATGGCCAGAAATGGCAGCAAGTACTGTTCAATTGAAACACATTTTTGAAAATCATTTTTAAATCCGTCCTACATCAGGAGAACTAGGTCTCACAACAGGAGGATTGAAAGAAAAAGGAAGCGCCAAATCCCTCGACTATAGCGGTACTACCTCCTCAAGATCCCCCTCAAGATGCCTGGTATATAAAATGCATGTTGTGGTCTTTGAGAAGGTCTCCCCGGCTAAAGGAGAACCCGGGATGCAACTCCTCCTCGTGAAGGTGAGAAGGCCATATCGTAGGGTCCCCAGCAATCCATTTTTTCCCTCTTTGATAGAGAGGACACACCCATGGTCCAAAAGATCTTTCATCCAGTTATACTCTAAATTAGACAGCCTAGAGGGAAACACCTGATGAATGAGGACTAGAAATGGCTGAATCAACAACTCCTCCAAAATGATTGGTTACCACTCAGAGAGGCATCGTATATAACCTTAGCAACGTTGTGCTTGCTTAATGTTATACACTATGTATCTTAGTATAGATCGGGCTGTACCTTTATCTATTATCTATCATCTTGTCATGAAGCCTTTCCTTTGGAGAATCCTTCGGGTCTGCTCGAGATTTTCTTGATTATTCATATAGTAGATGGCCTTCAACCTTGTGGTCACTGTAGGTGGCTCGCCATTTGCTATGTTCTGCATAGTATATGTCTCTTGTTGAATGTTTGGCTTCTCGAAGGCAGAGGGAGAGAAAGCAAGAGTGCCCATAGCGATCAACGCTAGAGCTATGGAAAGTATGGAGGAGGTAGGATGCACGATGAAAATACAAAGGCAGAGTGCGAACGGGGGCGAAAGTTCCTCAGCGTGTGAGGCAAAGAAGATGGCTTTGTGAGATGAAAATCGATCACTATCATGACCCTTTGTTAGTTTGCATGGCACAACCGCCTGTCGCGACATTTAGCCGCCATAATCAATGGCGCATGTGGGGCTTTTGAGCTTGTGAACCGCATGTTGTCTCCATAATCTTCTTTAATTAGAGTACCATTAAGATCCATCTTTTGACGTGGAACCAAATCAGGTGACCAAGTACGAGTTATACTAGGGGACGTCACTGTGACCAAGCAAACCTCGGCTTGGTAAGGCTTCACTCGGCTACCATTTGAAGGTCTGAGAAATTATCTCACCTTGCAAATCTTCAGTTGCATTGTCCTATTATCAAACAGCTCTTACGGTCCATTCCAACCAAGCTTCAAATGAGGCTTACACGGAGTAGCATTCCTTTCTTTAAGTGCTTGGGAACAATGTGCCTATCATGCCATGGCTTCATTCTTCGTTGTTTTACTTGTTGGGACAACATTGCTCAGATGCGCAGCTCATCCAAGCGAGCGAGTTGATGCAATCGTCCCTTGATTGACAACGTCCGAAAGCATACGTGTTGGCTCGACTGGTCATTGATCGGCCATACATACTTGGAATGGAGAAGGTTTGAAATGTTTAAACTTCAAATGTTAGCAACGGCATCTGAGATAATATTGACTCCATAGCCACCATTTACAATCACAGCGGATACATTTTACTTTTTATTCTTGACAATGACGATCAAATCCCTTTCATCTACCGATGGTGTGTCAATGACGCGTATGGTAACAAGAGAGTAAACGCCCTGAGCGGGCTTCTCCTCGTTGTTATAGGAGAAAGTCTATGCAATTCGGAGCAATATTCATTCATTCAGCCATAGTGAAAGGCTGGCCTTCATGTAGCGGAATATTTCCCATGCTTGTATTGCTTCCATACTCAAGTACTTGGTGATACGCGGCTCGAACTTTGACTTGCGTGTTGAAGCTTCACCTGGCTGAGTCGCCTACATAATCATAGGTGGATTTGGCTGCAAGTTAACTATTAGCAACTCCTTGTATATCTTGGTCGGATTAACAATCTCACGAGACCGCATGTCTAACTGAGTGCAACCTATAATCAACCAGACACGAAGCGATTTATCATCTAGTGGCGTGCTCAGCTGAGTAATGAAATCTCGAGTATTTATGAGATTATTCCTGATACCCATTGGTCCATATTTTGCTGCTTTCTTCCGCATCGCGGCATTCCAAGCGTGCGTCAAACATTGGTCAAGGCTTGAAGAGTCATGAAGATGGCCCAGTAACACTCCTCTGTCTTCAAAGCCGTCAAAGTGTCTTCAGCCACTTGGAGGTATCTTTTGAAATAGTAGGCTAGGCCAAGCAACTGTCGTAGCTCATTGTCTATCAATATGAACTGTTGCCCTCAATATCTGTGCTCTCGGTTCTAAGGACCACCAAGCTCATCCCACTCAATTCCCCACTCATAGTTTTAGCATGTCAATCCCTAGCAGGATCGCCAAATGTTGATGGTCTTTTTCCCTCATCCCTTGTTGACCTGTGAGCTAGGTGCCGGAAGACACAGTGCCAGTGCTTGGTGAAGATGATGTCTTGCACTCACGTGACTGCTAGGTGCACGTGCTTCCTTGGAGCCAGGTTCAAACGTGAAGAAGAACTAACAAGGGGTTTGGTGCGACGTGGGCAAAACCGTATGATGATTGGGTCAAAGGGTGTGACCGGAACGACGAGCAAAGCACCACTGAATGAATACAAACCAAGCACAATTTTGTATTATATCAAGTAAAGGGGCCTTGGCCCATTACAAAAACCTGCAGCTGCAAAATAATGGCCGTGCAACAACCAGTGCGAGTGCTCGCCTCGCCTAAGACTCAGACCTCTATAAGAGCAACATGACAACTCCTAACAAGCTAATAAATAATAGAGTGAGCCCGTTCTACTTCGGACTCTAAGACTTAAATAGCCTTTTGTTGTACTTCGGACACTCACCACCTTGCCTTTGGTGATTCAGTCCGGGTGCCTGGTCATCAGAACTCGGGTTGTGTACATGTTGACCCGGAGTCAACAACCAGAATGGGACATCATACCAAAGAGTCCGAGACTTGGTCGGATGTGGTAAATGGACACAACCCCCAAAGAGTAATTCATGAAAGTTTTGAAGAGGTAAATAGAAGAAGGAACAAGGCCTAATGGTTCGTGGATGTAGTTAGCTAGTGAAATAAAGCGAAATCATGGTTGTTAAGACACTCGTGTCTCATGATAAGACACTTAAGACACGTGTCTTACCTTAAGACACCTTTAGACACTCGTGTTTTTTTTTTTTTGGGTGGGTGGGGAGTAACAACAAACATTGAGTTTGACTTAGCCATGCTATCATTGATGGTGACTTTGGATCGAGCAGTGGCAGTGACCTCATAGATTCAGATTAGGATGAATCTTCAAAGATTTGAGTCTTGAGAGTCGAAAGCTTCCTTTCAATTATATGTATCGAGATGCAGATTAAATTCATGTCACATGTGACAAGATTCAATTGTCAGTTTAAACATTTTTTTTAAAAAAAATTTGCGAGCTCTTCAATCATGAGTCTTAACTTTAACTTTTAAATCTTGAGTGACGAGTCTTGACTCTTAACTACATTGTAGAAGTGCATTGTTTCTTCTTGCATTTTTTAAGTGTAGCTTATTGTACTTCTAGAATCTAGCAGCTAGCTATGCTAGCAAGTTGTACATTTGTATACTTATACATATATTAATTAAATACTTATTATTATAACCACAATGGCGTGTCTTACGTGTCTTATCTTTAAGACACTTTAGACACTCATGTCTGAAGCGTGTCTAACGTGTCGTGTCTTAACGTGTCTTACAACCATGAGCGAAATATTCTTAAATGCCAATTGGGATCACCGGAACACAATTTGTGAATGCATGGAGGTAGGGAAAGACGATTCATGGGAGAAGCCTCCTATCATCAAATTCAAGTATGCTCAAACAAGACAGGATGTCTCAAAACAAAGAGCTAATTTGAATGTGTTACGCTCAAGTTGAGGTAACATGACCTCGGAAGGGTCGGTCGACATTTTCCTTTAAAGGATCAATGTTTGTATTATATTTGTTGGGCTTTACGTAAATGATCAAAAAGGAATTAAAGTCAAGGTCCTTGGTGAGGGTGATATGGCACTAGACTAGGTGGATCTAAGGCTAAAGGATCTAAATGCATTATATGTGCCAAGGAGCAAGTGATTCAATGATATCCCAAGAGAGGGGTAAATGATGCATTTAGGAGGTACCTTAGAATGAAGACATGTGGCATACTAGATCCATGTAGGGAATTGGGGCTCGTTGGGATTTGGCAAGCAGGAGCTTTCACGTAACGTAATCATCTTGAGAGCTTGCTACCATCGAGGTTGGCTGGGAGGATAATCTGTGTGCCTATGCCCGTGATTGATGTGAAAATTTAGGCGTTAACAGTTTTGGACGTATCATTCGGTATTAGAGCTGAAGGCGATTGGGAACAGGGGGATCGAGAGAGGCCCTGGACCGGTTGGGCGCAGGATTGCACTCTAGTCGACGTTGCTTGGTTTCTTATTCGTTTGTAGATGGATGGCAAATATCAACTCTTTGAAAGCCTTCAGGATTGCATCAAGCTGTAGGAGTTTGGAGCGACGCTTTGCTCAGAGTATGATTTAGGCATTGTCTTGGGCTTTGGTATTCAGTAGGCAGAGCGTGGCGGAACGTCGGGCTATTGATCCGAATCTTCGTTAAGCCTTAGTGTGCTACCACCGGGAAGCCAATAGAGGAGTGGGAAGCTTATCTTACAGGATCAGAGAAAAGACTAAGAGTGGCGCACACGCTAGTTTACGGGTTATTACCTTTAGGACTAGCTGACCGTCATATTTCGGTATCTTTCGTTGTTGAATGAAGATGTGGAAGATGGGATTACAGGAGCCTGTGAGCATGGGTTGGTTTTATAATTGTTGTGATTCCGTTCGTCAACCTGCAGCTAGCTTAGGGCCATGGAATTGATCTAGATATCCATGATGAACCACTTAAAAGAAGTCTGGCTTTTGATATATGTGTTACGTGGAGGTCCTTCAACGTTATTGATGCTGGGTGGAAAAAAAAACGTAGTACTGTGGATTTTGCAAGTCATGGATTCAGTAGCCAGTAGAGTTACGTACGTTGCTAACATCAAAGGTTGGAGCGTAACAGAGGTTGTTGGTCAATTACTTTGCAAGGTTCGGGCGTTATGACAAAATAAATGGCTTGGGGCTAAGGTTACGATGGTATCCGGTGGATTTTAGGGTGATGTTTATTGTTTACGACATGGTTATTTTGCAATGATGTAGCATCTAGATTAGATGCTCACAGAGAGTTGGTGAAGAAGAAAAAGAGAGCCACATCATCCATTCAGGTCATATTATAAATGTGGATTTGGAGTGGCTTACAGGGACTAGTTGATCTCTTCATGCAGCAGAAATATGACCAAGGAGCTCTCTATGCCTTCTAAGTTTGTTGGAGTATACGCTCGTTTATTTGCCTTGGCGTTTGAGTTATTTTTGATTGCAGATATTTCCCTAGTATAGGGAAAAGATATTCGGTTTGGTTCTCAATTACTTTCAGTTGATGGTTACGCCAAGTTGGACACCTTTTGGGGTTAGGAGATTGAAAAGCCGTTTGTAAATACAGTTTTAGGCGGTGTTTTATTTGTTTAAAAAAAAAAAAACACCTATTGACGTAAATGGAAGTAGAAGAAGAAGCTTCTAGGGTGGATCTCGTAGAGTCGGGAGTCCGGCCGACCCCGCAGGTGTTGCGCCCAGCAAGCCATACACTATTTGGCAGAATCGCAATCTAGCTAGCGGGATCTTCTCAAAGGTCAGTACCTGTTTTGTTATGTGTGTCTGTTGCTAAGTTAGTAACTAGTACACCTGATAATGTCCTGTCAAAGCCCGCAGCAACGGGATATACAGCCTTTAATGATACGGAGTTAATTAAGATGAAAGGGCAAGTAGCTAATCATGATGTCATTGTGTTGTTTGACTCAGCGTCAATGCACAATGTAATTAACTCCAAGCTTGTAAAGAGGTTGAAACTAAAGACTAGCCCATCTAACTATGCATATACAGTCAGAATGGCAGACGGAAGTTCAACTGAAGTATGGGACCAAAGGGTTACCTAGTTGGAACTTCGAATTCAGGACTATGCTGAGAAGCTTGATTTTGAAATGACAAAGCTTGCTCATGCAGACATAGCCTTGGGTAAGGCTTGGCATTCTAGGAAGAATCCAGCCATAGATTGGAAAAAGCACATTTATCAATTCAAGATGAATGATGTGCTGTATGTCTTACAAGGTGAAAAAGATATACCTCAAGGACCGTTGGTTTCCGTAATGGAAATTCGAAAAGCTCAAGAAGAGTTTTTGTTTCTTTGTACAACATCGGTAGAGCCGATTGATGATTCTTCGGCTAGCACTGATGTTGCCAAAATGGAGAGATGGCCAAGCTGGCTGATCAAATAGCAGAGGAGTTCTCTGATTGTTTTAGGGATGAGTTACCTTATGGGTTACCTCCAGAGCGGAATGTTCAGCATAAGATTAAACTAATCCCGGGGGCAGAACCTGTAAATAGACCTCCCTTCCTATAGGTTGAGTTTTACCGAAGAAGCAGAGGTACGAAGACAACTAGAAGAATACCTCAAGCTAGGGCAGATTCAATCCAGTTTCTCACCTTTTGCTTTGCCAGTGATATTAAAGAAGAAGAAAGATGATACTTTTCGCCTCTGTATAGATTACAGAGCATTGAATAATATCACTATTAAGCACAGGTATCCAATGGTTTGGATCGATGATTCGCTAGATGCATTACATGGGCCCGTAATTTTTAGTAAGATAGATCTTAAATGTGGCTACCATCATATCCGTATTAGAGCCGAGGATGTGCATAAAACCGCTTTTAGAAGCAGGTTTGGACATTATGAGTTTTTGGTAATGCCCTTTGGACTCACTAATGCTCCAGCTACATTTGTCATGCTTATGAACGATTTACTACGTCCGTATATCGGAAAGTTTGTAGTACACTTTATTGACGATATTCTTATATTCAGCGAAAGTATTGCTGAGCACTACGAACACTTAAGAATAGTGTTCATTACTTTGAGGAAAGCCAGTCTTTATGTAAATAAAAAGAAAACTATACTGTGTATGGTAAGACTTGAATATTTAGGATTCATAATTACTCCTGAGGGGGTAGAAATGGATCCAAAGAAAGTGGCTGCGATACTGACTTGGCCAATCTCTCAGAGTTTGATCGCTTTGCGATCATTCTTGGGATTTGTCGAATTTTATCGAAGGCATATCAAAGGATATTCCGAAATAGTATCGCCATCGACTGATCTGACCTCAAATAAAGTACCTTTTATATGGGGACAGAATCAACATGAAAGTTTTAACACCATAAAACAAGCTATGGTCTCAGGACCGGTGTTAAAAATAGTTGATCCCCAGAAACCGTTTTTCCTTGAAACCGATGCAAGTGGCATTGCGGTAGGAGCAGTTCTCCTCCAAGAGGGAAGGCTAGTAGCCTTTGAAAGCAACAAGCTTTCTCCCTCTGAACGAAATTGGCCAACTCATGAATTAGAGTTGTATGTTGTTGTCCATGCTCTGAAAACATGGAGACATTATTTGTATGGGTCAGAGTTTTATGTTGATGTTGATCATGATACTCTGAAACATTTTTGTAAACAACCTGACTTGAGAGGCCGCCAAGCTAGGTGGGCAGAACTCATGCAGGAGTTTAACTTGACGATTCGGTACCAAAGAGGGAAGGATAATAAAGTTGCTGATGCGTTGTCACGCATTATGCATAATATGAGTTTCACGGTATTAGAGAGTGCTCTAATGACCGAGATTAGAGAAACTCAAAAGGTGGACGAGTTCTTCTTGAGCCTTTGGCCTAAGGCTCATGTATTCAAACCCGGGGAAAAGGATGACCTGGCATCCAGAAAAGGCCAAACTTATGCAAGATATACCATAAGAGATGGTATGCTAAAAAGAGATGGCAAGGTAGTAGTACCTAATCAGAATGATCTCAGGCAAAGAGCCATTCAACAATGCCATGATAGCCCATGTGCGGGACATCCAGGAGTCGAGAAGACATATGATCTCGTGAGACGAGATTTCTTTTGGCCAAAGATGAAAAAGCATATTCATGAATATGTGACATGTTGTTTTTCGTGTCAGGTAAGTAAGACAGAGCGGATGAAGCCACCCGGACTTTTACAGCCCTTGGAAATACCACTAGGTAGGTGGGAGAGCATTTCCATGGACTTTATTGTAGGTCTGCCTACGACACAAGGTGGATATGATTCTATCCTTGTGGTGGTTGATCGTCTTACCAAGATAGCTCACTTCATTCCAACTAGAGAGTCTGTTAGTGTCCAGCAAGTGGCGGATTTGTTTATTAAACATATATTGCGTTTGCATGTATTACCCAAATCCATAGTGTCAAACAGGGATGTCAAATTTACGGTCATTTTTGGACTGCGGTGTTTGAGACACTAAGGATTGAGTTGGGAATGAGTAGTGGGGATCATCCAGAAACGGATGTGCTTAGAGCATATGTGTCATTGAAGCAACATACATGGGACAAGTGGTTGCCATTGTTAGAATTTGCCTACAATGATAGAAAACATTCCTCTACAGGGTTCAGTCCGTTTGAGCTGAACTATGGTTATAGACCAGCGAATCAAACTACAGTTGGAGTACCTCAAAAAGTGCCTAGTGCCGCGAACTTTGTGGTTCAGATGCGGGAGATGCTAGCACTCGCGAGAGCTAACATCCGCCAAGCCATGAATAGAGCTAAGGTGTATGTGGATGAAAACAGGTCCGTTACAGAATTTAAGGAAGGGGAAAAAGTTTTTCTCAGAGTTCCTTCGCACTCTAAGTCTTTGACTGCAGGAGAGTGCGCTAAGTTATCACCTCGATATTGTGGGCCGTGGTTAATTCTAAAAAGAATAGGCAAGGTAGCCTATAAATTAGAATTGCCACAGGGTTGTAAGGTGCACCCAGTGTTTCATGTTTTTCGTTTAAAGATATTTTTGCATACAGGTGACTCACTAATCAAGGGTGTTGTTTTGTTTCAGGAGATAGAGGATAATGCAAGACGCAAACCAACAGGAATCGTGGACCGAGAACAATGCAAGTACGCAATCGGAAGATACCAACGGTGTTGGTTGCATGGCATGGTCTACCTCTATCAGAAGCTACCTGGGAATCCGTATACCAGTTACGGAGAGTGTTCCCAGACTTTGTCATCGAGGACGCTGATGCCTGAAGAGGGAAGGAATGTTACGCTTAAGTTGAGGTAACATGACCTCGGAAGGGTCGGTCGACATTTTCCTTTAAAGGATCAATGTTTGTATTATATTTGTTGGGCTTTACGTAAATGATCAAAAAGGAATTAGAGTCAAGGTCCTTGGTGAGGGTGATATGGCACTAGACTAGGTGGATCTAAGACTAAAGGGTCTAAATGCATTAAATGTGCCAAGGAGCAAACGATTCAATGATATCTCAAGAGAGGAGTAAATGATGCATTTAGGAGGTACCTTAGAATGAAGACATGTGGCATACTAGATCCATGTAGGGAATTGGGGCTCGTTGGGATTTGGCAAGCAAGAGCTTTCATGTAACGTAATCATCTTGAGAGCTTGCTACCATCGAGGTTGGCTGGGAGGATAATTTGCGTGCCTATGCCCGTGATTGATGTGAAAATTTAGGCGTCAACAATTTTGGACGTATCAAAATGGCACCAATGTTTAAATCAAGAGGACCACACCCATATGTAAACTGAGCAAAGGAAAGAGCGTATAAAGAGGCTCATGAAAGCTCCTACTATGCTAGTATTGTCTTTGGGATGGGATTGATCTCATCTTTCTTAGCATTGTATGACGATCACCAAAGATATTTGCAGAATAGTGAGCTTCTACTTATGGGGGACTTCAATGCCACTACCAAGGATATGAAGGCAAAGATCCTAGATTTCTAGGAGGATGCTCTTATACTCCGAGCTCAGCTTTATCAGAGATCGAAGTATGTACATATTGGGGCCACAATTACAGAGTATGGGAGGTATCTATTCGACATGTACACCACCCATGAGTTGCTCATTTACAATGGGTTACACCAATGGTAAGGATTGGAGCAATATACATGCTGCCCTCATGGGGGTGGCCAGAGTGTGGTAGACTACGTCATGGGATCACTGGCCTTCACTTAACAGACATCGATCTCACGATCCACACCCTCATGCCAGGAGTATACCACCTCCCAACCTTTCAATCCCCTAGCCTATTTGGGAAACTCACACTTATCCTTCAACTTTTCACTCCCCTAGCCTATTCAGGAGACTCGCAAAGCTCCCTCATCTACATACTACCAATATGATTTTGACCACTCACTAGATCACATATATGGTAGCTATCTTAGCAATTATATGATAGATGTCCTTTGTCCTTGCATGTCTACAATAATTGAATATTGTAGTTTTCTGTCTTGATTGATCTTTGTTTTTAGTATCGTTAGGAAGGGGACTGTTTTAACAGCTTGGTTTTGAATGTATATGCATTTATTAGGCCACAATTCTTGAGATTTTCCTTGTTATAGTTACAAGTTGTAGATATCTTGGGAGATGAGTAGGTGCATCTTACAAATATCTTAGTCAAAGTGACATTTAGCATTTGCTAGGCCACTTTACAATAAGACTTCTTACAATTTTTGTGTGGTTGTGATTACAGATTGTAGATATCCTGGGAGATAAAGTAGGTGCATCTTACAAAGTTTTAGTCAAGCGACCTCATAATCGACCTGTCACCCTCACTATCACTACTGAGGAAGCGAGAGCCAATTAGAAGATTGGTAGGCAGCAAAAGTCTGATCTACTATTTGTGTTTCTTTTCATGATGCTTTTTAAATCAAGAATGTGTCTCAAAGATTGTTAAAAATTATAGAGTATAAAAGAAGGATCAAATGCAAACTCCACAAGGGTCACAAAAACATGATATCCTCAACAATATTGATGATCTAGTCAAGAGCAAAATGGATGAGATTGATTTTACAATCAAAGAGCATCAAGAACAGAATGAAAGGGTACTTAACATCCAGATTGTGGGGAAGAGAGTGAGGATGATGGCATGGACCCAAGTTTTTCAAAAAGCAATGCACATATCAGCCACTAATGGCAGGAAGCCGTCCAGGTAGGTAGGAAAGGAGAAAAGCCAAGGCAAATCATTCTAAAGTTTCAGGACACTCAATCCCACCTCAGATGATCAACCACAAGCATCACCTTAAGGGACACTCCATATGGATTAATGAGGACCTTACGAGGAGCCAATATTCCCAAAAGCTCAAGGAACTTAAACCAATCAGAAAAGCAAAAAAAGAAGGCAAAATGCATACATGAAGGATGGAAAAGCTGTCATTAAAAAAAAAAGTACATGGGGAGGGAAGCAAGCATAGGGACTCGAGACCCTCAGGATCAAAGTATGGAACATAGGAGGATGGACCTTGGACAAGGCCATCGCACTGGAAGAGGAAATACTTATAGTTCGGAGCATGAGGGTAATGCATCCACAGAAATTCAAGGTTTCATGTAGGAGGGTGAATGTTTGGTGGAATAGCATGCTACATCAGAATGGCATGGGAAAAAGAAGCAAGGGTATTAAAAGAACACCCACGTAAACGATACGTGCGGTTAGAAATAGTGGCAAAGGAGGGGAATATCAGACTGGCAGCATGCTATTTTGCACCCATCTACAAGAATAACAGCCACACATCCCGAGATGACTCCCTCATGCATTTAGAGGAGGATTTAGCCATGCTCTCTAAAGAGAAAGCAATTATTCTCGCAGGACTTTAATGCACGAAACAAGATCAATGCAAGACATCGTAACAACGGAAGGGAGAGATCACATATGGATGGAAGAAATGGAAGAGGACAATGAAGAAAGAAGGGGATGGAAAAGGACATCAAAAGGTGGCAAGGAAATCAACCATATGGGAAGGTAACTTTCTACACTATGCAGATGCTTTGGGCTGCAAATCTGTAATGGCACATCATATTTTCAGAACATGGGAGGATACTCATACAAGACCTCGAGTGTAGTTGATTATGTGATCACAAACCCGAATGCAAGGCACATGATTGAATATATCAAGATTGAGGAGTCGTCCCTTAAGTTTGACCATAGGGCAATGTCTCTAGGCATAATGGGGACAAGTAGTGTTGTGAAAAACTGAAAATTAGCACACCTCCCAGGTTAAGAATGGACTACAAAAAGGCTCATATTTATGACAGGGAGATAGAGACGGTAAGGACAGAAGCTCAGATGCCTTCTACATGTAATGAAACAAACAATACATAACAGACATGCTAGTGTCAATAGCCCAAAAGTGTTTCACCAAAAGCAAGAGGAGAAGTGTTAGAATGCCATGTAATCACTGCTATGCCCAGGATTGTAAGGATGCAAGTAGAGCTTGGAGCACAGCCAACACAGCCGAGAAGAGGACAAAGTATGAGCATATAAGCAGGTGGTAAGGAACAAGAGGAGGATATTTATCACGAGCCAATAGATTTAGAGCTTTCAGAAATTGCATGGCGACAAACCTCAAGAGAGGAAAGCACAATGGGAAGACATGATAAGGTTTTTCAAAAGCCTTTATGAAAGAGATCATGAAGAGAAAGTCAACCACGACTATACTGTTAAGGCAGCAAAAGGCATCGTAACTGAGGAAGGGGTGGGTAAAGGCTTGAAGAGGCTAACTAATGGAAAGGCTCCAGACACACAAGGGCTGGTAGGGAGAAGACAAAGAAATTGCTTACTAGGCTTATGAATATGGCTCTAGAGAAAGGGTTTCCCTCAGAATGGTAGCTTAGAGGATCGTACCGATCCACAAGGGAAGAGATAGCAAGATGGCAAAGAATTATTGGACAAACATTGTGAGCAGCCTAATGGCAAGCTATATGGCACTATCCTTGAGCAAAAAATCAGCAAATGGGCAGAAGAACAGGGAGTCAGGGCACCATCCCAAGCAAGGTTTCACCCCAAACACTCAATGGTAGGTCATTTGGTTGCCAGAAGGGTTTCCCTCGGAATGGTAGCTTAGAGGATTCTACCGATCCACAAGGGAAGAGATAGCAAGATGGCAAAGAATTATTGGACAATCATTGTGAGCAGCCTAATGGAAAGCTATATGGCACTATCCTTGAGCAAAAAATCAGCAAATGGGCAGAGGTAAAGCTAGGAAACTACTTTAAAGAGTTTTCGGAACATCACAATAGAACTAACTTGAAAAATCTGATGGAGCAAGCAACCAAAAAGCTATGAAACTACTTAAAAGAGTTTTCGGAACACCACAACAAAGTATTAGGACTAGCACACAAGCTAGCCCAACAAGTTAGTTGATCACTATTAGTTTATAGTGATTGTCAATCCCATAGATCCTGAAGGATCTCACGTGGACTCTAATACAATCATATCATATCATGAGGATGAACACTGTAGTACGCGTGTGTACATAATGTTCATTTGTTTGTGCTGTTATAAGAGGAGGTGGAAAGAGGATGGGCACTTGAGGGTGGCAAGCAAGAGAGAGAGAGAGAAAGAAAGAAAGAAAGATGTATTAACATTAACGCTTGCAAGAGGTAACTCATACAAGCCACTGAGGGCTGAAGCAAAGGGTTCACTAAGACCCTTGCTGAAAGCTAAAAAGCGAAAGTGCTAAACTAATGAATCAAGTGTCGAAATGCTAGAGTAGCGAAAGCCAAATAACAAAGAAGTATCGGAGTATCAGGTGTTCAGAGCTAGCACTCCTAGTACATGCTCAGGTTCCTTATATCGAGGTAACCTAGTGGCTCTCTGATGAGATGTGAGGAGCTCTCGTATCTGTGTCTGTTGAGCTGTCTCACGACGTGGGGGAGGGCGTAGTCTCCTCGATCTTTGGATCCGGTGGCCGACGTCAAGGGTGATGCCTCGCCTCTGGCGGTCACCTCTAAGAAGGGCTGAGATAGACCGAACCTCGATCGTGCGTGCTCTAGTCCCTATCTGTGTCGCACGTGGAGTGTGTGTCCCTCGTCTGGCAGCATCGTGGTGGACTCTCCTACTGCTAATCCATGATGCTCTCATCTCCTCAAGCTCCTCACCGGCAGCTGACTCAGATGCATAGAAGTTTGTAACAAAAGTTTGTGACCTGTCGATATCAATGACCTGTGGCATCAGTCTCTGCTGCTTTCTGATCTATCGCATCGATGTGTCTCTCCGTCGACCCATCTCAATCAGTTAGAGCCCAACACAGACTTGATCGTGAAAGTGGATCAGCCGTCGAAGTGGACCAAAGCCATGCCCCTCTTGAAAGAGGCAGTGGTATCGTCCTCATGTCTCATAATAGACTGGGCAGACACAGAAAATGCTCCTGCGTCTGGCATACTGTGCAAGTCGTCTGTTCTCTGGGTATGCATGCAGCTCTCCCTGCGTAAATCCGCAGTTGATGTGATGAGACTCGCAACTGACCGATGTGTGTGACACTCTCCTATCCTCAAGATACTGAGGTCTGATGATAAGACCGTGCTCTGAGACCCTCAAGAAGTGGTCATGGTAGAACTGGATCTTGGTGGAGAACTCCTCTCCCCCCCAAGCCCTAGATGTATGGAGCTGGAGGAGAGAGCGGTGTTGATACGGCATGGTATGCACGGATATCCACGTGGTTTAGTAGTCATGGCATTCAGATGGACATAATTCCTGCTTTTTAGTGCAGTCTGGATGCACCACTTGAGATGATCCCACGAGATGAGATCAACCATATCATACGGTTGGACCTGCTAGTCGCCTGGAGGACTCTAATGCTAGCCTCGATAATCTCTACTAGGGTAAGGCACAGACTCTGTGGAGGAACGCCACTGTCTGAAGGATGGCATTGACTTGGAGAGGGGTCATGGCGAATTCTGCCTGTATAATCTGGTGGGGGATTGAGGGTTTACTCCGAATCATCCTATATCCCATAGTCACCTGTAGCCTCTCAAATCTCCTCCATTCTGTCGCTGGAATATCACTCCCCCAGAAGGGTGTTGCATACATGGCAGTCGGTCTCACCAGCGTGCCAAAAAGCCAACCCTTCGTCAGAGGGTCCTGGAAGTGTGCTTGGAAGCATCCTCGTGTGAGTCGTGCCATACTTGCATGGATCATCATGAAACCTGGCCCGGTGAACACTATCCCCAAATATGTGTAAGATTGCACTATCTCCACAGGCTCGTCATGGTATGTGAAGCTATGTTGACGGGACACTGCTCGCGAGGTGTTGAAGATTATAACCTTGGTTTTCCCAAGGTTAACAGTCAAATCTCTCTCTCTGCATAACATCTCCAGAGCCTCTAGACGTTTCTGCAGTCTCTCTGCTGAGGAAGATATGAGGACTATGTCATCGGCGTACAACAATATGTGCACCATCAGGTCAGCCGGAAGCGATCCCTCTCCACCCAAGCGATCGATAAAAGAAGTGATCTCATCAATATAGAGCCCAAAAAGGGTAGGCGATAGGGGGCAGCCTTGTTTTACTCCAATAGTGCTCTCAACCCAATCTGACAGGCCTCCTGGGAGACGTACCCTCCGTCTGACGGACTCATACAGACTCATGACCCCCCAAATCATGATCTCTAGGAGCTGCAACTCTTGTAACCTCCTGATTAGGCGAGAGCATGGGATAGTATCAAATGCCTTACGAAAGTCTACGAAACAAGTGTAGACTTTCTGATGCCTCGACTTCGCCTCCTCAATAATGGCCCTCAGGGTGAAAATGTGGTCCAGGGTGGAGTGGTCTCTGAAAGCCCGCCTGCCCAAGTGCATGCTGCCCGTGACCCTTTGTGTGGCTACTGATATCTCTCTCTAGTACCGACCCGTATATCTTAGCCAAAGTGTGGCCAATCATAAGAGTGCGGTAGTTCCCAGTGTCCATGGGATCCCTTGCCTTGTGTATCGATACTATGTGGTGGTGCTCTAGGTAGGTGGGAAGCCATGGCATACGGCATGGTTGAACATCTGTGCTAGGATCAGGGTCAAGATCTCTTGCCCATGTGCAAAATGCTCAGTGCGTAGTCCCTCATGATCTGGTGATCTGCGGTTATGAAGCCGTAGAAGGGCAGCTCATACATTATGCACAATGAACAGATGACACGTAGTGGATCTAGGCATGGAGGACATATTAGGTGGTTCTTGACCTGGGACATCATATAGAGCATGCAGCGCCATACTGCTGTCTATCTTGGGGATGGATGACTTCCCCTCTGACAAGAGCCCCCATCTCGTAGTAGTGTCTCCTCCGCGAAAGGAGCTGATCACCTCATCCATTTTGTACATCAGGAAAGCCGGCTTCTTACACCGTGTCACTTGGCATGAGATCCAGTTTGCCTCTGGTGAAGTCAAGTGTCCCAGTGCTCGCTCACATGTAAGGTGGGCTCTCATCTCTCTGCACTCATCATTGAACTAGGGGTTTTGGGACATCTTCCCATCTAGAACGTGCACAGATTGTGTCGTGGGAAAGGATCTGGTGGCAACATCCTGTATCATTGAGATAAGGGTATCTGATGTATGTGCGAGGTCCATCCCCTCTCCAAGGAGTACTGGAAGCTCGGAAGCCAGGTGGCTCATGTACACCGGGTCAAGAGCACGGTCAAAATGGATCTGAATGCGAGTGGGTAGCGGGGGGGCCCTCCTCATGGCTGGCGTGGCAATCAATATGCAGAAGGTAAGATATGAGTGGTCAGCTCCAAGTGGAAGAGGAGTACAGTAAAATCATGTATTCGTGGGACAAAGGCTAGTGGACCGAGCAGGTGGTCCACCATACTACTCCCCTTTCCATGTGGGAAACAAGCGAGCCCTCCAAATGATGGCCATCTATGGAGACCGCTACATATGATCAGGTCATATATAGCCCCCAACTCGAGTAGATGCCTCCCATATGCTGTCACTGGTGCATCTGCATCTGCTGACTACGTCACGATTTCGAGATCTGCTTCATCCATCTCTGGTACAATGATGGATTCCTCATCGAAATCTAACAGGCCCACCTATCTGTTCCCAGTATGTGCATTGAGGTCACCAAGGAGGAGAGTGTCCCTGTGTCTGGAGAACTTTGTGATGTCATCATGGATAGTCTCATATGGGCTGTGCTCGCAATGGTGACCTCTCGCGCATAGGATGATGTGTATGGGGGAAAGTAACATATTGCAATGAAGATCGGCCGTGTGTGTGGTAACTGAATACGAATCCACATGTGCCGTGCATGTTCCTCCCTTTGTATCACAGAGAAGAGTGGCCTCAGATGCGATCTGAAGAGAACAACCACACCTCTAGATCCTCGTACCCCACTATCCCTCCTTAGGTCCCTCCTATGAGCGGATTCCCATGTGTATCCTGTCACTGTGGGTAGCCCTCTCTTTGGGCTCTCATGTGTCTCGGTGTAGAAAACCATATCTCTGTTACTGTATGTCTCCAAGAACCCTCCTGGGTCTGACCAAAGGGTGCCATTGCAATTCCACACTGCCATCCTCAATTTGTTTTGCATATTCGTCCCATTGTTCAGACACTGTCATGTGCTATCCCCTTCTTCTACATCTTGTACTTCTCAGAGAGAGAGAGAGAGAGAGAGAGAGAGAGAGAGAGAGAGAGGTTTATTAATGTGTGCAAAAGGCGCAAAAAGCCAACTAAGAAACTGAAATCAACATGAGAGTACACCCTCCATGGGGGAGGTGTTTGAAATTACTAATGAGTCTCAAGAAAGGATGAAAAACTCCGTGTCGTATTATGCCATATGTCATGTATCATTTGTTAGTCATTGATCTCTACATGGGCTTGACTGTGTCCCACCGAGACTCCCAATGTCTTGGGAATATATCTATAAGATCTATTGATAGCGTCCACAACACCTCTGTGTAGGGTGTACTTCCTATGATCGAGATACTGCAATAATAGTACCTTGAATTAGGCATGTGCGATAGGGCCCAAAACCAGTCTCTTGCTGACCTGTCATGCTTGAAAATCAGAACCACAGACACGATGTATCCTAACCACTTCTTCTCCTGTGAAGAAGAATTTTATGATCTCTTGCTAGATTCCATGGCAGGCATCATGAGTCTAGAGAGTTTGATAACCTCATGTATGAAAATTGCAATGCATCTCATAGGTGGCTCTAAATATCTACACCACTTACAATAGATTATGAAATCAGTGAAACTCCAGTATTTCCTTTCTAAATCTCAAGTTTCCATGATTCCTTTTCATGCTTATAGATCTCTAAGATGCAACTCCCAACTTCCTTGGAGGTAATTCAAAAAGACTGTAGAGAGTAAGAAGCTGCAAGCTGTGGATATAAACTTCATTCTAATGTGAGCATAGTTGCTGCAATAGTGAGCTTCACACTCTTGTGCATAGCTTATAGGTCCTCTCTTCTCAGCTAGTGTTCCTCCATCAGCCAGCATCAGCTTCTAGATCATGAGAACTGACTCTTACCCTGATCATGTCTACACATTATCTACTTTGTGCCAAAGAGGTACCAACACCAACTGCCTGCTTAATTCTGCCTTCATGCAATTGGAATGAATGGGTGTATTGACTAAAGCTCAAACAAATTGGCGAGGTTGCTAGATATGTCAAGGCATGCCTTGTTGGCAAATGCATACTCTTAGATGGAAGGTAGTAATTCCTTGTTCCATCTTGCTCTCTTATAAATGTGTTTATGGTTTGCCTGTAGTTTCACCTATATCTTCTTACATACCTCAACAAGAGTTTCCATGATTGCCCTTGTTGATTTCTTAAAAGTTGTCTTGTCTATCTCCTTAATATTTTCTTGTATTCTTGCTCTCCTTTTTAATTTTCACATCCTGAGCATCCTTCCACGTTGTCCTTGCTATCTTGGCAATCTTCGTTAAGGCATGCATTACAAGGCATACCTTTGCTCTTGCTGTTGTACTCTGATTCTCCGGTCACAAACTCACACCAAGAGTCACACCTGGGTCACATCATGGTCACCTGAGCAACATGCCAAGGTTGTTAGACCTTGGTCACACCTAGTCGCATATTCAAGTCCCATTGACATGTACCTTTGCTTATGGGAATTCTGTCCAATATGTCCATGTGTCATCTGCACACTAAGGGGCCCTAATACCCCTCCAATATCCACATTACCCAAGGTGCCACGAGAGGGGTAGGACCACACCAAGCCCATTGGCCCATATTTCCAACAATAGGGATTAGCCAAGGTATCCCATGCAGCCTTTGCTATCATGCGAGACCGAATATGGGGAATAATGAATCTCTTGCAAGATAAAGCAATCAAGGCATTTGCGTGTGCATCTCTCTGATTCCATCTAATGTGGTCCGGTGTGGAAGGCACTACGGCAACAGTGTTAGATGATTAGATGTCACAGCGGTAGCACCACTTGTAAGTGGTGGTGGTGGCAGGCAGGTGCCTGTGCTTGAGAGGTAGGTCTGACCTCTGATTCTGCAACAATATACCATGTATGACTGCATGGGATAGTTGGTGCCATCAAACTTGTCCTCAGCTGAGAGCATTCCAAGCAAATCAGTGCTGGCCATTGCGAAAATCCCCAAAAAGGAATGTGCTCAAAAGCCTCAAGTCTATCACTGCAATGAGCTTGCTGCCGAAAAATCTGACTGCAAATTTGTAAATGTCAGGTTAAAAAGACAGCAAAGTGTGTGCAAATATGAATGCCCAACCAGCTGTTCAATAGTGAGCCAAATGCACAAATCTTCCCTGCTAAGACTGATTGCAAAAGCTGCAAATGTATGTCCAACAAAACTGTGTCCAGCCACTACATCAAGGGCAAAATCTGCTCAAGCAGCAAGCATATATTTTGAAATGAGAGTCGGAAATCTGTAGTCTGATGAAGGCGTCTGGTCGCAGCCATCTGTAGACAAGCTAAAGCAGAAAATGGTGAGGCTGAGCTGCAGCAAACTGGAGCTGAAGGTGCTGGTTGAGCTGAACTGAGCATGGGGCGAGGCAGGTTGGATCATATCTCCTGCTCTGATACCACCTGTTGGATGCAATGGAGTGGAAGACAACAAGCTGAGAATGCAATGGAGTGTACTTCCAAATGGATAATGAGAAAGTACGAGAAGTCATATAGACCCTAGTACACCCTAGTATCCTAGGTGGACCAAGAGGCCTACCTAGATGTGCTAGGTGTCCGACCAAATGTTATAACCAGGTCTAATTGCCCTACAAGGCAATACCAGGGCTAGAGTGGTAACATGCCACTCTTGCAAGAACACCACCAAAAAGCGAGTGTTTCTGCAAGGCTCGGCTTGCAGATAATTGAGGAATCCATTTGCTGTATAGTTCACCATACTGGTTGTTGGCACCTTCTTCCAGGTTACTGACCCCGCAAAGCAGGCTGTAGGGGAGCTAGCTTTCTCTAAGGGCCTTACAGACAGCCAACTCTTTGCTTTTTTTAAAATGGTTGAATAGATGGTACTTTCCTCTCAAAAAAATTAGAGGCAAAACTTGACACTGATTTTAACATTTGAGAAATCATGTGTATGGCAGATGAATCTGCCATAAGCATCATAGGTTTTTTAAGTGTACATGAAGAAGATATGAGCAAAGCAAAGTCTTTGTTCAAAAGAATCTGTGAAATACTTACGCTCCCAGTGGGCATAATTTCCATATGCCGCATTATTGGAACCTTGTGAATAGAATTTTTTCCTATCATAATTCGAAATGCTTTTAGTAATTCACTACTATCAGATTTGATCCCGAAGCTCTTATTGACTACGTTCAATGTAAAACATTTGTTCCAACTCTGTCAAACTGCATTTGGCATTATGTATTTGGAATGCGTTCAAACTAAACAGGGTGTACTTAATGAATTCCAGTGATCTAGCTAGTTTTCTTACTCACTGCTGTATATTGATTGATTTTTCCATCTGCAGATAGCTCTAGTGTACACAGCTCCTGAGTAGTAATGTCATCTCAGTTCATGAAGGTAATTAAGCTGTTATATTTTTGCTGAGTAAACTGCAATACAAAGCTCTGAAGGCAGCTAGTAGGAGGTACTGCAAGACTCAGAGACTGAAATTTTAAGCTTACTCTAGTCACCAGCAGTCACTTCACAGTCTCAAGATCTTGGCTATGCAGATGTATGCTCAAATCATCTTTAAACGATCTTTTAGACAGAATGTGCAATTCCTTTGAAATTACAATTTTTGCAGCTCCGATACATGTAGAAATGCTTGCAGCTGAAATATGAATTTGTTAGTTCTCCAAAGAATTGCTTTCTTTAAACGATCTTTTAGACAGAATGTGCAATTCCTTTGAAATTACAATTTTTGCAGCTCCGATACATGTAGAAATGCTTGTAGCTGAAATATGAATTTGTTAGTTCTCCAAAGAATTGCTTTCCACTTCCTGACTCTCTACACAAAGCTGGGGTTTTCAATTTTCATTTTGGCCAAGAATTTACAAAACCCTTATCTAGATGCACATCACATGTGTGCCCTGTCAGCCATAGCAGACTACACATATATGTTTATCATTTACAGTACATCGCAGATTCTACCTAAGTGGTTGCTCCAAAGGGAAGGGATGTGGGTCCCCAGGTCACCACCAAATGGCTACCCTCAAATTGCAACCTGCAATAGCAGGGAACCTAGGTCCCCGAGTCCCCTATCTCATCAAAGGTTTCCTTCTGAAGGTCTACATTAAAGTCTCCAAGTCCAAATTGGCTAGCACCAGATTTCATAGAGAAGATCATTAACATTTATATCTAAGAGTGGATTACATGTGAGCACATAATATTGTTCTATGAAATAAAATGTCTATCAACCCCACATTGCATTCTCTTTCTTACATCACGTATTAAATCAAAAGTTAAATATATTTGTGTCCTTCAACTGATGTTTGGTGTGTCTTCTTAGGATACTTATTCTAATAGTGTTTGATAAATCTTTTCATGTTGGACCTTCTTTATTGTGGTAGGTTCCAACAATCATTGTTTCTCTTATTTCTCAAACATCTGATTCAAAGTTATGTTGTCTACACATGTGCTTCATCTATACAAATCCTTCCTAAAAATGTTCGTTCTTAATCCCATTATTAAATTTGACCAATTTTTAGAGTTTTGCATGAACAATTCAAGAGTGTAGATCTAAAAGTGTCTTTTTGATAGAGATAATAAGCTCTACATCTTAGTTTGTTTGACCTCTAGTACATATCAAATCACTATTAGTTAGTCATTGACAAATATCACTGATTGTTAACAGCTTTTTGAAACATTTTCTTGGACCTTTGATCATGAACCACTTAGTTGCTATATCATCAGTTACAAGTTGTTAAAGTGGCTAATGAGACTCTCACCTTTTCCCATTTTTGGGCAATAGTGGTTTTAGTTTGACTGCTTCTAGGCATTCATCATCTTTGCCTCAAATAGATTCCTGAAGTTGATAAAGATAGAGCTGCATCAAAGTAATATGCTGATAGTGATTGTAATGTGATAAAGTAGATACGTTGAGAACGTCATCCAATATCATGCAAATAAATACTACTCAAAATGATTTTTAGTTAGCAAGATATCCTTATGAGGACATGTGATTGTTCAACAATCACAATACCGCCCTCCATAGGTGGTTTCAAAATGTGTCCCTTTGGATCTTGCATGTGCTTCCTAACCCTTGAAATCATCTAGAAGTGATGTCCACATAATTTCAACCATATGCTATTCACTTGTTGAGATCCTAAAGGACCAAGATACTCTTATGTATACTTGCCAAATGCTCAATTATCCTTTATCTTTCCTTTATTAGTACTCAAGTAGTCATGCATGACAAGTTTTCATACGGTCATGAGGATAGTGGAAAGGTTTGTAGAGGCTCTCAGTCCAAACAACTTGAGCTTACAATTATGTTGTTGTGAGGAATGGTGGAAAGGCTTACAGAGGCTTTAATCCCAAAAACTTGAGCTTATGACCATGTGGCAGTGAGGAATGGTGGAAGGCCAAAAGTCTTTGTTTATGAGCTCAAAAAGATAAATATTCCTTATTGATGCCTTATCCTTATTTGTTCATATGCTCCAAAAACTCATCTCTTCCATCATGCCTGCTCACCCTTCGAACTATAGATCTAATTTCTAATTGCAAAACTGATATTGCCAATACTTTTTTGCTTATAATAATCTTTGCAATGATTGAATCTAAAGTCCCAAAACTTAAAAAATGAAATTATGTTGATTGTAGATGAAGTAGTCGCATTTGTTCATGAAGTAAAATGATGTCGATATGCTTGTGGGATGTTCAATCTCCTTAAAGATATCTTTAAATGTTGAATATGAAGCTTTACAAGATTCAAAATGCTAAACATTGTTGGGATAAGTATGGTCAAGGGCTTGCTCTAAGGTGTGCATCTAGGGGAGTCTCGTGTGTGTGTGTGTGTGTGTGTGTGTGTGTGTGTGTGTGTGTGTGTGTGTGTGTGTGTGTGTGTTGTAGAAGCACACCTAGTGCTATGAGGTGTCTAGTGTGTGACCTAAGTGATGATGTAAGCACAAAGGTCCCCACATGGGAGGTTCCTTTGATTTAGGCCAGTCCCACTGATGTAAGGGTTGATTGCCACTGATATAGGGGAGGTGCCTACACCATCCTCTCATTCTATAAATGGAGGGCATTCCTTCATTCTAATACATGGATTTTGCCTCCCTTGAGCTCTCTCTCTTTGTGCCATGATGCATCTATTCTATCCCACACTCTTCTACATTTGGTATCAGAGCTGGTAGGCTTTGGAGAACTTATTTTTAGTAGAGCCACCTCTTCTCCATCACCTTCTTTTGAGCTTTCTTCTTCCTTCCTCTTCAGAAATGGCTTAGCTCTGTTCTCCTCATCCCTTGCGTCGTTTACCAAGCCCTCCTAGCTGAAGACTCTACCCTATGGGACACACCTCTCGCTCAAAGCATTCCCCTAGAGATGGACTATATCACCCGCGATGATCCAAGCAAGGTCTGACAAAAATTCTCGTAATTTCGCCTCTATGCTCATCTATTACCAGGATTGAAGTAATGCTAAAGTACAGATCAGAGAATGCAATTTCAAATTGAAATTCAATTGGGATTAATCTCTTGTCAAAATGCCAAGTTGAAGGTTCTTCCAATGCGAAGCACTTGAAGAAGACTACAAGAACGACAAAGTTCAAAGTGAAGAAGACCCCAGCCAAGAAACTTTGGGAGAAGCCAATTGGATATGAATATGTTAAACAATTAGGCTTTTCTGAATTTATCTTTAGCAATCTACATTTGTATGGTGAGGGAGATTTCTTTGTTCAATAAGATTAGTCATTTTGTAAGAGAGTAGACACTGTCTGAAAAAGGTAAGACCCTCTCATGGCTACTTATAAAATTGACAAGTTCAATGGCCAAGGCTTCCATACTTGGCAGATGAAGATAAAGTTTATGCTTATGAGAGAAAATCTATGGGACTTACTCAAGGAAGGAACTCAATCCTCTCAGGAAGGTGAATCAACTACAACCAAAGGTAAAGGAAAGGCTACTAACTCTACTTCTACACTTGCAGATGCAAAAAGGATAGAGAAAGCCTAAGGTTTGGGAGATGATTATATACACCACATTTCATATTTGGAATCCCCTTTTGAAGCATGGCATAAGTTAGACATATTATTTGGTGCTAGCTCTTATACTTCTAAATTAAATCTAAAAATTAAGTTCTTTGAACTTAAAATGGAGGGAGATAATGTTGCAGCTCATGTCAACACACTGAGGAGTCTTATGACATAACTAGCCTCAATTAATTCTCGTGTCACTGAGGATGATGCTATGGCAATGTTTTTAAAAAGCATGCCTCAAGACTTTGACTATGTGGTTACTACTTTGAAGAATCTTCCTCAATCCACATTAGAAGGCATCATCAGTGCCTTACAAGAAGAGGAAAGAAACAACACTTCAAGAATGGGCAAAATGCACACAGAAGCACTTGCAGTGAAGTTTTCAAAGAGCAGGTATAAGACTTGTAAACATTGTGGGAAAAACAATCATCGTTATAAAATCAACTCTTGCTCTTATTGTGGCAAAAATAATCACTCTGAAAAGTTTTGCAATGAGAAAAAGAGGACTATGACAAATCTGGTTGAAGAGAGAACTCCATCAACAAATGAAGCATCAAACTTTGTGGCAGAAGACAGGGACTTGGCCTTTTGAGCAACTTGTCTTTGAATTTTTGTTTATCATCACTTGGTCAAATTGTAGGCCACGTGATATGTATTTGGTCTATCGCAGCTTTGTAAACCTTGATGCTTAGGCACCTTTGCTAGCATGAGATCCTAGCCATAGATTTATCCTTGACCACCATGAGATGGCATGTGTGACCACCATGAGATGGCATGAGAAACTATGTGACTAGATGATCCTTGACATTGCAAGAGGCAAACCCTTGAGGGGGGGTATGTTGGGATAAGTATGGTTAACAACTTGCTCTAAGGTGCATGTGTGCATCTAGGGGAGTCACGTGTGTGTGTGTGTGTGTGTGTGTGTGTGTGTGTGTGTGTGTGTTTTGTAGAAGCACACCTAGTGCTCTGAGGTGTCTAGTGTGTGACCTAAGTGATGATGTAAGCACAAAGGCCCCCACATGGGAGGTTCCTTTGATCTAGGCCAGTCCCATTGATGTAGGGGCTGATTGCCACTGATATAGGGGAGGTGCCTACACCATCCTCTCATTCTATAAAATGGAGGACATTTCTTCATTCTAATACATGGATTTTGCCTCACTTGAGCTCTCTCTCTTTGTGCCATGATGCATCTATTCTATCCCACACTCTTCTACAAACATATTGTGAACTAGAATGCTTAGCCAGCTGCTAAGAATATTGTAAGTAGCTAATAATAGGCCAGTTGATCTAACGACTTAGAATGTGCCACTTGGCTTCGTATGATTTTAGAGTTTCATAAAACGCTCTAGTGCTGGCCAACCATCTGTCTGAGCTGTCGTGTCGTTGGCTCTGTGTCACGATCATGGCGGGTCTCGTGGTGTGGGAACCCTCATGGTCTGGCCGGAAGAACTCAGTGATTGAGCTCTGAGAAGAGTCTATCAGGGAGATCTACTCCTGTCTCCATGATTGAAGGCGAGAGAGAGAGAGAGAGAGGAGGTTGGGGGGGTGTTGAGGGAAGGGAGGCAAGCCTGGAAGTTCAACCCAATCTACAGTCCTTGTAGACCTTGGCTTATTAGGAGAAAAACCAAGAAATCAGCTACCTAAACAAGAGGTTGGTTCCTTATTGTCCAAATCCTTGGTGTAGGACTCGTGTGACCATTTCCTCCTTTTCAAAACATGATACCCTTTGCAAAGAAATAAATGTTTGTTACAATGAGCCCTTTCTCACCCTTTTCTCCTTTTCAAAAACATAATACTCTTTTCGAAGAAAACAAACTTTTATTGCTATGAGCCCCTTTCTCACCCAAGATGACCTCACCCATGACTCAAGAAAAGTAGCTAGTGGCAGCGAGATCTTGGAAGGTATCCTATCAAAGCATGTGTCCTCATCCAATTGACAGAATTGTTGTACAAATCCTCATCCAAAACAATAGAAACATAAATACATTTTGCAAAAGGAGGCATCACTCTTTCAGTTTGGTAGCTCTCTCATGAAATTCCTTGTGAGTTTATTGATATCATTTAGGCTTTGAGAGCGTGTAGACACCTCCCCGCAACACATCTTCTTCTTTTTGCTAGCCCATAAGTGTGACCAAAATTGGGATATGGCCCAGGGGCACCTACTACTCGACCCATCGTCTCTTTGTCGAACGAGTCCAAGCGATTGCTTCTAGCTGAGGGAAATGTCTAATGTGTGTCATATATGAGGAAAGGGCACCTCCTCCACTCTCTCCAAGTGCCCTACTCTGATCGGCCAAAACCACTTGCCCAGGTTATGCGGAAACAAGGTCCAAGTTCCATTGAACCTCCTGAAGGGGTCCAGGGGGGGTCTCTGTCAAACACAAGATGGAGAGCTCCCTTGGCCCCACTCTCTAGTGCCTAGTGCAGAAGAAGCCAAGGGCTCGAAAAAAAATTGGATCTTTAAGGGAATCCCCTCCTTGGAGAACTACTCTTATACCAACATTGAGGAGCTGAAGGCCTGTGGAGTCTTGCCCACCAAGACTCAAGGATGACATTATTGATCTCTAGCATCCTCGTGCCTGTTCCCCTTAGATGGTCTTTCAAATGCACCTTTGCCTTACTGAGGAGATGGCTCTATGCTCCAAAAGACTTCGCTGGGCCATTGTCCCCCTACGCTCAACCATATGTATCCTCTAGCCTAGCATGAGACCCTCATGATCTCAAACTTTTGGATGCCAAATAAGGGACTCAGCACCATGGGTTGGCCCAAATGAGACCTTAAGCTAGCTGCTACCACATTCTACGAAAACTCCTATTCAAAGGAGAGCCCTTTTTTGTGAGCGAGGCTTGTGAGGAAATCCATTGATGAGACTACTACCATAGGCCACCTATGTGGGCGGTGTTCTTGGAGTGAATCCTTGCACTCGCTTTGCTTTGCATCTCCAAATCTACGATGCCCAATCCTCCCTCTGCCTGGGGAAGGATCACCATTTGCTAGACAACATCAACTCGTCATGTCCCTTATGTCATTCGATCTTACCCGCAAAATTTGTGCACCAAGCACCTAAGTTGTCCTATGGATCTTCTATGTAAACGCGAGCACAATTTTATGTACCAAGCCATGGCCAAAAGAATCTAGTTGGCCACTAGGGCCTCCCTTGCTCAGGAGAGTTTGTCCAAGCTCTAATACAAGAGCTTTCCCTGCACACGCTTTAACAAAAGGGTGATGTGATGCTCTAAAGAAATATTAATGCCCACCTAACAAGCCAAGTACCTTATTGTTTGACCTCTAAGGATCTAACGAAAGCCAAGAGGAGCTCCCTAGCTCAAGATCTCTTGACCCTCCTCAATTGTTGAAAGGAAGCCAACTTATTTGGTCCAGTCAATCTTGGCACCAAAGGTCTAGCAGTAAACCTCAAGGGCACTCTATACTCCTCAAGTATCACTATCATGCCCTCCACAAAAAGGGTCGTGTCACTGTGAACTCCAAGAGCTTGTCCTCTTAGCTGATCAATAAGCGTATCCCCGGGAGACCAGCTGATTGGGATCATAGAAAGTAGCCTAAGGCCTTTGCCACAAAAAGAGAAAGGAAGGTTGTTAGAGGGAAGCCCTAACATAATGGATATTGTAGAAGGTGATTACGTGCCACTGCTAAATCTAGCCTCTATTGAGTGATTGTGGAAGCAATGCAGAATAAAAAATCTCCTAGAAGGTCAACTGTAAGGAAACTTGAATGCACTCCCAAAACCACTTGAAGAAGGTTAGGGTCAGGCCAGGCTCTCTTGGGCACTTCTGCCATGGACTTGAGGGCTTCTATAGGCTTCTCATATTTGAACTGGGAATTCAGCTATATGTGCATGCCTTGCAAGACTGTTGGAGTGTGCATCCACATGGACTCTCAGGCTGAGAGGACCTAAGGGGGCTACTACTTGAATGAAACAACTACTTGCAGAACTCCGTGGTCATCCCTAGGATCTCTAATAGATTCAAGTAAATCAGACCGCTCTTGTCTCGAAGTTGCTAAAGATGGGTCCTAGCAGACCGAGGGCCAATGGTCTAGAAAAATTGCCTAGTCATCCTATCTCCAGTTGTGAAACCACCACGCCCTAGAGTTGTGGTAAGAGAACTCTGCTCTATGGATCTCTATGGATTAGAGGTAAGTGTGTGCTCTTGTATCCATCCACAAGTATTGGGAGGACAAGTCCTACTCTTTGAGTCTCTTTTGGAAGCCAACTCGTGTCTCAAAGCTCTATCCCTCTCATGAAGGGTGTGATGCTTGTGTAATGCCTATGATTGTAGCTCCATGCTACTCCTCCAATCATTGATTTATTGCGAAGGTAGCCTATCCATCCTAAGGGAGCACAATCAACTGCTGCCAAATCTCTATTATGGCCTATTATACCTCCTCCTCCTATAAAAGGGCATTTGGAATCCTCACCCACTTCTAGAGGGGATACTCTATGTGAAGCACTATCCGTGAGTGATTTGACATCATCATCCCCGCTAAGATGCTTGTGTCTCCTTCCTTGTGTATTTCCTAGTCCCTAACATAAATCTATCGGGATGCTCAAGTAAGTGATGGTGCCTTAAGCTGAACGAGCAATGGAGGTTGCCAAGGAATTTGTGGAAGTCAGCCTCCCGCCCCATGGATCCCCGTCACTCACTATGGTGATGAACTGCTCCCATGTGTTAGGCTCTAAAGGGGGCATCACAGAGAAGGAGTCTCTGCCCTGCTTGTCCTCCTCAATTCGAGTCAACATCACTTGGGAGGCACTTGATGAGCTGTCTCTTAAATATTGGCCTCTGTTGAGTACAAAGTTGTGCATAGACGTTCAGGATCCCTATCTTGAACTCCACATCCTCACACTAATCCACATTGCTTGTCCACCTATGAGCTCCCCATAGTCAAAAACTTCCGTAGCCAAGCACTAGGAAACTGAGATGCATACTCCACCAGCCTGCCAACCACAGGTGACCAAATCTCTGGCCCCCCACATTGCCGATCCACCAATGAGCTCCCCTGGTCAGAAACACCCATAGCCAAGTGTTAACATCCACAGAGTACAATCGTCAAATGCAGGGTAATCAGTGATTAGAGATGATTAGGCTTCATGATTTACTTCAACGGTTAAAGCCATGGAAGGAGTACAATACAAGCTTAGGGAGTTTGAGCCCCAAATACCCCAAGGCCAAAGATTGCAAGCAACGTGCATAAGTTGCATGTTCCAGCTTACAGATTGCATGTTCCAGATCATAGGTTGTAGGTTCTAGCTACAAGCTGCGGTTAAGTGTCTCGTGGGAGTTAAGTCTCGCCACTCTAGGTTTTGAGCCTCCTGCATGGGGTTTGAACCACAAATGGCTTAAGGCTTGGAGACACTCAGGGAGTTTGAGCCCCAAATAGTTTAAGGCTTGGAGGCGCGAGGCTAACACAAGCGCTATTTGGGAGCCGGTTAGGAACACCTTCTAATGCCAAGCTTTGTCCCAAGCGCTCCTATATGGTTAACACAAGCATAATTTCTGTTAGTAGGGAGAGATGGGAAGAATAGCACCCTATGTGGGGGTTAAAGGTCACTGTGCCTTTACCCCATGTACAATACTCAAACACATATATAAATGAATGAAAAAGAAGATTAGGGTGGTTCTGCACCCACCAAAACAAGTGTGGCTTTCTGTCTCTCTCTCTCTTTCTTCCGTTCCGTTGAGAGCACTCTCGACTGGTATCAGAGCTGGGTGATCTAGCTGAGCGTGCGTGAATGCTTGGAAGCTTAGCAGCTTTGTGGGAGGAAGGAGAAGCTCTGTGGGAAGCTTTGTGGGTGACTTTACTTGCATCCAAGTGTGTAGAGACCTTGGAGGAGCATTTGGGAAAGTCACTTTGGTTTTACGAAGTGGTTTTGAGAGCCTGTTAAGTGTTTTCAAAGAAAAAGTCATTTTTTGAGCTTTTCCCTATTCCGTTCGATGACAGAGACTCCGTATTGATTTGTAGAGGCAACTATTGCTTGCTTTTGGTGTCCACTTTACTTCAGGAGATTGGAAACACCTTCATTCTTGAATTTGGGATCATTTCATTGGATTTCTGACTCACTATGTTAGTTTGTGTTTTTCTGCCCGAGTGTTAAAACTCAAGTTTGGAGCAACCATTTGCAAATCTGTCAGTTCTAATGGACTCAGGAGGTCCTAAAACTTCTATGTTGCTCATCATTCACACTCTGGTGGAGTTTACAAACAGTTCTGTTTTCCAAAAACGTTTTTCAGTCCGTGTGTTGAACCCAGTGATTGAGACCACGGTTTCCAAAACCGTGTGTTCCATTGTGTTTCGAACGCCCAAAAACTCCTACCTGTCAGTTCTTGCATGATTCGGTGGAGTATTTTCAGAGTTATAGATCTCTGTGTATTCGATTTCATCCCTCTGTTATGCATTTTTCATTCTAAGGTTTTGAAACCTTAGATTTATGCCATATGGTAGTGGACAAGTGTTGACTCCCATTTCTCACTCATCGGTTTGGATTTTGGAGTTTCGGCAGAAGAGAGATATTTGCAGATTTTCTTGCTGAGTCTGATTATGTAATGGCGCCGATGTTTTGAGGCATCTCAGGTTCTATTTTTAGTAGCGGTCTTTTCCGTGGGACCATGATTTCTTTAGCATACCTTATGCAAATCATTCCGGTTGCAGTTTGAGCCATGTGCGCTCATTCGTGGTGTGCGTTGGGTTGCAGTGGATGATTTACAGGCCATTTGGATGCATTGCGATCCTTATTGAATGCACTGATAGACCCAAATTGCCTTGTGGGATGCTATTTTTATGGACGCTTTGCACATGGATGCTATTTTATGCTGAGGAACAGCTTTGACACATTGCAGGTGATGCACTGATAGTGTTATGCTCTCTTGGATGAGATATTATTGATGCATATCCCCATGGACAGTGTTTATGCTTGAGCCATTTGGCACTTATTGGCATTTTGGATTGCCATTGAGTTGGCATTTTCTTTTGGGCCAGATTTGCTCATATGGATGCATAGTATATGCACATGAGTCAGCTACATCTTTTGATGCTTTGAGCTTTGAGTTTTGGTGATATTTTAGTCTATTGTGGCATACACATTTGGGTGCACCTGGTATTTGGTGTGATTCTCTCTTACAGGCATTAGCATTTGGGATTTTGCTTTATTTGCATCATGGCATCCTCTTCCATGTCTGAAAAGGAGTTTTTCAACATTAAAAACTTTGATGGGACAAACTTTTCTTTGTGGAAAGAACAAATAAGGGATGTGCTTATTCAAAAGAAGCAGATTAAACCCTTGGCAGGGATTGAAGCTAAGCCTGCAAATATGTCCGAGGATGATTGAAATGAGTTAGATGCATTAGCAAAGTCTACTATTAGACTTCATCTTGCAAAGTCAGTTTATTTCATAGGAGTAAATGAGCAGACTACGGAAGATTTGTGGAAGAAACTGTGTACCACTTATGAGAAGGAAACTGCCTCTAATAAAGTTTACCTCATGAAGAGGTTGTTTGAGGTGCAGATGAAGGAAGGGGTCTCCATTGCTTCTCACTTGAATGAATTCGATATTATTTTCAGCCAGCTTCAGGCTCAAAAGATGAATTTTTATGCGGAGACTAAGGCAATATTTCTCTTATGTTCATTGCCATCCTCATGGGATACCTTCCGTACAGCTATCAGTAACTCTGCACCTAGTGGTGAGTACTAAAATTTGATGATGTTATGGGTAGCTTGTTGGTCGAGGAGATTAGACGAAAGTCTATGGACGGCAACAAGTAGGATGCAGCCTTAAATGTGCAAAGGGGCAGATCACAATTCAGAGGGAAGTCCCAAGAAAGACTGACAATGGTGGAGAGTATCTCTCTCATGACTTTCAGCATTTCTGTGATACACGTGGGATTAAGAGGGAGCTCACATCCCCTTGTACTCCAGAGCAAAATCCAGTTGCATAAAAGATGAACCATACCATTCAAGAAAGGTTGCAATGCATGCTTTCCAATGCAAGTCTTTCTGGTGGTTTTTGGGCTGAGGCAATGAAGACTGCAGTGCATGTGATCAATAGATCACCTAGTAAGAGTTTAGATGGTGGTATTCCTGAAGAGGCATGGAGTGGCAAGAAGCCCTCTTACTCTCATTTACGTATATTTGGGTGTGAGGCATATGCACATGTGCCAAAAGAGCTTCGAAAGAAGCTAGATCCTAAGTCTAGGAAATGCATCTTTCTGGGTTATGGTGAAAGTGGAGAGATGGGCTATCATCTCTAGGATCCAGAAGCAAAGAAGATCATATGCAGCCATGATGTAGTATTCAATGAGAAGAAGATGCATAAGGCACCCATGAGGGATGTGAAAATGAGGAGAATCACTTTCCAGGATGTGAATCCACCAGCATATGTTGATAGATAGCAAGTTGTCCATGCACCAAATGTGCAAGAAATGGTACCACTAAGTACTCCCACAGGTATACAATCAAGGGTAGATGATGGATCATCTATTGGTGGAAATGATGAGCCAAATGTGGCTCATATACAAGTGGGACAGCAAGTTAAAATGCCCTTGAGAAGATCATCTAGAGTGTCTAGACCGCCTGATAGGTTTGTTCCAGGGGTAGACTATGTGATGCTTACTGATTGCGGGAAGCCTTCTTGCTACAAAGAGGCTATGATGTGCGAGGATCAATGCAAGTGGGAGTATGCTATGCAATCAGAGATGAGTTCACTTATGAAGAATAAGACTTGGGACTTGGTTTCTTTGCCACATGGAAAGAAAGCATTGCCATGTAAATGGGTCTACAAGATGAAGGTCACAGGTGATGATGTGCCTAGGTACAAGGCCCGTTTGGTCACTAAAGGGTTCAAGCAAGAGAAGGGTGTGGACTTTGATGAGATATTCTCTCCGTTTGTGAAGATGACCACACTTAGATGCATGCTTAGACTAGTGGCATCAGAGGATATGGAGCTTATGCAGATGGATGTCAAGACAGCTTTCTTGCATGGGGGTTTGCATGAGGAAATTTACATGGTGCAGACGGAAGGCTTTGAAGAAAAGGGCAAAGAGCATTTAGTTTGTAAGTTGAAGAAGAGTCTCTATGGTCTTAAGCAAGCACCTAGAAAGATGTGCATCCAGTTCTGAGAGAACTTCGGCTCGGGAAAAGGTGCATACCAAAACTCATCAGACTCCTTTTCATTCTCTTCCCTGTCACAGGGTTGGAATAGCTTTACGAATGTGGTTCGGGTGGTTGTGTTGGATTCTGTGGTGAAAAGGTGTCCTGACAATGGAGGGACAATGGGTGGGCCTTGTAGGTGTGCAAGTCCACTCGCATGATTTGTTCCTCATGCCGCAAATAGATGTTATCAGTACGCCAATCGTGTACGAGCCCATACATTCATAAGAAGGGTTTGCCTAGGATAGCCTCATATCTCGGCTATCGAGTGAAGTCCATGACTACGAACCTGACAGGGTACGTGAATCCAAATACCTTAATGTTTATGCCAGTAAGGACTCCCAAGGGTTTTGCAGTTTTGCCATCGGCCAACTTCACTATGAGATGGGTTTGCTCGAGTGTAGGTTTTTCCCACTTTACCCAGCATTCCATGGTATAGACACTCAATTCCGTCCCCCCATCCAGGATGGCATCAACCTTTTGGTGTTGATAGATTATGGGGATAGCGGCGTTCGTGTCATTGCCCTCGAAGTATTGGCCTAGCTTATTGATGGGAACCTTGGGTAAGTTTTGCTCCTTTTCCGGTGATGATTGGTTGGCCTTAGGGCTAGTAGGGCCTAGGGGCAAGAGTGGTCTGTTCATCCAGTTGGATGGGAGTTTCGGACCTAGGGCTCTTTCATGCACTTATAGAGTTGAATGCAGGCCCTAGCACATCCGTTCCAATGCATTCATCCAACTCTATAAGTGCATGAAAGAGCCCCAGGTCCGAAACTCCCATCCAACTGGATGAACAGACCACTCTTGCCCCTAGGCCCTACTAGCCCTAAGGCCAACCAATCATCACCAGAAAAGGAGCAAAACTTACCCAAGGTTCCCATCAATAAGCTAGGCCAATACTTCGAGGGCAATGACACGAACGCCGCTATCCCCATAATCTATCAACACCAAAAGGTTGATGCCATCCTGGATGGGGGGACGGAATTGAGTGTCTATACCATGGAATGCTGGGTAAAGTGGGAAAAACCTACACTCGAGCAAACCCATCTGGTAGTGAAGTTGGCCGATGGCAAAACTGCAAAACCCTTGGGAGTCCTTACTGGCATAAACATTAAGGTATTTGGATTCACGTACCCTGTCAGGTTCGTAGTCATGGACTTCACTCAATAGTCGAGATATGAGGCTATCCTAGGCAAACCCTTCTTATGAATGTATGGGCTCGTACACGATTGGCGTATTGATAACATCTATTTGCAGCATGAGGAACAAATCATGCGAGTGGACTTGCACACCTACAAGGCCCACCCATTGTCCCTCCATTGTCAGGACACCTTTTCACCACAGAATCCAACACACCACCCGAACCACATTCGTAAAGCTATTCCAACCCTGTGACAGGGAAGAGAATGAAAAGGAGTCTGATGAGTTCTAGTATGCACCTTTTCCCGAGCCGAAGTTCTCTCAGAACTGGATGCACATCTTAGCCAACATCGATGTCCCAGAGAGAATAGGGTTTCAGATCACCACTGCAGAGCTCGAGGGCCTGACCTCGGTGGTTCCCCTTAGAATGTTTAACATGCTCAAACCTGAGAGGTAAGCAAGGGAACAGTAAGGGTCAAATTAGATCTCCATTGGCTATCATACGTAGGTGCCACGACCGCTCACCATGAGTTCTCTTCCAATTGGGGAGTGAGGGTGAGTAAGATAACCTCTCCCGTCGACTCTATAAGTGCATGAAAGAGCCCCAGGTCCGAAACTCCCTACACCACTTCTCCTACAGAAATAGAGGAGGAGGTTGAAGAAAAGCAATACGACAGGTACTAGCCCACTACAGGCCTACACGATCGAGGATTGCAAGATCTTATACCAACAGGCCAAGAGATATCGGGAAGACGGGTGCTCCCAAGGGTACAACAGGCTAGCCCTGGTCAAGGAGGTAAACCTAGCCCCGGAAGGGCAGGACCCCAAACTCGTATTCATCACCGATGATCTCACCCCCAACGAGGAGAACACTTCAATAGCTCTCCTACGAGAATACAAAGACTGCATGGCCTGGAAATACGCCTGGAAATACACTGGTATGAAAGGGGTGCCTACCAAAGTAGTGTAGCACATGATCCCCATGCTAGATGATGCTAGGCCGGTATGTCAATGCCCCTACCCTATGAATCCCAAGTATGCACTCATAGTGAGGGAGGAAATCCAGAAACTCATAGATGTGGGATTCATCTATGAGATTGAGCATACGAACTAGGTGTCACCCATCGTGATAGTCCCAAAGAAAAATGGAAACATTAGAGTATGCGTGGATTTGAAAAAGGCTAACGTTGCCACCAAACATGACCACTACCCCTTGCCATTCACAAAACATGTTCTCAAAAGAGTAGCCAGAAAGGAAGCCTATAGCTTTGTAGATGGATTTTCGGGTTACAACCAAGTGTCTATCGCCCCGTAAGATCAACATAAAATAGCCTTTGCAACTAAGTGGGGTGTGTATGCAGCTAGGGTAATGATATTCGGTTAAACAATGCCCCTACCACCTTCCAATAGATGATGATCACGGTATTCAAAGAGTATTTGAGAGATTTTGTGGAAGTCTTCTTGGATGACATATGTGTGAACTTGATGTGGGATGATCACTTGAAATACCTAAGGCTCGTCCTCGAGAAGTGTTGCTTATACTGCATATCCCTAAACCCTCTTAAGTGCCAATTCTGGGCCAAACATGGTGTAATCCTTGGCCACATAGTGTCCCAGAATGGAATCTCTACGGACCACAACAAAATCAAACTCATCTCCGAATTACCATCCCCCACCTGTTACACCAAGGGAATCCAACAATTTACTGGCCACACGGGCTACTACAGAAGGTTCATCTTATTCTACATGAACATAACCCGCCCATTATACAAATTGCTAGTGCCCTTTGAGTGGACCGAGGAATGCCAGAAATCCTTCAAAACCCTCAAACTAGCCCTAGCCACTGCACCGGTGTTGAGAGCACCTGACTGGAATCTAATATTCCACGTCCATATCGATGCCTCCAACTTTGCTATCGGGTGTGTGTTAGCCTAACCAAGGGAGCATAACTTGGACTACCGAATGTACTTTGTGAGCTGCCAACTAAATGAGGCTGAGGTTAACTACACCACACCCAAGAGGGAACATGGTCTATGCAATCAAGAAGTTCAGGCACTACTTGTTAGCTAACAAGTTCATCTTCTTTGTGGACCACCAAGCATTGTTATACCTAGTCAACAAGCCATGTATGACTGGATGCATCACTAGGTGGATGCTAATCCTCTTGGAGTTTGACTTCATAGTCGTTGTATGTAAAGGAAAAACCCATGTCCTAGTCGACCACCTGTCGAGAATCCCAAATGGTGAAGCCCCAACGAGAGTCGAAGATGACCTCCTTGATGCTTCTCTCTTCTTCCTCGACATCATACCTGAATGGGCCGCCGAGATCGGTCATTACCTATCCAATGGCCTACCCCTTGGCCAAGCCCTTATGAAAGATAGAGCCCACAAACTCAATATGGACACAGCGCCGTATCAACTGTGATAGCAGACCAACTATACCGCATGGGCAAGGATTGTCATTGATGTAACAGCACGTAAGGTGCTCCAAGTTGGCCTTTGGTGGTCGACTCTCTTTGGAGACGCAGTCGAGTTCATCAAACGGTGCGACCCCTGCCAGCATATCCAAATCCCACACAAGATGGACATGATGCCCTTGACCGAAATCTTAACCGATCAACCCTTCGAGAAATGGGGCATCAATTTTATTGGACCCATAAGTCCAACAGCTAAAGGAACCGAAGCTAGATATGTCATCTTGGCCACAGATTACTTCACCAAGTGGGTGGAAGGGAGAGCCACCGTGAAGGCAGATGCAAGATCCACCGCCAAATTATTATATGAACAAGTTATCACGTGGTTCGGATGTCCCTTAGAGTTAGCCAGCGACTAAGGAACTCATTTCCTCAATGACACGATAGCAATCCTGACTAGTGAGTATATGATCGAGCGGTGGGCAGAGATTCCGGAGGTGGTAGGGGAATGGGGTGTCTGAGATGGATGGGAGGGGCAAAATGGGCTCTCTTGTGTCCTGTCTCTATGAAGATGATGCATGAATGGTGCACAAAGCTACCTTAAATGCATTTAACATGACCCTATATACCAATGCAAGCATCTTCACCAAATGGCAACTCAATGCCATTGGGAAACAAGCTTGTCTCCCTAGGTTTTTATTTTTTACAAATCTTCTCAGTAGTTCCTTATAGAGCCAGAGAAAATATAATTGATGAAGCCTTATGTAGATCCACACTATGGCAACAAGTAAAAATATCCTTTTGACATAAAATATTTGAAAACAATAGAATGATAATCAGACTTGGTGGTTTCTTGCCATCACCAAATAGCATCAATTATTGAGTAATTATTTATGGGCCAATTGAGATCTTATACCTCTATTTTCACATGATAAGGTCTTTTATGCCTAGCATTTGTATGATGGGGGCACTACATTATGAAAACATTGGCATGAGTTTTTTTGGTCTTTCCTCAACTGTGGGGCCTATGGACATACAAGCTAATGGCGGACTATAACAATATGAATATAGAGAGATTGACCATTTTCTAAAAAAAGTAAAATTATTATCCTAAGGAAGCATGACACACTTGGAACAATAATAAATGAAAAGGCCATGACTATGTAAGGCACATTATACTTTATAGTAAATCTCATTACAATTTAGGAATCATGTTACCTATTTAGACAAATAAATAATGATAAGAATTTATGAAAGTTAGTACAACTAAGATAAGGGATGAACGTGATCCAATGACACACAATCTATAACCAACAACAAATAAATTGCAAATGATAAACAAACTTTAAACAACCTGACATAAGCCACCCATGTAATGACCGAGTACCCATATTTGGCTACATCAAATGATTGTGCTATGCTCAAGGCTAAAGACAAGGAAGTTTAAAAGATGAACAAAACAAAAGAGAATGGAAGAGAAAACACAAAAACTAGTTACCTATACAATTTATTTATTTAGGGCAAAATAAGATAATATATGTGAGCACTTAGGGCTATGTCTCATTAGCTCAATGGGTGGACATGTGGGTGCAAATGTAGAGTAGTCGGTGGGATTCTAATTGTAATAAAGGAGCAACTGAGAACGCATCAAGAATGATAATGTTAGTAGGTTGAGTCTAGGTACTCTAGTCTATGCGACACCACTGCATAGTGGCTTTTTTCCCATCATATATCATGAGTGAGGATAGCCTTGAGTGCCATAGTACTAGTGATGGGTTGCTCATTGAGAATAGCCTTAAGTGCTATAATAATAGGGTTTGGCCCAACACCTCACGTGCCAAGCATCGTGCCAATGCCCTAGCATTAACCTTAGGACTTAACACTCCTTGTCAAAAGTTCCTTTGAAGCCTAGGACTTAAGGGCCTTGGGATTGGATCTGACACTACGACTGCTCTTGGAGCTTGGAGTGATTTACATATCCTAACACCCCTCTTAAACTACACTAGATAAGTGTTAAGTATTTTTTTTAAAAGTTTCTAAAAGTTAAAATATAAAAATTAGAGTACTAGTATGTAATATGCATAGTAATTATGCTACAAAAGAAAATGTACATAAGCACAACTTAGCAACAATTCCCCTCTTAAGTTGTGGCTTGCTTTGAAATATACCAAGTTCTTACAAAAAGTAAGGGAATTAGACAAAGTGCTTGGTAATGCTTATTGTGTTAGAAAATGAACACGATTTATCTCTTCACTGAGAAAATTCTATGATAAAGTGATAGCTCACTTAATACGATTTGTTTTAGTGTGAAACATTTTGTCTACATATATTGCTTTCACTAAGTAAGAAATGAAAGGGGAGATGGTTGCATAGTAGGATGATACAAAAATGGAATTAACATATATCATAAAAGCTATTATAAATTTATAGGATTTGTTCATATCCAATTATGATAGTGGGGATTTATGTTGATAGTAGATTCTCATCATATGTGTCCCCTAAGGCATGAGTATCTTTAAGGAGCTCTATGTCAAAATGCCATGTAAAGTGATATAGAGCTATCCATGCATGAACACAGTGAGACCATAATTTTTCTTGTATATTTTTTTATTGTCATTGCAAAGTAGAATTGATATAACCAAATAGGAATCTAGCAATATGCATGGGAAGAAGAGATTCTAGTTCCATTGTGCTCCTATCAAGATGTTAACATTCATGATGTGAGTGTGGGAAATTCCCCATATTAGATGTATCCCATTGCAAAGGCTTATTGTAGGATTCAAGTTGAGAAGGAGCATCATAAAGGTGTTGAGCTACAACACTAACTTGTGTAGATTCTTGTTTACCTATTGGATTTTTGATTGAGCTCACATACTCTTGTTGATCACTCCAAATTTGCTAAATGGCTAATATGTTCATGCTATTAATGTCATCATTTTGAAGTGCTAGAATGTCACTTTGTTTAAAGTATTTATGGCTCAAAGAGCATGGTGTATGTTCAAAAATCGAGTCCTTGATGTCTAATGGCAAGGACATGATCATGGCAAAGGAGTAGTTGGAATTAACTTATCGTACAAAGACCGTTCTCCCATCCTCACAAGCATTCCATAAGCTCTTTGCCATTGTCAGCATATAATTTGCTGCTAAGGCCACAAACAAATAGGCCCTCTTGGATTTCTTTAGTTGGTATAAACTCTACTAAAGGATTGTCACACTTTTGCCCACAATATTTGCATGAGGAAGAATTTTTTCCTCATCTGTATCCATGTTTACAATTGTAGAATCTCTACAATTTTTGGAACCGCTTGCCTCCATTGTTGATGCCAAAATAAATCACAATATTCTATGCTCTCTGAATTCTCTTGACCTTTCAAATATTCAACAAGGATTCATTTGGCTTGATTATCTTATTGGTCTATTTGTCATGCTTTTTAAAGACCAAGCTATTGCCTTTGGGTTAGACGAGGGTACAATCATCCCTCATCTAAAAGTCTTAGCACACTTCATACTACTAAACAATGGTGATTTACCCAACCCTCCATTACAACATAGCTCACATGGGAGGGATCATCCATGATGAGACAAGAAAGGTTGTCATTGAAAGGATGCATTCTTATCCAATCCACATTCCAAAAGGGTATGTGGACTTCCAAAAACAATTGTACTCTAAGACAATTATGTTTTACAACAATTAAAGAATGGGCTCCTTATGCTTGATATATCATTTACTCAAAAGTGGATGCCTAATAAATGGCACATGTGCTTATGCATAGGAAGAGAACCCATTCATAAAGATACTATGTAAAGTTTGGTAGAGGATTGGAAGAAATATTGTGGAGTTAAAGGACATATAGTCTCTAACAAAAAACAATAGTGTATTTGTTATTAACAATTGATTTGGCAGTTTCATTAGAAACCATGGAAATGAAGAGTGCAAACGTTGAGAATGCATTGATTTCCTCGATCATAAAATTACATAGATAGTGTAGGCCACAACTTTGTGAAGTGTTATTGAGTAAAGTGGAAATGTTCCTGCTACAAAATTAGCAATTCTCTTTTTATTCTTGGGGCAAACTATAATACCTGGTGTGTTCATTAAATATCGCATGCATTACAAGTTATCTAACTAGAGCAAGGGTTTGAAATCAAAGTTATCATCGAGGTGGGGCTCTTGAACTATGATTTTCTCTTACACTTTTAAACATCTTATGCAATTAGAAATTAAATTTTAGTGTTGGGCTTCACATGTAGCCTTTGTTAATCCTTGACATTTTGCTTTTGTTAAAAATAAGGACACATTTGGTTGGCCTTTACTTTGTTAAGTTAGAGAAGAGGAATAAGCACTTATTCACATCTTTCATGAACACTGTCAACCTAGTTGCCATTGATATTTCCAAACAAATGAATTATATTTTGTCACATTTTATACTATCATCCTGTGTACCTTTGAGGGATCCAAGGACTCTTTTGGTCGCATCAAGATTAGAATTTCTCATATTCTTACATGAATTGAAAAAGAACACAATTGCATGAGGTATGTATAGCCTGGTGATTGTTGAATAAATTGACCTACTATTATTAAGGATTGGCAATATAAGATCTATCACAAGCTACCAATGAGCTATCTATATTACTAAGGATTGATATATTTAAATCTATCATAAGTTAAAAGATTAATGTTGTATTGTATGAGCATAATATCTCATCCCTCCATATTAAGAAAATAGTTTTCTTAATGTCAAAGTTGCATTTTGTGAAATAAGTTAAACCTCAAATTTGGTGATTATAGATTAACCAATATGAAGGACAACAACATCTTTTTCTAATTTTCATAAACATAGAAGGACTGCTTAAACCGAAAGACAATTCTGAGAGGATGTTTGTGAATGTTGGCAAGATCTTGTTTTAAACCATTTTTTTGCATGCATTTGAGATATTGTATAATTAACCTATTCACAAGTAATTAATTACTCACCTTTCCCCCCCCTTCCACTCATAATTAACCTATCGCAATCATTTGTTAGTTCGCTCTTTCTCCTAAGTTAATCTCTTCTTCTACATGAATTCACTCATGTCTGTGCTAAATCATTAAAAATTTTCATTGTTCTCAATTTTGTAACTATTACAAAGGGTTCTTCATAATTAATTCCATATACTTGAGCATAAGCTTTGGTAATTCATCAAGCTTTATAGTGGCTAATTGTACCATCTATGGTTAGCTTGACTTAAAAACCAATTAATAACCTTTGTGCTTTTTAGAACATTTGTTAAGACCCATTCTTTATTCTTGACCATAGTAAATTATTCTTCATTTGTTGTGTGTCAGCATTGTGGAAGATGCCAGTTCCTCTATATCAATAGATTTGTCCCCATAAATGCATGCAATTGTTATAGTGTCTCCATTTTTCAAGTTTGTTTTGGTTTCTTGAAGACCTTCTCAATAGAATATTTGAAATTTCAAGGACATTTGTGATACTTATGGAGATTGTAGTATCTATACTATGTTAAACTCTTTCTTTGCCTTTGCTCTATGTTATCACTATGGATTAAATATTTTCTCAATGAGCTATAAAATTTTTAAAAGTAATAATTTTAATGGTAGGATTTTGAGTGAGTTGCTCCACATTTTCACAAATGAAGGGTGATAAATATTTAACAGCATGGTATAGAGTTTATGATTATAAATTTGGAGAATTGTTGCATGAGTATTGTAGTAGAGGAATCTTACAGAAGCAATGATTCCAAGCTTGATGAAGTGACCACAAGAAATATATGGCCATGGCCTTCGATTTGGCTTAGCAATGGCTTAGGAATAATTCATATAAGAACACTTCTTAATTCCCTAGGTCCATCTAAGAAGAAGGCTACTCATTGAACTGCATATATTGCGCATGAAGGATTTGTTCCAATGTATCATTTTGTCCTTGATTAAGCATGCTTTTCATGAATCCCTTGATTGTAAGGAGGATTTATGACAAGAAAGTTCCTCTTGTATCTATCACTATGTCCTAAAAGGGAGATGATGTGTTAAGTCAAACAATGCCATGTCTAGATTTATATACTAGGTGTCTTGGTTTTGTTATTTCCTTGATTTTTTGAGTAAGATTTTGGGTTTTTTAGTATCCCATTCATCCTTGAAGTGTCAAAGTGGTTCGTTGGCTCTGAATTTTGACACCATTGGTAAAGGATCCACCCAAAATTGGACGTCCCAGTAATTATCAAGATGAACACAAAAAATTCTACCTCATTTGGATCCTTTAGAAAACCTCTTTACTCCAAAGCATCCAACAATCCCCCATTCAATTGCTTACATTCCCTACAAAAGGAAGCCTGCATGTGTGCTTGCCTATAGAGGTTCCCCTGGGAGATGAAGGATTCATGTTGCCTCCATCTCTAGTGTTTATCTATTCACGCTTGTTTACCAATTCACTTGTTGAAGAACCCAACCTTTTCCCTTGCAAGAAACGGCAAGCCCGCTTTTCCCTCTGCAAAAGGATTAGCTAGGAAAAGTAGGAAACAGGGCGAATGAAAGAAGTCATCCGGGAAGTGCAAGAACCATCTCCCTTGTCGAAACCCTTCCAACCCTTTCCCTCTCCCTTTGATATCACCTACCAAGAACTAAACTGCTTTTCCCTCTGCTTTTCTTGCTTGCTTTTTTCCCTTGCACTCACCTAAAGTTGGCCCTTTGAGACTTAAAGACATTGGTGCAAGATGGTTCTTTTATCCTTTTCATTTTGTAAGAGCGAGGAAAGAACGGTAGGATTCATCATCTCAGAGGTCCATCGGCTAGAATAACCTATTTGAGGAGTGCACCAGGAGTGCTAGAGTCTATGCAGCTGAAGGCAACCACTTACTCCCAATTATTCCCTCAAGAGGAAACTTAAGATCCCATAATCTTGAGTCCTTAAATTTAAGATATGCTACTCTTAACCATGATGGCAACATCACCTATGTGCAGTTTAGGGCCAGTAGCTCTTAGTTTTTTATGGTCCTTGTCCATATCTTTGTCAAGAACATGGACTAGAGGATGAATATAAGAAACAAATATTTATATTGCTCAGATTCATTGTCAAATGTAGTTGGGAACTCCTTGAAGTTTGCACTATGTGGATAGAGGTAATTAGTCTCTAAATAGGTGTTGGTATGATCATGTCATATCTTGCATCATCTTTAGCATATGAGTTTGATTTCTTCAAGGTCACCTTGTTCCTCTGAGTCAACAAGGAAAGTTACATTAGTCACAAATTTATTAAGCTAATAGTCCAAGCATGGAAGAAAATCATAAAGTACTTGGGTTTCATGACTCCCTATCCATACAAGCATCTTCTTTTGTTACCAATGAGGAACAACAAGCTATGAATCCTAGAGACAATTTTGGGACTATAAAGGTAAAGGAGGTATATTGTGTATCCACCATGATGATGCCTAACTTGATCCAAATGACATATGTAGGCATAGAACCTCCACAAATCCACCCCTTCAATTTTTGGATGTCAAAGAAAACTTAAAACCAACTTGAGATTTGGTAGATCATGTAAGGGATCACTAGACTCAGGTTTGGCCATTAAGCTCTCCATTGGAATTAGATGGGATGCCCTAAACTTGAACCCATAGACATGATACTCAAAATGGTAGATTTGATCCCACATGTTACATGTGCCATAGTGAGGCACTACAATACTAATTGATGGACGTCTCATGCCTAACATCCACCCTAATCCCTAACCCTAACTCCATCCCTAACCCTAAGGGATGAAGTTGTATATATTCATCATCTTGTTGATCATAATTTAGTTATAGTTGTTCAATCCCACATCATGTGCAAAAGAGGTGGGACTCTAATGCAAAAGATGTCCTTCTTGATCCACACCCAATAGTTGGACATTATAGGCATCCTTGATTTTAGGCCCACCATAATGAAAATCCTTATATGCCCTTGCGAGACACTCATTTATCCTTGACTATTGAAAAAGAGATGTTGGCCAAGAAATGAGTGTGAGAGTTCAATGGTATGCAAATATGTTACCACCTCACAACTCCATCACTACCTCAATAAATAAATAAGGAATTCTTCACAAAAGAGGCAAGCTAGATTGCTTGAAAAAGAACTTTATGATAAAAGCTACCAAAACTCTTTTTGCATCTCTCTCTCTCTCCAACTTTTGAAATCCTTGTGCTCCCCTCCCTCTAGACTCAAACCCTATCCTATTTTTTATAATTTGTAAGCCATGATAGAGAAGAACTCAATTCTCTTGTCTTTCAAAGAAGATCCCTTTGAGTGATTTCTTCACTTGGTTTGGAAGTCAAAGGATGATTCGATGGATCAAACCTAGTTGCATATTGAAGTTTGCCTATGCCTCAAGGCATATTGAGTTAATGCTCTCAACTTGGGAAGCAGATATAAGTGGATAGAGCTTTGCATCATGTCACATTGCCCTCTCTCAAGGGTTCATCTTGCCTCCATACTTGGCATCATAACTCAAGGATTCACTAACTTTCTCCTCGATCTTCCAATAATAAAGATGCCAAATGAGGCTATTATTAACAGTACCTTCAATATATCGATGACATATAGAAATAAAAGGAAAGCTGCAACCATAAGGGGGTGGAAAATAATGAAAGCACAATGCTGAACCATTTTAGGAAAGATCTCATCACGTCCATCTACATAAAGTGTGTGTCTAGTAGAGTCTCACTTGTATATGTGTATGTAATAACTCAAATATGCCACGGATCTTCCTTTCTCTAACATGCCAAAGATTTTAAAATGCAAATTCGATGGAGAGGTATGCAGACTGACTTGGCACCATCACAACCAAATGAAAGTTAGAACAATTCATTCAAGCTGTGGTACCAAACTTCAAAATTGGCACACCGTTGTTATCCATGTCAATCTATATAGATTAGCATAATCAAATCTTGGCAATCTAGTGTTCAAAAATAATCAATGGCTGGCATTTAGACAAATAATGAAATGCTTATAAAATGTTAAAGTAATTCTCAATGGAATAAGTAGACTAATCAAAGGTCCCATTGTCCTTTGATCAATTCTCCACCAATCATGATATTGAATCATAGTAGGCCTGCAAACAAGAACCCAAATTGATGCATAGAAACCATCATATAGAACCAAAAGGTAAAACATGTCTTCACTTCTCTCGTATCTAAGACAATCCCATGATTCACTTGGATAATCTATAATATAGGGCAAAGATTCCTTCTAAAAGGCACTCGTCCAAGAATGACCTAATCATAACAAATTGTGATGCCATGTCAATGGCCATTTATTTGAACCTCCACAGGTTCCTATGAAATATCATCAATAACAACTTGCCTTTAACTCCATTTATGCAAAGGAGAAAAGGGCATAAAGTATGTTCAGCTCTCTATCCCGACAATTATTTGAATCCTCCTCAATGGGATTCACATAGTAATAAAAATCAAAGGATCCCACTTATTGCCATGGCATTCCCAATTCATTCTACTAAATGGTTCTCTAACAGGGAATCACATGAAATCCCATAAAATGTATTAGGCCTATGATCTGTAGTGTACGAGAATCATGAGAAATCCCTTGAGAAATTACAATGATTAGTAAAAACTTGTAGGCAATAAACGAAATGCCCATACTATTAACAAGTCTACTTCAACCTTCTTGGTAATCCTTCAATAAATCCTATATAAATCATTTCATATGTGCAAGCCACTCTTCATTGTAGAAGTAACTGCTAAAAGATATCTCCATAGTGCACTCTCCATAGTTCTACTTTAGCACATTAGTTTTCTTATATGAAACATCTTATAGTTTTTGAGAATCAAAATAAATTGATTCCTCCACTAGACCAATCTAACCATATTTTGCAAAGCTAGGAGTCTCCTAATATATAGTCCAAACTAGGAGTCCCAAATTTTCAAGTACAAACCGTTGAACTAGGGTTGAAATATAAAGTCTAGAGTGTTGAACTAATCCAAAAATCCCTCTCCATCAATCAATAAGTCCAAAATTTTTCCTCTAACTAGAAAAAATGTTTGCCATTAAATACATCCTTATATATGATCATCTCTTGCCATGTCTTGTAAAAATTATTATAAGGAGATATATATTTGTTTTACTTCTCATATAGATCTCCAATATACTCTAGACCCCCATATAAGTTTCTTTAGGAAAAATCATTATCTCTTCCTTAATACAATCTCCAAAAGCTAGATTTAATGGTAACCACCATTTTGATTACTGTGGGGTGCGCCATGTGGAGGAGAGACTTGTTACATAGTCAACAATATCCATTAGATCTTGTCTATTACCTAGTACCCCTCGATAGAGGCAAAAGAAACCAAGCCACATGGCAACTGCATCTATGGAAACACTTTACGATATCATAATGCAAATATAAAGGTCTCCTTTGTACAAAGAAGAGTGGTAAAGTGCTATGATTCTTTAGGACCCTGTGAGTGACTCCTCCTAAACGAAAGACTCTTGCACTCAATACACTATTCAAGAAATTGGAATACCTTTGCATTTGATAAGCCATTAATTCTTTATCATATATTCACCTAAAACTTACACCTTAAAGAACACAGAGGCAATGTTTCTAGTGACCAATAAGTGTCCAGTGTGAAGAGGACTATTGCCTGCTTACTATGAATGCTGAGGCTACTACAATCATGTGCAAAGGGAGTCCTCTGCAAGGAGACATTCCCTGACACATTAGTCGCCAAGATAAAATTCATTTTGGATCTATAAATCTATGAACTACCTGGGGTATATAGTGCCCATAAACGAGACATTCCCTGACACATTAGTCGCCAAGATAAAATTCATTTTGGATCTATAAATCTATGAACTACCTGGGGTATATAGTGCCCATAAACGTTTGGATCGTTGTCCTCTATCATATGAGGATGACAGATGCAGGTTAGCACGCAGAAGTCAATGGAACCAAGGACCTCTAGATCATAGTATACAAAGTTAATAGAATCTCCATCTTAGTGAGGGAAAGCTGCACGTTAGGCCATCGACCAACTCCTCTGCCTATTGTACAGTGAGTTCCCGCTTATAGTGAATCTGCACTGGCCATCAATCTATTCTGGCGAAGCTGTCACGTAATCCCATTTTGTAGCAAAGATGATCGACGTGAAATCATGTTACTCCTACAAGTCCCAAAGACTTCACAAAAATCAAGGTGAAATCACGTTGCTACTGCTAGTCCCAAGGAGTCGCCACTCGTGAGCGCACACAGTGCAACATGAACTCAGTTAACAGATATACCTAATTTTTTCTTACACACAGAGATGAAAGGAAACCGTGCGAGAATGGCCAAGGCAATGCGGATCTGTCGGGCCTAAGTGGGGTTTCTACATATTATTGTCTTAGCTCTTTTTTGCGAGCTTAATGTAATTGCTGCGAGGGCTCTAGGAAAGGTTGTCTTGCGTGTTCACATGAGACAAAAGTCCCACGCCATAGACACAGAACGGACCAAGAGTCTTCTGAGTTATTGGATCCACGTTGTAAGTCCTTCCAAGGTTTGAACAATCATTCCCACCATCCATCGTTTTAGGTAAGCTCTTTGAGGCTATTTAGGTGGTGCAGCAAAAAGTGGAAATGAGCAAATGAGTAGAATCTTGATTGCTAACACCATACCTATCCTTCCTCCACAAAATACACAGATACACGCAGGGAAAGCCAAGTAATAACGTTGTTGTGCAAGAGAACAACAAAGAGCAGTATCACGGGAGCCAGAATGTCTAACATAAATTTGGAGCTTTGTTGAGTCCGGCTCTGAGGTGGAAATTGTGCGCACAGCCTAGTGATGCTCTTTTACATTTTCTGAGTGGCTTAGAAGTCATAGTGTGCTCTGTTTAGAGCCAATTCCCACACATAGGATGAACCCACCGTTTTGAGTGTTCACCGGACAAGCATTCCCACACCGTTGCGACATGTTCAAGGGCTGCATGTGTCTAAGCATGGGCTACTGCGCCACAACTCTAGGATGAGTAAGCAAGAGGCACTGCGCATATCAATGTATACATTTGCGCATATCAATGTATACATTGGGTCTCTGCCTACAGACTATGCAGACATTGGATCTCCGACTGGAGACTGCGAATTAATGGGAGTAGAGTATATCTGACATTACCTGGTAGTGCCGACTTCTCAACAAAAAGATAGAGCGTGAGTATTGTCTATTGCCATAGCATGGTCTTCACCGGTTTTTCCGCCCCGAATTGCCCTCCTTGAATCACGTACCAAATGGCTTGCATCAAAGTAGCTTGGTAGCAAGAGACACGATGCTCATTCCCAGCAAGTCCTCGAAGGGCAGAGGTGGCTCTCCTACAGTCCTCTCCTGCTGCGCTTCAGGTTCAGTTCATCGGGCAATGTAAGCTTGAGCTTCTCTCATCTCAATCGAAAGTGCTAGCAGTTAGGCAAAACATACGAGCGCTCACAATACCCATCTTCTTACCTCCTTTCCAACGAGTTTTTGTTGTGAACGTCTGTCGCGAGGGAGCTCACCTAGTATCTTGGGAGAAGGGGAAATAATTTTTTATGGAGGAGGCATGTATTGCCAATCTCCAGAGGCTCTACAGTCCGCGTTGCTATCTGTTCTTTTTTAGTGCCCAATGCACCCCATTCCTGCACTCTTTGTTCCATTAGTCTTGCTTTTCCTTGGGAGTGCGCAATTACTATGCTTCGGTACATAATTTTGTACGCCCATATGTCATGGCACATATAGTCCAAAGTGGCCCTTCATAATTCTTGTACTTGGCCCATTCTCTCACTAAGTGGTATCTTAGTTTTCCAACAAGGTCATTAATGTATTCCAAGGGGGCCTTTGGCCACATACTTTTTAAATACAACACAATTACCCTTTCTATTCAGATTTATCGAACCATTGTCAAGACTAACGGGCTTATGTCATGGAGGGGAAAAAGGGGGGAAATAATGATGGCTATTTCAGATGCTTTTCCCTTAGAAGATGTTATGTTTTTCCTATGATGCATGACATAATGATCCAAGGGCAAAAAATGTTTCTAATGCTTAAATTGAGATAGGCATTATCAATTACTTATTTAAAATTGGTTGAATCCTTGGTCACTTACACAAAATCTGAGTAGAGACTTTTACCAACTCTAGGTTACCCCAAAGCAAGGACCTAGTGCCCACACTCAAGCTAAAGAACAAATCTACTTCATCATTCAAGACCTTCAATTTGCTATCCTTTGTAGGTGTGAAAAGATTAGAAGTAGTTATACCAATTCTACAGGTCAGTCAAGATTGATAAGTTTCAAGAAAAGCATTGATGACTATTGGAATCTCCCTTACCACTGTAGTTCAACCTTTATGATATTCATCCACAAGGTTGGAGACCTTCAACTCCATCATGCACAACAATGCATAGCTCCTATGATAGCCATACCAAGATCTTGCCCAACGTGGGTACAACCTAATATATGAACTTATGCTCACTACTATGCATATAAGATCATTTCATAATATCTATGAATTGTTTAGGTAAAGGATGCGATATAGAGTTTCTCTTAACACTCTAGAATGATTGGTAGACTCAACCATGATGAAGACTAGTACTTAAGAATTAGAACATATCATATAGAAATCAATATAATTTGATAAGTAAATCAATGATTGAAGCGGCTACAATATATAGGAATCAATAGAGTTCAATGGTTGCAGAAAGTACAAGCAAATGGGGCACCAAAGGGCTACAACTATGATTTCAAAGGTAGATCACTTTCTCTCAATGAGAGAACAAAGGATAAGAAATGAAGGATGTGTGAGGGTCTTGTATAGGTTTTTTTACCCTCAAGGTTAGCAAAGTCAAGCTAGTCAAATTTTAGAGTTGATCAATACTTTAACATTTTGACCAAAATTCAACTTTGTATATTTTTAGATATCGAAAAGTTTTTTATGACTCTAGACTTCTCTTGATATCTTAGAGCCAAAAACTAAACTAGAAAATCTAATCTAAGCCTCCAAAATCGTTGATTAATATGACACTAAATACTAGGTTGTATGTGAAATCTGTTACATGTGTACCTATGCTATACATAGAATGTGTGTGTGTGTGTGTGTGTGTGTGTGTGCGCCTGTAGATAACAAGTATGTGTGTGTGTGCGTGCTTGTTATTGCTGTCACTATAATCAAATGCTATCTAACTTAGCACTTCCTTTTTTCATCCCAATGCATCATTGTCCTCCCCATTACTGCTTGCGTGCCAATCTCTGTTCCATTAGTCTTATTTTTCCTTGGGAGTGCGCAATTACAATGCTTCAGTATTGAATAATTTGACATGGGTACATAATTATGTATGCCTATATGTCATGGCACATATATTCCAAAGTGGTTCTTCATAATTCTTGTACTTGGCCCATTCTCTCAATAAGTGGTATCTTAGTTTTTCCACAAGGTCATTAATGTAATTCAAGGGGGCCTTTGGCCACATCCTTTTTAAATACAACACAATCACCCTTTATTTGAGCCGCCTCTTCTTTGTTTGTGTTCTACCATTCCCCCCCCCCCTCCTCGTCAAAATCTAAAGGCCTTACCCTAATATAGGCTAGATGCTACACATTCGAGATGCTTTTCTCCACCAAGGATGTGTATCTTGAAATAGGAATAGCCTTCTCCAATTGTACAAGGAAAGGTGGAGTAGGAGACCTTGCAACAAAGGAAAATGGACTAGAGGAAATGAGACCTTTATGCAAGAGACTACACACACAAGCATGACTTGAAATGTGGGAGCAAGCAAGCAAAATGACATGTGAATGAGCAAAATAGGAAACATGAAATAGAGAGTGTGTTAGAAACTCACTGTGCCCACCTGTGAACCCTCGATTTGAGGGGACAAGGGGTAGTGAGAGGTAGGAGGGCTGAGACAGAGACTCAGGCCAGAAACAGAGGGAGGATAGCATGGCAGAAATAGGCGACCAGCACACGAGCTGGTCGCTATTTCCAACAACAGGTATATAGGGTCTTTAGCCTCACATGGAGGCTCCTGTAGCAGCACAGACTGGCTACACAGGGAACCCTTATATAGGGACCTGTGGCAAGCCAAGTCGGCCCAACCAGGGCCATCGACCAGGGCCACCTGGGCGGTTTAATGGGGCCCATGTGGTCGGCCACCAGACAGGGTACCGACCCTACTGGTTAATCATCTGAAGGGGCCTGGGCAGTGCCTATAAAAGGCCCACTTCTCCATTCACTCCAGCATCTAGTGTGAAATTGAAAGCCCCTCTCCAAGGGAGGAGCAGTTTCTGAGAGAGAGTTCATCATTGTTTTCTAGCACCCTGTTGAGTTTTGTATTGCTCCCTTGGAGCCATTTTCTGCCCACCATCCGGTGGATGAATATACTCTCTCTCTCTCCGTCTATATTTCGAGTGTGTGTTTGTTGCATCTGTGATCATCTATCTGAGTTGAGTGTGTGAGAGTTGAAGAGATCTTGGGTTGAGGATTGAGTGATTCATTCCCTCCTATTTTCTAACATGGTATCAAAGCCATAGGCTCTCAACTCTTCTTCATCAAAGCACTCTCTGAAGGAAGGAGTCCCTTGGTAAAAGGGCGATTCCGTTTTCAACTCAGGCTAGCACGGGAGGTCAGTACATCTTTCTTGCTTCAGTTTTTTAGTTTGCTATTCACCAAGATGGATTGGTGTTCAAAAGCCTCTACACCCACTGCTCGTCCTTCCTCCTCCTCCAGTTATCTTCCTTCTTCATTCATTCCCAATTTTGGTGAAGCTGGAAAGCTTGATGGGACGAACTATCCAATCTGGAAAGTCAAGATCCAAAGCCATTGTGGCATGGGAGCTATGGAAGATAGTGATTGGGACCGCGGAGGACATTGTGGACAAAAGAGGTGATGTTCTATTTGAAGCAGATGCGGATGAAGTCAGTGCATGGGAGGAGAGGGATGCTTAAGCCTTAGCAATGCTAATTGGCACGATAGCAGATGCTGTGATTCCTCATATCCATTTGGCAAAGACATCTTTAGAGGCATGGGCCATACTGAAGGAGCTGTATGAAACTGATAATACAACCTGTATTATTACTCTTCAACATCAACTTTATAATCTTGATATGAATGAGGGTGATAGTGTGCATGACCATCTGACAAAGGTGAAAGTCATGTGGGACCAACTTGCAGCGGTTGGTCAGAAGGTGGACTCGAGTCAATTGGCGTTGCTTTACGCAAACTGACGAGAAGGCATTAGTGGCCAAAGACAAGCCTAGAAAAGGCAAGTCAAAGGAGTTCAAGAAGTTAGAGGATGCTGACTGAAAGAAGAAAATGAAGTGCTTTTATTGTGAAAAGCTTGGCCACTCCACCAAAGAATGCCGAAAGAAGAAGGCGGATCAGAAGTGAAAGAGAGAAGCCAGGAACAAAGAAGAGCCTAAGAATGATTCTGCCAATGTGACGACTAGATAGTTGTTTTTAATCAGTGAACATTGTTCAGTGTATGCAGTCAGTGAAGGAAAAGACGGTTGGTATGTTGACAACGGTGCTTCAAAGCACGTGTCTAACAGAAAGACTTGGTTCAAAACCATGGAAAGTACACACCCGGATTCCAAATTTTCTATTGGGGATAGCCGGACATGTCCTGTGAAGGGCATTGGTAGCATTCCTTTCATTACAACCGCAAGTGAGGAGAAGGATTTTTCTGGAGTACTTTATGTACCCAACCTTTGCAAGAACTTACTATCTATAAGTCAGATGGACAAGAACAACATGTCAGTTCTCTTTGAGGACGGCAAGGTCATTGTGACATGCAAAGCAAATGGACAAATGGTGGCCCAAGGAGTTGAAGAAAATGGACTATACCGCCTCAGTGCAATGTTGGTTCATGAAGACAACGGAAAGTCCAAACTTTGGCATGAGCGCTTCGGTCATGTCAGCTATGGAACCTTGGCTGAAATGTCAAAATCGAAGATGGTGGATGGACTTCCACCCATTACAGGCAAGGATGGTGTCTGTAGGGCTTGTCTAGAAGGCAAGCAGCACAGGGACAAGTTCCCACAAGAGGCCTCGTTTCGGGCAAGCCCAATGTCTACAGCATCGTGGGCAGGATCCAAGTACTCACTTCTCTTTGTGGATGATTTCAGTAGAATGACCTAGGTGTATTGCTTGGCTAAAAAGTCACAGGCTTTCGAGAAGTTCAAGGACTAGAAGGCCAGAATTGAAAAGGAGACAGGGGAGAATGTCAAGATGTTCCGTACAGATAGGGGGGGAGAATTCACCTCAAATGAGTTTAACACATTTCGTCGCAAGCATGGGATCAAGCGACAACCCACCACAGCACATACATCTCAGTAGAACGGGGTAGCCAAGAGGAAGCACAGAACCACCACGGAGACAGGGCTTGCTATGCTTCGAGGGAAGAACCTTTCTAAAGCCTATTGGAGTGAAGCTATAAATACAAGAATACACATCCTCAACAGGACCAAGACGAAGGCCGTCAAGGACAAGACTCCATATGAGGCATTTTATGGTAAGAAGCCCTCTATCACTCATCTTCGCATTTTTGGTTCTAACGCATGGGTGCATGTGCACAAGGAAGAAAGGACCAAGCTTGATTCTCGGAGCAAAAAATGTATCTTTGTTGGGTATAGCGAAGAATCCAAGGCCTATCGACTCTTAGACCCAGTAAAGAAGCAGATCCTTATTAGTCGGGATGTCATCTTCGAGGAAAAAGAACCTAAACCCCAGGAGGAGCCTCAGATTGAGGAGGAGGAGATTGTTCAACCCTCGAACCCATCCCGCCAGGTTGACCATCCAAGAGGTGGCAAAATTGGAAGCTGATGTTCCACAATGTACTGAGGAAGAGCAGGATGTTCTAGAAGCAGTTCGACTTCCTCCTCCCACTGAGAAGCAGAAGAGGTTGCCCCAATGGTACCTAAGAACATTGGAAGACTCTCGGGTCACCGACATACCTGAGAGTAGCAGTTCTGAATTGCGTCGGTCCCAACGTCTTCAGAAGACCCCATCCATGAATTTTGCGTTGGTGGCTCAGCTTGAAGAGCCAAGGACCTTCGAGGAGGCGAAGGACAATCCAGAATGGCAGGCTGCCATGCAGGTAGAGATGGATGCTATCATGAAGAACAATACCTGGGACTTAGTGGCCAGGCTCCCGCGATGAAAAGTCATCGGCACTAAGTGGGTATACAAACTAAAATACAAATCAGACGGTAGCTTGGATAAGTACAAAGCAAGGTTAGTGGTCAAAGGTTTTGCTCAAACTGAAGGCATGGATTTTGATGAAACTTTTGCTCCCACAGCTCGCATGGTCACTATCCGGACAGTGATTGCCCTTGCTGTTCAATTCCATTGGCCTATTTTTCAAATGGACGTGAAGTCCGCATTCCTTAATGGAACCCTGGAGGAGGAGGTGTACGTCAAGCAGCCACAGGGCTTTCAAGATCCAACGTCCCCATTAAAGGTATGCAGGTTAAAGAAGGCGTTATACGGGTTGAAACAGGCCCCTAGAGCTTGGTACCAAAGGATAGATGTATTCTTTCAGAAGATAGGGCGGAGTCCTTCTAAGGCAAACCTCTACTTGTTCATTGAGAAGGGGTTGCGATTGGTACTCATCCTTTATGTTGATGATCTTATCTTGACAGGTGACCATGTCAAGAAGATTTCTCAGGTCAAGGAGCTACTCATGTCTGAGTTTGAGATGATTGACCTTGGGTTATTACACTATTTCCTTGGGATAGAAGTAAAGCAGGCCAAATACAGGATCTTCATTTCACAGGAGAAATATTGCAGAGAACTTCTAAAGAGATTCCAGATGGAGGATTGTAGGACAACAGTAACTCCCATGGAGGTCGGGCTCAAGCTAAGTGTTCACGACACATCCCAGCTAGTCGATACTCCTTTGTATCGACGATTGGTAGGAAGTTTGCTTTACCTTACCAATACTCGACCTAATATTTGTTATTCAGTTGGGCTATTATGCCAGTTCTCTGCTTCTCCCAGGAAGAGTCATTGGGATGCAGGTTTATGGGTGCTGAGGTATCTAAAGGGTACTTGCACCTATGGGATCACCTATACCAAAGGCATCGAACTAGGTAGGTTCTGTGACAGTGATTGGGCGGGTGATGCTGACACCAGAAGATCAACAATAGGGTATTGCTTCTTACTTGCATCTGGTGCCATCTCTTGGCTGAGTAAGAAGCAATCCACAGTGGCCCCTTCAACTATAGAGGCAGAGTACAGAGCCACGTGTACAGTAGCTTGTGAGACACTGTGGTTGAGGTGGATTGTGGAGGACATGGACGTGTGTCAAGAGGACACAACAGTGCTGATGTGCGACAATCAGAGTTGCATAGCCATTGCCAAGAATCCAGTGTACCATGCACGGACCAAGCACATCGAAGTTCATTACCACTTTGTTCGAGAGCTCATCATCGACGACGTGATCGAGCTCATGTATTGCCCGACCGGACAACTTCTCTTCACAAAGGCACTCCCTCGAGAACAGATGGAGCACCTCATCAGACGTATGGGGATTGGCCCACAGTTGTGACATTGAGAGGGGGTGTTAGAAACTCATTGTGCCCACCTGTGAGCTCGCGATTTGAGGAGACAAGGGGCAGTGAGAGGTAGGAGGCCTGGGAGAGAGACTCAGGCCAGAAATAGAGGGAGGACAGCATGGCAGAAATAGGCGACCAACACATGGGCTGGTCGCTGTCTGCAACAGCAGGTATATAGGGGCTTTAGGCCTCACATGGAGGCTCCTGCAGCAGTGCAGATTGGATGCACAGGGAACCCTTATATAGGGGCTTGTGGCAGGCCAAGTCGGCCCAACCAGGGCCACCGACTAGGGCCAACCCTGGGAGGTTTAATGGGGCCCATGTGGTCGGCCACCAGACAGGGTACCAACCTTGCTGGTCGGTCATCTGAAGGGGCCTGAGCAATGCCTATAAAAGGCCCACTTCTCCATTCACTCCAGCATCCAGTGCGAAACTGAAAGCCCCTCTCCAAGGCTGTGTTCTGCACTCATATCTGGAGCAGTTTCTGAGAGAGAGTTCATCATTGTTTTCCAGCACCCTGCTGAGTTTTGTAGTGCTCCCTTGGAGCCATTTTCTGCCCACCATCCGGTGGATGAATATACTCTCTCTCTCTCCGTCTATATTTCTGAGTGTGTGTTTGTTGCATCTGTGATCATCTATCTGAGTTGAGTGTGTGAGCGTTGGAGAGATCTTGGCTGGAGGATTGAGTGATTCATTCCCTCCTATTTTCTAACAGAGTGAGAGTCGAACTTGGGTAAATGAACTTAACACCATAAGTGTTCCACCTAATCGAAATGAGAATCACCCTCTTGCTTACTAGTAGAATCTCTCTATTACTCTTTTTTTAAATTAAAAAAACACACCCACCCCAGTGTGGTCTTATCAAGGGGCAGCGAGTGCTGAAGTGGTGGGCACAGGTCCAGAGTCGTGGTTAACTCACGCACACCACACATGCACCGGTCGACTAGCTCGGATATCCGGCCCTTGAGTTGAGGATTAGAAGCCCAATGCTCAAACCACTAATAATTTCTGGTGCTCCATAATCATGCATCAACAAAAATCAGGAGGTTACCCTTGACAAAAATCGTCCTTACAATACAATCCAAGCATTGGATGGTAGCACAGTGAAGCGGAGTGGAATTTTGATGGTAGAACGCAGGACGCATAGGCGTTGCCTCTGCACCAACCGCAATGGAAATGCCTACCACTTGTGAAGTTGCCAAGCTCGCTGCTGCTGATGGGCGTACGTTGCAGCTGAGATGTTCAAGGGCTGCACCTTGGACTCCTCCTTCGCAAGCTACCTTCTTGGGGAGGTTGAACTGTAAGCGCCGTAGGAATTTTCAAGCTTTCTGTATCGTAACCGAAACCACCGCACGAGGAAGCGCAGTCGATGCTCCGTCGACGCCCAAAACTCGCCGTCTTATTCTTCTTCGTCACGGCAAGAGCTCGTGGGCCGACCGCTCCCTCAAAGGTCGGGTTTCCGAATTCTTAAGGGTTCTATCCAAAATACAAATGCTTGTGGAATTACGCGCACAGAGGTTGTACATTTCTGCTTCTATCAACTTCCAGGAAGCCACGTGGGCTATAGTCGTCTTAGAATGAATCTCCCTATGTATTCTTTCATGCTTTTTTTATCTTCAGAATCTAAAGGAAGACAATCCAATCGTGTGAGTGTTTCACTAATTTTATTTTATTATTTGTGGTAATGGAAAGAGCTATCTAGAGTTGCAACAAGAGCTGAGTATGCTTAGCTTCATCTGGTTTGTCCCGTAGATCCCTCTGCCTGTATGCATCTGCGTATGCATACGCATATGTATATGACGTGTTTGTGTGTGGCGGGGGGGGCGGGGGGTATGGGGTGGGTGGGTCGGTGGATGAACACATCTATAGGAATAAGTAGAATGATCGTCGACCAACTAACCTCGATTGATTCAATGATGCTAAGGCATCAATTTTGGCTACCATTTGCTGTGCACAGCAAGCAATAGTGCAAATTCCCTCTGAAATGCCATGTACAGACACAGCTCCAATATGGCTGTTATTAAGGCAGTATGTATTGATAATAGTGCACAGTCCTCTTAATTTAGTGTCAATTGGTGCCTGGGAGGTACTGTCCATTATGTGAAAAAGATAAAAAACGGTTTATGAAGGACGAAAGTTGGATGCCTGTGAATCTGGATCCAGTTCAAATCGGCAGAAGATATTTCATTGGATGGATTCTTGATATGCAAAACTGAGCTATGCAAGATAGTTGGATCAAAACGTTTTTTAAAGGCAGGGATAGATTTAACTAATTTTTTCTCTAACGTCAACCAAACTCTATAGCTACTACTGTGGAATTGAAAATCAGCTCATGATCTGACAAAAAGGAAGGCATACCTGTTGGAAAGGTCACCTCCCCATCTGTAAGCCCCCAAATGAGGAGAGCGTGGGGGAGGGAGACCTAGGGCAGAAGATGCCCAGAGAAGAGAGACAGAGGGGGCTGCCACATGGGCAGCACCTCACAAGAGAAGGCGGCTGCAACAGATGGCGCGAACTACAGTGCAGATGGCGGGGCATCCAAGTGATGGAGCGGGCCTGCAAGTGGGCAGATCAGAGTAGCGCAGCAGAGGCGGGACAGACCAGCACATGGGTCGGCTTGGAGAGAGGCTGGTTGGGCTGCTTTGAGGCAGCCAACCAGGCCTTATATACGGCTGACCTAGGGGCTGGGCCCTTGCCTAGATTGGAGGGCCAAAAGCCCTAAAAGTGTGGGCCATAAAGGCCTAGTTTTGTGAGCCCTTAAAGGGCTGGACCAGCAGCAGACTGGTCGGCCAGTATGAGGCTGGCTGGTCGGTTTTCTCAGCAGGCCTTAGGGCCTATATAAGGAGAGGCTCTTGGCCTCATTTAATATCCAGCATAGCCAGCAGTTCCAGGGCAGAAAGGAGCAGCAGGAAGCCTACTCTCTGGGCCTATCTACAGGAGGTGAGAGAGTGCAACAGGTGCTGCAGACTTAGCTCTAGGGAGAGGCTGGACCTTGGCTGTCTTCTAGGGCAGCAAGGTGCTGAGATCATCATACCTTCTGGAGCAGCCATTCACAAGCAGGTTGGAGAGTGGAACAGGGACCTGTGTGCTGCAGACAAAGCTTGGCAGGGGCTGCCCACCTAGGCTTATTTACAGGCAGTAAGGTGGAGAAGAACACACTGGACGGAAAGTCTACAGATGCTCGAGGTGGAGCACGTGGGCTCGAGTCTAGAGATAGCCAGCAGATTGGAGAAGGACCTTGTGGTTAGATCAGAGGACCACACCATTGGTGGGACTCTGGATCTATCTATTTTGTATTGTGTCCATAGTTTTGGACGAAAATATATATTTTGGTGGTTTCTCTATCTGGCTGGTTCATTGTCTATTGATGAGTCTGCACATCTATATTATGCACATTAAGTTAAGAAGTTTGTGATTCCACACCCACACCACATTGTGCGAGCTCCTGGGCATTACTATCAGTCTTCCGCTGTGCGTACCCTCTGTTGGGTAATTTCTAACAATACCTTAAAGCAAGCACGTCTTAAACCTGAGAATAGCACAGTTGATCATCTGGGCACACGGTGAGTCTGAAGCTGGCTGAAAGGCAAGGGCCCAATGACCATGGGCTTTGTTTTCACAATATTGAGAACTGACAAAAACTGCCCAGTACATCTGTGTGTCTCCATAGCCAGCATCATTGTTTGCGAGAAGACTACATTGTCTGGGTATTGTAGAAGGGTGTATACACTGAAATTTGGACTCCTAGTCCACTATGGGATATTAGCCTTCTATCTAGCTCCTATGATTAGGCCAAATAGACTTGACGAGAGAAGACAACCCTCTTTGATCATGGTGTTGCTTCTTGTTCTGATCCTGTCATCTAGCTCAGAATCTTGCCAATTGGTACAAATTTGAATTTTCCCACTTAGGTTATTTTGAGCAACCAATAACTATTGTACTCAATTACCGCTGCCGTTTTGTGAGTCTTCTGCTCAACTGACCTTGCTTAAGCAGAAGTATTATATCTTGTGGTAGTAGCCTAGGGATCATCCATAGCCAATTGTCATTCCTGATGCATCTACATTGGTGGCTAAAAGCAGAAAAAAAAAGTCATCCCAGTCCATTTTGTTACTACTGCCTCTTTATGACATGTTCATAAACCTTTCTAGCTCTGCACTGTACATTTCCGAGAGAGAGAGAGAGAGAGAGAGAGAGAGAGAGAGAGAGAGAGGGTTGTTTTTTAATTCTGTAAGAGTCGAAGTTGCATTTGGCATTGCTTACCATTGAATTTGGTGCAGTCGGGGGTAGAACTTGCATGGTGCTTTCTTCTCCTCAGAGAGTTGGATATGTTTGACATTGCTTGCTAAGAGTTTAAGGTCTGCTTACAATAACTGAGGAGGTGATGAATGCCAGACCATGACAGGCCTTTGAATGAGCATGGTCGTTCAGCATCAGCTAGCCTTGCCAGCAAACTGCGGGAAGTAGGCTGGTTGCCTGACCTTATTCTCTGCAGGTTAGCTAGGCTCAGGCACCGGCCTCTGTGGTTTTTGAAGCTCTAGTATCATTTGGTTTTCATTATATTTCTATCTTGCTTCTTCCTGAAAGTTCTTATTGATATTGTGTTTCCATGGCACAGTGACTCAACAAGGACACGGGAGACTCTCAATATAATGGAGGAACATACACCTCAGTTATTAGATGCAGAGGTGCATTTTTTAGGGAGTTTTTACTCGGTATCCGCCATGGATGGTCAGACCGCACAGCATCTGCAAGAGACAATATGCAAATTTGCAAGGGATGACATATTTACAGTAATGTAAGACGTCCTGGACAGGCTATGTCCACATCATCTCACAAAACTCTCTCTACACCCCCCCTCCCCACCACACACACACACACACACATGCACACACACATATATATATACATATAAATAATTTTGGACTTTAGATCACAAAAATCCGAAATTGTACTATTGGATATATTCTAGTCTTACAAAGGGGTGTGTATGTGTGTGTGCGCGCCGACGCTTGCGCATACATATGTTCTATGGATTAAAGTAATAAGGGAATAAATAACTCAGCCTGCCTACACTATTTTTCAGTTTCTGTGATGGAGGAGTTTCAAGCAAATGCTATGTGAATCGATGTGATCAGTTTGTCTTGTTATGTCAAGTCCGTCGTCTTTACCCTTATAAACTTGCAGCTGTGGCTTCTATCAAGGTGCATGGGTCATAATCGGGGTTGGGAAGAGGCAGCCAGTATTTTTTCAGGAACATCTATAGAGTTAAAGACAGCCAATGCTGCTCTTCTTGAAACACATGGGGATTCTTGGCAAGAGGTATGCTCATTTCAGCATGTTTGTCTTTTGTTTTTGTTTTTTTGCTTGAAAAGAAATCCTGAATATAGAGCTAGGAATGCATAATTGTTTATCCTTTTGCATACAGGTAGCAAACAAAATTATAAAATAGTTGGGAGATGCAGTATCTGCATAATGGTGGAAAGTCCTCACCCTTCACCAAGACAAGAAACCCAATTCAAATATCCTAGTTGTAATGATTATTTTATGGAGGAATCTGTTGGATTATATACTACGTACTAGCTGTCTAGTGTAGCATCCTCTTAGATATTAATTACTATAAGAATTTAGATTGGTGAACCACATTGAGTCAACAAGATGGCTGTGATTTGGGCTCGTGGTTGTTCAATACCAATATTTGAGACCTTACGTGAAAAATGGGCTAGAAAGTTTTCTTGAAGGATAGGAAGCAGTGTGTTTAAAAAGCTTTCCTTGTGACAACATTCTCTGGGAGGGACACTAGGATAAGCTCATTATTAAATGCTGTCATGCAAGAAAATTTGGATAGGAATGGGAAAGATTAGGGTGATGGTCTCTCACATCGAGCTGACGTATCCTTGCTGCTTAAGCTTCACACTAACCACCTGGCGCACCCCCCTTTTCTCTGCTGTTCAATGGATCTTGCTTTCAATCTTTACCTGTACATCTTCCGCGTGGTGCCGAATTTTGTCACTATTGTGTTCTGCTCAAAATCACTTCTGGTCTTTCTGACAATTCTGTTCACTGTTGCTTTGCGAGTCACAAGGCTGACTTGCTGCTTCACATTGTTTTTTTCTCCAAACATGCTCTTGTTAGTTGCTTGTGTTCGCGTGAAGCAGGTTCTGGTTTTTGTCAACCGCCTGCTTGCAGGCTGTATTGTAATCTTCTCAGCTAACAGGCTCCTCGCCTCTCGCCCCTTCTGCAACTAACTCTTTTTTTGGGAGCAGTTGAGATTGCAATACTGCCCATTTGTGCTTGCTTAAAAGCTATCCAAGCTTCCAATGTGACAGGGAGGTGGCAATTCCTTCCTTTTTACTGGTGTCAACTGGCCTTCTCTGGTGGAGACCCTGGGTGTGATTTATTTGGACACTTCCTCATCTGCCTCCCTCTCGTCCAATGCTTCGTCTATGGGCCTCCATCTTGGTGGATCTCCCTTGAAAGCTTCTCGCTGCCATTGAGAAGTTGTAATGTTGTTGATTTTGTGTTGCTCTAGTGTTGAGTCATGAGTCTTCAGGATTTGGTGATGTGCCAACTTTCGCATGGTCTCCCCCCCCTCCTTCTATACTTTCTCTTGAGGGTCACGTTACTCTTCTGGGTGTTAGGTTTGCCCCTTGCTCTACCAACTTGCTTCTCTATAGTTCTACAGTGAGTGTTTTCTGAAGGAAGCACCTAAAAACCTGTTTTGTTAGGGCATGCACATGTTGTTGTTTGAAATTATTATAATGTGACCTTCTCAAAACATGTGTGTGTGTGTGTGTAGAGAGAGAGAGAGAGAGAGAGAGAGAGAGAGAGAGAGGTTTAGTAAATTAACATTTCCAGAAGACCAAAATACATATGAGACCTAAAACTGAAATGCTTCATGATCGGAACACCCCACATATATATCTGGCATGATATTGTCTATACGCTGTGAGCTATTTAGGAGCAAGGTACAAAGGGGTCTAGAGAGACTGGGAGTGCTTCTGCAAGGCATGGCTTGTGAGTACTTTAAATTTGGATCGAGGAATCCATTGTTGTATGGCCCATCATCCTGGATATTGGTGCCTACTTCCAGGATACCCTAGCTGGGATCCTAGAGGCAGGCTGCATAACAGCCAGCACTTTCTTTTGGTCAGCATCTCATGGATAAGTGATCAGTATTGGTTTTTGCATATTTCTAATAGACGCCTTTTTTCTTTGGAAAAGAAACGATTCTCACATGGTTGTAATATTTACATTTGATTGGCTGTCCTAGTGTATGTGGAGCTGTGTGACATGTGCAAAGACACTTTGGTGAGACCAGTACATTGGTGCCATGTGGCACCCAGCCCATCCCCGTCGATGGGATGCATGTGGGGTTATGCCATATCTTGTGGCTTCTTAAAACATCTATTTGCTAGCAATGGCATATTGTCATGGCATGGTCCAGGATCTAAGGTCTAAGTACTATGCAAAGAAGCATTTAATAGTCCTAACTGGTGGATTCATGAACTTAATCCATAGTTCATCACTTATTTTTCCAACATGGTATCGTCGACTCTAAACCAACAACTTTGAACCTTTGTTCAACGTGAGCCAATTGCCAACACTTGGCTGAACCTTGCAGGGTACTCTTCTTCTCCAAGTGAACAAATATCAGTGATGCCCTAATTTAGGCATTTACGGAGTGAACACAAGCCCCTAATTGGTGGGGGTATGCACAAGCAGGGAAGAACAAAAATCAAGTGTGAGCCCAAGTAGGTTGGGCTCTTCTGGAGCATGTGTTGAACGGTCTTTAACATGGTAAAGCTAGAATAAGAATATGCCACATCCACCAATAGTATGTTCAATCCTTGCATCCAAATCTCTGTTGAGAAAGGCTTTGCCACAAGGGCCATGCCAAGTGTGCTGCCTTCAAAGGACTGACAGGTGTATGAGACTGAAAAAACCAGATACAATGAGCTGAATCGGTGGAGTCTCTAAGCAGGCATCCACACCCAAGGCAAGTGCAATATAAACATTAGTACAAAAAATGTCGAAGCCCATGGAGAGGATGGAAGCTGTGGTGTGGCATCACTTTGGTGGTCCTCTGGGTGTTGGTGGAGGAATCAAGTCCATGAAAGGCCGCAGTGATGTTCAGAAATGAACAACAGAGCACAAAACTTCCAGCCAAGGTGCTGGGTACAAAACAGTAATCCTACTAGATGATTACTATGCTGAATCTCTACTGTAGAACAGTCCACACCTCTCTCTAGTCCACGCTGCCTTGTTGAAGGGCTTTAGTGAATGTGATGCAGCATGCTTGAGGTGGAGAATAGAGGGGGTTTATATAGGCTGAGAACTCCCTGAAAACAGCTGACTGCCCTTGCTGAAGTAACTGACTGAAGCAGTCTGTTCAACGGCCAGATTTGCCCCAATCCCAGTCTGTAAAGTTTGGCTGGTTGCTGCAGAGTTCCACGTCTATTGCCAGGGCTATAAATAGGCCCTGTGCCGTCCATCTGTCCAAACTGCCACGCAGACAGAACTTGTTCCCTCCATGCAGTCACTGCTCCAAAGCTGATCAGGCTGCTGCGCAATCCTCTGCTCCAGGTTACCCCTAACATCCTACAGTGGGCCTCATTTGGGGGCTCACAGGTGGGTCAGTGACTTCTAACACCCCCTCTCAATGACAAAACTGTGGGCCAATCTCCATCCGTCGAATGAGATGCCCCTGTTGATCCCTCGGGATTGCCTTTGTGAATATATCGGAAATGTTGTCAGTGGTTGGATGGTACATCAGCTCCGCAATCTCGTTGATGATGAGCTACCGAACAAAGTGGTAGTGGACCTTGATGTGCTTCGTCCGTGCATGGAGCACAATGTTCTTGGCAATGGCAATGCAACTCTGATTGTCGCACATGATCACCGTTGCATCCTTCTGAGGCACATCGATGTCTTCCAGAATTCATCTCAACCACAATGGCTCACATGTTGCAATACAAGCAGCTTTGTACTCCCTCTGTAGAAGAAAGGGCGACTGTTGGCTGTTTCTTGCTTAGCCATGAAGTGACCCTTGAAGCAAGAATGAAACAATAGCCAGAAGGCGAGTGTCTTGTGTCCCAGCCACCTGCCCAATCTGAGTTACAGAAACCACCCAACTGTGCTTTGTCAGTTTTCTTCAAAACTCAAGGGGAGAATCACTAGAAGGTAGGATTACGGGTGCCGAGGTACTTGAAGGGGAATAAGAAGTCTGGCCTGGTGTTGGCCAGATAGAGCAAACTGCCTACCAACCTGATACCTACTGGCATTAATCAGCTGAGATGTACCTGAGCAACTCAGCTTTTGCCGAACCTCCATTGGCATCACTATCTCCTTGCAGTCCTCCATCCGGAACCCCTTCAGTATCGCACAGCAATGCTTCTCCAGATAGATGAAGATGCTGCATTCTTTCTGCTTGACTTCTATTCCTGAGGAAGTAATGAAGAAAACCCAAATCCGTCATCTCGAACTCCTTTCTCATAAGTTTCTCGACATGCGAGATCCTCTCCTTATGATTGCCTGTAAGTATCAAGTCATCTAAATACAAGATTACCACTAACTTTCTCCCCGCTCTGGGAAGAGATACAGGTTACCATCCGATGGACTTCGATTCAACCCAATTTTGGTGAAGAACACATCGATGCATTGGTACCACACTCTAAGGGCCTGTTTCAGCTCATACAGAGCCTTCTTTAATCTGCACACTCGAGAAGCGAACTAGAACTTGAAAACCATGAGGCTGATCTACATACACCTTCTCTTCTAGGAGTTCCTTTATAAATGTGGATTCCAAGTCCATTTGAAAGATGGACCACCCATGATGGGCAGCCAAGGCTATCACTGTCTGAATGGTCACCATCCGAGGTGAAGGAACAAAGGTCTCATCGAAGTCAAGCCCCTTTGCCTGAGAATGCCCCTTACCACCAGCCTAGATTTATATTCATCCAAACTTCCATTGATTTGAACTTTACCTTGTACATGTTAGAAATCAATTAAAGAGAGGATACGCACAGCGGAGGACCGATAGAATAGCCCATGTGCTTCACATATATGTGCAGATCAGCAAATAGACAATGCTCAATGGTATCAAAGCTCCGACTCTGGCACCTTTGCTTCCGCCCTTTCACCCTCACCTCCGAATCCCAGCAGCTGCCACACTAACCCAACGCTAGAGTTGAAAGCTGCAAAAGCTATCTACAGCAAACCAAGAGCCTACAGACAACACTACAGGCTCAACGATTCGTGTTGCAAGCGCAAGTGTGAATCTTGAAATTGATCACGTAGGTGGAAGCCAAAGACGAAATGGAGCGTAGAGTTTGAACGCATGTCCGTGCTTCTGACGAAGACGAGATAGACCGTGCGATGAAGCTTGGGAGAGTCTTGGTATGACGAAGGAGACGGACAACAAAAGCATTCAGGCTCTGTTGACACCGTGCCGCCGTGGAGCTACGCCATGGCTTGTTCATGGCTGTTCGTCAACCCCTGCCCACAACCGCTTCCTTCCCCTGCCCGCAACCGTGTCGTCCATCCCGTCCAGCCCGCGTCCATCCCGTCCAGCTGCGTCGTCCATCTCGTCCAGCCCGCCATTGCTTCCTTCCCCTTCCCCCGTCGTCGCAGCCTGCTTCGCCCGCGTCCATTCCGTCCCTCCCGTCGCCGTCGCCTTACCCCTTCAAAAAAACCTTGGCCTTTCCCCTAAGGTTCAGTAGTCAAGGTTAGTTGGGTCAGGTTAGGTCTGGCTAGTTTGGTTAGGTTTAGTTAGTGGATTGAGTTAGGTTAGTAGATTGGGTTAGGTTAGGTTTAGTCAGCTTGGCTCTAGGTTAGGTTAGTACTAACTAAGGTTAAACGATGGGCTAGATTGGTCTAAGATACCGTCTTAACAGTTCTAAAGGTTCTAGGTTAGAGCTGTCCGAGGTGACTTAGGACCCCTTTTCCCCAAAAAAAAAAAAAACAGGGGCAAAAACTCAGAATTCTAGCCTCTTTTAAGGGCTTTCCACAGCCCTATTTGGGCTCATTTGGACCCTGTTTTCGAAGCTTCTTCGACGACCTTTCTTCTAAGCCTCTCCATCGGCATTTTCGTGTTTTCCACACACTATCTCAAGGGCTCATTACAGCAGGGTTTTTGTCATCCCATTCTCCTTGCCTACATTCAAGCTCTCTCTCCAAGGCCAGTCACCATGGCACCGAAGTGTGTTCCTCGTGATATATCGCATGACTCTGATGAGGCTGCTCAGTATGAGCAAGTGCCTGCCACAGTGGTTGCATCCATTGGTGGTGCAGAGGTTCCTTGCACTCAGCCTCTCTCTCCTGCATCTCAGGAAGTGCAAGCTGCGCAGACGCAGTTTCTGGATGCCCTTTCCTCTATGCTCCAAGGTGCTTTCTGCCAGATAGGACAGGAGTTCAGCCAGCAGCTTACCACAGCCATGGCTATGCAAGATACGGCTCTTGTCCAGATGGGACAGCAGATCACATCTGCCATTGCTATGCAGGATAAGGGTAAGCAGCCTACACCCCAGCAAGGGGACCATTTAGACGGTCAGGATGTTTTGTCTGCTCCACGTAGGGGTTTTATGGTAGATGCCCGTCGTGCCTATGAGCATCAGTCTTTTGGACCATTGCATGTACCCCAGCTTAGGGATTATCTGGACATAGATGATGCATTTTCTGTGCCACAAAGCACCTTCTTGCAGGATATCATGCCATCTTTTGGCTCTCAGCTTTCTGCATCTATGCAGGCTGAGCCGTCTCTTTTGGGCCGATCCGTTGGTGTGCATCCGGCTAGTGCTCCTTTCACCGCACTAGCAAGACACATGGATAGAGCAAGCGAACACACAAGGCGCAAACTGTGAACAGGTTGCAGAAGGATCAGGCGCAGAACAGGAGGGAAACATGGAAGGAGAAGAAGAAAGAAGAGTGGCTTAAAGAGAACAATCATACGACCGTGGCAGCGCAAAGGCATGCCAAGAAGAGAAGGCGTTGTACAAAGGAGAAACGAAGAAGGAGAAGAAGAAAAGTGAGACAGGCCCAAGTTATGGAAATTTGCAGATATTTGCTGTCATTTTTGGACAGCGAGCTCTTTGCAGTGATAGCCTTGAGGCTTTTGGGTTTTCAGGTCTCTTTCAGGGTATCACATTTGCTATGGCTGGGAACAATCAAGATCTATTTGGCGTTCTTCGTGAAGATGATAAGTTGGATGGCACCAACTATCCGATGTAGTCTTATCTCATGAAACATATTCTTGTTGCAAAGCATTTGTGGAATATTGTTTCTGGGGTTGATCTGAGGCCAGCTAATGCTACAGTGGTTGCCTCTACTGCTGGTCCCCCTGCAGGGAGTACTACTCCTGATGCCTTATCTTCCAGTACTCTTGCTACGCTCCCCCAACTCAAAAACAGTCAAGATGGGATGCAAGAGATGCAAATGCACATTCATGTATTGCTTTATCATGCAAGAGAATCATTATTCCACACATCCAGTCTTGCAAGACAGCAAAGGATGCTTGGTACTAATTGGCTTCTCTCTATCAGATTCGCAATGAGGCACGTGTTGCATATTTGAGAAGGCAATTACATGAAGTCAGTATGAATGAAGGTGATTCTATGGATGCATATCTGACAAAGGTCAAGGACCTCATGGAACAACTTGCCAATATTGATGAGGTGGTGCCAAATTCTCAGCTTGTGAGTACCACATTGAATGGATTGCCAAGACATATCAAGGGTTTGCTACAACCCTTCGATTAGTGGCCGTGGGTAATCCAGACCACTATTCTTTTGATCAGCTAGTTACTTTGCTTTTGCAAGAAGAGCAAAGTCGTGCTAACAGACAAGCCATTATTCCTGATCATGCATTTGCTTCCCAGCAAACAGGAAAAGGCAAGGCTTCCAAGCCTATGGGCAAGCCTAAATCTGCGCATGGCAGCAGCAATTTCTCCCATGCATCTAAAAATACAGCAGGTAAGTCAAAGAAGAAAAGATGCAACTATTGTCGCAAGCCTGGACATGACATTTCAGAATGCAAGAAGCGCATTGCTTCAGAGAAAAAGAAAGCAGGAACAGTCTTAAGGCAATGGCAAAGCCACGGCAAGAAGAGGAAGAAGAAGAGAAGTGGGACATGGCCAAGTTAAAGAGAAAAATCATAAGGCCGTGGCAATGTGCAGGCATGTTGAGAACAGAAGTAGGCACAGTGGAAAGAAAATAGGCCGAATAAGCGGAATGGCTTTGAGGATGAAGATGAGCAGGCAAAGGCAAAGGTTCGAAGGGGATAAGGTGGTATAATGAAGGGGAAGAAGTGGCAACTCAAGTGAGGGACTTACTTCAGAAGAGTTTCATCACTCATAGCACTTCTCCTTTTGCATCCCCTGTGCTCCTGGTGAAAAAGAAGTTTCTTACCGTATTTGCATTGACTACAGAGACTTGAATAAGGTCACCATCAAAAACAGGTTTCCCATCCCCATGATAGATGACCTGTTGGATGAATTCAAGGGTGCTCAATTTTTTACTAAGATTGATTTGAGGTCCGGCTATCATCAAATTAGAATGAAAGCTAGGGACACAAGACAGCCTTTCGCACGGAGAGGGGACTGTATGAGTTCAAGGTGATGCCTTTTGGATTGACCAATGCACCAGCTACCTTCCAGGCACTCATGAACAAGATTTTGCAGCCTCTCCTTTTCAAATATGTGATGGTATTTTTTGATGACATCCTCATTTATAGCAAGGATAAGCAGGAGCACATCAGACATGTCAAGCAAGTGCTAGAAATTTTGAGGTTGCATCCACTTTATGCTAAAGCTAGCAAATGCACTTTTATGGCACAAGAGGTTGAGTATCTTGTTCACATTGTGAGCAAGGATGGCATTCGAGTGGATCCTACAAAGGTGAAATGCATCGAGGATTGGCCGCAGCCATGCAATCCTACTCAGTTGAGGGGATTTCTAGGTCTTGCTTCCTTCTACAGGTGCTTTATTCGCAAGTTTGCCAAGAGGGCAGCCCCTCTGACAGACCTTTTGAAGAAGGATGCTTTTATGTGGTCTACAGATGCACAGCGCAGCTTTGAAGACCTGAAATTCGCCCTCACTCATGCTCCTGTGTTGGTATGCCCTGATTTTTCACGTATTTTCATTCTGGAGGCAGATGCCAGTGGCAAAGGATTAGGGGCTGTGCTAAGACAGGAACTCGGGGTAATTGCTTTTGAAAGCAGGAAATTGGATGCCAAGGAACTAGATTATCATGTGTATGATCAGGAAATGTTGGCTATCCTCCATGCTTTCGAAAAATGGCACCACTATCTGTACGGTAGCAAAATCAAGGTTAAGACAAATCATAGGACACTTAGGTATTTCCTTACGCAGCCCAACTTGTCAATAAAGCAGAAGAGGTGGCTGGCTAAGGTTCAGTCTTATGAGTACAGGAAAGGGAAAGAAAACGTGGTTGCAGATGCCTTATCCCGTATGTGGGCTTGCAGTTTGTCTGCTATTTCTACCATCTACCGGGAGTGGATTCGTGGTATTCAGGAAGAATACATGCAGGATTCTAAGGCAGCTTCCGTATATGTGGAGTTAGAGAGGCCATCGAGCCAGGGGCATGCTGAATTTAAGCTGCATAATGGGCTGTTGTGGTGCAAGGACAGAATTTATTTGGTGCCAGACTCAAAGTACCGACCACTGGTCTTACAGGACATGCACTCATCTCCTATGGCAGGACTTGTGGGTATTACTAAGACATATGAAAAGGTCAAACAGAGCTTTATCTGGGATGGCTTGTGGTGGGATGTAGTTAAATTTGTCAGTGAATGTTTGCCCTGCCAGCAAAATAAAGTGGACAGCCGGTTACCCACAGTCTCTTGCAGCCATTACCTATTCCAGAAGGCAGATGGACTCACATTGCTATGGATTTCATCATAGGGTTGCCTTCCACAGAGCAGGGATGGGATAGCATTTTTGTGGTGGTTGACAGAATGAGCAGGCCCATTTCATACCCACTAAGACCTGTTATTCAGCGTCACAGGTTGCTTGGCAGTTCATCGAGCATGTTTTTAAGCATCATGGTTTCCCTCGGGAGATTGTCAACGACAAAGATGCAAAATTTATGGGTCACTTTTGGCAGGAATTATTTACAGCAGTGGGTACTTCTCTTACACCTAGCACTGCTTACCACCCTGAGACGGATGGATAGTCAGAAAGGGTGAACAAATGGCCGGAGCAGTATTTGAGGCATTTCTGTCATGACACGCAGAAGTCTTGGGATAAGTGGTTGGCACTTGCAGAATTTTGTTACAACAGTATAAAGCACATCTATTGGCATGAGCCCTTTCGAGGCTATGTATGGATGCACAGTGGGTATGCCATCTTTAGTTGCAGACATGGCTGTGAAAAATCAGCAAGCAAGAAATGACTTGGAGAGTATGGATGCCCTTCTGCAATTGGCTAAAAAGAATATGCAGGATGCCCAAGCCAACAAGCAGAAGAAGTATGCAGATGAACACTAGAGGTATCTGTCTTTTGAAGTAGGGGATTATGTGCACTTACGCCTCCATAAGAACCATTATGCCTCGCTGAAAGGTAACACCAACATGAAGCTTGCTCACAGGTATTACGGTCCCTACAAGATCATCCGCAAAGTTGGCGAGATGGCGTATGAGTTGGAGCTACCCAGGACGTCCAGGATTCATAATGTTTTCCATGTGTCCTTGCTGAAGCCACATGTCGGACAGCATGTCCAAGTCCTTCTTGAGCTACCACCTATGGATGAGGAGGGCCACATACTCTATGTTGCGGAGCGCATCATGGGTTTCACGGATCACGTACTCCGAAACAAAGTCTACACCGAGTATCTTATCAAATGGCAGGGACTCCCTGAGGATGAGAACTCATTGCAGCCAGAGAGCATTGTCCAGGACAACCCCTATCTCCTATCGTGCTGTTTGTTGCACTATTTAACAGCCCGCATATGAAATTTTGAGGGCAAAATTCTATGGGAAGGGATGGCTGTAATGAAGGGGAAAAAGAGGCCAAGTTAGAGGCCCTTTAGGTGGAATATGTGGAGGGACTAAACAAGTCTCCATCCACCCCCCACTATGTACTTTTGATGTACATCTAATCCTATCTACTCTCCCTTCCTCCTTCCTGCCTACGCTCACTCACTCTCTCTCTCTCTCTTCCCTACGCCCCCTCAATCTCTCCCTCTCTTTCCTACTTCATTCTCTCTCTCCTACCCCCTTCTCCTCCCTTCTTCCCCTATCTCTCTCTCCTTTTGCTAGTCTATCCCCCTTTTCCAAATCATTTCCTACCCCCTTCTCTACAGGTGGATTGAGTAGAAGTGCCCAGAGATGAGTAAGGACAAAGAAGTGGAATGTTGGTAAGGATGAAGGTGATCGGGAACAGGCCAAGTGGACAAAGGGTTGAATAGGATGAAGCAAAGCGGGGCGAAGGTGAAGGAAAGAAAGTGAAGGTAAGTCGAGGCTTTGAGGCTCAACAGAGATGTGGGTCAATGAGGTCCAAGATGCAACATAGCACGGAGTGACAGGTTAGAATGGGATTGGGATGATGAGAATCTGTGAAGGAATGCAAGGACTTGTGCAGAGCAATGGAGGATCAAGATAAAGGGGCTGTGAAGAGAAAGGAGTGAAATAAAAGAAATGGAGCAACGTGCAAATGAACATTGGCTAAACGTGTTACGTTTTTTGTATTCTCTTGCTTGTTATAACTTTGCTCTTGCAACGAAGCAAACTAGTGTTCTCTTGCCCTCTGTACCATATTCTCTTGCATTCAAACGTCCTCATACTCTCTCAAGCAATGTCATCTTGTGGAGCGTTGGTACACCAAATGCACTCACAGGAGAGCAAATGGTGGAAGGGGTTGAACGCACATGAAAGTGAGTGGGGAACGGTGAGGGCCCTCGGTCTGTGAAATATTTGTGTAAACGGTGAACTGTGTGGTGAAGGCCAAGACGTTTTGAAGCATGACCTTGTGTCAAAGGCCTCTAAAATAAAGTAAAGTGGGCTGAGACAGGATGTTGCGCGGTGCAAGTGCCTTGGGGTCCAAACATTGACCAATGAGCCCTAGGAGCAAAGGTATTCCAAGTCCGCCTCTACCAAAGGATTGCATGTGGAAAGATGTAAGGATCTTGCCTGAAACAGACATCTTGCAGGAGTTGGGGTTTGGAAGCTTTCAGGCAGTTTATGTCCTGATAAATTTGATGAGCACTCACCATATATATATATAGAGAGAGAGAGAGCTAAGAGAGAGCATGAGCGTGAGCGAGCTAGCTAAGTATAGATCTTGTTGTACAGGCTTTTGATGTTGCAGGAATTGGTGGTTGGAAGCTTTCAGGCATTGTGAAGCCTGATGACTTTGATGAGCACTGAACATTGAGTTTTCTTCATACACACTCTCTGAAGGCTATTTCCTTATCGAGGCCTAAAGCATGAACTACTAAAATGCTTGTTACATCCATATGAGCAGTACTTTTCCATAGCAAGGCTGACAAGTTTTTTTTATACGAAGTGTCTTGAAGTCTTGAAGATTTTATATATTTAGTTTGAGTGGAGGCTTATCTGAATAAGAATCTCAAGGTTAAGAAATATTATTCTTCAAAGTTATTTGTATGACCATTGTATGGTTGTATGGTTATAAGGCCAACTTGTTAGCCTTGATATCTAAAGGCTCAAGAAAAGTCTAAGGTCATTCTGCCTGGCAGTTATCTTGAAATACAGATTTGAACAAAATTGTGATATGCTACTGAACCTTAAAGACTTAAGAAAATGACATGCAGTAATTAACTAAAGTAGGGCAAATGGCCTTTAGTTAAAATGTCAAACTAGGATACCGAAAGCTACATCTGTATCATCCGTTTTTCCAGCTATCATTGAAAAGCTCATTTTTCAATCTACTTTAAGAGGGTTTTGTTTTTTCGGTAAAAATCCACGTTTTCAATGTTTCTTTTCTATTTTTTTGACTACTCAGTGAGAGATTTTTAGTAGGCTTCCATCTCTTGTGCATTGAGGCCCAATACACAGTGTGACCTGACCAAGCCACTGAATTTGATTCTTAGTGTTCAAGTCTGTTTCAACATAAAGGACAACAAAGGGAGGCGTGGAGAAAGTTCTGTAATCTTTGAAAGATGCAATTCCAAGGTCTCTTGAAGTTTGCTTACCCTAACTTTTCAGGATCTAGATACATTTTGAAATCAATTTTCTCATTTAGTTCTCTCTCTCTCTCTCTCTCTCTCTCTCTCTCTCACACGCACACACACGCACACGCACACACGCGCTTGTATATATATATATATATATGTATGTATGTATACCCCCCTCCCTTCTGGTTGTGTTGTTAAACAAGTTGGATTATTATTCTATTGATGCAATACCAAGGTCTTTTCAAGGTTATGATCTTGAAGCACTTTTCCTTCTAGCTTGTTGGACTGAATATGACTCATATATGGCAAATGGAGATGTTTTTCGGGATTTCTACAGCGACTACTGGATTCAAAATTCAAAGAAAATTCTCGCTCCTCAGATTTGAATACTAGAATCCACTTTGATTTTAATTTTAGTCACTATCCCTATGTTGTAAAAGCCTTGATTCTTTAGACTTAACACCCTCTTTAACTTGAAATTGTTTGCCCACCAAGTCGCCTTTAGTTGCTCTAAAGTGGACAAATTATCTATAAAAGAGTTTCATTCAAAAAAGTACTTTGGTAGTCCCCACTGCATCTAATTCAGACCCTTAATGTAAGACAATAATTATATTCCTTGTCCCACTGTTTCATTTACTCTCGTGTACACGCAAGTGTGTATTCTTGATGTATTACAATAATTTATGTTACTTATCACACTCCGTCGAAGAAAGTAGCTTATAATTGAGAACATTTACTTTTTTGAAGTTGAGAGGACTGCTTATATTGTGGTTACTTGAATTGTGAGTGAGCTTTCATAGCTTATTGGATGAGAATGTCAGATGTAGTTGCTTGAAACACGTATCCAATTTTCTATACAATAACATAAGATTCTAGCTCTTTCCAAACAAAAGAAAAAGGTTTGTGTGTGTGGGATCACCTTGAACCACTATAATATTCAACAAGTGTCTCGACCAAATAGCCCATATGCATGTTGAGTAAGAGAGATCACTCTTGTTTGCTCCTTTGGTAGACCAAGATACAACAATGTAAGTTAAAAATAAATGCCTATCCTAATGTAGACTTTCTCTTGGGGCTACCTCCCCAATCTACATCATAGAAGCCACGTAATTATGGTTTTATGTCTTGGCTATCCTTGAGTTTATGGTTTGTTATCCCATTAAGATATTCGAAAATCCCATTCAATGGTGACATAGGGCATCACAATGAATTGTCTCACATAACATAATTCATGGTCATGTCGAAATCATCAAGTTAATCAACTTAGAAGTGGTTGTTTAGATAGGGTGGCAACTTAAGATGACATTTTTTCATGTAGAAGAAAAGCTGGCTTGCTTTGAAAAGCGTCCTTTCTTAATAAATCCTTGAGGATGCTTAATGTGTACTTCTTGGAAACCTCCATTCAATGTAAGTGAAGTCCCATTTTGTAAGCAAGAGAAATTATCCCATACTAAAAGCAAAGATAAAAAAGCCGCCTCCAAAAGTTTTTCTGCACCTCTGCAAAAATTTGAAAACTATCCCAACGAGGAGCTCTGGAGGGTCTCCAACCTCTACTACTAAGTTAAAATCTCCTGGCATTTCTGACTATGTAACAAAAGAAGGGGATGCTCTTCTCTCGGTGCCCTTCATCAATCCACTCCCATTCCCTTGGGTCCCATTGCAAGAACCTAATCAGGGAACCACCATATAACTAGAGTCTCCAAGACCCAAGTGCCAGGAGAACAGGGTCAAGATCAAGATACCATTGTGAGTCCTTGCGCCATTCCATGATGTAACATGCAATCCTAACAGGCTGGAAGGCAACCCCGAAAGAATATCATCAGAAGATCTGAGAAGTCTGCCTCCCCATTGAACATCAAAGACAAGGGTCTCCTCATGTGCATCCCGCAAGGCAATGACCTGTAAGGGAACACCTGTCCCCGCGAAAGCTCCCAACCAAGTGGACTCTGTGAGATCGGCATGTCATCTATATCTATCCACTCTACTGGTATGGCTACATCTATCTACTGCATCTTGACTGCACTCCCTCTGCGGTGGCCAATTGATAAGAGTCTCTGATCCTTTGGAACCTATCTAAAAGCCTTCCAGGCACCTACAGTGGAAGTAGGTCCACTCTCCCATCTAGACCACTGCATATAATGTGACACTCCTAGTGATCTAGCATGCTTATCCAATATAGAGTCATTCGACATCATTGGCTGCCTGTCTATTTCTTCGCGAGAGGAGTGGGAACTCTCCGAAGAGTGCCTCTAAAGTTGCCCCAAGCTTTTAGAATGGTAGCCAACATGAGAGGGGAAGAGGGAGATCTAAGATGGCATGAAGTAAAAAATCCACCTTGAGCTATCCATCCAATCTCCCTGTGAGATGGTGTACAAGATTGAATGATGTGTAAGAAAAAATCTTTCCAAGCCTCCTGTCATGCATCAATTATCTCACTACAAACATGCAAAGCAAGGCCATACATTGCAAGTTCGGATCAATAATATTGAGACCTCCTTTCCCTATGGGGAGAATGAGGGTCTCCCAAGCCACCCTAGCTACAACATCTAAGGTGCTATCTAACATGCTTCATAAGAAGTTCCTGATAGGTCTCATGAGCTAAGAGATACAACCTCTAGATCTGCACCAACATGAGCAAACAAACCAATCAGTAGCCAATAATACTTGGTTCATAGCCGGGAGCAGACTGCTATGTTGGAGAGATGCCCACCCCAACCTGGCATCCTAGGTACCTGATGCAAACACCCCTCTGGATCCAAGTGAGTCCTATGTCATTCCCCAATCAGGAGTGTCCTCATCACTAATTCAAAATCCATTGGACTTGTTCCAATTAATATGAGCCCCTACTACCATGCAAAACAAATCCAATGTTATCCTGAACGAGGTGAGTGTTTGTGGTGTGGCATCCAAAAAAACAGTTGTGTCATCTGCCAACTCTCTATCCACATCCTCTTGCCTCAATGGATATAATATCAACTTGATCTCTAAGATAATAGCTCATAACTTCTGCCACAAATAAAAAGAGAAAGGGGGCTAAAGGGCATCCCTGGTAGACTGATCTAGTAATCTGAAACCTGTCTCTCTGACTCCACGAATAAGAACCTAGCTATGGGGTGATCTGTAGAGAGTTGACACCCCTCTGATCCATGTATTTGTGAATCCAAAGTGAATGAGGGTACCCTCTAGAAAGCCCCAATCTACTTTGTCATAAGCTTTCTCAAAGTCCAAGAGTAAAATGGCAAGCCTATGGCCATTATGCATGGCCCAATCAGAAGACTCCCAAAATGAAAAGATCTTATAGAAGATGCTTCTGCCATGCAGAAATCCCATCTGCGTATCATGTATAAGATCTAGAAGAAAGGGCTGCAAACGAAGGCTAATTGCATTTGCTAAAATTTTGTACAAAGTACCCAACAGAGTGATCGGTCTCCACTGAGACACTGAGTTCCTACAACCCCCTTTTCGGATAAGATGGAGGAGGCCCTCCGTAAGTGACTCAGGCATCTCACTCGAGTCCCACACACCCTGCAAGGCTGAGGTAATGTGGTCCCCCCTCTAATCCCAAAATGAAATAAAGAAAGAAGGGGTAAGCCCATCTGAGCTAGGGCACTTGCCCTTGTGAAGGGCAGATAGAGCAGTCCTGAACTCTATGTTGGTGAAGGGTGCATCAAGTGAGACTATCATATCTCTTGTCACCAACATAGGTAAGTGCTACCAAAAAGCAACTCAAGCATCATCTCTAGCCTGTGTGTCTGGATCTGCTGTAAGAAGGGAGGCATAGAAATCTATGGCTACCTATAAGATGACATCTAGATTTGTATGTAAAACTCCGTCTGAACAAGCTGTAAAATGCTCTCCTTACTATGTCTGGGGCGAAGAGTAGAGAAGAACTATTTGTTGACTCTACCTCTCGTCTGAGTCCAAAATGGCTCTCTGGCATGAAAGGCATACTCTGCTCTCTGATCAACAATGAGACTATTTGCTGAGCCCTTGCTGCAGCAAGGCACTCCTAAACCCAAGCATCTGTAGGCCTCTTCTTCTCTTCCCTCTGAAGAGTAGCTAACTACTGGTGGTAGATACCTATCTCTCGCCTGAGGATCTCACCTCTGCTGATACGAGCATCTAGAATCCTGATACTGGCAGAGCGACTCCTCACATGAGGATTTGAAACAAACAGAACAACTAGAAAATGATTTGAAGTGGACACCCCAGGTGGAATGCATACCATCCCTCCTTCATCAAGATCCCAATCATCTATCAATCTATGCATGGATAGACATTTGCAAACTCGTGTTTGACCAAGAAAATAGGAGTGATTGTGGCTGAGTGTGGAAAGCATCATCATGCCAAACAACTCTGCCACTGTACCAAAAAAGGAAGGCATCCTAGGCTACTCTCTCTAGGGAATGGATACCACCTTCCCTACCTCCTCTTTTGCATGTGGGCATTTTAACCATTGTGAAATCACCCCTAATGCTCCAAGACTCTGTAATGCATAACCAAGAAAGTAGCTCCTTCCATTGGAGGACACGGTCCCCTCTTGAATTGGGGGCATAGAGGTTTAAGAAACCAACCTTACGCCCACCAATCAAAAGAATGATCAATGAGCTCTAGAGGGAGCTATGATCCCATGTCCAATCACCAAGGGTAGCATCGAAAACAGAATTGCAAGTACCTCCCCTGGTGCCCAAGGCAGGTGACCCAAAAGTATGCCCTGAGACAAGCTTACTTGACTTGGCACAATCCCTAACATCCAGTTTGTGTTCCTGAATCATGAGAATATCAATGGGGCCCCCAGTAACACCTGGATGAAGTTGGTTATGAATCAACTAACTATGGCGATGGTGAGGTACACCTCCGAGGCCCTGAACATTCCAGTTGACAATCCTCATCGGCGAGAGGAAGAGGTCGGATGAAAAACCCTACACGACCTAGTAACGGAGATATCCCTCCCCTGGAAAAAATTCCTCCTATCAAGAGGAGGAAAATCAATTAGGGAAAGCACTCCTATACCTACAGAAGGGGAAGCTCTATCCACGGTGATCTGAACAAGGTGCTCCCCAAGGGTAGAGGGTAGAAACTCCTCCTCTAAATCAAACTCTACCATGTCTGCTAGAATTGCAAAAGAATTCCTGAATGATGGTTCTGACACAGGTGTCCAAACGATCCCTGCAGATGATGGAGTAGAAGCATTAATCCCCTTGCCTCTATCAAGAAGTGAAGAAGTAGGAGCAAAAGCAAAAGGGGGCTAGTAATGGAGCTTGTCGGCCATAAAAGTAGCATTAGCCTAGAGTAAGACATGGGTTTCAGCAATGGCTTGCTCCATAGAAGAAAGCTCCTTCACATGAACATCTGAAGGGACAGGAGCAACCTCATCAGCACAAGGAACTAGGACATGAATATCTCCTGCTTGTAAGGGAGGGTCCGTGGCGCCATCAGTAGGTGGAACTGGCTCAACAATTCTGACTGGCACCCAATGGGGGACGACTGGAATAGGACATGTTGAAGGTCCCCTTTGCGATATAAAAGAAGGTCCAAGAAAAGAGGTTGTAGCCGACGGGTGGTCTTGGGCAAGAGGTGGAAGGTCCCAGCAGCACGAGAAGTGGTAGGATGTGCGGTAGATCATAAAGCAGGTCCAACCGAGGTGGTGCTATGAGGCGCTACACTCGTGGACCTTTTAGGCCTTTTCCTTTTTTCTTCCTTGGGCAATCTCTGGCAAAGTGCCTAGGGAACCTGCAAATCCTACAATGATCCTCTCTCTCAGGATCTCGACTCTTTGCCTAAAGAATGATCCATCTGCATGTTGGAGCATGATGTGGTCATCCGTGATGTTATGGTTGGGGACAAAGACCCTAACACGTGGTACCCCTCCCTCTGCTGCCCAAGAAGGCATCCCAGGGAGGGGGGGGATCTTGGTGACCATCCCAAAAGTGGCTCCAATGGAAGATAAGAGTTGATGGTAGAGGGAAGCCAGGAATCTGAGGAAGAGTGAAATTGACCGGCTATCCTCCTCCACAGGGTCAAAACCCAACAAGAAGGGCATCAAGAAAATCCTCCACTCTCCTACTTTGTATCTTTTTTGAGCTACTGCAACTCATCTTTTGAGAATGTAACAGTTTTCGTGGCCGGTGGAAGCAGGCGAGGATTGTGGCTGAAGGTTGAGCCATCGCCAATCAAGATGGGAAGGCTGACTTGAACACAATGAGGCTCCATCCACTCTATATGCTTCCTGAGCAAGTAAGGGAAAGGTAGGGGAAGGCTAAGAGCTGAAGGGAAGGAGGAAGGGGGGGGGCACTGAAAAGAAGGGAAGAAGGCAGAGAAGAGAATGAGGAGGAAGGAGGGGCTGAGGGGAAGAGAAGAAGGCAGCCGGGGGGGGGGAGAAGAAGCGGAGGAAGGGGAAGGTGGAGGATCCAGCCAAGGGGAGTAGAGCCAGCCGGGGGAGGGAGAGGTGTGGAGAGGCTGTCGGGGGGAGGAGAGGCAGAAAAGCAGGCGGGGGGATGGAGAAGGTTGGCGAGGGTGGCGAGAGAGCCGCCAGTAGAGGCGGGGGAAGGGAGGGCCAGAGGGAGCTTGACGAGAGTAGACGAGGGAAGGGAGGGGCCACGATCATGGTGTACAGGGTAGGGAGGACGAGGAGGGTAGACGGGATAGGGAGGAGGGGGAGGGGGGACAGTTGGGGGTAGGAGAGGGGGAGGAGAGGCTACAAGGGGGGAGAGGAGGAGGAGAGGGTAAGGCTGAGAGGGAGGGGAAGGGGGAGGGGGAGGGGGGCCTGGTAGAAGAGGGGAGAGGGTAGCTAGAGGGGGAGGAGTAGCAGCTCGTGAATGCATGCGTGCACGTGTGTGTGTGTGTGGCATTGTCAAGTTGCATGGCATGCCTATAGAAGAATGCAATAGAATATTAAAGATTGTCCTAAAAGTTTATGAAGTGAGGTGGTTAAAGGTCCAAAATTAGAAAGATTCAGTTCAACATTAACTTTGAACATGGAGCTTAATGGCCCAAAGCAATTCAATGTTTAATAAAATAAGAGATTTAACAGCTAGCTACATTTGAGGCAACATGGATTTTGTTTTTGTACATGTACAATTGCATAGAATTTGAGATTTGTCGCAAAGTAATCTATTGTAATTTTTCAAGCCCCTAGAGAATTGTATGAAGTCTTGAAGTGATTCATTGACCAATAGAGATTCCTAATGTGGTAAGTGGACATAAAAATGGTGAGATACTTGATTCTATGAATCATACCAAGTAGGATGGCATCTAGTTGCCAATTTCAAAACTACAAAATGTATGTACGATGTTTCACATGGAGTGAATGCAAAGCACCCTTTCCCATTGTGCACAAGAGAAAGAGTAAGAGAAGGATATGGTTATGCAGTGGTAGACTTGGAGACATTGATAAAAATCCCACTAGACCAAGACATTGTAAAAAGGGAGAAGTCTTGGAAGCCAATTTAGGAATGGGCACAATACGCTAGTAGATGTCAACCAAGTAAGTGAAAAGTGCGTGAAAATGATTTAAGTAAGGTGCCTATAAAGGGGCAAGACCTGAAATTTTTCCTTTGTTTCTTATTAAAAATGAACACTAAAATTCTAGAATAATTTATACTGAATCCCCTTTATCACGCAACTCTCCTCTACATAGTCTAATTATTCAATTCATCCCCTCTATCGCATGACGCTCCTCTGCATGCTCAAATTCTTCAAGTTGTAGCAATCCTTTTCACACACCCACATATATGCATACACACATCTTGTTCTCTACATTTTTCTGTCTATATTGCACTCTCTCTTTGTTTTTCTTTTTTTGGTTGATTTTTTAGACCCAATTCTCTCTTTCTCTTTATCTCTCCCACATACACACACGTACACAAAGTCTCTATTGATACTCTAGTTTGCTCACTCCCCACCAACGGTTAACTTACGCGTGCTCAACATACGTTGCTCATGAAATGTCAACCCAACCCTGTGCAGTGCTTAGATAACGATGCTTATTCTTGCAATCCTTGGTGAGCTATGTACATGCATGCTCAGGTGTGATGAAAGCAGATGTCAATGGAACAACTTGGAGGTCAAGGTTGCTATTGAAGTGTAAACTATATGATGATGTGTGATTGAGTTCTTAACAATAAACAGCCATAATAAAACCATATAGACAAGTTGAAGTAAAAGCCTCACTTGTATTAGAGATTTTTGTTTACAACCAAGTTGCCTCTAAGGACTTAATAGCAAGATCCTAACCTAGCAAGCTAGGTGAGAGAGAGAGCATGAACCACAATGTCACTCGACTCTTCTCTGCTCCCTATTATAGCACTTCTTCCTACTAAGACTACTACAGAACCGACTTCTCCGCTCCCTGTTATAGCGCTTCTTTCTACTAAGACTACTACAGAACCGACTTCTATTGCTCACACACTTGATTTTTATTTTTTTTGGCTTGGAAAATTGATTAAAATAATAAAAAAAGTGAAAATATAATTAAGTAGATGTGCAAAGCGCTCGAAACGCTAGCACTATAAAACCCCAACACCTCCAAAACCTCAGACATGAGAACATGAGATTAGTAGAGCATTGAGAACTTTCCATATGAATTGAAGAGTCACTATGCGTATGATATCCCAAGCACAAATCAAACTTGGATTGAGGTTGCCACGATCTCCCAACAGAGCCATCTTCCAACGAAGACAAACAAGCAATTGTGCTCGATGCAGCCACCTTTGAACCGCACCCACTTGATTTTGCTGGACCGGTGATTGCCATTGGTCTACCACCGTTAGTTCTTGGGGTCATTGCTTCCTGTTGCTAACACTTGCCATTCAAAAGTTAACTAATGAGATGCATCCAAGTTGCCTCTTCTTCAGACTTGGCGTCTCCGCTATGTTGTTGCTGACTGACACTCGTCACATGGAAGTTAACTAATAAGATGCTTTTCCTAATTGCCAATCATGGGCCCAAGTCTGCCTGTAGTCCTAACTCGAGAGCCAACATTTCACTTCGTGCTCTCACAGTTCAGGGATCGCTGGCTCGAGGGATGAATCCTTGAGGTCACTGCATGCGATTTCACCATCGTCGTTGGACAGCAGAGGAAGGACCAGGAGCATAGGAAGAAGGACGAGGGTGTCGTTTTGCGAAGCTCAAGAGGAAGATGGCCTGGGTGACGGAGGATTAAATAGGTTTACTCGAGGCACTGTTCCAAAGGAGGCCAGGGGTACAAATCACGAATGTCGATCGAAGGGAATTCTAGGTCCATCAGCCAATCCACCAACCAAATCTCTCACAGAAGGTCCTCGACGGGGTTGGAAATGCCAAAGGCTTTATCAAAATGAGTCACGTATTGGCGAGCTAGGGTGACTCCTTCTTGCCACTTAGTTCTCGGGTCCTTACACAACTCTTAGATTTATTCCGCATTGTTGCTGCATTCGTAATATGTCTATCGAGCAGCTTCTCTATTTCCCTTAGTAGCTTCGCATAATAATGTGATAGTTGTGGCATAGTAGGCTAGGGCAACTCATGGATCCGAGCAGCAATAAGGCATCTTTCAACCTTGTGAGTACTGTGCTAGCGAGCTACTTGGTCCTAAACAAAATGGTCAAAACTTTGGATGGTGCAGTCATAGATGGACACTTCTGGAGTGACTAGCCCGAGTTCCCATTGTGGAGAGGCTATGGTGGAGCGGGATGATTGGGATCTGCAAAATCAATCTGTCACCAGACCATGTAGAGCAGATAGGAAACTGGTCACATGCGGGTACATGGGGTAAAGCATTAGGTAGTACCAGGATGGCTAACGGGGATGATGTCTTCTCCATTCAAAATGGTCTCAACTTCAAAAAACTGCTCTGGCAAAGTCTGCACAGCTGCCTTAAACAGTTGCAGGCTCCTTCGACCTAGGTAGCTTTGTTGGATTTTAATCGGTACATTGAGGAGCCAGATGAGGAATCGGAGTTATGCATATTAGATCAACTTCCCTTGGAGCTGCTCGTTCTCGAATTTAAGACCCTCTACTTCTTCCATGGCTTGGGCGGAGCCTTGTATTCTCTGCTCTGAGGCTAGTCACTTCATTTTTTAACCCTTATAGGGGTTACTAGTGGTCGGCTTAAGCATTCTATGCATCCTCCAACACTAATTGTAGCTGAGCAACATCAACTACCATGGTGACCGGGGAAGCTTGCAGTCTGAAGTTTGGCAGTGTGCAGCTTCTTTACCTCACAGTGGAGATTTTCATAATCCCATTGTAACTCGGTGTGGATGTGCTGAAGCTTGCTATGTGTGTATACAAATTCATTGAAAACAGTCTTTCTGCTCTCTAGAAGCTCTTGTAAGCTATCCCATTCTGCACTGAAGGCACTCAATTGTTGCCTTAATGCGGCCGCAATTTTCACAAAAAATCTCATCAATTGCACCTGGACCTAAGCCTGAAGACACAAGTTGCAGTCCACTACCTGGGGAGGAAGCCAATGATTTGCCAAGTAATCTAAGACCCGGGCTTCTACGAGCACATTATCCCTTAGGCAATGCCACTGGGTTTCAGTTGTCCCTATGATCATCTCTGAGTAACATGGGGTCGAGAGGGAATGGCTCAAGTGGAGGCAAAGTTTGAGGACATTAGGAGTCACGGGTGCTGCAATGGAGCTGATGACAACCACTTCATCTGATTTTGGCTTTGTTAGCCCAGTCCCTGTTCCTGCTATTGGGGCTCACCAAGGGCTCCTCCATCTATTGTTAAAAAACTAACTTAGCTTCCTTCCACGGCCACTCGTGGCTACCGAGTCAGACTCTACATTGCCTTTGGACTTAGAAATTTTATCTTGACAGGAGGAGCCTCCATCCTCATTATTGCCACTTTGGGCATTTTCCTGCTCCTACTTACTGTGTTCTTCGGACACCTACTTGCTGTCTTCAGACTGCTGCTCACTACCTTCAGACTGCTCCTCACTACCTTCCTCAGCATTCTTGGCACTACAAAGCAGCACTGCTCCACCGCCTAGTGTGGAAATGGTGTTCAGCCACTATACTTCATCTGAAGCATGCACAAGTGAGGTCCAAGTTTACACTGTGCCTGGCCCCTACTAACAGCCTTCAGCTGTGTTTCAAATCTCTATCAAATGTAGATAGCCAGTCGATCTCTGGGTCATCCTCCAAGGCTGTAATGATCCGCACAATGTACTGCTGGGGCACATAACCAACACTTTTCTTTAACCCAGTGAACTCTAATAGAAATTGGCAGACTTCATCTAGGGATTTATTGAACAGGTATCCCTGGGAGGAGTAGCTGTCTGCCTCAAAATATTCATCACAGCATTTGTTTGCTGCCAGCGGTCCTGGTGATGTTGGAACTTCATTTTCCCCCAATAGAGCTATGGATAGCCAAACATGCATCTCCTAAATGATGACGCTGTGGTATACCTCATCATAGGAGTCCAGTATTTCCTCCACAAGGGACTCATTCCAAACGTTCGCCCTAAATTGCAAGAACTTGTTGCACTTTAGGATCCCCTTGACAACATCATTCATAAAGTCTATGATGGGATGAGGGGGCACAATCCATGAAGACACCCTATGCCTCTTCTGATGGACAATTCGGGCTCTACGTTCCTCCATGATACCAAAATAATCAAGACTGTAATGGACGGGAGTGGAAACGGAAGTGAGGGCAAGAAAACCTGAGAGGAAGACAAAAATAGCCACATGAAAGCAATGCAGATGGCAACATGGTAAGAAATGAATGCAAGTGTAAGTGATGAAGAAGATGAAGAGCTGCAGTTGAGTGTAGACAACGAATGGCTAAAGATGGGCGTCTTGTCACTTGAGTGGCTTCATAATTCAGTAAAACATGGGTCCCAACTTGGCATTATACAGTAGCACCAACATTCCTTTTGCCAAATGTTAGGCACAATAGTCCTATCATGCCATGCTTTTCCTCTCCTCTAGATTACGTATTGTGACCAGGCTGCTTGGAGGCGTAGTTCACCGAAGTGGCTTAACTGATGCAATAACCCCTTGATTGCCTGAGATTCACTTGATTGATGTTTAACTACCACTCGAAGTCTAGGAAAAACAAATTCCAAGGGAACCATAGCTTCCAAACCAAAAGCCATTCTGAAGGGAGATAAATTGGTGGTGACTTTAAATGAAGTTCTATAAGCCCATAGAGCAACATGGAGCTTAGTATCCCAATCACTCTTACTGTCTTGCTCAAGATTGATTTGATTGTCATATTGGTAGATTTAGCTTTACCATTACCTCGAGAATAATAAGTTGTAGAGACTGTGCGCATAATCTTGAATTCATTCTTTAATAATTGCATGACTTCATTCAGAAAGTGTGACCCTTGATTACTGATAATTTATATTTCCACTTGTATCTGCAAATGATATTTTCAAAAATAAACTTAGCTGTGCTCCGAGCCGAGTTGTCTCCACTTGTATCTGCAAATGATATTTTCAAAAATAAACTTAGCTGTGCTCCGAGCCGAGTTGTCCCAAAGTTCCTTAGCTTCTGCCGAATTGGTAACATAATCAGTAGCAACCACAATCTGCTTATTCTGTGTAAACTTAGTAGGCTTGAAAGCACCAACAAAGTTTAATCCCCATCTTTGGAATGCTTCCCGAGGACCAGTAGGTTTGATTTGGCAAAAGACAGCCAGTATGTTGGCACAGATCACAATGGATACACTTGATCTGAGCATCTTGAATCCCCACCATAGTCCTACTTGCGAGACCTTCCAACGTGTCAATTCACACTAGAAGTGTCGGGCCCAAGTGAGCTTCTTGCAAGACTATAGCATGCTCATGTGGCAAAACCCATCGATGCAAAACACCATCTACAGATTGACAGTAAAGATGCCCATCAATTAAGGTGAATTTCCAAGTCTTCAACGCTAATTGCCTGCATTTGTCTCTCAACATACTGTCAAGAAATGTTCCGTGAGACAAGTAATCCATTAATTCAGCATACTCATGTTCATAGTAATCAACTGTAAAGAGATCGACATCTGGAAGCTCGTTAACAACTCCTTAAATATCTTCCAGTGCAGGTAGTTTAGACAAGCAATCAACTCCCACATGTATCTTACCAGGCTTATGAATAATTTAAAATTAAGCTCATGTAACAACAACATCCAACACACAAGGCATCCTTGAATGACAGTTTTATTGATTAAATAAAGCAAGGCTTGATGACCAACATAGAAAATAAAGGGATTGTCGAGTAGATAATGCCTTACTTTTTGCACATTGAATATCATGCCCAAAGCTTCACGCTCGGTAGTGCTATAATTAGATTCTATAGGTTTAACAACCTACTGGCATAATACACTAGGTAATCTAATTGACCATTTGGTTGTGCCAATATAATTCCTAATGCATATCCAAACGCATCAACATGCACATGGAAAATGATATCCCATCTTGGTTGCCTCAAAATGGTGTAGCTACAGCTCAACTTTTTAAGTCATGAAATACAATAGACAACTGAGTAGTCCATTCAAACTTGGCATCCTTCTTAGTTAATTCATGTAATAGAGGTGCAATCTTGGGAAAATCTTTGATAAAACGTCTGTCGAAACCAATAAAGTCCACAAAAGAACGTAATTGGGTTAGATTCTCAAGCTCTGGCATTTGTTCAATGGCATGAATTTTACCTGGTTTGGTTCGGATACCATCTTGTGAAATCACATGCCCGAGCAAAAATACCAACACAAACATAGAAGACACTCTTAGTTAGGTTAAGCAAAATTCTTGCTTACCTGCATCACTGAAATACTTTTTCCAAAAAGCATAGCTCCTCTTATTTGTGGAGTACACACAAAAATCATTTAATAAATTGCTATGAGTTCAGTTAGATAGTATCTGAAAGTATTAGCCATGAACTTTTGAAAGATTGAGGGTGCATTTCTTAAACCAAAAGGCATCACTCGGGTTGCATAAGCACTCCCTTTTGTAATAAAGGCAGTATTAGATTGATCTTCTAGAGCTACAATGACTTGATTATAGTCACTACAACCATCCATAAATGAATACATTTCATGTCCTACAACCTGATCTAAGATCCCATTTGTAAATGGTATTGGAAATGAGTCATGAACAATTTGAGCATTCAATTTTTGATAATCCACACATACTTGGAGTTTATCATTTTCCTTTGGCACTACAACAATGGGAAATAACCATTCACTGTGGTCAATAGCATAAGACATGGTTGGCAAACACTTGGCAATTTTTTCCATTGAACCAACAATCAGAGTCATCATGTCCAAACTCTAAAACACTTATTGCATCATTTCTCAATATTGTCTAGCTTCACTCGAATGCCAAATTCCTTCATTGTCATTTTCAACTCAGGCTTGGGCTTATCTTTCATCACACTGGTGTTTCGTTAGTGTCACTGTCCACATCTTTCGTCTTTTGCTTACCCTTAAGGCCTTCACTCTTTTCTAGGGCAACAGCTTGTTCAAGCAATTCCTCATATGTCTTGGTCGGATTTACTATTTCTTGCTTGCGCAAGTCCACCAGGCTCTCATGGACTTGTCATCGAGCATAGTAGTCAAATGATTGATGAGAGCTCACATCTGAAGCACAAATCCTTGGATAGACTCACCCTTATTTTGTTTTAATTCACTCAGCTTGGAGCAAATATATTCCTCATTAATTTTCTATCTAATTTGACACAAGATGCTTCAAACATAGCATACAAATCAAGAAAATACCCAATTGGAAATTGGTTGAATGATCTTTGTGTATTTTTAATCAAAGTACACGGGAAATAGTCCATGTATTCTTCATCTATTGTGGCACCATTTATATGACACACTCACAACAAACTTTAAAGATGGCTATGTAGGTCTTGATTATCGGTACTCTTGAAATTCTAGAATTTTACCTTAATATTTGATAGGGCCTTAGATTTCCCTATTTGCTCCCTTGAATCTTCCACTTGATCAACTCCATAAATCAAGTATGCATGATGTCCACTTAGAAGAGCAGGGTCTCTAGACCTCCATCTGTGATACCCACCTTTGTGTGTATGAGGTTGTTGATGTGATTGATTCTAAGTTGATCCATAAGAAGACCTATAGGCCTTATGTTTACTGAAGATCAATTTAATGGTACACCTCTTAATTGTATAGGCCTTCTATCCATAGGAAGAGGGACTCAAGCAAAGTGCCTTAGTTGCTCTATGCTCACCCCTTCAAGTGCTCAGTGGTGTCTATCTCCATCAGAAGCACACATTTCTTTAATTCTATTAATTCTTTGACCATCTTCCATTGGGTTCTTTGATCATGCCTCTCTAGACGATGTTGTTCCAATGAAATAGTTGAGTATCAAAGAAGCCTTTCTCTTCTCTCATTATCGTAAGGGATGTGCTTAAAGAGAAAGGCTTCTTTGATACTCAACTATTTCATTGGAACGACATCGTCTAGAGAGGCATGAAGTTTAGGATACACAGACATTGTTGTTCCACTTATGGAAGCATTGTAACTCCCTCCTGCATCTACAAAGTAGTTTTTCTAGTCAATGCAAAAATGAGATGTCAAATTGAATCATGAAAGAAGATGTGAAATTTGATCAAAGAAGCCTTTCTCTTCTCTCATTATCGTAAGGGATGTGCTTATTCAAAAGAAGTAGATTAAACCCTTGGCAAGAATTGCAGCTAAGCCTGCAGATATATCTGAGGATGATTGGAATGAGTTGGATGCATTAGCAAACACTCATGTTCGAATTGATCTTGCAGAGTCAGTTTATTTCACAGTAGTAAATGAGCAGACTAGGAAGATTTGTGAAAGAAAAATATGTGCCACCTATGAGAAGGAAACTGCCTCTAATAAAGTTTACCTCATGAAGAGGTTGTTTGAGTTGTAAATGAAGGAAGGGGTCTCCATTACTTCTCACTTGAATGAATTCAATATTATTTTCAGCCAACTTCAAGCTCAAAAGATGAATTTTGATGCGGAGACTAAGGCAATATTCCTCTTGTACTCATTGCCATCCTCATAAGATACCTTTCGTACAACTATCAATAACTCTACACTTGGTGGAGTACTTAAGTTTGATGATGTTGTGGGTAGCTTGTTGCTCGAGCAGATTAGACGGAAGTCTATGGATGGCAACAAGCAAGATGCAACCTTAAATGTGCAAAGGGACAGATCACAGTCTAGGGGGAAGTCCCAAGAAAGAGGGAAGTCTCGTAGCAAATCCAGGGCATGGAACATTGAGTGCTACCATTGTGACAAGAAGGGCCACATGAAAAAGGATTGCTACAAGCTAAAAAGAGAGAAAAAGGATAAGAAAAAGAATGCAAATTGGAGTGCAAATAAGAAGGAAGAGATTCCAAGGGAGGACAAAGGAAAAGTGAAGATCAAGAAGATCAATGCAATCACTAATGATAGTGGCAATGACATTCTCTTCATGTCTAGTCTACCAATAGCAATGCTTACCACTTCAAATGATGCATGTTCCCAAGATGTATTTTGGACTTTGGTGCTTCATTCCATGTTACTCCCCATAGGGAATGGTTCTCCACTAATGATAGTGGAAAGACAGGTTGTATGCAAATAACTATGGATGTGACATAATAGGAGTAGGTGACATAAAGTTTTCTTTTGCAAATGGGTCTGCTTTGTTTTGAAAAATGTGAGACATGTTCCTAATTTGACCAAGAGTCTTATTTCAGTGGGTTAGCAAGACGATGCTGGATTTTAGACCATCTTTGGCTTTCAGAGTTAAAAAATTCAGAAGGGCTCTATGGTTTTGGCAAGAGGTGCCAAGTGTGGGACATTGTATCCCTCACACAGGGGTGTCTAATCATGTTGTTGCAATAATTGAAGAGCCAAGTACTCCTTTATGGCATTGCCACTTAGGGGACATGAGCCAGATTAATGGAATGAATTATGTACCACATTTGAGTTTCTCTGACTTTGAATTTTGTGAGCATTGTCTCTATGGGAAGCAGACTAAATCAGCCCATAAAATAAGGGGAAAGAAAGAGCTTGAAATTCAAACGTATGTGGTCCCATGCCTACATGGTCATTAGGCGGGGCTAAATACTATGTGACATTCAGTGATGATGCAACTAGGAAAGTGTGGCCTTATGCTATAGCTTAGAAAAGCGATGTGTTCCAGGTATTTCAGAAATGGTTGGTTTTGGTTGAAAATCAATTAGGTGGAACACTTAAATGCCTACAAACTGACAATGGTGGATAGTATCTCTCTCATAACTTTCAGCATTTCTGTGATACATGTGGGATCAAGAGGGAGCTCATGTCCCCTCGTACTCCATAGCAAAATCTAGTTGTAAAACATATGAACTACACCATTCAGGCAAGGTTGCAATGTACGCTTTCTAATGCAAGTCTTTTTAGTGGTTTTTGGGCTGAGGCAATGAAGATTGTAGTGCATGTGATCAATAGATCACCTAGTTAGAGTTTGGATAGTGGTATTTTTGAAGAGGCATGGAGCGGCAAGAAGCCCTCTTACTCTCATTTGTGCATATTTAGGTGTGAGGCATATGCACATGTGCCAAAAGAGCTTTGGAAGGAGCTAGATCCTAAGTTTAAGAAATGCATCTTTTTGGGTTATGATGAAAGTGGAGAGATGGGCTATCATCTCTGGGATCCAAAAGCAAAGATCATACAAAGCCATGATGTGGTCTTCAATGAGAAGAAGATGCATAAGACACCCATGAGGGATGTGGAAATGAGGAGAATCACTTTCCAAGATGTGAATCCACTAACACATGTTGATAGATAGCACGATGACCATGCACCGAATGTGTAGAAAATGGTGCCACTAGGTACTCCCACATGTACACAATCAAGCGCAGATGATGGATCATCTATTAGTGGAAATGATGAGCCAAATGTGGCTAATATGTAGGCGAGACAGCAAGGTGAAATGCCCCTCAGAAGATCAGCTAGAGTGTCTACACCGCCTGAGAGATTTATTCTAGGAGCAGACTATGTGATGCTTACTACTGTTTGTGGGGAGCCTTCTTGCTACAGAGAGGCTATGATGCACGAGGATCGGCGCTTGTGGGAGTACGCTATGCACAATCAAAGATGAGTTCACTCATGAAGAATAAGACTTGGGACTTGGTTTCTTTGCCACGTGGAAAGAAAGAGTTGCCATGTAAATGGGTCTACAAGATGATTACAGGTGATAATATGCCTAAGTATGAGGCCCATTTGGTTGCTAAAGGGTTCAATCAAGAGAATGGTGTGAACTTTGATGAGATGTTCTCTCCGATTGTGAAGATGACCACACTTTGATGTGTACTTGCACTTGTGGCAACAGAGGATATGGAGCTTATGCAAATGGATGTCAAGACAACTTTCTTGCATGGGGATCTGCATGAGGAAATTTACATGTTACAAGTGGAAGGCTTTAAAGAAAAGGGCAAAGAACATTTGGTTTGCAAGCTGAAAAAGAGTCTCTATGGCCTTAAGCAAGCACCTAGAGAATGGTATCAAAAGTTTGATGCTTTCAGGGTTTCAGATGAAGTGAGATTGATCACTGCCTCTACACTAAAGGAGCTAAGGATGATAGCCTAATACTCCTGGCACTTTATGTGGATGATATGCTATTGGCTAGCAAGAACACTTAAGGCCAAGTTTCATGAGGCCTTTGACATGAAGGATTTGGGACCTGCAAGTCATATTCTTGGTATGTGCATCATGCGTGATTGGAGTAGGCTTCCATGGCTTTCACAGAAGGAGTATGTTATAAAAGTATTGCAGTGTTTCAATATGGAGAGGGGGAAGGCAGTGAGTACTTCATTGCATCCATATGTGAAACTGAGTCAGGAAGATAGTCCCAAATCAAATGAGGAGAGGGCCATGATGGCCAAGGTTCCTTATGCATCAACGGTTTGAAGTTTTATGTATGCTATGATAGCTACTAGACCGGACATTGCATTTGCTATGGGAGTTGCTAGTCAATACATGGCTAATCTAAGAAAAGAGGCATTGGGAGGCAGTTAAATGCATCATGAGATACATGAAGGCTACCAAGGAGATGTGTATTTGCTTTGGAAGACGAGAGATGCGTGTACTTGGGTACACAAATTCAGACTATGCATGGCATGTGGATAGAAAGAGATCATTTTCTGGTTATGTGTTCACCTTTGCAGGTAGTGTAGTGTCGTGGATGTCTCGCGCACAAAAGTGTGTTGCTTTCTCTACCACAGAGGCCAAGTATGTTGCAGCCACAGAGGGTTGCAATGAGGCTATATGGTTTGATCGACTAGTGGGAGAGTTGGGGATTCATACTTGTGTACTAATATTGCATAGTAATTCCAAGAGTGCTATTCAACTATCACGAAATCTTGTCTTTCATGCAAAGACCAAACACATTGAAGCCAAGTACCATTTCATTAGGGAGGTACTTGAGGACAAGCACATAAAGCTTGTCAAGATTCATACATATGATAACCCTGTAGATATGTTGACGAAGAGTCTACCTATTCAGTGGTTTGAGTATTGCCGTGTATTGATGGTGGGCATTGGATAGTATGTCCACTGGTTGTTCTTCCTTAAAGGCACATTGGCCTTTAAGTGGGAGGTTGTGGGGGTTAAAGGCCACTGTACCTTAACCCCAATTATGTACAGTACTCAAACACATATATATATGGATGACATAGAAGATTAGGGTGTTCTATACCCACCAAAACTTGTGTGGTTCTCTTCTGGCTCTCCCTCTCTGTCACCCTCTTCCGTTCTGCTTCCATTGTTGGGATCTCTCATTAAGTACCCTCACTCAAACATTGTGGAACAAGATGGACTCTTGTCCTCTCATATTTGCTAAAGCTAGACACTCCATTAGCTTTAATAAAATATTGGGATGCAATGGGCTCGAATATTGTCAAGGGTGGAAATCATGGGAGAAAAATGAGATGGTTGATACACTCTCTTTAGAGCCCCAACAAATGTCACTCTAGGACCATAAGCAATGTTTATGCTATCTTAGATCCCACATTAGGGTGTGTGTAAATCTACATTCTACCTTGTTTCATATCACCATATGTACATGGATGATACCAAAAATGACTCATAATTAACAAGAATGTTGTGTTGGTCACATACACTTCTTAAGAATGCTTCCAAAGACAACAAAAGGTTGCTAAATGGATGAGAACTAGAATAGTTATCATGGTAGTATACAAGGAGAAAGACTATATCTTCTTGTTCTTTGTAATGACCTTTCCATGTTAATTACACCAACTAATACATGTAATTTTCCTTATAGATGTAAGTGCTTTATTAACATCTAATATATTCATAAGCTATATTTTGTAATTAAATAACTCTCCAATTACTTCTAAAGGGGAGGCCTTATGAACACTAAAATATGTATACATGTGAAAAGGAGTAAACAATAATGTTACAAATCTAAAATTAGAAAAAATATATTTTTAAATACATCATTACTTGCATGTGCTATATGAGTTTTTAAAGAACTATCCCCATATATCTCTTCTTGGGACTTAATGCCAATATCATTACTTCTTAACATTCAAATTTTCAAGACATGTATTGATGTAGAATTACATCAAATTGTGGCTAGTCATGTCAATTTCTCCGACTTGGAATCTGTGCAAAGAAAAGTGTAACATAAGGCCAAAAGGTTAAAGTGTAGCCATTGAGTTTTTCATTTGTGCAAGGTTAGAAAACTTTGAAAAAGTCCAAAATTCATGGAGTGCAAGTCCATTTCCACTACAAAAAAAGAACATGGTATAATCTATACAACCCCATTGTAGGTTGGCTAAGTCCATGAGGACTATTCACACTATGATATAAGTTCCATTAAAGTACCTATAATTCTAACCCTCCCCTATCTTACAATATATGTACCACTTAAATATGCATGGGGTGAAGTATACCTCAAATTGATTCTAAGAGACCAATTGACAAGTCCCACCTTGCTCTACATGTGCTCCCCACCTCGATTAAAGGATTCAACTTAAGCCTTACTAGTTTGATTAAAGGAATCTATATAATGAAGTAAACAAGTCTTTGAATACTTGAACTCATCTACGTAATGGGGAAAATAGATCACACTCTCAAGTGAGGTATGCTTGCCCTCTCACAAAATGTGGATATATAAGATCCAAACAACCATTTACATGAGTTCAAAAAAGGTGAGAGATGGAACGGCGAGGGCAAGGGGGAGGGGGACAGCAAGCAACACACTACAATCCTCTATCCATTTATGTAAGTAACAAAGCAACATGTGGACCCTCTTTCCTCCAAATGACACCACCACATCAAAAAATTAACATTTAAACTATGAAATCTTTGATGAACATTTTCCAAGGAAAAACTTTTACATCTTAATTTCTTGCTTCATGGAAGCAAATCTTAAATTATACAATTTAGCCATCATTACATTTGAAACTTGGCTCAACCAATAAAGTAGAATGATGCAAAATGTACCCAAGGAGTACACAATATAAAAGCAACCTATACAACTAAACCAAACCTTTTGCAATAAGCAAGAACATAAATGATGTTAAAATGGTTGCAATGGTGAAAGACATCATATAATTCCTATGCAATATCATGAACTCAATAAGGGTTAATTAAAAAATAGAGAATAAGTTATTTTCTTGAATAAGAAGTGTCACTATAAAATCATACTATAATCTAATTATTCCTTGAGTTAAATATGAAGTAATGATCTTTTGTGAAAAAGAGTGATTAATTGAACGTGTATTCTAGGACCAAAATATTGAGAGAATACATAAGAATGGGGGGATGAAAGAGGTAAGATTATGTATGTTCAAAGTGCACAAAAGATCAAAACCATTCCTCTTCTATTTTATTGCCCATTAGTGAACAAAATTCCTACCTTAATAAGTGCCCACGATGTTTAAAAAAAGAAATTCAATTAATTAGTTGCCACGCAAGTTGACCACAATACCAAATTAACCTAAGGTTTGTGAAATTTTTAAATAAAGGAGCGATTATAACGCTCTTATGAACACAATAAGGCAAAGAAGTGTCGTAAAAAATACTTATTTCTAAAGGTCGAAGCTAGGTCTATTCCAATTTCATTCTTTAGAAGCAAAAGATAATCTTATTCAATAGAAAAGTTTAAGCAAATGCCATTGATTAGTGAGTGTGAGGCATTATCAACCCTTTAGCAAACGAGTTGCACATTACAAAGAAGGGACTTCACTTCATGACTCTTAAGATGCTTAATCATAATAAGTCCTTTCCCTCATCATTAGTGAAATCTTGCTCTAAATATTTACTACTTGCATGCTCTTAATAGGTGCCCACAATGTTTAAAAAAGAAATTCAATTAATTAGTTACCACGCACATTGAGCACGATGCCAAATTAACTTAAGGTTTGTGCAAATTAAATGAAAGAGTGATTAATGTAAGCGACTTGCACAAGGATCTATAGAACTCAAGAAGGTTCGATTCGGAGAAGTCTAGAATGCCCTATTGCACGGCCATCTCTTCGTTTATATATCCCCTTCCACTCTCCACTCCATCCAAGCGCTCTCTCTCTCTCTCTCTCTCTCTCTCTCTCTCTATACAAGCTCTCCATTGCTCAAGAAATGGAGCGCTTAGATCCCTCTCTTGCCTACAACTCAACCTAAAGCCGACCAAATCTATCTTTTGGAAACTCAAAAGGCCAACGATGCATAGTTCTAAAGAGACGACTATTGGTCTTGAGTTAAAACGAGAACTGATGTCAATCCTATCAATCAAGTGATTTAGGGTGCACAAAGGAGCCGAGCCAATCCCGATCCAAGAAACAAAACATTGAGCTTCTCCTCTCATGATGGGCACGTCAAAAGTTCTCAACCAAATGCATACATTGACAAATGCTTGGGATCAAGCTTAATCAAGCATGCAAAGAACTAAAATAATCAAGCTCTCATGATGCTGTCATTCAAGATGCAACAAACAATCCGATGGGTCACCAGAATTTTCTTCTAAAAATTACGAGCAATTACCAATTGAGTGGAGTTGATATCCATTGGCGGTTTGGTAGCTTTGAATTTTTGAAATCGGGCGACCCATTAGTAGAATTAGTAGGAATGTTAGTAGGAATGTCACGAGTAACAAAATTGTAGATAGGGATGATGGACCATTGGTAAGACGCTTTGGAGCACCTATCTTGACCACAATACCACTCTTGCTTCACGTCTTTTGCCATGTAGATGATTTTTGTCTTTCAAAGCTCAAGATGCACTTATAATCCAAGAAGATGAAAACATATGGTTCCATCGGGTCTAAGATGAAAAGCATTGCTCATGATGTATATACAACTCTGTCGAGAGGAAAACAGTAACGAACCTCTGATTCATTTTCCTGCCACAAGGATTCGTAGAGCAACTGTGGGAGCCTCATTGGCAGTGGAAGGGCTTTGGCTCTCAGTCACGAGGCACAATTTTGAAGCGACGTCTCTCCTGCGCAAGCAGGATTGGCATGCCATTCAGAAAAGTCACAAGCGCAGATTAAGAAAGGAGAAAAGCGAAAATTCGGAGATTACCGCTTGCGACAGAGTTTGTTGCCGGCATGGAGAATGAAGGGGACAAAATGCTATGACGATGGCAGGGGTCCTGGTAAGTGAATTGGCATTGCGGTAGTCGATGGTTAAGCCTCGATCAAGGCCACAAGAAACATGAAATGTGGCATTGCAACCCACCTCAGTGCACTGAATGCAAGCTCCACCTCCAGCTTCTCCACACAATCCACATTGCATCTGCCAGCGCCACGGAGGCACTCTGCCACATTCTATGCCCTCCCTGTCCCTGGCTCTTGTGTAATACACCTCTGGGACGAACAAGGCGCATGAAAGATGCGCCCAAAACCCGTCCGTAGTTCGCTTCAACGCTCCGTTGGGAGACGGGCATAGGCAGCAACGCTTGCTGCCTTCGGAATCCCCGCTGTCACACTGCTCACAAAACCAATCACCTGACGGAATTCCGTCTATTAGAGGGTACCCATAACAGCTAGCGTGGACCATCACGTTGCATCCATCACAGAATACAATCGGATCCGACGGATCTGCATCAGCTGCCTTGCAAACATTGCAAAAAATCCCGTCATCCTCGCTATCGTCGTCATCAGACGTCGTCGCCTCTACTTCTACGATCTCCGGAGGCCGAATAGTGGATTGTTGAAGCAACTCTGGAGGCTTCTCTGCGCAGTTGGACCATCTCGTTTCCTTCTCTGTCACGGACAAGTCCTTCGTGCCTTTCGTTTTGACGGCTGCTTGCTGGTTGGTGACTGACTGGAGTACTGTGGGGGCCCTTTCTTTCTTATTGGCAAGGAGCTGCCGTCCAGGAACAAGCTGCATAGCGTTTTCCTTTTCCTCGGTTACACAAAAAACCTTGAGCGCACAGACACGTTTCTTGGCAGGAAGACAACACACGAAATTCCGCTTCTCCTGTTGCTGCAGTTCCTGACGTTCCTTCTCCAAAATTTTGAATCTCTTGAGGGGGGGGAGACCGTGGAACCTCTCCTCCTTCGCCATACAGCAATTATTCGTGTGAACATCTCGCCAAAGATCCCTATTACGCCTATCTTTGGAGACCTCCGACTGTGGTTGTGACACAAGAGCCATTTTGGAAGCAAGAAGCTAAAGCTATGATGGCAAGCTCATGGAAGACGATAATAGAGGGCAGAGAATCCAGAGCGACGATATTGAACAAGGATCGGATGTCTCGAACACATTTCATATTCGAAATTTCAAATTTTGCGGTTCCCGGGTTCTTCCTCGCACCCGCCAACTTTGAAATTGAATTTTGCACAGTCGGCAAAATCGAACGCACCAAAGAGGCAAGTCAACGGTTTTGGACCTTCTCTACATGCTTACCACACGCTTTGGTGAAGAAGAGAAATGCTAGGGTGGTTGTGGTTTCAAGAGGGTGGCACAGATTCCGAGGGAGTTTTGAAGAGTGAAGATTGGCACCTCCATTTTTGAGGTTGCCATTTGACTCACCGGAGCACCATTTGCGCTTACTCATGCCCCCTACACCTCTACATCACGCAGAGCTCTTGCAGCTTGTCAGAAGCCTCCCTCGGCTCCCTTCAGCTCATCAGAAGTTCATTTAATGTGGAGCTTTGCTGTTCACTCGGATTGAATCAAAACTCGACTTCGTTGACGCACCGCTAGTCGTGTGCACTAGCTCTTTTAGTGTGCAGTGTGCTAGTGTGCACGTACCTTCAGTTCAAGTTCGGAGCCAACAACGCTTCTATGGGAGCATTTTTGTGCGACTTTTTAGCAATGTTTACGTTCAACATTACTAGTAACAAAGGGTCAAGAATATACATATCATCGATGTTCGTGCACTCAGCCATTAGTGTGCATGAACCCAAACAAGTAACTCTACCAAACAAGCACGAGTAGTCGTACGCCGAAATCCAAATAAATAAGACTTTGCAATCCAAAGACAATTGAAGGTGCTCATTTAACATTAAGAACCATTGATTACTACAAATAAAATGAAAAGACAAAATGGACAAATACAAGGATTCACACAAATCGAGGAAGACACATTTCACATCCTAGCCCCAAACTCTTCGCAAAGCTATTTAACAAGGTGATTTGCACCAGTTCCCCTCACTCCTAGACCCTTAATACCATCGTCCAGAAACATAAATTTGAGCCTTTGAATCCATTAGATCTAATTCTCCTAATTCAAGCTCAAATGTAAATTGTCCATACTAAGTATTCCCAATTACCGCACCTGCATGTAGCTTGTCGACATATTTTCCCCATAACTTGGGAAATCAATTGCTTGACAAAGATGAGCAACTACAATAGCAACAAAATTGCATGGGCACCACAACAATGCAAGGTGGGTTTATTATCGAACGAGGAACTCTATACATCACTACATAGACTAAATATTGAATAGAGGGCCATCATTGATGACATTTTGTTGAAGAAAATGCTAAAGCCAAAGCAAAGGTTCCATCTATTTCTTTTGGGGGAAGCAAGAACTGGAAAGACATTCACACTTTTGCTATTAGTACAAGCCCTCCTTCGGTTCTACTCACACAGTGAAACATCGAATGCAGAACTACAAAGGGTATTGCTCCTTGCCTACACCGGAAGGGCAGCACACACATTACGTGGAATGACAATACACTCCGCATTGCACCTCCCGCTTATGACGTCGACTTACGTTGCTTTATCTACTAAAAATCTCCAAGCACTATCCACACAATATAGAGATGTGGAGCTCGTTGTAATTGATGAGATCTCATTGGTGGGAGGAAACACATTTGTCGCTGCTACTGCAGACCTGCGCTTATGCAAGATTAAGCACAAACATGACAAGCCATTCAACGGGGTGGATGCCCTGCTATGCGGCGACTTGCACCAAGCAAGCCCCACTAAAGAGTCCTATATATTTCTTGAAAGATGCACAACATCCACTCTAATTGGATCTTTCTGGATCACACACATGTGATACTACGAACTAGCCATGCCGATGCGCCAAAACAACCTAGATCTCCTTGACTTGTTGAATAAATTAGAACAGGCACACAAACAGATAGTGACCTCAAAAGGTTGAACAAATCAAACCTGTGAGAGCCAGCCTCCAAACATGCAGTGCAGCATCTTTTCTACACTAATGCTTCAAGCACAATGAATACATGTTCAACACAATCAATATGATACCACATATATTGAAAGCCATGGACATAAGACACAAATTATGCAGCAAAACAATACGGCCTCACTTACATTGCATTGTCTCGCATTCGCGACCCGTCAAAACTCTACCTTCTTGCCAAGCTAGAACACAAGCACCAAAACGTGGACCCCAAGTATGATAAGAGGTCGAGTGACTTAGAACTCATTGCAAGTGGTAATTCAAAAACTCATCCTCTCATATCGACATAGAAGGAAAACAAATGGTCCAGTCTCTAAATACATGGTCTTTAGCTTCCCACGCAGAAGATATTCTTCAGTGCAAGAACATGATGACCTCAATAGTTCTTTGCCTATAGGAGACACGTAGTAGAGGGAAAGAACCAATACACATGCCAGCTTTTCTACAAGCATCCATTGACGATGGCCTCGGACTCACGACATACTACAAAGACTACCTTCAACTCCAACAATAACAAAAGATATTCGCACATGGATGCAGGTGCTTGCTAACAATCTTCAACAACAAAGACAATGAGACATTCGTAATCATTAACATGTACAAGCCACTAGCAACCCCCATGGCCGTCACGCTTCAAGCACTCCAAAATATGCTTTAGCACATCCCACCAATGACGCACATATGTTGTCGGCGACCTCAACGTAGACTACAATGGCTCTTTCAATGCCAAGCTATAGCTACAAGGCTTCATATCCCATTATGAGTTGAAGTAACTAATTACAGCCCCCACAACTATATATGGATCTACAATTGACCACATCTGGACGAACGCAACATCATCCGCACTCACAACAGGTATTAACTTCATCCACATGTCAAACCACTCGCTACTTTTTGCGACAATCAACCACGCATGACTTTAAAGGCAATAACAAAACAAGGGATAAAACTGGGAATAGAGATAAATTGTATGAAATGGCATCACAAGATTTGTAAGCAAGACGTAACGTGTCCACCTGCGATCCCACAACTTGAGAGTGCTCTCAACGGAAGCAAGAACGGAAGAAGGAGAGAGAGAGACAGAGAGCCACACAAGTTTTGGTGGGTGCAGAACCACCCTAATCTTCTTTTTCATTCATTTATATATGTGTTTGAGTATTGTACATAACTGGGGTTAAGGCACAGTGACCTTTAACCCCCACAACCTCCCACTTAAAGGACAATGTGCCTTTAAGGGAGAACAACCAGTGAGCATACTATCCAATGCCCATCAATACACGACAATACTCAAACCGCTGACTAGGTAGACTCTTCGTCAGCATATCTGCAGGGTTATTATCTGTATGAACCTTGACAAGCTCTATGCGCTTGTCCTCAAGTACCTCCCTGATGAAATGGTACCTGACCTCAATGTGTTTGGTCTTTGCATGAAAGACCGGATTCCGTGCTAGCTGAATATAGCACTCATGGAATCACTATGCAATGTCGGTACACCTGTATGAATCCCCAAATCTCCCACTAGCCGATCAAGCCATATAGCCTCCTTGTAACCCTCTGTGGCTGCAACATACTTAGCCTCTGTGGTAGACAAAGCAACGCACTTCTGTGCGCGAGACATCCACGACACTGCACCACCTGCAAAGGTGAACACATAGCCAGAAGTGGATCTCCTACTATCCACATGCCCTGCATAGTCTGAATCTGTGTACCCAAGTACACGCATGTCTCCTTTACCAAAGCAAATGCACATCTCCTTGGTACCCTTCATGTACCTCATGATGCACTTAACTGCCTCCCAATGCCTCTTTCCTGGATTAGCCATATACCGGCTAACAACTCCCACTGCAAATGCAATGTCTGGTCTAGTAGCTATCATAGCATACATAAGACTCCCAACCGCTGATGCATAAGGAACCTTGGCCATCATGGCCCTCTCCTCATCTGATTTGGGACTATCTGTATGACTCAGTTTCACATATGGAGGCAATGGAGTACTCACTGCCTTCCCCCCCTCCATATTGAAACGCTGCAATACTTTTGTAACATACTCTTTTTGTGAAAGCCAAAGGAGTTTCCTACTCCGATCATGCATGATGCGCATACCAAGAATATGACCTGCAAATCCCAAATCCTTCATATCAAAGGCCTCATGCAACTTGGCCTTTAATGCATCTAGCTCATAAGTATTCTTGCTAGCCAATAGCATATCATCCACATATAGTGCCAAGATTATCAGGCTATTATCCTTAGCCCTTTTAGTGTAGAGGCAGTGATCAATTTCACTCCTTCTAAAACCCTGGGACCGAATGAAAGCATCAAACTTCTGATACCATTCTCTAGGCGCTTGCTTAAGACCATAGAGACTCTTCTTCAGCTTGCAAACTAAATGCTCTTTGCCCTTTTCTTCAAAGCCTTCCGGCTGCACCATGTAAATTTCCTCATGCAAATCCCCATGCAAGAAAGCTGTCTTGACATCCATCTGCATAAGCTCCATATCCTCTGATGCCACTAGTCCAAGCATGCATCTAAGTGTGGTCATCTTCACAACCGGAGAGAATATCTCATCAAAGTCCACACCCTTCTCTTGCTTGAACCCTTTAGCAACCAAATGGGCCTTGTACCTAGGCACATCATCACCTATGACCTTCATTTTGTAGACCCATTTACATGGCAATGCTTTCTTTCCATGTGGCAAAGAAACCAAGTCCCAAGTCTTATTCTTCATAAGTGAACTCATCTCTGATTGCATAGCATACTCCCACTTGCGTTGATCCTCACGCATCATAGCCTCTCTATAGCAAGAAGGCTCCCCGCAATCAGTAAGCATCACATAGTCTACCCCTGGAACAAACCTATCAGGCGGTCTAGACACTCTAGATGATCTTCTCAAGGGCATTTCAGCTTGCTGTCCCACCTGCATATCAGCCACATTTGGCTCATCATTTCCACCAATAGATGATCCATCACCTACCCTTGATTGTATACCTGTGGGAGTACTTGGTGGCACCATTTCTTGCACATTTGGTGCATGGACAGCTTGCTGTCTATCAACATATGTAGGTGGATTCACATCCTGGAAAGTTATTTTTCTCATTTCCACATCCCTCATGGGTGCCTTATGCATCTTTTTCTCATTGAAGAACACATCATGGCTGCGTATGATCTTCTTTGCTTCTGGATCCCAGAGACGATAGCCCATCTCTCCACTTTCACCATAACCCAGAAAGATGCATTTCCTAGACTTAGGATCTGGCTTCTTTTGAAGCTCTTTTGGCACATGTGCATATGCCTCACACCCAAATATACGCAAATGAGAGTAAGAGGGCTTCTTGCCACTCCATGCCTCTTCAGGAATACCACCATCCAAACTCTTACTAGGTGATCTATTGATCACATGCACTGCAGTCTTCATTGCCTCAGCCCAAAAACCACCAGAAAGACTTGCATTGGAAAGCATGCATTGCAACCTTTCTTGAATGGTACGGTTCATCTTTTCTGCAACTGGATTTTGCTCTGGAGTACGAGGGGATGTGAGCTCCCTCTTAATCCCACGTGTATCACAGAAATGCTGAAAGTCATGAGAGAGATACTCTCCACCATTATCAGTCTGTAGGCATTTAAGCGTTCTACCTAACTGATTCTCAACCAAGGCCAGCCATTTCTGAAATACCTGGAACACATCACTCTTCCGAGCTATAGCATAAGCCCACACTTTCCTAGTTGCATCATCAATGAATGTCACATAGTATTCAGCCCCGCCTAATGACCGTGTAGGCATGGGACCGCATACATCTGAATGCACCAAATCAAGCATTTCAAACTCTTTCTTTCCCCTTCTTTTATGGGCTGATTTAGTCTGCTTCCCATAGAGACAGTGCTCACAAAATTCAAAATCAGAGAAACTCAAATGCGGTACATAACCCAAATGGCATAAGAGTTTCATTCCATTCTGGCTCATGTGCCCCAACCTGCAATGCCACAAAGAAGTGCTTGGCTGCTCGGTTATTGCAACAACATGATCAAATACCCCTGATACATGTAAGGGATACAAAGTCCCACACTTGGCACCCCTGGCCAAAAGCATAGAGCCCTTTTGAATTTTCCAACTTTGAAAGCCAAAAGTGGTGTGAAAACCAGCATCATCTAGCTGACCCACTGAAATAAGACTCTTGGTCAGCTTAGGCACATGTCTCACATGTTTCAAAACAAATGCAGACCCATTTGCAAAAGAAAACTTTATGTCACCTGCTTCCACTATGTCACATGCATAGTCATTTCCAAGATGCACACAACCTGTCTTTCCACTATCATAAGTGGAGAACCATTCCCTATGGGGAGTAACATGGAATGAAGCACCAGAATCCAAAATCCAATCCTGGGAATATGCATCATCTGAAGTGGTAAGCAACTCTGCAGATAAACTAGACATGAAGAGAACATCATTGTCACTATCACGTGTGACTGCATTGATCTCCTCGATCTTCACTTTTCCTTTGTCCTCCCTTGGACTCTCTTCCTTTTGATTTGCACCCCAATTTGCATTCTTTTTCTTATCCTTTTGCTCTCTTTTCAGCTTGTAGCAATCCTTTTTCATATGGCCCTTCTTGCCACAATGGTAACACTCAATGTTCCGTGCCTTGGATTTGCTACGAGACTTCCCTCTTTCTTGGGACTTCCCCCTGAACTGTGATCTGCCCCTTTGCACATTTAAGGCTGCATCCTGCTTGTTGCCATCCATAGACTTTCGTCTAATCTCCTCGGCCAACAAGCTACCCACAACATCATCAAATTTCAGTACTCCACCAGGTGCAGAGTTACTGACAGCTGTACGGAAGGTATCCCATGAGGATGGCAATGAACATAAGAGAAATATTGCCTTAGTCTCCGCATCAAAATTCATTTTCTGAGCCTGAAGCTGGCTGAAAATAATATTGAATTCATTCAAGTGAGAAGCAATGGAGACCCCTTCCTTCATCTGCAGCTCAAACAACCTCTTCATGAGGTAAACTTTATTAGAGGCAGTTTCCTTCTCATAAGTGGCACACAGTTTCTTCCATAAATCTTCCGTAGTCTGCTCATTTACTACTGTGAAATAAACTGACTCTGCAAGATGAAGTCTAATAGTAGACTTTGCTAATGCATCTAACTCATTCCAATCATCCTCAGACATATTTGCAGGCTTAGCTTCAATCCCTGCCAAGGGTTTAATCTGCTTCTTTTGAATAAGCACATCCCTTATTTGTTCTTTCCATAAAGAAAAGTTTGTCCCATCAAACTTTTTAATGCTGAAAAACTCCTTTTCAGACGTGGAAGAGGATGCCATGATGCAAATGAAACAAAATCCCAAATGCTAGTGCCTCAAGAGAAAATCACACCAAATACCAGGTGCACCCAAATGTGTATGCCGCAATAGAGTGAAATATCACCAAAAAACTCAAAGCTCAAAGCATCTGACTCATGTGCATATACTATGCATCCATATGAGCAAATCTGTCCCAAAAGAAAATGCCAATAAGTACCAAATGACTCAAGCATAAACACTGTCCACTGGCATATGCATCAATAATGTCTCATCCAAGAGAGCATAGCACTATCAGTGCATCACCTGCAATGTTTCAAAGCTGTCCCTCAGCTTAAAATAGCATCCATGTGCAAAGCGTCCATAAAAAATAGCATCCCACAAGGCAATTTGGGCCTATCAGCGCATCCAACAAGGACCGCAATGCATCCAAATGGCCTATAAATCATCCATTGCAACCCAATGCATACCACGAATGAGCGCACACTGCTCAAACTGCAACCAGAGTGATCTGCATAAGGTATGCTCAAGAAATCATAGTCCCACGGTAATGAGCGCTACTGAAAATAGAACCTGAGATGCCTCAAAACATGGGCGCCATTGCATAATCGAAATCAGCAAGAAAATCTGCAAATATCTCTCTTCTGCTAGAACTCCAAAATCCCAACCGATGAGTGAGAAATGGGAGTCAATACTTATCCACTGCCATGTGGCATAAATCTAAGGTTTCAAAACCTTAGAATGAAAAATGCATAACAGAGAGACGAAATCGAATACACAGAGATTTATAACTCTGAAAATCCTCCACCGAATCGTGCAAGAACTGATAGGTAGGGGTTTTTGGGCGTCCGGAACGCAATGGGACAGACGGTTTTGGAAACCGTGGTCTCAATCACTGGGTCCAACACACGGACTGAAAAACGTTTTTGGAAACAGAGCTATCTGTAAACTCCACCGGAGTGCGAATGATGAGCAACATAGAAGTTTTAGGACCTCCTGAGTCCACCGGAACTGACAAATCTGCAAATGGTTGCTCCAAACTTGAGTTCCAACACCCGGGCAAAAAACGCAGGAATTGACACAGTGAGCCAGAAATCCACTGAAATGATCTCAGATTCAAGAATGAAGGTGTTTCCAAGCTCCTAAAGTGAAGTGGACACCAAAAGCAAGCAATAGTTGCCTCTACAAGTCAATATGGAGTCTCTGTCATCGAACGGAACAGGGAAAAGCTCAAAAAACGACTTTTTCTTTAAAAGCTCTTAACAGGCTCTCAAAACCACTTCGTAAAGCCAAAGTGACTTTTCCAAAGGTTCCTCCAAGGTCTCTGCACACTCGGATGCAAGTAAAGTCACCCACAAAGCTTCCCACAGAGCTTCTCCTTCCTCCCACAGAGCTGCTGAGCTTCCAAGCATTCACGCACGCTCAGCTAGATCACCCGGGCTCTGATACCAGTTGAGAGTGCTCTCAACGGAAGCAAGAACGGAAGAAGGAGAGAGAGAGACAGAGAGCCACACAAGTTTTGGTGGGTGCAGAACCACCCTAATCTTCTTTTTCATTCATTTATATATGTGTTTGAGTATTGTACATAACTGGGGTTAAGGCACAGTGACCTTTAACCCCCACACAACTTACAATGAATGCTACAACTACATAGGTTTCTTTCATTACGAGTGAAGGTACTCTCTGCTCGAGCTTCCACGCACTAGTAAACAAAGTAAATTGATTCCTATCAGTGCATGAACACCATCGAGTTAAGGTAATATGTAGGCAGTTTGCATGGATATATGCATTCTACTATGACAACCTTTTCCCATTGGAGGTATAGATTTGTTGACAACACTCAAGCTTTGGATGTGGCTGCACTACGTAGAAGATTTTGTTGTGTAGTTGCAAAGAGTCTAGATTGATTGCCTGGCCTTGATTGCATGCTATTGCTCCGTGTTCACAAAGACCTTGTGCTGCCGAGCTACACTTATGTCACATCCTCGAAAGAGAAGAGGGATGCCAACAACTACGTTTGGATCGGCCACTATCCTCGGATATCTCTGAGTAATTCAGCTCAAAAGCAATAGAATGCCATGACAATATACAATTCACCCACCACCCTTATTTCTATCTTGTGAGTTGGTATAGCGACCAAATAACACACCATGAAGGCCAATGGTATGCTAATACTATGAAAGTTCGGCTCAATGATGACTAGCTATGTTCTCCAATTATTCATTCAAAGACCTTCTGCCCTATAGACAATTTTTAGCTTTGTAATCCTCCCTTTACTTGAACAGCAACATGGACAAATGTTTATACAGACTTAAAAAAGCATCATGACATTTCGACTCATCATAGTGCTGCTGGATGGTCAGTATAGAGATCTTAAAATGCTCAAAACTGTGAGCCACAATGGATCGAGTGAATGACAATCACCAAGCGGGGCATAGTGCAGGTACACAAGGCTAAAGGGCTCATGCACAATGGAATAAATCACGTTGTGAGGATATGCTATATTATAGTCGAACTACACGGCCAAAATCTGACTAACACAAGCTATTAAAGCTAATTGGTGATCTGTCGTGGAGGTAATAAGACTGCTATTTGTTTGTAACTGTTATGACTATGGACTCACATTGTAAGCTATATTTTAAGTTTGTGTGTTGATTATGTCTTTACTCAACAACAACATGATTAATATCTGGGCTAGCATAATGTGGACAATGAGCAGGCCTTTCTATATGACTAATTTTGAGACCTGAGGATATGAAAAAACTATAGATTATTCCCCAAATGCATATAGTATGATGGATAATAAGGGTTATCTAAAGTGTCACACATTCGCTATGGTATATGCAGTCCCCAGATACATGGGGTATGGTGGATACTCTACATAAAACACTACTTCCCAAACACATGCAGACAAGAATATGGCTAGTCACCAAATACATGGGATGTGACAAAGGCATCAATAAATATCGAAAGCTTACCCCTACAAGCACATGTAGGATTGTGTAAAGTAAAAATTCAGTGTGCTTGCTACTTTTAGAGTGGTCACACAACCACTTACATACCAATAGCCACAAATGGTTCTTTGAAATATGTCTTCTAAATGTGGTAGCTTCTTCTTGGAACATTTAAAGGCTGATGACTGCTACATTTGAATTGCCTTATGTGTACCCCATGTTAAGAGATTGTTTTGGCTCACACACACACACACACACATGGGGGGGGGGAGGGAGAGAGACAGAGAGAGAGACATTGAGATAATTAGTTATGGTAGTTAGCTTGAGATAACCAGGGGAAGCGGTCACTCTTCATTTACCCCATAAGCAAGCATGTATTATGAAAACCCTATTCTTGCATTTTTACATTTTCTCATGTAATTGCTTAAGCCCCTCTTGCATGCATTTTCAATTTTAAAATTTAGACACCCTCCATAAATCTATGCGTGTAAATTACACTAATTTTCTATTTTATAAATCCCCTCACTCTCCCCTCATGTAGGTAAATGGCATGTAAGTCCCCCTTTAAAAAAAAAACACCTTTGTCCACTAACATGTTATGTTACATGTTACCTGTAACATGTAACATAGCACTAACGTTTATGAGTGACACCCCCCCCAAGAGAACTTAACTGTTTACTTGTGGTAGCTTTAATAAGGTGATTTGATTTCCATTGCTTTCCATTGGTTAACAAAAAATGTTAAATCTTCATTTACGTCAAAATAATGGTTTATCTAAGGTCTAATGTAATCTTTAAATCACAAGAATTTCTTGTTTACTTTTGAGCGTATATAATTTTTTGTATCTTTATAAAATATGTACCCATGTTCTATAGTTTGAGTTTATATCAACCATTGAAAATTCTTAACAAGAATCTTCCTAAAAAGTACCATCCTAATGCTTATTTAGTATATATATTCTAATGTGTCTTTCTAGACAAAAGTGTTTGAGGTACCTTACAGAGGGGTCAAATTTTACAAGGATTATTAACAAGTTGTCAAGACATTCAAGATAGCTAAACCCTTAGAATCTGAAAGGAATGCACATTTTTTTAAACACCAATGTTAGCTGGTCCTTCTCAAGTGAAATAGACCCTACTAATAATAGTTATATTTTCATTATAGTTAATTCTACCCTCCTTAAGTGAACTAGACCCTACTCAATATAATTATAGTTTAATTACAGTTGCTTTAGTTTTAATTAGTTAAGTAGCTTAATCTTATTTTATTAGGGATAGACCCTACTCAATGTAATTATAGTCAACTCACATTCATTTGTTTTAACATTCCTATCCTGGTTAATAATACTTAAATGCTTCCTATATTGTTCCTAATTTATTTGGAGGATCTCGATCAATCTATGGTCCCATGCTAATTTGGGTACCCTAATCCAATTGTTGGTCCTACTAGTGATCAATCTCTTGATCTTGCTCACAACTAAAGCTAGCCATGTGTGCTTTGGAATAGGAAGATGGTAACATGTGTAATCTCTAAACACCATATCATGCGATTATTTGTTTAGCTGGGGCCCTTTTCTTACTTTATGTTCTCTTTTCCCATATGGGTAAATAATAGGTACACATGTAATAGGTCTCCAAATCTAAAAATTCATAACATTGTACAAGATTCTCGTATCAATTTTTTGCATTAAGAAACTAGTATTTCCAAAAATATCACAAAAACTAAATCCATGACTTTATCATAACTATTACAACCTTTTTGAGTATGTACATATCTAAAATTCTCAACCCAAGACCAATCATGTTTATTCAATGTGTATATTTAAACTCAATAAAAGCTATTTGAATAGCAAACTTACACGTGCCATGGATTCTCAAGATGGATTCTTAGGACAAATAGCAAATAAGAGTGTAGCATGAAAATTGTGGAAACTCTGAAGTAGCAATAGTTGACTAGAGTTTAGACATACTATTATCCTAGATTGCAAGAGCTGGGAGTGCTAATAAGATTTTTCCAGGGAATGCAAAGAATAAAGAGGGAATCACAACTTAAACAATGAAGCATGAAAATCTTCAAAAGCATTAAAAGATCCAAAAAATTACTAACTAGCATTTGCACAACTCACCCTTGGTTTATGAGCGCACACATGCTACTCAGCTTTTGACATTTATTGATCTAAAAATTGAAATTTGCTGAATCTTTGAGAGGAAACTTATTCTCGGTAGAAGTTGGTGGAGAGGTTTTCATTTCCTTGTCCCAAAATTCATTGAGAAGCTAGAGTCTTTGTACAAACATCATCATTTTGAGCCATCTCCATATGGAATTATGATAAAACTTGTTTATAGACATGGGAACTTGATTAGATCATACTCGCATGCATTATATACATGCCACTCACTACGTACTTGGAGCTTAAATATGTACATAAGTACATGCTACATGACTCGAACCTATCCATCCTAGTCACTCACTCAATTGTATCCATCCTCATCAATTACTATTGGTCACACCCTATCAACTTCACACCTTTTACATGAATAATCATCCTCTCATAAATCACTCTACCCATGCACATAGGTCACACCATTGCAAGATCAAAATTCTCAGCCAAATCACATTGAAAAATTTTGTCATCTTGCTTTGGCCTACAAATGTTATTGGCGGCAAGCTCCATCTTCACCCTTCTTGAATTGGTAATCTCTGAGCTGTTGCACTTCTAAAAGTAATAATAGCCCTATGTAGCAATGTGTTAGTTGCCATAGGTCACTCCATGTTCTATGTAATTAATGCATGTCTCCTCGATTTGCAACACTACATGTCTTCTTATCAATTCATACTCTTATATTACATACATTCAAGTATGAGTTATGATGACCAACGTTGTCCACTATTGTGGCAATGTGTAAGACCTCTTGCCTATGAGGGAATCAACAAAATCACACAAAATAAAAACTTTTTCTTTATAGTATTTCCAAGGTGTGCCCTATTAAGAAACCCTACATATGGCGTGCATTTAAGGGCATATAAAAGACCCCAAAAGATAAATTTTGTATTGATTAAAGATCCCTTTCTCTATACAAACTTACAATTTTTTTTTTGAAATTCAATTTTAAAAACCATACCCCTTTTTGAGCCCACATAGTATAGTTACATATTATTGGTTGAGCCCCATAGGTTAGTATTCTTAGGGCAAGTCAAGTTGGGTAGAAGCAAAAAGGGGAGTATCTTGAAGCATGCCTTCAAGTTGGGCTCCTGTTGGGCTATTATTGAAAATGCACAACAAAATTATGGAAATGACAGCCCAACCTACACTTGAATTTTAGGCCCAAGGTATGTGTTCTTTATGTGGCTACATGAAGTAGCATAGAAGCTTTAAGCTCCCAACAAGTGACGCAATTTGAAGAGGTTGGCATAGCAAGGTGAAGGACAGCTATGCATTTTTTGTATGAGTTGTATTGGGGATACAAATTTGAATCTCCTCTAATCACTATGGGCACGATTAGTGGTGAAAATTTGGAGACTTATTGTTTGTTAAAATGCAATGGCAATGGAATATTTGAAACTCCTTTGGACACAACTGCACTCTCAATCACAGTGGTATAAGTTGTATTGGGGACACAAATTTGAATCTCCACTAATCACTGTGGGAATAATTAAGTGGAAATTTGGAGGGTCAATGTTTGCTTGGGTGTAGCCAGTCGCAGAACTTTTTTCAGGGCCATTTTGGGGCTGCAACATGATGCGCTCCTGGGTGAAATTTTGAATTTTGCACAGACCTCCACTCTCATCAGAAATTTTCCAAACGTCATGATGTCACATTGGCATAATAATGAGATGTCATCCATTTATTCTGAATACCATAGAGCTCGACACACGGCAGCTCTGCACTACATCGTGCATCTCTACACTACTTCATGCAGCGCAGCAGTCTGTGGTCAGACCACCTATCATCGTGCAGCCTTTTGTCGTAGGTTTGCCACATGTCACTAGGCAACGCGCCCATGCAGATCATGAAAATTCAAGGTTGGCTTGGAGAGACCACCGTGCTGGTTCTTGGTGTAATAATGAGACACAATCTATCATTTTGACCATCGCCACAATGTAGTCTCTGGCCTAACCACCTGTCATATCACAACCTTTTGCCATAGCTTTGCCACCTGTCATTGGGTAGCGCACCCATGCAGATCATAGGTTAGCCTAGAGAGACCACCGCATTGGTTTTTGACGTAATAATGAGATGCAATCTATCATTTTGAACATCACCACCATAGCACAGTCTCTGGCCTGATGACCTATCATTGCCCAAAATTCAAGGTTAGCTTAGAGCAACCACCATGCTGGTTCTTGGAGTTATAGCTCCGTTACCTATTTTTACATATTATAGGATGAGATCTATGATGATCACCGTGCTGGCAAACAGAAGGAGATCTATGATAGCCACCGCATTGATTCTTGGAGTTATGTATTTGTGTACCAAGGAAAATGTATTTTCGCGTGCAACCAAGGAAAATGCAATTAACGATATGGCCCTTGAGGGGTCCTCTTTAGGGGCAAGGGCCATATGTCACGACATGCCATATCTGTCCAGTGGCATCTTGGATATTGTATAATGCATGTCAATATGGCCCTTGTATCTCCATGCAACTACAATGGTGGGTTGTTGGAGCTATCTTAGCACTATTCTGCCGTAGTCCTAATTTCCTAGTATTTTAGTCCTTGTTGCAGTAAATCCTAAATGAGGGCAAAAGTATTTTGAGCCACCGTGGTGACTAGAGGTGCCATCTAGATAATCAACTGCAATTCATCAAGTGAAAATTGAGCAAAAGATATTGCAATGTACACCTACATCCAATAACGGGTTATATAAAAATTAACAACATATACTGAGCAAAAATTGAATAGAGGATCTTACATTTATAAAAACTCAACAGTTGCTAAGAGCCTTAGAGGCCAAAAGATTACATCTAGCGACCATAACCACTCAAATATAAAAGTTAATAATAGTGCATATTGAGAGCCTCAAATTGAACAAAAGAGAATACATAAATGTAATAAAAACTCAGCAATTGCTAAGAGCCTTAGAGACCAAAACATTACATCCAGCGAGCCAAAAGATTGCATATAACCTTAGAGGCCAAAAGATTGCATCCAACCATTGTTGAGTGGTTATGAGCCTCATTGAGCAAGTGGAAATTTGTACAGCTTAGTATTGCTGCCAGCCCAGCTTGTTGCATTAAAAAATTTTAGGGAGATAATGGAGGAGACGATGGAGAAACTGAAGACCATGTACATTGTCAGGACTCAGATTACGGCCCCTCTAATAATGCGAGGGTAATTTTCTATGAAAATTGTAAGGCCTTCACTGATGTCTAGGGAACCCATACAGTGCAGCCATAAAGAGGCCAGAGGTGACCATGTCATCTAAAGTGGTGACATGCAGATATGGGGGGAATCGACCATGGGAACAAAGGGTGTCCACTAGATCTAGCGTTTCTACTCCAGGTGAGTGCAACACAATCACCTTATACGAGAAGGAAGGTAACATTGGGATCACGTTACATCAAGGGGTAGTAGTAGGCATGGTGAAGATGAGTGGGTGAGCAGTGGAGCGGATGAGCAAGGGAGCAAATGAGTGATGAGAGTTGGAGGAGGAAGTATGGAGAAAAGTAGACCATGGGTAGAAGAGAGATGGAGGAGGGTGTGTGGAACAAAGTAGCAGAGCAAGGGCAGATGAGGGCAACATTTGAGCCACTGCAGTGGTTGGAGGCTCGGAGGCCTGGGGTTCCATCCATATTAACTGCAGGTCACCGCAATGAAAAATCTTAGGCACCACCCCAAATGGGTTGGTAATCAAGAAGCAGATGCCCGATGGTGGTAACTAGTACGTGCACAAGCCACTGTGGTGGCTGATAATTAACTGCCCGCCCAGTGAAATCTTAGCCACCACGATAGACAAGGCTGTTGGAGAGCCACCACCACCAAACACTAATTACCACAAAAGTAAATCACAAAGCCTAATCGACTCTAATAACTCATTACCATGCACTCTAGTAGTCTACTGAGCATGCAAGCCCTCTGATTGGTAATTTACTACACTTGTAGTAACCATGCATGCAAGCTCATTGGTGGCAACTGGCAAGTGAGTAATTGTGGGCCACTGCGGTGGCTGGTAATTAACTGCCAACCCGATGGAATCTTAGCCATGACATACATGGCTTATGAGAGCCACCACCGTCGGGCAGTAATTACCATAAAATTAAATCATGAAGCCTAATCAGCCCTAATCGTGTGATTGGTAATTTACTACACTCATAGTAATCATACATGCAAGCCCAGTGGTGGTAACTTGCACGTGAGTAATTGCGGGCCACTGCGATGGTTGGTAATTAACTACCAGCCTATTGGAATCTTAGTTGCCACCACAGACGTGGTTGGTAATCTTAAATGCCACCACCTCTAATCACTCACTACCATGCAAAGGTATTGTCGCCTTGAATTAGTCAAAAATAGGGCCAACCACTGTGGTGGATCTTACCTTAACAGTTCCTTCTTGTAGTCTTGCTACAAACTTAAGCCTCCAATATTCCATTCATTGTTTTGTCTTCTATCCCTCTTGACCATTTATTTCTCCCTTGCACTCAACCTGCAAACTTAAGCCTCTACTATTCCATTTCCTTCACTGCTTCATCTTCTATCCCTCTCGACCATTTCTATCTCCCTTGCACTCTTCCTGCAACTTCTATCCCCTTTTGTAATGGATCCCCTTTGACACACTGAGCTCTAAAACATGTCTGCACAGTTTGAAAGCTCCTCACATGATCTTTCCTCCCCACCTACACAATTCGGGAGCTCCTCACACAATCTTTCCTCCCCCTCTACAACACAGTGCGAGAGTCTCTCCTTGAAATCGTGACATCTAGGAGCTCCTCACTCGCTCTTCAAAAGCCCTCTTAGCAACTTCACCAGGTTGGTACAGGAGGTGAACGTGAAGAAGGGACAAATAGTCTGTCAACTTCACCAGGTTGGTACAGGAGGTGAACGTGATCTTAGCAACTTCACCAGGTTGGTACAGGAGGTGAACATGAAGAAGGGACAAATAGTCTGTCAAGTTCAGAAGATTACCATCACTAAAAGTGTGATTGAAAATGCGCTAGGCATTCCTACAGGCAATTTGCAAGCACACTTCTTCGAGAAACAGTGGAAGAGACAGGATGTTCTAGATGTATACCCCAACACTCAAATTAGTAAAGATAGTAGAGAGGTAGTGGATTCAAGCTTTCTACCTTACTAACAGACCTCCAAGATGTGCTGAAGAAGACAATGCACTTCTTTCCAGATACGAGCGGAACCGTGAAGTTCTAGCAGGTTCAGGTAGCAATAGAGCAACCGAAAGGACGTGATGTCTCTTTCTCAAGGGAGATCTCCAAGAGCGTGATAACCAACCTGAAGAATTGCATGAATGGCAAGTCCCAATTGTCATCTCGGTTCGTTGGAGTTGCAATGCACCTGATGACATCTACCCTCAAAGGGATTTTTGAGCAATACGATAAGAAGATCTCAGAAGATGACTTTCTACAAGAGAAAGACACCGATGCAGCAAAGGTAGCACAACTTAAGAAAATTCTTAGGGAGGGTGAAGAAGCCAAGGTAGAGGAGATAGAAGCAAGGGTCTTTCAGCACAAGAGCAAGCTGAGGCCATTGTAAAAATGGTCGACATGGAAAGACATAGAAGAGAAGAAGTAGAAAAGCACATCAAGGAGGTCCAAGATAGGCTTGAAGAAGTTAGAAGTGATGGGGACATTACAGACAAGGAGCTAGCTGATGTGAAAGGAGTTTGAAGATCAGAGAGACAAAAAGGAGGCTCTTTACAAACAGCTCTACAACATGTAGGACACAGTAAACATTGAAAAAGACCAGATGATGGAGGAACTGAAAAAGAAGAATGCAGAAACTAGAGCGATGATGCAGGAGCTGCGAGAGAGCTTCAAGGCCAAGAAGGATGGGGCAGAGAGCAGCTGGGGTGGAGAAGACAATGAGGCGGCTCTCCAAGCCAGAAAGGATGCAAAGAGCATCCATAGTGGAGCAAGTTGCAATAGCCACAGTAAGGGTTGTTATTTCAAAACACTCTTGGAAGTTCAAAGAGTAGGCTACAAGACCCTACAACAAGATTATGATAGGGTTGTGCACGAGCTTGCAGTGGCTTTCAAAAGTTTTGAAAAGTAGCCCATCATCATGAGAGATTTCCAAACTAGAGTGGAAGTCTTGGAAATGGCCCATGTTGATGTTTTTGAGCAATTTAAGCAGCTTCAAGAGATTTTAAGGGAAGTAGATAAAGCTGTTGCATGGAGTGAGCAAAGAGAGGAGGAGATGAAGGAGAACATCTCTAGCCTTAGGATGAGGGATGAAGGAATCAAGAAGCAACTTCATTATGTATAGAGCAAGACTGTGGTATTGACGGCTGCAATAGTTAATATCCTGCTATGCAGCTAGGTCGATCTGCCATACCTCCATCATAGATGACTGCATGATCTGATGGCCTGCATGCTACCACCCTATGCACGTTTTTTGCTTTGGGGTGTTTGTGCATGCAAGCTTGGTATGTAGAGAATGTCATTTGCCATTGCCCAAGTCATGGGACAGATCAAATGTGCATGCCTGCTATAGCTATCTACGATGAGAAACTAGATTCTGCAACTCAATTTGGCATTTGGGCAAAATTTGCAAAAGACAAGGAGCTAGGGAAGGGCAAGAAGTGAGCTTTTAAAGGGAGTTTAGGAGAGAGTTTTTTTTGGTAACCATCATGTTTTGTTCCACCTGTTTCACTTATGACATCTCTCTCCCCTCCCCCCCCTCCCCCCTCCCCCCCCCCCTCTCTCTCTCTCTCTCTCTCTCTCTCACACACACACACACACACACACACACACACAAAATATTCTTTTTCCTAGCTAGCTACTAGATCTCTTCATATGGTATCAGAGCCATGTTCCTAGCCCTACTCTCTCTTTCCCTTTCCCTTCTAAGAGGTTGAGGTGAGGGAGGCCAATGAAGCTACTCTAACTCCTCCTCCTTGGAAGGCTGCCCTCTTCTCTCCTTCCTTGAGCTCTCTTCTCCATGCCATGATCTACCACCTCTCTTCTCCTTCCTTCAGCTACATCTTTTGGTGACTTGCGGATGATGTGACACTTCTATCCGGAGCTAGAGGCAGAATTACGCTATGGGCATACAAGCAAACAGAGAGTAGCAAGCAATTGGTGAGAAATGTGGGGGTTAAAGGCCACTATACTATAACCCTAGTTATGTACAATACTCAAACACATATATATATATGAATGACATAGAAGATTAGGGTGTTCTGCACCCACCAAAATGTGTGTCGTTCTCTTTTGGCTCTCCCTCTCTCTCACCCTCTTCCATTCTGCTTCCATTGAGAGCACTCTCAACTAGTATCAGAGCCTTGGTGGTCTATCTGCTGACACTTTCAGGTGATCTAGTTGAGCCCGGGAGGTCATTCTACATCCATACAGCTGTGTGGGTGGCATTTGCTGAAGAGATCTAGTAGCTAGCTAGGAACAGAATGGAAATGTGGAAAGCATAATGGAAAGCAAAATGGAAAGGAAAATGAAAGAACAAGTGCTAGGCAATGATAACCAAAATACTCACATGTAGATAGCTTGATGTTGACTGATATCAAAAGACTCAAGACAAGTACAACACTATATAGTGTGACATTAGACTCTAGAAAGCCATAGTGTATATGGGATAACTCCCAATATGACACGTGGCATGTCTAGGACTCACTAGACTATAAAACACCCCCTAGACACCTAGTACACTCATTTTTGACTCACTTTGGCTTCATATTTCAACAACCCCCCATGAAGGCAAGGTGAGAGACTATTGGAATGGAACCAAGAATAGAACATGACAATGACGGTCATCAGAACTGTGCATGCTGGTCTAGAAGTAGACATGGTTCCCACACAATCTCAAAGGCAAGTGAGCATGGCTCAGAGGCTAGTGAGCATAACATAGAAATCTCATCTAGCATGGCTCAAAGGCTCATCATGCATGGATGCATGACCAACTCAGAGGTCTAGGAGACCAATGCACCAACATCCTGGAACTCTCAAGCCAGGCCTAATAAACAAATAGACCTATCAAAGCCAATACATATGGCTCCCATAGTACATCCCCCCTTGGCTTCATAATAGGACATGTTAGGAAGCCACACACCCAAAAAATAGAAAAACCAAAATGGAAATGTGGAAAGCATAATGAAAAGCAAAATGGAAAGGAAAATGAAAGAACAAGTGCTAGGCAATGATAACCAAAATACTCACATGTATCTGATAGCTTGATGTTGACTGATATCAAAAGACTCAAGATAAGTACAACACTATATAGTGTGACACTAGACTCTAGAAAGCCACAGTGTATATGGGATAACTCCCAATATGACACATGGCATGTCTAGGACTCACTAGACTATAAAACATCCCCTAAACGCCTCTAGTACGCTCATTTTTGACTCACTTTGGCTTCATATTCCATCATTTGCAACTTTGTGAAAGCATGTGGGTGCTTGTTTGAGATGCCCAAGTTGTATGTGAACCCTATGGGAGCCTATTGATGGTTTTGCAAGTCTCTGGAGTGGTTTTTTCAAGCTTTGAGTGGTTTTTGAAAGCAAAAAACGAAATTTTGGGTGGTTTTGGAGCCTGAGTGAGCCGATTTCTCCTCGAATCATCTCGTGGGTGCTGGCATTCCTTGGCTTTGGACTCTGTTGCTCATTTTGTGAGCTCTGTGAAATACTTGAGCAAAGAAGGAGCCCATTTTTATAAATTTAGCGGCTACTGATGCTGTTTTTCATGACCCATGAGCTTGAGTTCAAGTTCCACTACCAAAGCACTTCCAAGCCTCCATTTAGCTTCCAACTAACTCGAGAGAAGGAGCAGGAGTAGTAATAAGTTACGGAATCAAGTGTTTCATCTTCTCTAATCCTCTTCTACATTTCAACGCTCATGTATTGGACTGGCTCGTAGAGACCATCATATCTAATTCTGCCAATTCCATTGACTCGGAGACAGGCCAAAATGACTACCTACAAAGTCTTGCGTATTTGGGTGGAGTATTCATGGAGATACAGAACTCTGTGTCGCCATTTCATCTATCTGTTCTTGACTCCAAAGCTCTACACAGGTGCCATGTGGCATTTTGGCTAAAGTCTAAGTTACCTAAGGTCTTAATTGCTGGTAAACTGTAAGGGCTGACTCTCGATTTTGCATCTGTCGATTGGGATTTTAGAGTTGTTGGCTGAAGAGAGATATTTGTAGATTTCCTTGTTGAGTCTGATTATGCAATGATGCCCATGTTTTGAGGCATCCCAAGCTCTATTTTCACTAGCGATAATTGTCGTAGGGTCATGATCTTTTGGATATAGCTTATGCAGGTCACTCTGGTTATAGTCTGAGCTGTGTGCACTCATTTGTTGTTTGTAGCAATGGGTTGCGATGAATCCTTTACATGCCATTTGGATGCATTGCAATCCTTGTTAGATGTGCTAATAGGCCCAAATTGCCTTGTGGGATGCTTTATTGATGGATGTTTAGCACACAGATGCTATTTTATGATGCTAAGGGACAACTTTGACATATTGTAGTGGATGCATAGGTTATGCCATGATCTCTTGCATGAGATTTTGTTGATGCATATACTCATGACAACATTTATGCTTGAGGCATTTTGGCACTTATTGGCATTGGGATTGCCATTGTTTTGCTATTTCAGTTGGCATTTTCTTTTGGACCAAATTTGCTCATATGGATGCATAGTATATGCACATGAGTCAAATGCATTTTGATGCTTTAAGCCTAGTATTTGGTGTGATTTCTCTCTTGCAAGTACTCGCATTTGGGATTTTGTTTCATTTGCATCATGGCATCCTCTTCTATGTCTAAAAAGGAGTTGTTTAGCATTAAAAAGTTTGATGGGACAAACTTTTCTTTGTGGAAAGAGCAGAGAAGGGATGTGCTTATTCAAAAGAAGCAGATTAAACCCTTGGTAGGGGTTGAAGCTAAGCCTGTAGATAAGTCTGAGGATGATTGGAATGAGTTGGATGCATTAGCAAAGTCTATTGTTAGACTTCCACTTGCTGAGTCAGTTTATTTTGTAGTAGTAAATGAGCAGACTATCAAAGATTTGTGGAAGAAATTATGTGCAACTTATGAGAAGGAAACTACCTCTAATAAAGTTTACCTCATGAAGAGGTTGTTTGAGCTGCAGATAAAGGAAGGGGTCTCCGTTGCTTCTCACTTGAATGAATTCAATATTATTTTCAGCCAGCTTCAAGCTCTGAAGATGAATTTTGATGCGGATACTAAGGCAATATTTCTCTTGTGTTCATTGCCATCCTCATGAGATACCTTCCGTATAGCTGTTAATAACTCTACACCTGGTGGAGTACTAAAGTTTGATGATGTTGTGGATAGCTTGTTGGCCAAGGAGATCAAATGAAAGTCTATGGATGGCAACAAGCAAGATGCAGCCTAAAATGTGCAAAGGGGCAGATCGCAGTTCAGGGGGAAGTCCTAAGAAAGAGGAAAGTCTCGTAGCAAATCCAGGGCATGGAACATTGAGTGTTACCATTGTGGCAAGAAGCGCCACATGAAAAATGATTGCAAGCTGAAAAGAGAGCAAAAGGATAAGAAAAAGAATGCAAATTGGGGTGCAAATAAGAAGGAAGAGAGCCCCAGGGAGGACACAGGAAAAATGAAGATCGAGGAGATTAATGCAGTCACTGATAATAGTGACAATGACATGTCTAGTCTACCTGCAGACTTACCACTTCAAGTGGATTTTGGTGCTTCATTCCATGTTACTCCCCATAGGGAATGGTTCTCCACTTATGATAGTGGAAAGACAAGTTGTGTGCATCTTGGAAATAACTATGCATATCAGATAGTGGGAGCAGGTGACATAAAGTTTTCTTTTGCAAATGGGTCTGCATTTGTTTTAAAAAATGTGAGACATATTCCTAAGCTGACCAAGGGTCTTATTTTAGTGGGTCAACTAGATGATGCTAGTTTTCAGACCACTTTTGGTTTTCAAAGTTGGAAACTTCATAAGGGCTCTATGGTTTTGGCAAGGGGTGCCAAGTGTGGGACATTGTATCCCTTAAATGTATCAGGGGTGTCTGATCATGTTGTTGCAGTAACCGACCATCCAAGTACTTCTTTGTGGCATTGGAGGTTGGGGCACATGAGCCAAAATGGAATGAAACTCTTATGCCGTTTGGGTTATGTATGGCTGATTTTGAATTTTGTGAGCATTGTCTTTATGGGAAGTGGACTAAATCAGCCCATAAAAGAAGGGGAAAGAAAGAGCTTGAAAAGCTTGATCTACTGCATTCATATGAATATGGTCACATGCTTACACGGTCATTAGGTGGGGTTGAATACTATGTGCCATTAATTGATGATGTAACTAGGAAAGTGTGCGCTAGGTATTTCAGAAATGGTTGGCTTTGGTTGAAAATTAGTTAGGTAGAATGCTTAAATGCCTACAGACTGACAATGGTGAAGAGTATCTCACTCATGACTTTCAGCATTTCTACGATACATGTGGGATCAAGTGGGAGCTCACGTCCCCTTGTACTCCAGAGAAAAATCCAATTGCAAAACAGATGAACCGCACCATTTAGGAAAGGTTGCAATGTATGCTTTCCAATCCAAGTCTTTCTGGTGGTTTTTGCGCTGAGGCAATGAAGACTGCAGTGCAGGTGATCAATAGATCACCTAGTAAGAGTTTGGCTGGTGGTTTTCTTGAAGAGGCATGGAGTGGCAAGAAAGCTTCTTACTCTCACCTAGTAAGAGTTTGGAGTGCCAAAAGAGCTTCAAAAGAAGCTAGATCCTAAGTCTAGGAAATGCATCTTTCTGGGTTATGGTGAAAATGAAGAGATGGGCTATCGTCTCAGGGATCTGGAAGCAAAGAAGATCATACGAAGCCAGGATGTGGTCTTCAATGAGAAGATGCATAAGATACCCATAAGGGATATGGAAATGAGGAGAATCACTTTCTATGATGTGAATCCATCCGAATATGTTGATAGACAGCAAGCTATCCATGCACCAAATGTGCAAGAAACGGTGCCACCAGGTACTCCCACAGGTACACAATCAAGGACAGATGATGGATCATCTATTGGTGGAAATGATGAGCCAAATGTGGCTGATATGGAGGTGGGATAGCAAGCAAAAATGCCCTTGATAAGATCATCTAGAGTGTCTAGACCGCCTGAGAGATTTGTTCCAAGGGTAGACCGTGTGATGTTTACTAATTGCAGGGAGCCTTCTTGCTATACAGAGAGGCTATGATGTATGAGGATCAATGCAAGTGGGAGTGTGCTATGCAATCAAATATGAATTCACTCGTGAAAAATAAGACTTGGGACTTGGTTTCTTTGCCACATGGAAAGAAAGCATTGCCATGCAAATGTGTTTACAAGATGAAGGTCAAAGGTGATGATATGCCTAAGTACAAGGCTCGTTGGGTTGCTAAAGGGTTCAAGCAAGAGAAGGGTGTGGTTTGATGAGATCTTCTCTGCGGTTGTGAAGATGACCACACTTAGATGTGTAGTTGGACTTGTGGCACAGCAAAGGATATGGAGCTTATGCAGATGAATGTCAAGACAACTTTCTTGCATGGGGATTTGCATGAGGAAATTTACATGGTACAGTCAGAAGGCTTTGGAAAAAGGGCAAAGAGCATTTGGTTTGCAAACTGAAAAAGAGTCTGTATGGCCTTATGCAAGTACCTAGAGAATGGTATCAAAAATTTGATGCTTTCATTTGGTCCCAAGGTTTCAGAAGAAGTGAGATTCATCACTACCTCTACACTAAAAGGGCTAAGGATAATAGCTTGATACTCCTAGCACTTTATGTGGATGATATGCTATTGGCTAGCAAGAACACTTATGAGCTAGATGCATTGAAGGCCAAGTTGCATGAGGCCTTTGGCATGAAGGATTTGGGACTTGCAGGTCATATTCTTGGTATGCGCATCACGCATGACCGGAGTAGGAAACTCCTTTGGATTTCACAAAAGGAGTATGTTACAAAAGTGTTGCAACATTTCAATATGGAGGGGGGGAAGGCATTAAGTACTCCATTGCCTCCATATGTGAAACTAAGTCAGGCAGATAGTCCCAAATTAAATGAGGAGAGGACCATGATGGCCAAGGTTCCTTATGTATCAGTGGTTGGGAGTCTTATGTATGCTAGGATAGCTACTAGACCGGACATTGCATTTGTAGTGGGAGTTGTTAGCTGATATATGACTGATCTAGGAAAGAGGCATTGGGAGGCAATTAAGTTCATCATCATGAGGTACATGAAGGGTACCAAGGAGATGTGCAACTGTTTTGGTAGAGGTGAGATGCATGTACTTGGGTAAACAGATTTAGACTATGCAGGGCATGTGGATAGCAAGAGATCCACTTCTGGTTATGTGTTCACCTTTGCAGATGGTGCAGTGTCGGAGATGTCTCGCACAGAGAAGTGCATTGCTTTGTCTACCACAGAGGTCGAGTATGTTGCAGCCACCACTGAGAGTTGCAAGGAGGCTATATGGCTTGATTGGCTAGTGGGAGATTTGAGGATTCATACAAGTGTACCGACATTGCATAGTGATTCCATGAGTGTTGTTTAAATAGCACGAAATCCGATCTTTCATGCAAAGACCAACCACACTGAGGTTAGGTACCATTTTATCAGGGAGGTACTTGAGGACAAGCACATAGACTTGTCAAGGTTCATACTGATGAAAACCCAACAAATATGTTGATGAAGAGTCTACCTAGTCAGCAGTTTGAGTATTGTCGTATATTGATGGGCATTGGATAGTACGTGCACTGGCTATTCTCTCTTAAAGGCACATTCGCCTTTAAGTGGGAGGTTATGGGAGTCAAAGGCTATTGTACCTTAACCCCAGCTATGTAAAATACTCAAACACACACACATATATATACATGGATGACATAGAAGATTAGGGTGATCTACACCCACCAAAACATGTGTGGTTCTCTTCTGGCTCTCCCTCTCTCTCACCCTCTTGCATTCCACTCTTGTTGAGAGCACTCTCAAGAAGAGTGTGTGCTGAGGTCTGCGATAGCTCATCATATTGGCCTAAAGAGCTAGGAGATGCTTGCTATAGAGAGGTCGATAAGATAGTTGGGAGTTTGGAATTTCCTTGAGCCACAAAATGTCGTCATATTTTTGAAAAAGTAAAAAACTTGTAGGCATTTCTTGGACTTGTGGACTTTCTTAGACTGCCATCATCCATGATCTATGGTGCTCGTAATATCTAATTTTGTGTTGACCTACTTCCATGTTAATACTTAAATGTTCTAAGTAGCTCGGTGGTTGGAATCTAGCAGTTAAAGATAACCAGCCTAAAGGGGATTGTTTTAGTATAGCACTGTGCAATGAATTTTAGGATAGCATGGTGGTAGTGCAGGATAAGTGGTCACTAGTGGGGTGGTTGGTTGCACACTAGGATATTAACATCCATCAACACGATGGTTTGCTTCTATTATAACAAGATGAATGGATTTGTGGACTTGTGGATTCGTTATGGGATTTGATAAAACTAACGTGGTGGTTGTTTGGGATGTACTAAAAACAAGCACGGGATTTATCATTTGGGATTTACAAAAACAAGTGCGGTGGTTAGTTTGGGATTTACTAAAAGAAGTGTAGCCTCAAATACATTTTTCATTTTCCAGGACAAGTGGAATCTTTTTTCCTTGCAATGAGACTACATGTTCTTAGTACTATCTTAGTCGTCCTTGTCCACCACTCCAAGACACCCCAAGATGTGCTCATGCATGTCTAAATCCAATTTGAAGACACTCTTGCCCTTCTTTCATTGTGGCACAGGTTGCATCTGTAACTTAATAGCTCTTACTAGATGACATTACACAAATGTTCGTGGACTCTTATGTAGCAGTTCGTAATTGCGGCCTCTCTTGGATGTTTTTTGGTACCAAAAAGCTCCGACTACTACATCCCACTTCTCATAGGTTGTTCCCCAATTATCCTTAAATACTTCCTCAACCTTGTGCTTAGGTTTTGTGCACTGCAATAGAAAGTATGGGTCATCTTCCTCGTTCTCCCCAGAGGCAGCAACAATTGCAAAGTTATCCCCCTCTTCCAGACAGTCAGTGAGGTCATCGAAACTCTCCCAAACTATGGTGAGTCATTGTTTGTCTCTCCATTATTTGTCACTCCATTTGAACATAGAGGGAAATCTTGAACTCGCTCCCATGTCTTCACAGTCACAATGTTCTCATAATTGTCATGAGCCCCTATGATGCACACACTGCAGAAACAAGAAAGTTTTCTTGTTTTAGTGGTTGTTTGAAAAGCCCCATATGCTGTGTAGACCACGAACTCCTTTTATTTTCTCGCAATCATGCCAGCTTCTCCTTTGCACTTCATCCACTTTCACTTCATGGAACACTCTGCATACTACACTATTCTTAAGGCTTTGTTTACTGTATGTTGAATGTGCACATGTGGAGAGGTTGGCTCTAAGCCATGTTACAGCATCATCGGCATCATTGAGTTTTTCTTGAATGCATGTTAATTAGTGTTTAAACAGAGCTTGCTTAATAACACCACCACCTCCATCATGTTCACCCTTGCCATGACTAGACCCAAAGAAATTCCACATCATGTCTAGACCGATCAAGGATTTGAACCTTGAGACAAAGTAGAATCCACAGCCTGATTGAAATTTAGAGGCAGCACCATCTAACCACACCCAATGTTGTTTTATAATTTTTGCATGAAGATTTTCTTTTTCAGTGATTCCCAATGGAGTAAAAAAGCATGCTGCACAAATAAGGTTCATGTTTCATATCATTTAAAATGTAGAAATGATATGTGTGTTGCACTGACCTAGACTCCTATGAGTCAACAAGCAGATTGGTATCAGTCGTAGAAGAATCAAGCAAATGGTTGTACGTGATATGCACAAGAATTGTTATTTACATGTTGTACTAATGAGCACTTTGTATCTCATCTTATTCTTAAAATGAATAATTTTCAGCAAAATCTATGACAGAGATAATAGTGTCATGGGGAAAATTGGCAAGGCACGTCTTGAACTGCTTATCCTGCACCTGGCCGTGAAATTTTGAAGCATATATTTTGAGATGGATTAAACCACGTGACCTATAAGCTCCCTTGGCTAAGTGCTCTTATGCGATAGTAGCCATCTCTTTTTATTAGATCCTTCAACATTGACATTTTCAAATCTCCTCCATTTTTAGAGCAACATGGTTGTCTTCTCTCATTTCATTTGGATAGACATGAAATGTCTTCTTCTTTAGCTTCAGACTGCAATGCTTGCCTGCAATGCTTGCATGTGCCACAAGTGCATTCAATGCAGTGCCACTCATGGTCTCCCTTTGGACAAACCACTAGCTTCCATAGAGACCTTAGGCTACAAAACCTGCTCTAACTTACAACACATGATGAGTATCCAGGTGGCCTATAGACTGCGCATTTATCGAGGAGACATGGGCATCAATCCCCATGGAGCAATGCTCCAACACGACCAGATCTCAAGTCATTCATAGCTTTCTGGGCCAAGTCAAAGTCTGTGTGTTTTGCAACAACAAACATTCCCGTCTTTGAGTTTCCTTATGTACCAGGGCTTACAATGCTCAAAGCTCCTCTGCCCAATTGAAATGTCAGAATTCTAATCCATAAACTTGAGATACAACTCTGTCTACTGACCCAACATGCGGAAACAACAGAACAATGAGCCCTCTTTTAAATGGAACAATAGTACAGTGAGCCCCCTTTTTGCACTACTAAAAAAAGACAAAACATAGTACACACAAAAACACCATCTAATTAAAGTATATAATGAAGAAAAACAAATTTCAACCACCATGCTAGTTTAGGACAATCACAATTTCAACTACTAGGGTGGTTTAGGATAGTCACAATTTTAATCACCGGGCTGGTTTAGGACACGTTTAGGACAGTCAACCACCGAGGTAGTTTAGGATACATTTAGGATAGTCACAATTTCAACCACCGAGCTGGTTTAGCATGATGGTGTGAACTTCACATATTAGACAATAACAAGTATATTGCTTTTCATTTCTGAATTTCACAATTAGAAAATAACAATATATTATTTTTCATTTTTGAATTTCACAATTTCAATTAGTATAACTGATGTTTGTCTTGAACCACCACCGGGCTAGTTTAGGCATATAGTAGGATAACATTTTTGGTATTGTATTTTGTCCAATTTGTCATGGATGGACGTAAATATATAAGTGTTGCTTCTATATTTGCATAGTCTATTTACTAGCTTGCATACGTATACATGAAAGGTTATGAAGTAGACACATGTTTATGAAGCTTGATTCCATATTGAAACATTTCCACGTGTAATTCTTGGGCTCATCTATCAGTCTCCCATTCGGTGATATTTCATTTTCGAACACCATTTTTGAGTATACTATCTCTTGGTGTACTTCTACTCATTGTACCAACAAGAATAACAAGGTACTGGCAATTCGCTCAACAAGGCATGTTAGCTTAGTCCTTGACTATGTTTCTTTCTTAACCATTTTCTTTCGAAGCTAAGATAAAATGAGTTTCTTATAGAGGAGGCAATCATCATGTACTCGATCCAGCCTTTTCTTCTACTGAGCTTTGTGTATATTAAAGTCAAGTTTTGAAAATTCTCAAAAAATTGTGGGCTTTTAAAAATACTCACCTCTTCCTTAATAATTAATAATATTTACTTTTTTTTTCTAAACTACAAAGAGAGGAGCCTCTCCTTTAATGGAGCCATAACTATATCTAGACATTAATGATGTGATGCCATTCCAAGAGAGGCTTTAAGTCCTAAGGGGCTTATATTATGGAGGGGAGATAATAGGGGAAATAGATATTTCCCTTATGTTGTTGCAAATATAAGGGGATCGAGGGAAACAAAGTACCATGCTCTAGACTCACTCTAGAGCTCTTGGTGCTATTTCCCTACCTATCAAAGTTGTTGGCACTTGGAAGATGGATCCTCACCGTTGGATGGAAATAGTGGATGCTTTGGGCAAGCTGATGTGTATCCATCAGTTGCCCAAAACTTTCGGATAAACTTTGATAAAACTTACCTCCTTGCACCTTCAACTTTAATGGGAGTGACAAAGCTGCCCATCTAAGGTAAAGGCGGACTCATGGTCTTTACCTCAAAGCCATGGATGTGACGTCTCTCTAGAAAGGACGTTTGTTTGTAGCCAATTTCGAATGCCCCATTGACATCATGTCATGCAATGAGGGATAAAACTCCTTGAATTATGCTTCTTCCTCAAGAAGACATCCACATAAAACCTTCCCAATCTCCACATAAGTCCGTAATACTCCTAGACTATGGGATTTTGTTGAGTAGGGGGACGTAGTGGATGCCTTGAATCTGTAGCTCTGCCACTATCGCTCACTTGAAACATCTGGCAAAGGCATGCATTACCTCTCTCTATATGTCTCTCTTGCTTGCCTCATGGCTTCTCCCCTCCTGTTTCCCAGTCTCTCTCTCTCGTATACATTCAAGGCGCATCATAGTCTCTCTCCCGTCGTGCTCATTCCTGGTGCAGGAGGCAACCAGCTAGAAGTTAAGCTCACTGATCAATACAAAGCTAGCAGTTTCCTTTGCCGAAGAAGCTGGTGGCAAACCCGATATTTCAGACTTTGGCTGGACGTACTGGGGATAACCCCTCCTTTCACTCAATGCTTTGCGGAAAGAATAAGCTTGGTTTATAATTCGGACAATGACAAATACGAGAATGCTCCGGGTGTACCTTATTTTGGCTCGACTAAAGGAATGGCATACTTGGACCCTTCCTTCAGGTGTAACTTTCTTGTCCCGTTCCCTACTGTCCTTTTACTCGAGTATAAATGGTTATGGATAAAGAGTATCAGGAGACAAAAAGTCCTGAGTCCTGTTGCAGGACGCGTATTTAGGGAGGGCACAATTCTTGTAGACTTGAACCTACCAGTTTGCTGTCTCCTATGTGCAGCTGCTGGTAATGAAGCCAGCAGGTATGGATGGTCTTTAGTTTGTCTAACATGGCAGACTAAGCTGGAACGCCATCCTCTCTTAAGACTACTTTCTAGGTTATTGGAAAAATGGCAGAGCGAAGAAAAAATACCATCACTTCCAATCCACACAAGGACACTCTTAGAGCATGGAGGCCATCTTGGGAAGTGCTGTCCATACTTCGAAAAGAACAGCTCTTTGCGATAGAAGGCAAATCGAAAAGAGTAGCTCTTTGCGAAAGCAGGCAAATGTGAATTCTTGAAACATGAACTTTACATACTTTGGACGATGTCATTTTGGTGGATGGCATCCGTATTGACTATGAAAAAGCCAAGAAGGTATGTGAGTGGCCTATTTTGAAAGCGATTAAATCCTTCCTTGGATTTGTGCATTTCTTCTAGATCTTCATTTGAATTATACTAAGATAACATTACCCCTGTACAAACTCGTCTAAAGCAATAAAGTAAAATTCCATTTTTTGGACAAAGACGCATGATGCTTGGATCATAATAAGCCATTTGTGATTGAAATAGATGCCACTGACTATACTGTTGGCACAACATTATCCCAGTGGTATGAAGAGAAGCTATGTGCTGGAAATAATTTAGTCTCTGAGGACGAACTTGCACGACTCGAGGATCTATACACTTATGTGCCCCATGAATTGGAATGTCTTTTGGATTGTGGGGACCAACAGCTTAGGAACAAGGTTGTTTCAAAGTTGAAGGTTAAGTAGAAAGATCGCTTGAAAGACGATAGTACTTGGGAAAGTATTGGTTCTCTTTGATGCCAATCCATAGAGTTTACGTCTCGATCCTTCATTGAATAGGGGCGAGGTGTCCACGCCTCGACATAATGTGACTAGTGTTCTGGAGGTTAAGTTAACTTAAGGTCATGTAATTTAACCCTGGTACAATTAAGACATGATGTACCCTTGGTACAGTTAGGACGTTCTTAGGTTTGAGACACCTACGATACTCTATGCCTATATTAAGGTGAGCCTTAGCTTATTTGGGGCATTCTTGGGAGTGGGACGTCTTGACACACGTCCAACCAGTTATTCCTTTTTTCTTTTTCTTTTTTAAGGAGAAAGGTAAAGTCTATTAATGCTTGAAAAACCGTACAAACAGCTTCCAAAGTGGAACGACATCTGTGTGCAAATGAGGCTGCGTGGCATGGGATGCCTGGTCTTACTTGGGAGTCAATTGGTCTGGGATTGCTTGACCCCTAGCTTGGTGGTGATCCTTGCGAGGATCTATGGTTGGGTGATGATGCGGTAGCCTACACCATGTGTGTCCCTGTGTTTGTGTTCTACCTTCTGTTGTGTTTGCAGGTAGCTTGTGGATAGAGCATTGTGTTGTTCCCCTAGGTGAGTTACAGCTAACCTGTAAGGGGTGTTTCACTCCCATCCTACTGCCCTCAGCTTTTAGTAAACCCTTGAGGTTGCTGGTTTGGAGCTTGGCCAAACCAGCCTCAGCTAAATTTATAGATATGGATGGCTAAACCATAATATATTTTGACTTTCTTTCAGCCAGCATCTGTAGCTATACAGCGCTTGTCACCACAACAGCTTATTGCCTAGTCTCGTCCAGTTGTCCCGAAAGAGACTTTGTTGGCTGGCTACTCACAAAATTCACTGTACAATAGGCATTGTCAATATAACAAGCTATCACAGGGGTTTGTCTTTATTGTTCTGTTCTATTTGATTTTCCTTTCAGTTTGACAGAAGTTTGATCTGTCATTTGGGACAGATACAGACCTCTATCTAAGAATTAATATAAATTATATGGTGCCCTTTATTTTGTCCAGGAAATTATCACTTTACATGGGAGTGCTGGTGGGAGCCCTTGAAGATAAAGGGTATGTTGATGGGAAATCTCTACTTGGAGCGCCATATGATTTTCGATATGCACCTGGTGAGCATGCAACACCTGTCGCGGCTGCTTTCCTGGAGAATTTGAGAATTTTGATTGAGAAAGCCTATTATTCTAATGGTGAAGAGCAGGTGGTGCTACTATCACATAGTTTGGGAGGGCTCTGGGCACTTCACTTCTTGAACCAGCAAACACTTTCCTGGCGTCAAAAATATGTAAGACACTACATAGCTGTTTCAACCCCCTGGGGTGGGACGGTCCAGCAGATGAGGACCTATGCTTCTGGATACACAGAGGGAGCAGTTCTGATTGACCCGTTAGTATTGCGGGCAGAGCAAAGAAGTTCTGAGAGCAACTTATGGCTTCTCCCGGTTCCTGAAGTTTTTGGAAACCGCACATTGGTAATAACTGGGAAGAAAAAATATTCTGCCTCTGATATACCAGAGTTTCTAGAGGACATAGGCTATTCTGAAGGGGTTTCCTTGTATAATTCTCGCATTCCAGCACTGACTGGGAAGCTAAAACCACCTGGCATTCCTGTCACCTTGATCCTCAGCAGTGGAATTAAGACTCCTGAAACACTAGTGTATGGGGAAAAGGGTTTTGATAAGCAGCCCAAAGTGGTCAATGGAGATGGAGATGGGACTGTTAATCTTTGCAGCCTTTCTGCAGTTGCAGAAATGTGGGATGCTACAGAAGGCCAGACAGTGAAGGTAATCAAAATGGAAGGGAAAACACACAATACAATCTTGACGGACTTGGAATCAGTGGAAGTCATGGTCAGTGAAATAATGGATAAGGAAGCACTGACAAAGCCGCTTCTACAGAGTAGCTGAATCCTCCCTGTAGTTCTTGACCCCTTCCAATTTTACATGTTGTCAGTTCATTGACGCTACCCGTCTGCATGCTAGCAGTTTAAATGTGAGTATTGGAGTGTCTCATAATAAATACTTGAGTGTGAGTTTTCAGAGGATGGGTTCGAGATGTTCCTGGATTCATCTAGATATATATAATAGATGTTCCTTTGATCTAGATATCCGAATACAAAAAGAAGAATTTGAAAAGAAGGGAATGTTTATCTCTAATTGTTGAGAAATGTAAGGTAGTGATCATATGAATTTTTGACTAAAGGCTTTAGTTCTGGCATGACTGATATAATCGCAGCTCAAGGTGTCAGAGAATAAAAGAGCATGTCTCCTCTACCACACACAAGGTCTGGATACCATTCGGATACAAAGAGAGCTTTCTTGCTTTAGCCAACTCCTACTGCAGCTTCCTGGAGATCACACAACCACTCCGTGTGCCTACACAATAACATCAACACAAGCTCAGCATGTAGTACAGCCAAAAACAATGTATAATGAATGTGTGAGAATGGCGCAGTGCAGAAGCATACATGAGAGAGAGAGAGAGAGAGAGAGAGAGAGAGAGAGATGAGGCAATGACAACTATATATACAGCAAGGGAACCACCAAACAAGGAGGGGTAGAATGCTCCAAGAGGTGCACATCAAAGGAGGAGGGCAGGGCCATATATATAGGCTTGGCAGTGGCCGACCTGAGGCTTGCCATGTCACCAATTAAGGGTTAGTCAACCAATCCAGCCTTGGTTAGTTGAGTCGACCAGGGTTAGATACTTAGGAAAACCTAGCCTAAAAAGTGCAAGCATACCCACAAATAAGCCCTCATTGACTATGAGATGCACATAACTCCAACACCCTCTTTGTAGCGTAAAGTGAGCATATAATTTGAAGAAACAAGCCGATGAAGATACAACCATGAACCCTCCAACATTGACATACGGGATTCACCTCGATGAGAACACCAGAGCATTGAACCTCAAACTCATATGGTCCGTAGCCCCACACTATTACCTTGCTTGCTAGACTTCAGATGATCAGTGCCATTATCAGATTGTACTCCCTCCCGCATGCCCTCACTGGTTGTGACCTGTTGGGGGATGTGGAATTGGTGCTAGAAGGCTATAGAGTAATATGGAGATTCTTTGCAACAACTGTCATGGAAACACGAGATTGGGAAGAAGAGTCCAACTCTGAATCCTAGTCCTTTAAAGTCCAATTGACGTGTTGTGACCTAGCACCTCACCGCTCGGGCAACCATGTCATAATCAAGAGAGAATGACACCAACTGACTCATAGTAAGGGTAGCAACCATAGGTTATAAGTGATTGTGGAGAATCTTGGCTTGTGTCAGGAAAGGTTGCATGGAACTCCCACTCCCTTTGGGGAACTCAAGATTGCACAACTGTCGCTACAAGGTGACAATTTGCATCGTCCAATCCTTGGCATAGAGGTCCACTCGCGTAAACCATACCTCAAATGCACTCTCCAAGGTCTGGACAACCAGAGAAACGTCCTTTTGAAATCTACCTTTTGAGTCCCGATCCTCTCAATTCTTGAGTGTCTCTTGAAACTCTCCCGGTCAGCATCCCAGCTCATAGAGCTCTTGGGATGCTTAGCTTCCATTCACAAGCTCCCACAAACCCTTATGGATGAGCCATATCTTCATGTCAAGTCTACAATGGGCATAATGTGTGCCGTTGAGCTTGTCCTCCTTACTTGTACATGGGGGTCCTATGAAGCTATTCCAAAACCTCATGCTCTTTTTGTTGATCTTGGCAAAAACAATCCACAAGACGAAGAGAACAAGATGCAAGACAAGATGGAGGTGTGAAATAAAATTGCCTTGGTGACATCTGCAACACACGCCCCCTTTGTTGTCCACTATCCCAAATATGCTATTGGATATAGCCGCCAAGTTCTTATGCCTCGTGGACTAAGGCTGACCCTACTGGCTGTCCTTGGCATGAACAGACTATCTCGAATAATCGTGCAAGATGCCGTGAGCAAACAGCCCCAAGTTGTTGCCTCACAATGCCGTGAGCAGGGTGCTTAGACCTGCCTAGGTTCATTGCCTGGAGACAACTGTTGTGAGCCACCTAGGAGAATTGTTGTAGATCATCCTCAAACAAGCTGCTGCTCCAACTGCACCTCAGTGGATTCTGCTAAACATAATGAGTCCACCTATAGGAACTAATAGCTGACGCTGTTGTGCTAGCCACATATCACCTTGGTGCTTGGAGTTGCACCCTCAGGTCAGCTTGGGCAGATTGCTCCAAATCACCAAGGATGTGGGTGTTGGCTTGGCATGAACCAGTTGGCATGAACCAGGCCCCAAGTAGCAACAAGCAGCCCTCTGAGGTGCCTGTATTCTACGTAGCAAAAGTGCACAAATAATGCACCTGAAAGTTGATACCGTGTGAGAGTGGTGCAATGCAGAAGCATACATCAAAGAGAGAGAGAGAGAGAGAGAGAGAGAGAGAGAGAGAGAGTCTTTACATAGATATGAGACAATGGGGACCAACCAAACAAGGAGGAGTAGAATAAGAGGTCCACATTAAAGGAGGAGGGCAGGGCCATATATAAACTTGGTAGTGGCCAACCCAGGGCCTGCCATGTGGCTGACCCAAGGTCCTCAGGCTAGGTTGGTTGAACCAATCTGTAGGTCGGGTTGACCTCTTGGGGCACCAACTCAATATGTATTATGTCACTACCCTCGTCCAAAATCCAAGGTATGGGGGGACAAGTCCCATATAGAATATACATGGATTTCCTTGAAAAAATTCAAATGTGCAAAGAAAAAAAATGAAAATCTCATGTCCCACTCCCACAAAACATATGGTATATACCTTGAAAAATATGCAAGATTTTAAAATTTGTACAAACTTTTCATAATATGTGAGGCCCAAGGGGGGGGGGAGGGGGGGTGTTTAACACTAAGATATGAAAACCCATCTCCTTTCAAATTAATGTAACTTTCTCATGTTTTACCTAAATTTCAAGGCATAAAGACATATTTGGAACTCTTTTAGTGTAGAAAACAACCATTCTAATTTGACTAATTTCTACTCATGGCTTATTGTTAAAGTCATCTCATACTCAAGATTTGATAGGTATTCTTACTAAAGGGAGTTGGCACCCCAAGGTTGACATGAAGGCCCTAAAATGGCATGACCAGGCAGTCCTATAGCCTGGGCCATGCAGACCTACCTAGATTCTTGGAATAGGCCTCTATTTAGAGGAAAACCTAGCTTGAAAAGGACGGGGACACCCACAAATAAGACCTCACTTACTATGAGATGCACATAACTCCAATAGAATGCTCCAAAATAGGACAAATCCTATACAAAATGTGCTCCAAGTAGCACTGTGTTGCCTTGATGTATACTGTTGGATGCACACTTGTGCTTTCCTTCTACATCTCCTTGCACCTTCAAAGACTCCTAAGCCTGCATGCTCTCCTATGATTCTATGGTCTTTGACCATTCAATCCTTAGCAAAATGCCTAGGCTTGTCATAGTCGGAACATTTCTTCTTCCTTTTCTTGCTTTCACCATTTGAAGAGTCCCCAACATTTTTAAAATCTTTGGCATCCTTCTTTTCCCCTTACCAGGCTTACCTTGGCAAAGAAAGCCTTATGATTATCATCCTCTCTGTCATACAACTTCATTTGATCCTTCTCCTAGAGTAACATGGGGCCTAAACCCTCGAAGGTAACCAGCTTCGATCATTTCCCAAGTGCAAGAGTGTTAACCCACCCTTGATTGCTCTTGGGACGATAGTGGGTCAAAAGCATAGCCAACTAATTGTTGTCCCTTGCAACTAACTATCGCTTGTATGTATGACCATCATAGATTTCTTGATATTTCAACAAGGAGTTCAGAACTTATGTCTTTCCTTATTCACTATTTACTTGGGCAATGCTCAAGGCAAAGCTTCCAACATAAGCGGACAATACTGCCTACACCTTGCTAATGTGGAACTTATTCATAGTCCTAGTTTTCTTAACACACATACTCAGTCCTTAAATCTCGAGAGAGTGGTGAAGCAGAACGTAGAGGTGCATATAAAAAAGGAGATCCTTGATTCCCCAAATTACATAAGCCACTCCGAAAATAAGTATTTTAGAATAAGTAGCAAAGTAAGTGCTCTGTCTCTGTGCTGTGCTGGGCTAACAAAATAAAGTGAATCCTCAGACAAGTGCTCTGTTGAGAGTTCACGCTCAACACCATGTGATCATGTGTGCATAGCACCATCACGTGATCATATGTACATAGCACTAACCTTATAGAGTGCTATAAAGGAAAGGGTTAGATCCCCTAACCCTAACCCTAAAAGGCTTTCTATATATTCTATTTTTTCAACTAAATCTAGTGTACAGTTAGTCATTTGTGGTGTGCTCTCTAGCTGTGCCCTCTCTCCTCATCTCCACTCTTCTCCTCTCCCCTCTTCATATTTTGTCATGGTATCAAAGCTCCCTTGCCTTCCGCTGAGGCATTGCGATTCTTGAGAGTGTGAGAGAGATTGTGAGATTGAGAGTTCTCTTGAGTGTTCTCCGTGAGAGTCCACTTCCATTGAGAGAAAATTCCATCCATTGAAAGAAGATTTCTATCATCTCCTTCGAGAGTTATTCATTCCGTTCATTCTTTGTGAGGACTTCCATTGTGAGTGAGAGAGAGATTGTCCATCCATTATGTTTGTGAGAAAGATAGGGAGAGTTCTTCATAATCTTATGAGAGAGAGAGATTCCTCTTCTTCTTGCTTGAGAGAATTCCATCCTTGAGAGAGAGAGAGAGTTCTTCTTTCTGTGCCGCTCGACAGTAGCACCTTAGCCTCTCTCGTGACAAGGGGCCGTCAACTTGGAACAAGATGGCTACCTTGGAGACGAGCCCTTCGACTTTGGCTCGTTCTAGTCCTTCTACAACAAGCAACTAAGGCTCTCCAATAGCAGGCATCACAGGCAGCTCCAACACGTTCAGTGGTGCACTATTGGATCCATCAACACCGAGGAATGAACGGTCATAGCACTAACTCTTCCAGCCAGATGCTTTTGCTCCACATCTCTAGGCTCTACCTACGAGAACCGTAATTGCTCCAGGCTCTACCTCACGTACAACTGCTCCAACGCCTCCACAGAGTCTCTCCGCTCCTTCGCCTCTACAACCAGAGCTCTAGCTCACACCGCAATCAGTGCGACGCTAGTCCACATCGCCTCCAAGCTCTTGCTCCACCATCTGCAACGAGTCCGTTGATTGCTGGGCAATCGTGAAGAAACGCGACTCTCCCCAGCCAACATCGCTTGAGGCTTTGCCAACGGACGCCTCACCAACCATCGCCTGATAGCAGAGCTCCAAAGCCACAGCAACGCGATGGCTCAGCAGCTTGCACCGCAACAACGCCATCTCTAAGAGCTCATGGGACTGCTAGGGAGAAGATGACGGAATCACTGGATTCCGTCAAAATCTTCGAAAGATTCCGGTCACCCTCCTAGCGCCATGTGGCAAAGAGGGAGGATATCCCTTATCCCCAACCTCACCACACATTGAGGTGTGGTCAACCAAGTGACACATGGCCCGTGTGCCACGTCGTCATCTTATCCACACTGCCACATCAACTGCCACATCATCAGTGCCACGTAAGTAGGCCACATCATTCTACCACGTCATCATTACCACGTCACCTTATTGACATCATCATTTATGCCACCTCAGTAGTGCCACCTCAGCTATCCAGTCACCCTCTGCAGGCACAGTCCCTTGTCAGGCACACTGTGCACACAGCTGCCACCTCAGCACAGGGCTTCATTGGCATGCCTCTTGCTAGGCACAGTGCCACATCATTACTGCATGCGACTCACAGTGACACCATCATTGAGCACATTTGCACTCCTTTTGCCCCTCCACCTAGATCAAGTCGTATCTCTTGATCCATGAAGAATTTGAGGGTGCTCCAAAAAGGAAAGTCGCTCGTTTTTTCGTGCTCTACGCGGTTGTCACATCACGTGCACATTTCGGTGTAAGTTACACTCACATTTGAGCCTCACCGACAAAACCACTTCCTTCATGCACATTTGCCTCTACATCGACGCATCTGACCTAGCACTTAAAAAGAACAAAAGAAAAGGAATGATTTGCTGTTCTTTCATCGATCGATGGTTGGTTTAGATCTAGATCAGAGTAGACTAGATCACCATAGAGGGGACGCTTTGAATTTCCCCAAGTTGCCAATCTAAGCCATGCCCGAAATTCCCGACTAGTACCTACTCGGAGTCAGTCCATATGCTCACATATGGTTTCACATCATTACATTACCTGAAACCTTACGTTCATTAGTTCAGTGAGCAGACTTCAGAGTTTAGAGGCATTGCAGATTGTTTCAGTGGGCAGATAGCATTTGATTTCACACACATATGCCACCATTGTAAAGCCTATTCAGCTATTTCACGGCATCGTGCACATCATTTCAGCCTTGTAAAGCCTCTTGGCTATTCCCGACATCATTGCCACAAGCCTTGTAATACAGATCAAATTTTATATACTACAGTTCTATCTTCACCGACAGTTCAGAGATTTCACTTGGCATAGTTAGTGTATTTGCAATTGATTCATACAAAGATTTTCACAACACTTTTGAGTATATTTCTTGCACCATGTCGACTAGCAACCTCAATTTGGAGGCATCTGCTAAGTTAGACAACTCCAATTACGGTACATGGAAATACCGAATGGAGACATTCTTGTGCTTCAGGACAAATGGGAGTATGTCGATGGGTCTACACCTAGACCATTGGCCGATCCAACTACCAGTAGCTCTACTCCATCTGTTGTCATAGCACCAGCAACGGGATCTACATCGGGATCTGCATCTACACAAACGGTTTTCGCATCGGTAGCAGATCCTGCCATTGCCCGAGCCCAAGCAGAATGGGATAAGAAAGACAAGTATGCCTATCACCTGATCAAGCAGAATGTGCAAGATGTCATGCTAGGATAGCTCAATATAGTCAAGACATCAAAAGAAGCATGGGATATGTTCGCAGCTCTCTACGAGTCCAAGAACACATCCAGGATTCTCACCTTGAGAAACCAGATCAATCAGAGTTTTCGCAACAGCAGTGAAACCGGTCATGCTTATGTACTCTGCATAAAAGACCACAACAATCAACTTGCAGTAGCAGGAGAGACTATGAACCTTGCAGAAATGGTTCAAGTCATTCTGAATGGACTAGGAGAGGGATACGAGAATCTAGTCCAAAGTATTGCCATCCAATGGCAAATTCCAGAGGAAATCATTCCAACCAAGGAAGATTTCAAGGACGAGGGAATGCATCCACCAATGTGTCAAACATTCAGTGCAACTACTATCACAAGTTTGGACACTATGAAAGAGATTGCCGCAAGAAGCAGTACGACCAAGGCGGTCAATCCAACAGTAATCGAAGGAATTCCCGAGGCAGAGGACATCACCGTGGTGGACATTCTAATCACAGTCATTTTGCGAATGAACATGGAAATATGTTTCTTGCAAGCGAGGAATTGCATCAGACTGATACAGTGTACCTAGATACTGATTCAATCCCAAAGAGGATTTTAGCTATCAAGTCGACCAAGTGGAATAGGATCCTTGGTATATCGACAGCGGTGCATCATCTCACATGACAAATCATCAGGAATGGTTCACAAAAATGAAGCCATTAAAAGGACAGAAAAATGTCATCTACATAGCAGACAATACACCGAATCCAGTTCAAGGGATAGTTGTTATCCCTATGAACAATTTCACTGGTACAAAAGGATTAGTGAAAGATGTGCTCTATGTTCTGAAGCTCAGCAAGAACCTTTTGTCAGTAGGTCAAATGATGGAACACAATTACAAAGTCATCTTTGACGATGATGAATGCACTATCAGAGACAAATCCGTACCCTTAAACCCATCATACTAATCATTTAGCACAAGGTTAAGCCTAGAGATGCTCATACTCGTCTACTTCTCAATACGATCTAGACAACCAAGGTGTCCATTCATAGAAATCGATTGTCATTAAGACCATCATGACTGCATGCAAACATTGTAGCAGTGTGCTTTCGTTATGCCCCAAGGCAATGGTGCTATAGACGGTAAACTGCTAGAGATGCATCAGCAAATATATGAAGGTACGCATGGATCATGGGTCTCAGAATAACCTATTACATCCATATGTCCTCAACCCATTCCTAGAGTATGTAGGCGTTGAATCATGCACATAACCTTGTTACTCCACCCATTCCCCAGATCTTTGTCTAGCATCACTACCGTTGTGCTGAGGAGGGAGTTTTTCATAGCATTTTGCTAAAAATCCAAGGGAATTGCCACAGACAAAGCTGAACAATGCTATCCCTTATCAAAATAATGCACTCGTGACTAGATGCAACACAATATAGTTAACATCAACAAGCAAACTATGTTTCCCCGAGTGCTAAAAAGAAGGGTGGATAACCGAGCTGTCCCCACGGCCATCGTAAGTTCGACCATGCATTGTATAAGAAATCTCCAGGGGCCCCGGGTGCCCTTGGCCAAAGGAAACATGAGCCACAAATAGTGTGTATTCTCAGTTGTAGTGCTTTATCTAAGGGCAGGTCGTTTGCCCATCCGAAAGGACTCGGCTAAAGGCATCCCTATGTCTCACATAGATACTAAGTCACTCTCACTAGTTTGCTAAGCCTATAGCAAGCTCAAGGCGCTGAGAGGTGAGGAAGAAGGAAACTGTCACAAGGCTGCAGAAGATGAGAGCTCCTGCTATATGTAAGGTGAAGTGAAACTTGTTTTCTCATCATGGGATATGACAAACTTGATTGTCATCCATGTCTCCCGAGGTCACGAGCTAGCATGAGAAATCTTTCCTCGATCTTCATTGCTTTTGACTGCTCACTCACTTTGCTCAGTCATGGAGATCACAACCGGGGCTTCGAAGTCTTGTTAGAATTGTTAAGCGTTGCTTGAGGCAGACACAAATGGTTCAAGCATCAGAATAGGTATCCAAGGTGCCTCAAAAACCACACAACTCTTACTCTCGTCATTTCCGTGGTCGCGAAGTACCTCAAGGCAAAGCTTTTGGCACGGAATCACGTTTGGCCTAGCAGCATGCCATAAATTCCCGTTGACTATGTAATGGCGCTGGCGCTACTGACTACCTGGCAAATCCCCTAGTCATGAAATCAACCACATTATCCTCTAATCACTATCACAAACCGCAGTATTGCACTAAACCCTGTATGTAATCTCCAGCCCCCAAGGGGTCTCTCCCAATATTTTTGTTTCATGGCTTGTAAATAGCCATAACACCACTTTTTACACATAGCATCACTGAACACAGCCTCCAACTACCCTTATGTAATGTAATAATCATATGCTAGGGTGTTTTATGTGGGTCATACCATGTGACGTTTTCCTTATAAGTTTCCACCCTTTCATTAATCCTAACATTGCCTATTTCCATATATGAATACATATGTGTATTCATGTCATCAAGTATATAAATATATTTATATAGGCATATATTTCTATACATACATACATACATACCTACATATATATATATATATATATATATATATATGTACACACACACACACACACACACACACATACATATATAGATGATACATACATCTATATATATCTATATATATAAATATGTATCAAGTGGTATTCATATATAGTAATCAAATAGTCTCAATTTTATGGCAAAAGACCTCTAGAAGGGTAAATAGTACTAAACCTCCCATGTCCATAGGAAGGTATATATATACATATAAAAATCTCACTTGATAATCATATATGGTACTACAAAGGGCTCCATATTCTGCCAAAAGCAAGGGTAACATAAATATTTTAATGAATCTCACGAGATGTCCTAGTATATGGCTTTTTCATTCCTCCATTGCTCTCAAACATAGTGTCCCATCAATCCACATATGAATCCTTATCTTTTTAAATATGCATATGCAAATATACATGCTAATATATATATATATATATATATATATCACTATATATGTAAATATATACATATATAAGTCATAAATATATATATATGTACCTCCATAATCCAAAAATTGTATGCTTAAAAGGTATAATATGGAACAAGGGGTAATGTAGAACTTTTTTCGTCCATAGGCCATTGATGTATATGTGTCCATATAGCATTATATACATACATGTACATACATATGTGTGTGTGTGTGTGTGTGTGTGTGTGTGTGTGTGTGTGTGTGTGTGTGGACTCGACAAAACCCCATTTCATAGTGAAATGAAATCAGTTTTGGTAATAGAAACAAAAGAGAAAAGTGCTATGAGACATTACAATCACTTTTATTGAAGAGGGGAGTTTGCATACCTACCACGATCCAATAAGAAAACTGATAAGAACCATATTTTAACTGAGTTGGAAAAATAGGTGTCATAAACACCCCTCCCTTGTTATCGAGATCACAATAAAAATAGTTGCTCATACTAAAGATTTATAAAGCAAATTTTTGATATTATGCTTTAAGTGTAAAAATAATTGGGGTGAGTTTAAGAACAAGTAAATAAATGGTTATGTAAGGTAGAAAAACTTAGTGTATTTAGGTGTGTGAACATAAAGGAGAAGGAGCGGGAGAGAATTAAGGATTAGAGCAATAAATGTAATTTTAAGATTTGGAGCATAAGGGAAGGAGAATTTATAAGAAAGAGGAGCTTAAAGGAATTTTAAAGGTATTTAAAGAAAGATTTTTAAGAATTTTAAAAAGAAGAAAATGAAAGAAAGAAATATAAAGAGGAAATTTCAAAGAAGGAAAATTTAGAAAAATTGGGACGAATTTGAGAAAATAGAAAGGATTTGAAGGAATTAGGAAAAACACGAAGCAATAGAGAACAATTAGTGGGAAATAGGAAATTAGGTTAAGAATAAAAGAAAAAAGGGGAGAAATTGAAAGTAGCAAAGAAAATATGAAAAATCTAGAAGAAATTAGAGAAAAAAACAAAAAGTATGAAGAAATAGGAAAAAAAAAGAAAATTAGGATAAAATAAAAGAAATTAGGAAAAAAAAGGGTTCAAAAAAGAGGAAAAGCAAAACTTAGGAAAAAATAGGGAAAGGAGAAGTTTAAGAGAGTTGAACTTAGGGAATTTAGGAAAAAGAAAGAGGAGTGATTAGTGAGAGGAGAAAATAGGAAAATTGGAAGAACTAAGCAAAAATTTAGAGAGAGAGAGAGAGAGAGAGAGATTAGGGAGACAAAACATAGAGGAATATTAAAAAAGAAATTAGACAAAATAGGGAGAAAGCATATTATGAAAAATTTAGGAAAATTTAGAATGAATAGGAAATTTTAGGAAGATTTTAGAAAATTTTAGAAAAATAGAACAGAGAAAATTATTTTTATTTAAAAATAGGTTTATAATTAGGAAAAAAAACGGGGGGGAAGTTGAGAAAGGGTGTGAGGGAAATTAGAAGAAAGAGAGGGGAAGCATAGACAGTGTGGGAGGAAGTTTTATTTGAAGAGAGAGAGAGGGGAGAGGTAGTTAAAAAAGTTTTACCAAAGGGGTAACAAGGGAAAGAACATAAATTGCAAGGAAAAAAGGAAGAAAAGGATTGTGTGTGTCACCTATTATTTCAATAAATCTAAATCTCCACTAATCCATGCTCTTAGTCAATGCTTCGAAAGAGCCCTGACAGCCACAGCTTTATCAAGACTATGTTCACATTTACTTTATTACTAAAGGGTGCAGTAGAGTCTAGAGACAATCCTCAAGAAAAGAGAAATCCATTTTATTACTCTAGTTGCATTTCAAATCATGAATCCAAGAAAATAAAGTTCTGTCAATTATTCCCATAGTGAAAGCCATAAGACAATTCTCAAATTACGCAAATTGCAAGGTAGTTCACTTCCAAGTTCTTAAATTGCAAATACATATAATTATGTAAGCATGCATAACAGGGTCGAGAGCACTATCTCTCTCTCTCAAGTGTATTCTTCTGCAATATCATACCCAAGATTCTACTTGCAAATCCATTCTCAAATTAAGCAAATTGCAAGGTAGTTCACTTCCAAGTTCTTAAATTGCAAATACATATAATTATGTAAGCATGCATAACAGGGTCGAGAGCACTATATCTCTCTCTCAAGTGTATTCTTCTGCAATATCATACCCAAGATTCTACTTGCAAATCCGACAGAGAGGTGTGCCAACTCACCTGGCACCATCATAACAAAAATGAAAGTATTTTTGATGTGGAAGCCAGGCTTCAATGCTGGCACACAGTTATTATCCTTGTCACTCAATCAAGATTAGCATTAATAAAATCTTGGCATTCTTAAAGCAGTTGGCATGTATAACATTAATGAAGTGCATATATAAAATGGTAACTGAATCTCAACTGGCTAGATGAAACCCCACAAGCATGGGATTTCAAATCAAGTTTCCAAGGGCATTTTCTTTTCTCCCAAAGAAAGCAACCTCAAACCATAAAGGAAATTGGACAAGAACATCCCTAGTGTAGCCTACTATAAGAAATTCCCAAGTGTAAAAGTTCTCAAGGGGGATCTTCCTCCATTTTCCTGCTTAAGTAATCCTGAAAAGGTATAGTTCCCTTCACCAATAGACAAGTCCGACCAGTCAGTGTGATAAGCAACACAAGTAAATGTATCTAGTCTTTCCCATCTTCCTAGGGTTGGACAATGTCTTCTCTTCATTCTTCAAAGTATGTCAAAACATATAGGAAATTTGCCCATTCAATAATCCAAGGGTGTCAATAAGTAGGAAGTACTCCAAAGTTTCAAGGTGCTTCACCAAATTATTGTATCCACTAATCAACACAATAAAACCCCAAAGTGTATAAGAATAAGCAGTACCAAAAATTCTTAGAATTTGCCTCATAACTCTCTTAATCCATTAGGGGTGCTATGTCCATCCATCCACCAAGTACACTATGTCATAAAAGCCAAAGCGAGCTCAAAGAAGCTTTACTACTCTATCTGCAAAGTGGTAAACCGGTTAATGCTAGCAATAGTTGTAAGCCGGGGTTCAGATCTTTGCTTCCAAAAAGGGAACTCCCTTAAACCATTTCCAACAACGGGCCTTAAGGAATCTCAAGGGGGTTACCTTAGGGAAAAGCAATATATTCATGAGCTCTTTTGACGAGAATCAGTAGCTTTGAAAACATTGATCACATTGATGGTATCTTCTTATCAACACATCATCTAGAAGATATATAATCAGTAGCTTCCCATCCCATCTAGCAAATAGAGATAAAAGGATCCAACAAACATTCCATCCACTTCATTTCAAGTAACCATTCAAGCTATCTGTGGAAAGGATTTAACATAGGACTAAAGGTTTTAACATAGGACTCAATATAAACAATATTCCCTCTATACCCATGCCATGGCTCTATCTATGATAATTAACTAGACCATAGACCTCCATGTAATAAATCCTTTGAAAGTGTGACATATTGTCTATTAGACGAGTTCCAAGTATCAAAATCACGCTCCGGGTGTCCAAAAACGTCTTATACAAACATGGAGACCAGAGCATAGCCTAGAGTGAATGGAGAAAACTATGTTAAGTAATCCCATAGCAACGCTCATGCTATAAACCATTAATGATCCATCCCAAAACAAACAATGTGTACATACATGGTTATTCCGACAAATAGCTAGATAACACTACAACCATTACCACCTTCCATAGAGGAGGCCCAAGCACCACAAACGATACACTGGTGAGTCCTATATCAGCAAAGCACCACAGTAAATGCAATATTCAAGTTCAGGAGATACAACTCCAAAGCATATGCAACAAACTTCAACGCACCACATAGGTTCTCAATGTCAAGGAAGCCCCTCATGAATATTGATCTGCCGTATGCAAACACTTTTTGGAGTTACCTAGTCGCATGTTTTTGAAGTCACAATCTTCTCTCACATCTGTGTATCATTAGAAGGTTCTAAGGTATTTCTACATGTTCTAAGCAAGAATCCACAATCATCAAATGTGTGTGCCAGAAGCTGGGTACTAGATATGCTCTCGGAGAAGCCAGACACGTAGTTCTCATACTTTTATGTCTCTATGCTAGAGCATGCAATAAGTAAATGTAGTAAATCCAACCTGAGCTAGATGCTTTAGTTTCTACAGAGATACCCATTCAAAGTTAAGCTCCGGTGTACTAGAATCAATGTTGTAAACAAAGGGAAGGCCATATGAGTGCTCTACCGTGTCCCAGGTGGTTGTGATTTGCAATGCCTCAGTCCCAATGTCTTCTTGTCAGACAAACATCAGCTCGCTACTACTCGACTATAGTATACCTGTGTGTCCACTCAGGGTGCATGGCATTTTCGGGCTTATGAGCAACACTAAGCCCGGGAGCAAGAGTACCTAGAGCCACTCTCTCAAGTGCCTTAGAGAGCCTTAGAGACCAAAAGATTACATCCAGTGAGCCAAAAGATCGCTGTGAGCCTTAGAGGCCAAAAGATTACATCCAACCATTATTGAGTGGTTATGAGCCTCATTGAGCAAGAGAAAATTTGTACAACTCAGTATTGCCGCTAGCCTAGCTTGTTGCATTAAAGTTTTTTAGGGAGACAATGGAGGATATGATGGAGAGGCCGAAGACCATGCACATTTCTAGTACTTAAATTACGGCTACCCCCCATACAACACCACGATATAGAGGCCCTCTGTGACCATGTCATTCGAGGTGGTGACATGCAAATGTGGGGGAAATGGACCATGGGAACGAAAGGTGTCTGAGGAATGCAAGTGCAAGAAAATGATGTAGAGCTTATAGCATTATTGAGGGAAATATTTCGTGCATATAGAGTTGGAATGCATTCTAGTGGGTGCAACTCAGTGTTGGAGATGCTCAAACACCGCGTAAAAATAGAGAAGGAGCATAAGGAATGCCATATAAAATCAAGCCAAACTTTTTAGCCTGAGTCACACCAGTGCTTGAGAAGTTTCAGGACCCTAACAGAGCTCACAGAAATAAAGCACCGCGTAAGGAAAAGCACCCAGGTGGCTTGAATATGATATGTGGAAGCCGTCCTAATCCTCGATGTGGGAGCTGCACTAATTATGAAAAGCTATGATGAAGTGGGACAAAGCGTTTTTTTCTCATAATCGTAGCCAGAGCAAGGGCTCTTAAGATCTGTAAACATGAAGTAGAAATCATAGAGCCTCATAAAATGGTAAAGACTCAGGGTGGTAATACGTAGGAACAATAGGTTGACAATGCATGTGCCAGAAGATTGGCAAGGGAGAGGCTAGTTCAGGGAATCATCACGTTGCAAAGGAGAGGTATGAGACATTCTCAAACAATAGAGGCTATCTTCCTCATGAAAAATTCACACCTGGGGGTATTTTGAAATTTGCACCACCATGGCCGTACCAGCACTCAATGGATTTTGCAACCCGTATGGCAAATATTTGGAGGTGAGCTGAGTAGTTCGACAAACGTCCTTCCTTCGACTCCGAGATGCCTCGCACTCCATGTCTTGCACCTTGGGGATTGTGTATGCTTGAACACAAGGCCAGTATAAGCTCGCCTTCCTATAGCAAGTCACCAGGGAATGGTTGAGATCCCTCATTCTCAAGATGAGCATCAAACAGGAGTCACCCACGTAGCCGTCCATGACTCTTTTGCCAGTTGACTTTGGCTGCCATTGTTGGTAGAGTTGTACTTATGCCCATCAATCTATGCATGGGATAGTTATTGCCCCAGTTAATGATTTAATGAGATATAGTCAATGTAGTCCATTTAGAGGCTTGGGGCAAAGGTCTCAAGTAACATCCCTTCTTGAAAATAGATACTCCATATTGCCCCTTGTACCACTTTTTAACTCCTCATAAATATCCAATGTTGTGTGGGTATGGTGGTCCAATACCAATATGTACCCACTAGCATAGTACCCCCCACCATTAGGTGATTCTTCTCTTGGTCATGTCAAGGCACTCCTAAAAACAAGGGGCCCCGAGGGGAAGGGAACGTGAAGTAAAGCCTTTTAGTGGCCCTCACATTCAATTCGCACTCTTTATAGTACATGGACATTTCCATGCATTCCTCCGAGAATTATCATAAGAGACATCGATATAAGTGTATGAGATAATCAAAATCATAAGAGACTCCTTGCTCATGCCAATGTGGGGAACCATAGTACAACTTGGGATCAAAGGGGTCCCCAAGGGGAGGAGTGTGTGTGTGTGTGTGTGTGTGTGTGTGTGTGTGTGCGCGTGTGTTTGTGTGTGTGAGTCTTGTGCTCTTGACATGTACAACTTGCAATCACAGGGGTCCCCAAGGGGAGGAGTGTGTGTGTGTGTGTGTGTTTTTCCCATCGACCGCATTCCCATAGGTCCAACACACAATCCAAGTGAAGGCAACAGTCTGCCCATCAGAGTGGATTGAGTTGGACTACTGCACAGTAAAATCAAATCAATTATATAGAACAAGGGTAATTTGTTAATCAAATCCATGTCCCACTAGTACTGTGATGAATATGAATGGGTCTTGTAAGTGCCCTTAAAGTAAGGTCATGGATTATGAGGGGTCCTATCCCATATGGCAATGGATAAGACTCAGTGTATGAAAGGTAATTAGAAGTATTAGCCCTCTCCCACCAGTTGGCGGAGGGCAGCAAAGCTATCATAATCATGACTGAGTTCGATCGACTAGTTAGTCAAGGACATCCATAGAGTGTATCAAGTGAGGATCCCACAACCAGTTGGTCAAGGTAATGATCAAAAGAACTTCAAATGGTCCCAAAATTCTCATGAGCCCATGCTGACTATACCTTCATGGATCCTTAAACCAAACATCATCTTGAAAGCCTGGTATGCCAATGAGGGGAATGGATCCTCGTATAGCCAAGTCTGGCGAGGTCCTACGACCAAGAAGGGACTTGCAGGAGATGATGCAAATCCACCAAGTTAGGTCAAATCCAAGCGAGCTTGCACCGGTGTGTGTTACCTCTATTATTTCAATGAATCTAAATCTCCACTAATCCATGCTCTTAGTCAACGCTTCGAAAGAGCCCTGACAGCCACAGCTTTATCAAGACTATGTTCACATTTACTTTATTACTAAAGGGTGCAGTAGAGTCTAGAGATAATGCTCAAGAAAAGAGAAATCCGTTTACTTACTCTAACTGCATTTCAAATCGTGAATCCAAGAAAATAAAGTGTCAATTATTCCCATGGTGAAAGCCATAAGACAATTCTCAAATTAAGCAAGTTGCAAGGTAGTTCACTTCCAAGTTCTTAAATTGCAAATACATATAATTATGTAAGCATGTATAAAAGGGTCGAGAGCACTATATCTCTCTCTCAAGTATATTCCTCCAGGTTGCCAACGTCTTCTTCTGCAATATCATGCCCAAGATTCTACTTGCAAATTCGATGGAGAGGTGTGCCAACTCACTTAGCACCATCACAACAAAAATGAAAGTTAGGACAATACATTTCTGATGTGGAAGCCAGGCTTCAACGCTGGCACACAGTTGCTATCCTTGTCACTCAATCAAGATTAGCATTAATAAAATCTTGGAATTCTTAAAGCAGTTGGCATGTATAACATTAATGAAGTGCATATATAAAATGGTAATGAATCCCAACGGGCTAGATAAAATTCCACAAACATGGGATTTGAAATCAAGTTTCTAAGGGCATTTCCTTTTCTCACAAAGAAAGCAACCTCAAACCATAAAGGAATTGGCCAAGAACATCCCTAATGTAGCTTACTATAAGAAATTCCCAAGTGTAAAAGTTCTCAAGAGGGATCTTCTCCATTTGCCTGCTTAAGTAATCCTGAAAAGATATAGTTCCCTTCACTAATAGACAAGTCCAACCAATCAGTGATAAGCGAAACAAGTAAATGTATCTAGTCTCTCCCATCTTCCTAGGGTTGGACAATGTCTTCTCTTCATTCTTCAAAGTATGTCAAAACATATAGGAAATTTGCCCATTCAATAATCCAAGGGCATCAATAAGTAGGAAGTTCTCCAAAGTTTCAAGGTGCTTCACCAAATTATTGTATCCACTAATCAACACAGTAAAACCCCAAAGTGTATAAAGAATAAGCAGTACCAAAAATTCCTAGAATTTGCCTCATAAGTCTCTTAATCCATTAGGCGTGCTATGTCTATCCATCCACCAATACACTATGTCATCAAAGCCAAAGCAAGCTCAAAGAAGCTTTACTACTCTAATAGTTGTAAGCCGGGAGTCAGATCCTTGCTTCTAAAAAGGAAACTCCCTTAAACCATTTCTAGCAACCAAGTGTAGAGGGGCCTTAAGGAATCTCAAGGGGGTTACCTTAGGAAAAAGCAATATATTCATGAGCTCTTTTGACCAGAATCGGTAGCTTTGAAAAAATCGATCACATTGATGGTATCTTCTTATCAACACATCATCTAGAAGATATATAATCAATAGTTTCCCATTCCATCCAGCAAAATAGAGATAAAAGGATTCAGCAAGCATTCTGTCCACTTCATTTTAGGTAACCATTCAAGCTATCTCTGGAAAGGATTTAACATAGGACTCAACATAAACAATATTCCCTCTATACTCATGCCATGTCAAGCTCTATATATGATAATTAACTAGACCATAGACCTCCATGTAATAAATCCTTTGAAAGTGTGATATATTGTCTATTAGATAAGTTCCAAGTATCGAAATCACGCTCCAGAGCATAGCCTAGAGTGAATGGAGAAAACTATGTTAAGTAATCCCATAGCAACGCTCATGCTATAAACCATTAATGATCCATCCCAAAACAAATCATGTATACGTGCTCGGTTATTCCGAATAGCTAGATAACATTACAACCATTACCACCTTCCATAGAGGAGGCCCAAGTACCATAAACGGTACACTGGTGAGTCCTGTATAAGCAAAGCACCAGAGTGAATGCAATATTCCAATTTAGGAGATATAGCTCCAAAGCATATGCAATAAACTTCAATGCACCACATAGGTTCTCAACGTCAAGGAAGGCCCTCACGAATATTAATCTGCCGGATGCAAACAATTTCTCAAGTTACCCGGTCTCATGTTTTTGAAGTCACGATCTTCTCTCACATCTGTGTATCGTTAGAAGGTTCTAAGGTATTTCTACATGTTCCGAGCAGGAGTCCATGGTCATCAAACGCGTGTGCCAGAAGCTGGGTACTAGATATGCTCTCGGAGAAACCGGACGCGTAGTTCTCATACTTTTATGGCTCTATGCTAGAGCATGCAACAAGTAAATGTAGTAAATCCAACCTGTGAGTGAAGAGTAGACAAATTTGGAGTAGGAAAGATAAATGTTTAATAGATAAACTTTGCAATAAACATCACAAAAAACGAAGTAGCATCATTAAAGGATGAACATGTTTTTCTAAAAGAGAAAATGTGAGCAATGAAGCTTTGATAAGTTGTTGATAGCATCACTTTTATTGAAGAGGGGAATCTGCCTACCTGCCACCATCCAACAAGAAAAACATGGTGAGAACCAATTAAACCTTAGTTGGGAAGACAGGTGTCATAAACACCCCTCCCTTGTTATCAGAGTTACAATAAAAATAAACACTTAACCATTGACTTACAAAGCTAGTTAATAAATGCAAAATTGTATGGAGTAATGGTGTGATCACTAGGGGTGTGAAGAATTATGTTAAGGGGGTGGTAAAGTGGGGGTATAATGAAAAAATAGACGTAAGCATAATGAAAGAGAAATTAAGTTAAATGGACAAAATGACAGCTATGAATATATAGAAAATAGGGAGAGAAAAGAAAATTTAGGAGGGACCAATTTGGAAGAAATTAGGCTAATAAAAGAAAAAGTTTTTCAATAATGAGCAAAGGAAAGGGAAGGGGGGGAAAAACCGATGATAAGGTTTTGAAGTAATCTTTCTAAATTTAAAGAAAGATTTTTTTTGTGTAACAAATTAGAAGTATAAAAAGGAACTAAGGGAAAAAGACTATGGGGAGTGAGAAGAAATAAAAAGAATAAAAACAATGCTAAATAAATGTAGCACAGGAATTAAAAGGGAAGGGTTAGAAATGGAATTTAAGAAGAGGGACCAATATAAGAGGGAGAAAGAGTAATATAAGAAGAACTAAATACTGATATAAAAGAGGAGAATGACTAATATCAGAAAGACTAATAAAAGAGAGGAGAAAGAAAGAGTGGAGAAAGATAAGAGAGAGAGAGGAGGAAGAGGGGGGGGGGGGGGGTAAATGAAAAAAGTAAAAAAGGACCTTAGAGTCCAAGGAAGACGCGACATCCGTGTGGAAGTACAAAAGCCAAGAGAGCCTTGAAGGGGGAAGCCATGCAGCTACACTATGGAAGCGCAAACTAAAGCGACGCCGATCAGAGTGGATTTCCTTCAAGTCAACTTAAGTGGAACAAGGGGCTCGAGAAGGCGCCATTAAGAAGAGTAGTTGTCAACCATGGCTGAAGGGTTAAAGAAATGAAGTAGAGACAGTGGAAACAGGAGCGGGGTGTAGCGCACAGTGAAAAGAGTAGCGACAGGGAAACCAGGGAGGCTTTTGAGCTCAACGAATGGGGGTGTAGAATCTTTAGAGTAGAGCGAGCATGGGTAGAGGAATAAAGTAATTGGGGGGGTTCTGACCGCAAGTCAAAGGTACAATAGTAGAGGTTACAGTAGTAGAACTAGGGGGCAATGCATGTAGAGGTGAGGCAGTGCGTTGGGGGTGCAGGTAAAGGAGTTTAGAGTAGGGGTAGTAAGTATTAGGATAGTTTTTATAGGCCATGGGTCGGAGAGGGTCAGGATAATAGAGGGCCGAGGAAATGGAGTGTTAGGTTCGTGGGTAGTTTAGGTAGTAAATAGGATTAGGCGTTTTTTTTTATTAAAGAGGTTTTGTTAAAGGGTTTTTGGAACAGATAAGGAGGGAGAAAGCGTAGAGAGAGATAGAGAGGATTTTGGAGAAAGGAATAGTGAGGGGGAGAGAGAGAGAGAGAGAGGGAAGAAGGGGGGGGTTAATTGGGTAAAATAAAAAAGAAAAATTAGGACAAAGTTAGAGTAATAATATACAAAAATAAGGAAAAAATAGGAAAAAGGGGGTTAGAGAGATTAAAAAAGGGGGGGGAATTAGGAACAAGATAGGGAGATAATTAGGGAAAACTATTAAGAAAATTAGATAAAAAATAGGAAAAAATAGAAATAAATTAGGAAAAAGGAAAATCGGGGAGGAGGTGTAGGAAAAAGGTGGGAAAGATTTAAGGGGATTTTTAAGGAGAATTAGGAAAGGACAGGGTAGAAAATTTTCAAAAGGCTTTTAAGGAAAATGAAGAGAGATAAGAAAAGATTAAAAATAAGGGGGTGGGGAAAAACAAACTGAATAGGTACCTAAGGGTCAATGACCTCTAAAATCGGGACAAACGTAAGAACTAAAAAGAAAATGGGCTTTGAAACTCCCAACTTGGATTTTGATTCTATTTTTCTAGCATCCTAAACATATCCAAAGCCAAAATTTAAAAGATATAATAGCTACAATGTAGGATAACATCAAAGTTTCTTCATCATTGAGAGATAAGGCATTCATACTTGTGCAATGACGAGAAAATCTATAGAATTGGGAAGTAAATCACTCCATATTTAGGCATTTCAAGTGGCGCTTGAGTCAATGTGAGGCATTCACATGATATTTGACATAGCATACTTTGGTTTTTGTTGTTTATCATAGATATCACCTATAAACTTTAAGAATATTGAGTAATTCTAAGATTTAAGAAACTATGATCGTTTCCACTACTTGTACAAATAAGTTCACAAAAATCTTGAGGATAATATATTCCTCGACTTTGTACATAAATCTTTACATTGTGGAATGTCTACGACAAATAAAGCAAACATGAGTCTCCTAATCGGACTAAGCTTATGAAGAACAAGAGACCAATTGTTGCATAAACTCAAATTCATTACAATAGGGAAATACAAGGGGTGAGTAGGGAGAAAGGGAAAGAGAGAGCCGTAAGAGAGAATAAAGGAGAAAGAGTACCAGTGGGAGGGAAAGCAAGAGCGGGCTTAAAGAGAGGGGGAGCCGATTGAATTTGTAGGACAAGCAAAGAAAACAAATTTTAGGTTCACAATATAAGATTTCACAAGGAATCCACTATGTGATAAGAGAAAGATAGGATAAAGTTTCTTAAGGAATCCTCTATGTGATAAGAGCAAGATACATGTGTCAATCAACTATGCCCATGGTTGTAGATATTAGCCTTTTTCTTTCATAGCCTTGTATAGCCAATGACCCTTAATCCTATTTGATGCCATTAAAAAACCATGTATACTTTGGTTACATACCAAGAAAAAGAGCTTGAATACAAGTGAACTATGACAAAAGGATGATTTATGTTGGTAAATATTAAATCCAGGGAAAATTTGTGTGTGCACAGCAAGTGCATCAAAGGGTGTGCGTGAGTGTTATCATGCAGGTGTATGATATATTCTGAGGGGTGTGTATGCGTTCCAATACATACAAGTTGGAATGAATGGGGGTCTCGGTGTAAAAGAAAAATATAGTCCAATCTTGCTTGAAATATTTTATTCTATTGGAATATATCCTCAGATAAATTTAGAATGGTTAAAGTCACAAATAGGAAAGCTTCTTGCACAAGTTTTCAATTATATATGTAAAAGATAGATGCAGAGTGTGAAGGGTTGAGAAATTAGCCTTGCATTTTATTTTCATGGGCAAAATCTAAAAGAAAGACTTTGATTTGAAAAAGAAAGTGTGCACAAAAGTTGTAGGAGGTGATGATGTCCTTTATTGGTTAAACTTTGTTCTACATAATTTGTTTGTAACTCTAGGAGACTATTTATTCCAACAAAACATTCATATTCAAATGGCAATAATTATACTTTTTTCTTAGCAATGAATTTGAGTTTATGCAACAATTGATCTCTTGTTCTTCATAAGCTTAATCCGATTAGGAGACTCATGTTTGCTTTATTTGTCCTAGACATTCCACAATTTAAGGATTTATTGGCAATAGTAACGACTGGCCTAGTATTAAGGGGGGTGTTGAGATAAGTGAGGCATAGGAATATTGTGAGTGCCCAATGTAAGAGTAAGAGAGTGAACAAAATCTAAAAAGAAAGACTTGATTTGGAAAAGAAAGTGTGCACGAAAGTTGTAGGAGGTGATGATGTCCTTTATTAGAGTTAAACTTTGTTCTACATAATTTGTTTGTAACTCTAGGAGACTATTTATTCCAACAAAACATTCATATTCAAATGGGCAATAATTATACTATTTTCTTCCCTCTTCTCTCCCTATCTACCCTCGCTGTGTTCCCCCTCGTCCTTTCACCCATACCTCCCCCTTCTTTGTTCCATCAATTTTTTGACTCTGAAACTTCAATATAGATCTCGAGTTTCGTCATTGGCTGGTTGTCTCGGTAGTCAAATAAATCTAGCTTATGTCATCCTGCTTGACTTTATTGATTTACCTTCCCTCACCAAAATACATTACTACAGTATGCTTGATTGGCTATGTGCTAGCATCCTTGAAGGAATATCAGAAATTGGTGATTGGGGTCCCTAATCTCAAGGTAGTGTCCAGTGAAGCAATGTTTACATATGTGGATTTTAAGGCTCCCTACAAGAGCTCCTTATCTATTGTCATACTTGTAGTTGCCCTCAATTACGGTGATTAATGTATCAATGAGTTTCAATTGGATGTATTGCTGGTTAAGGATAGCTTGGTAGGTAAAGATCTCAAGTTGGATTTAATATTAACAAATGATGGTAATCCTACGAGTCCATATATGACTTGTGGTGTTCATAAACTACATACTTGGGCTGATTGATTTTTTGTATCCTTAACGCTTAAGTCAGAGGGTTATTCTGCATTGTCCATTATAGCGTGGATGTTTAACTCAGTGCATTGGGGAGGTTTGTTGGCTCCGACAAACCATGTTGCTTCAGTTTTCTCTAGCCCTGTGTTTGATTGTGGTAATCCTTAGATTAGCAACCAAGAAATGAATGAAATATCCTACTAAGTTTTGAGCAATTGTGACTCTTATTAGCTCACTTATTCGTCATTAATGCTTGATTAACATTTTGTACTCCATTGATGTGAGGACACTTCTCATTGTAAATTGTATGATATCTACTTTATGGTTGTGACAACTATGACATGCAGAGAGTGAGTGTTGATACTTAGGGTTATGATTTCAAGGCAACATGGCATTCAGACTTGACACATTATATCTATATAAACCATTGCATATTGACTGTTTAGCCCACATTGTAAATAATTATTATGATTAATCGATTCAATTTTGAAGAGTTGTTGTTGTGTGTTTGATGATGGGTCCTAATCCTCTCTCTCTCTCTCTCTCAAATGAAATCTAGTAGAGTTCATATTCTTAGATAATTTAATAGCTTGAAAGGTATGAAAGTAATAATAGCATAAGAACTCACTAGATCCCAACTTAGGCAAAAAGCCACAAAGTTAGTGAAGGTGAGGATAGCTAGAAGGGAGGGTTAGTTGGACCTTTTACTGTGAAGGCAAGGCTCTCATCAAAGAGTTCGAATCCAAACCTAAAGGCTTTTAGTCTATAATTGATATGAGTGAGTAGGTTTTGGGAATGGATGCTCACTTTAATGGCTCCATGGACTCTCTTTTTTTGCTAGACTGTTAGGTTTTTAGTCTCATAGACTCTCTTTTTTTGCTAGACTGTTAGGTTTTTAGTCTCATAGACTATATCATGTGGGGATTTGTTATGTATAAATAGATGAACTTAGAAGGAGAACTCAAGCATAAAAGGCACAAGAGATCTTCCTAACTGTTGTACATTGCTTTATTTATTATGCTGGCATAAATGCCCTATCCACTGTCTGTATATAAGTACCAAATTGGCATGCAAAATTGAGCTGAAAACTCCCCTAATTGCGACTATGGGAGAACGAGCTATGTTGCTAAAGTAGATTACCCAAACCTTGATCTTGCTACTGTCCAAATGCACATGTGTGCTATGTGGAGGTTGCTAGGAATCACAACCTATCGGATGCAGAATCTTCGGTCATGTACTAGCATTGCAAGGGAGTTGGAACAATCCAAGAAGGGGCAAGAATTGAATGGGAAATAAGGGTTGGATTGTTAGATATCAATGCTCCACTCTCGTGTAACTATGCGGGATAACTCTACTTGTAAGCCCCCCATGTAGGAGAAGGCATTTGAGTAGCTCGGTTATCCGGTAGGTCCTGGTTTGGACACTAGATCGGGGCCATGTGTGGCTTGATGGCTGGACGGCTTCAGATAGAGTTGGCACACTACCAACTAGGCTACATGCAAGTGCGGGAAGGGATCCCATGACTGACTGCACTTAGGGTAGACGGAGCATTTCTCGAGGCAGCCCACTCTCGGGTTACGGGACCCGTTTGGAGCCCCAGATGATCTCGGATGGCTCTGGGCGAAACGGAGACTGTAGGCTACTTGCTCTATTCTGCGCCACGATTCTAACGTGTGGATGGTGGCCTATTTTGAGACCGACCTCCAGTCGGTCGTTATGGGCAGACTGGGTCGGTCTCCCAATTGGGTCTAATCGACTACAACTGGTGGCTATATAAGAGCAAGCCCATGAAGCCCATAATCGATCACTGGCTACAACAACCCTGATTCCTCAGCATCCAGCCTCCGTCCTCTACTATTTCCAGCACACCATCTTCTCACACAAGAGCACACGGCTAGGAGGCAACGCCATCTATTGTATCAGTTTTATAGTAATCAAATTTTTTATTCTCCATACTATCTTCTTTTCTCTCTTGCATACGAGATCCTGTTATCTGTTGAGCACAGACGTTGTATTATTTTCTCACATGGTATCAGAGCTTGGGCTCTAGCAAGAAGATTTGGTAGTGTGTTTCTGTTTGCGAGCATATTGTGAGATGGCCCAGCCCGCAAGACTGCGAATACCACCGTTCGGTGAGAGCGGAAAGTTGGACGGCTCTAACTATCTACTCTGGAAGTTCAAGATGAAGACCATCCTAAGCGTATACGAGCTTTGGGATATTGCTACTGGGGTGGACGTGAAGCCAGTTCTGAGACCGAATCTAGCCAATGGAGCACAACAGATAGTACCAACTGTGGATGAGATTCTCGTGTGGACAAGAAGAAATGCAAATGCGCTATGTTCTATTGTCCGCAGTATAAGTGATTCGGTCATGGTGTTAATTCAACATGTCACCACAGCGGAGGAGGCATGGACGGTCTTGAAAAATCAGTACGAGACCACGAATCAGACGCGGATTCAGAATTTGGAGACTCAACTCACAAACGAGAAACTGTTTGAGTCTGAAACGGTAGAGAAGTTCATCACTAGGGTGAAGAATCTGCGCGATCAGATGACTGCGATTGGCATTACCATCACCAGCGAGAATCTAGCACGAAGGTGCATACGGATTCTCCCACCAAAGTACGACGGTCTTGTTACGGGGCTAAATACGCAGAACAGAAATCCACCCCTTAACTTTGAGGATTTCAACGCAATGCTTCTGGAGGAGGAGATGCGTCAAAAGACGAGGACTGGAGAAGGTTTGGCTTTGTGGGCTGGATCAAAGAAAGGTAAGGGTAAGGACTCTGGTAACCCATCTTCTGATGATGATAAAAAGATAAAGAAGAAGATCAAGTGCTTCTATTGCAACAAGGCACGACACAAGCAGAATGAGTGCCAGAAGAAGATTGTAGATGAGAAGAACGGAGTAAAGAAAGAGTCCAACAACAATGCGCAAGCAGTACCAGTAGAGCTATTTGTAGCAATTGAGGAGATTTGCATGGAGGCAGTTCATGTACCGGCGGATGAACCTTGGATTATTGACAGTGGTGCATCGCGCCACATGACCAGTCGGAAGGATTGGTACTCTACATCCGGTAGGGAATGACATCGTGGTAGCAGTCGGCAATGATGCAAAACATCCAGCAAAAGGAAAAGGTACGATTGCTCTCAAGTCAGATGGAGTTGTAAAACAGTTGTCCGATGTTCTTTATGTGCCAGATATCAAGAGGAACTTGTTGTCCGTTTCTGCGATCACGGATCGGGACCTCAAAGTTCAATTCGATAATGTTGGTAAACTGAAAGGAAAGGAAAGAGTGGACACAAACTTAGAATACTTGCATTACTTGCTTGTAGAATGAAGAAGAGTGAGGTCCTTAAGTAGGCACCTCATACATGCTCACTGACATCACTGATGACTTCAGAGCTCCACAATCATCTCCTCAATCTGCTCCTAGATTCTCTCAATCATCCTATGTGGCTCTTCCACCACCTAACTGTGCTTGTGGGCACCTAATTGTGCCTCTAGCACTCACACATAGAAACCAAGGTGTGCCTGAGGCATACACCTTGAAATATCCCAACAAACCCCCCCTCAAGGGAATGCCTCAGGCTATGTCAAGGATACATCTAGTCTCATAGTTTCTCATGCCATCTCATGGTGGTCAAGGATTAATCTATGGCTAGGTTCTCATGCTAGCAAGGGTTCCCTCGGGTGTAAGGTAAACAAAAGGGATACAAAAAGACCTTCCAATGGTTATCTCCCCTGCATGTACATGCACACAATGTCTGCAGGAGGTACCATGGAGCAAAACATACACATGGCCTACATCATAAGGTGACCAGAGGTGTTTACAAAACACACAAAACGCAATAGTTTATTTCATTCATTTTGGAGGACTATCTAGGCTGAGTAACTTGACATAAAAATAGAGATCTGGAGCATACATAGAGATGATTTAAAATGCATAATCTTCAAAGGATGCCTCATCTTGTGGAGGCACATCAACTGAAAGTAGATTTGCATTTTCTGTCTTTGCTTTGGCTCTGCAAAACTTCTCATTATGGTTGTTCTTGCCACAGTGCTTGCATGGATTAATTTTGAAGCAGTCCTTTAAAAGGTGATTTGTCTTTCCAGAGTGATTGCAAGGGGTATACTTGCCCTTCTGGACTTTTACAGCATAAACAGTGTCATTGCCTTTCCTGAGCTCCATATGCCTTTCTTCTTCTTGGAGAGCAGAGATAATACCTTCAAGATTAGGATTAGGAAGATTTTTCAAAGTGCTAACTATGTGATCATAATCTTCAGGCATACTCTTAAGTAACACTGCCATAGCATCATCTGGAGTAATAGGAGAGTTAATAGAAGCTAATTAAGTCATAAGACTCCGCATATAATTGACATGAGCTGCTAAAGTAGTACCACTAGCCATCTTCAATTCAAAGAAAGAGATTTTAAGTGATAGTTTAGAGATGTGAGAGCTAGCACCAAAAATCATGTCAAGCTTCTGCCAAGCTTCTGAAGGAGACTCCAAGTCAGAGATATGGTGAATATAATCATCTCCTAAAGCAAGAGCAATGATACCATATGCTTTTTCTTCTCTAGCTGGATCCCTTGCCGATCATGTCGGAGTTGAGGATTCTCCAGCATTGGAGGCCGTAGAAGAAGCGGTAGGAGTAGTTTTGACAAGTCCCCATAAGTTCTCCCTCATCAATGCAAATTTCACCTTCATCTGCCATGTGTGGAAGCCCTTTCCATTGAAGTTCTCTATATTCAATAGGGTAGCCATGAGAGGGTCTAACCCATATATTGGGCAGTGTCTATCTCTCTTACAAGGCAAAAAATAACTGAAAAACTTCCAAAATATGAGCACTTGATGTAGCAAAGACTAGTGACCAATATTCAATCAATGATGCTTCTTCTTACATGCTTCATAGAAGTGGCTAAAATGAATACTTTCCACTCAAAACCAGGTCTAGTAATTCAAAACAAAACTGAAGCCACACTTGTACTGAAGTTATTGAAAGATTCAAAAAACTAGAAATGCTAGAGTAGCATTTTACGTAGCATCATCTTCAAAAACTTGTCCAAAACTGTCAAAACCAAAAGGCTGAACTTGGAGGGCTTGTAGCTCACTCTTCAAAGCAAGGAAAAGAGGGCTTTCTAAAGCAAAAGAAAGCTCATATACCAGAGAGGGTCCAGCACAGAGGTTGGATGAAATGGTGCGCACTTTTGCCCGGGAGAGTTACTACAGGCTGAACCTGAGTTTTGACGATTTCTCCCTCGTTACTGAACCAAATGAGCTGAAAAATGGCTCAAAATCTTCGTCTTGAGGTCGCCCATCTACTCCTAAGAGGGCTTAGGCAATGGCGGAGCAGGCAGGGAGTATTGAGCAGTAGAAGAAATGGCGAAAAATGCATTGTTTGGGGAATGGCAGCCACCACAGACGTTTTTTCTTCAATTGCTTGCAGGTGGAAGTTCGCCCATACTAGAGGAGTTTCCAGCTCAGAGGGTTTGGGCAATGGTCGTTTGTAGGTGGAGAACCAAGCTCTCAAAGATTTTGGGAAGAAAGAGGAAAATGGAGAAGAAGAAGAAGAAGAAGAAGAAGATATGTGGCAGAAATGGGCTCAAGGGGGATCAAAGGGCTCTGATACCATGTTGGTAAACTGAAAGGAAAGGAAAGAGTGGACACAAACTCAGAATACTTGCATTACTTGCTTGTAGAATGAAGAAGAGTGAAGTCCTTAAGTAGGCACCTCATACATGCTCACCGACATCACTGATGACTTCAGAGCTCCACAATCATCTCCTCAATCTAATCCTAGATTCTCTCAATCATCCTATGTGGCTCTTCCACCACCTAACTGTGCTTGTGGGCACCTAACTGTGCCTCTAGCACTCACACATAGAAACCAAGGTGTGCCTGAGGCATACACCTTGAGATATCCCAACAGATAAGAATGGTGCACAAATCCTGGATCTTCAAGGAAAGGTCGTTGGTAAATATACACGGCACAACAACATCTACGAACTCTCAGCTTTCAGTGCTCGAGCAGATGTGAAGAGCACTAAGCTATGGCATGAGAGGTTTGGTTATCTAAACCTTAGTTCTTTGAAGGAGCTGCATAAAAGTGGAATGATTGCAGACCTACCAGAAATTAGAGATCTGCCCGATGTATGTGAAGCTTGCATGATGGGCAAGCAGCATCGCATGCTTCCTTCCCAGACCACCAGGACTAGGATATCCATCCATTTCAACCACCAACAGCAGACTAAACTTCCCCAACGGTGCTTGGGAGGATTCAAGATAAAGAAGAGAAAGAAGAGCTTGCAGAACCACAACGGCAACGGCCATTCCCGAAGTGGGTAAAGCAGCTTTTGGATGGCAGAGAACCTCTAGCCATTGAGGAGGAACCATTCGAACACTGTAAAATCCGCCTTTCTGAATGGCGATCTCAAGGAGGAGGTATACGTGGAACAACCACTAGGTTTTGTGATCCCCGGTTCAGAAGGTAAAGTCTGTAAACTAAAGAAGGCACTTTACGGGCTGGAACAGGTCCCATGAGCATGGTACCAGTGGATTGATGCCTACTTTCTGCAAAATGGGTTCATGAGGAGCCCATCTGATGCAAATTTGTATATCTACAGAGAAGGAGGCAGGTGTATGATCGTGGTCCTTTAGCTGGACGACCTTGTCATAACAGGGAACCATGAAGAAAAGATCTCGCAGACAAAGCAGTTGCTAGGAAGAGAGTTTGAAATGACAAACCTCGGACTGATGCATTTCTGTTTGGCGATTGAAGTTTGGCAAGAGCCAAAACAGATCTTATTTCACAGCTAAAGTATGCTGGAGAGATACTGAAGGCATTTGGCATGGCTGAGTGCAAGACAGTTGGTACCCCTATGGAGATTGACGTGAAGCTCTTAAACGAGGATTCATCACCACTGGTGGACGAAGCAAAGTACAGAAGGCTTGTGGGTAGTTTGATTTACTTGTGCAACACGCGGCCGGACATCAGTTTTGCGACTGGTGTACTAAGCAGGTTTTCCAATAAGCCCCAAGAGAACTATTGGAGGGCAAGGATGCGGGTGCTGAAAGACATCAAAGGCACACTTGATTATGGCATCACCTATACCAAGGGCAACACCTTGACCAAATTCTGTGACTCAGATTGGGTAGGAGACGTGGATAGCAAGAGATCAGTGATAGGTTACTGTTTCTCACTTGGATCTGGAGCTATGTCATGGGTCAGCAAGAAGCAACCTACAGTTGCTCTTTCTTCTACTGAGGCTGAGTACAAATTAGCATGTTTTGCTTCTTGTGAGGCAGTGTGGTTCAGGAGGATTTTAGGGGACATGGGTGCAGTGTAGAACAAGCCTACGGAGTTGTCATGTGACAATCAGAGTTGCATGGCAATTGCAAAGAACCCTGTGTTCCACGCTCACACAAAACACATTAAGATTCAATATCACTTTGTATGCGAGCTCATCATGGATGGAGAGGTCGACTTAGTGTACTGTTCGACTACAGAGAATGCTGCGGACATCTTCATGAAGGCTCTTGGAAGAGACTTGCTGGAGAGGCATCTTCATCGACCACTCTCGTGTAACTACGCGGGAACCAGCTAACTCTACTTGTAAGCCCCCCATATGAGGAGAAGGCATTTGAGTAGCTCGGTTATCCGGTAGGTCCTGGTTTGGACACCAGATGGGGGCCATGTGTGGCCTGATGGCTAGATGGCTTCAAATAGAGTTGGCACACTGCCAACTAGGCTACATGTAAGTGTAGGAAGGCATCCCATGACTGACTGCACTGAGGGTAGACAGAGCATTTCTTGGGGCAGCCCACTCTCGGGTTACGGGGCCTGTTTGCAGCCCCAGATGATCCCGAATGGCTCTAGGCAAAATGGAAACCGTAGGTAAGTTGCTCTATTCTGCGCCACGGTTCTAACGTGTGGTCGGTGGCCTATTTCGGGACCGACCTCCAGTCGGCCGTTTTGGGCGGATTGGGTCGGTCTCCCAATTGGGTCTAACCGACTACAATTGGTGGCTATATAAGAGCAAGCCTGTGAAGCCCATAATCGATCACTGGCTACAGCAACCCTGATTCCTTAGCATCTAGCCTCCGTCCTCTACTGTTTCCAGCACGCCATCGAAGCTTCTCACATAGGACCGCACGGTTGGGAGGCAGCGCCATCTATTGTATCAGATTTACAGTAATCAAATTTTTTATTCTCCATACTATCAGCTTTCTCTCTTGCATACGAGATCTTATTATCTGTTGAGCACAGACGTTGTATTATTTTCTTACATGGATGGCCCCTTAAACAGACCCAAAATTAGCCAACTAAGTTGCCTGACTAGCAATCTAGGTTAATTGAGCTACTAGTTGGGTTCGACTGACTAGGTCAGGTCGAATGATCGGCCTTGGTGAGCAAAGGTTTACCATCTATGCCACATGTCGCTTTGCACTAGTGCATGTGAACTAGACCTTTTAGTCTCCCACAGACTCTAATAGATTATCTTTCTTTCTCTTATAGACCCGTGTGCTAGAGTCATGTCTTTTTAATCTTTTGGTTTCTCTTTACTTTTTTGGGTGTATTTTACATAGTTTTTTGCCTACATCTAGGTATTTGGTGGCGTAGCTTATATATATATATATATATATATATATAGTTTGTATAGCGATGGCTAACTATTGGTGTTGGGCCACGGTGTGCAACATGCTAGTTAGTTTTTTCTAGGTGCTTGGGGGTTGTGAACCATTTTTAATAGTGCTTGTAGGCTTTTTGTCATGTAACATATGTTGCTCTTGTCCATGTTAGAGTTTTAAGTTTTCTTGGCTTCTTGGTTTTGCGGATTCATAAAATTTGGGAGAGGAAGCATTGCATCCCAATGAATTCATCAATTTGGAATTGATGTGATTGCCAAGCGATGACCTATGTGTCAAATGTACGAAGCAGATGCCTTAGTAACAAGTGTGTTAAAGATGAAGACCACCCCAAAAAAAAAAGATGAGACCACAAATGGTGAGAAAGCAAGTAGTGCGAATCAGTGTAGAGGATAAGAGAGCTCCTCGACAACAAAGACATCAACACAAAAGAGAAGAGTGGATGGCAAGAGTGAATAACCAAGGAAGAACGTGGGCAACTTGAGTAGTTCGTAACCAAAGTCAATACTGAGTACAACAAAAATGTAGCAAAAAGTGAAGGCTTTGCCTCTAAAGGAAAATCAGACGTATCACGACACATAGGATTGAGAATACAACCCAAAAGAAAAACAACTTCAACCACATGTAGATTTAGGCCATGCAAATAAGACTCCTGCAAATTTGGAGTCACATGTAGATTTGGATAGCAACAACATTATTCAGCCTTGCAAAAGCAGCATACGACAAACAATTCAAAAAATAGAGGTGACTTCTTGGTTAGAAATCCAACTCGTTGACTTTTTGGCCCATGCTACTTTGAACAACTTGGTCAACGCTACCCATTGCTTAGACAAACCAAGATAATCGGGATGTTTTCCAACCTATAAAAGGTCCTGTTGCCTCTTTTGTTGTTTGGTTACACTTATGTATGTATATTTACTTTGTTTTATAATAAAAAGCACCAGATTAAAAATAGTAGTGTAATCAATTAAAATTATATTTTGAGAAGCTAACTAGCCCTTTCTTCTAATGCCTACAAAGGAGCATTAAAAATTGAAAAAGATAACCATGATGGATGTTAGGTCAAAGGACAACACCAACATTCATGTTATGATACTCTTGATCACAATATTTTATAACTTGGACTAATGCTAACTTTTATGTTATCAAATTTTAATGAGATGTACTAGCTAGTGTGAGCAATGCTCTATTCTTGTATTTTTAGGGAGAATTGGGCATGATGGACCTTGTGTGGTGTCTCATTCCATGATTTTATTCAATTATATTTTCCTTTGTTACTTCAAAAATGAAGAAGACAATGTCGACTAGGAGCACTAGTAGGACACTTCTAGTGATGAAAGTGATCAGCCCTGTGGTTGCCTTGAGTATTGCTAAACAAAAGCAGAAGCTCCAGTCCAGTGTTGGCAAATGATGCTATTCTAGCCCTGTTGAGGGAGAGGCTTTGAATTATCTACAAAAGTCACCAATGAAGAATCTCAAAGTCTTCGTTTACAGGATTTACCCAGGCTCTGCTACATTGTTAGCTATTGCACAAATGCTATGCTAGCATCATTGTACCTTGGCATTGCAAGGTGAGGTAGTATTCAAAGAAAAAGATAGAACAAGTTGAACCATGTTCAAGTGGCCTAGCGCCGTGAAGAGGAAAAGGAGGAGAAAAAGTTGGAATGACATTAAGTGGCCAAGAAAAAAATTCAATGAAAAAAAAAAAGTGGCCAAGAAAAAGAGGGACCAAAATAGAAATAAGAGAGAAAGGGAAAGAAAAGGTGGAGCCTCACCAAATCTCAAAAAAGCTAAGGCCAAAAACGTCAATATAGGCTACCTTAATTTTAAGGTTCTTATAGCAATTTCATAGGTTTGAGGCAAAATATAAACAGACACTCATGGTTATGTTGCTGAGCAAATGCTACTTTAGCGCTTGAGAATGGATGACGCTAAAAGGACGCACTTGGAAACACAAGCCAATGCCAGCAGCAAGCCTACCTCGCCACTTGAAAACAAAGAGCGTTAGGGCACCACCACACTCTCTCCGAGCTCCATCAAACAGCAGCAGCAGCAGCAGCAGCAGCGATGGCCACGGCCTTCAGCTTTGGCGGAGCTTCCTCGTCTTCAGCATCGGCGTCGTCTTCATCAGCCTTCGGCTTTGGAACGCCATCATCAAGCAGCGCAGCATTTTTCACACCAGCAGCATCAACAGGCGGAGGGGGAGCATTTTTTGGAGCAGCATCAACGCCAGCAGCAGCATCATCAGGAATGTTTGGAGGAGGGGGAGGAGGATTATTCGGAGGAACAGCCGCAGCATCGCCTTCGACTCCTGCCTTCGGGACTCCCGGAAGCGTTTTTGGATCACCTTCGCCCTTCGGCGCAGCAGCAGCAGCAGCAGCATCATCAGCTGCTCCTGCATTTGGAGGAGCAGGCACAGGCTTCGGGTTTGGGAGCTCTACACAGTCCAGCAACATCTTGGGAGGAGGAGGAGGAGGTGGTTTCTCGGCTTTCACATCTTCCGCTCAACCATCCTCCTCTTCTTCTTTCTCCTCCTTTGCTCCCTCTTCTTCTCAAGCACCTCCTGCTTCTTCTTCCCTTCCTCCCCTCTTTGGTACCTCTTCTTTTGCTTCCTCCTCCTCCTCTTCTTCCCTATTCGGTGGCGGAAGCCTTTTTGCAGCCTCTGCCACTGCTCCTGCGTCCACTCCCAGCGCGTTCTCCACGCCTTCTTCAACACCTTCTTTTTCCTTTGGTTCCTCAAGTCTGCCTTTCGGATCTTCCTCAGCACCAGCCTTGTCCACTCCCTTGCCCGCTTTTGGATTTGGGGCCAGTAAACCCAACTTAGGCGGTTTTTCTGTGCCCCCGACTACTTCTTCGACACCAGCCTTTGGAGCTTCATCCTTCTCATTTGGAGGATCATCGCTCTCCAGACCAACCACCAGCGCCACTAGTGGTGCCTCGCTGTCTACTTCGACGCCACTCTTTGGGGTCTCCGCAACCTCAGCTCCCACCACCATCATAACTCCACCTCCTGCTGCCTTTCAGCCTGCGCCTTCTTTTTCCAATTCGGCCCCCGCCTTCTCTTCGACACCGCCTGCAAGTTCATCGGCCTCTAATTTCGGTTTTAGCTTGCAAGCCACCAGCGGAGCACAGACGTTTGCGTCGTCCCCAATTACTCTTTCCTCTGCTGCTAAAGCTACAACGTCAGCTTCTGCTGCCGCAGGAACTCTTTTTTCAAAGGCTGCGTCTCCTACTCCTAGCTTCCCCTCTGCTCCTTCGACCACCTTGTTTGCAAGTTCTCCAACTGCAACTCCCAGCTCTTCGGCATCAACTACCTCGAGCTTTTCTTTCAGTTTTCCAGCGGCTTCGCAAGGAGCCGCTGGAATGCGACCATCTTCAACGACCGCACCAGCAGGTGGTTTGACGGGCTCGTCCTCAGCGCTCAACCTATCTTCTGCAAAGGTTGCTACCCCAGCTCCTTCTACAGCAGCCTCAACAGCGACTACAGGTGAGATCGCCCTTGCATTTCAGGACATGTATGTAAGGTGCATTGTGTCATTCAAGTGTTAATGCACTACTCGTTTTGCTTTTACTTAATGAGTCAGTATGCATCATGGATCGGATCACCTACGACAAGATTTTATAAGATCAAGCCAGCAGCTTCATGCTACTACGATTAAATTTCAGCTGGTTAAATGGGGCCTACCTCGAGTCTTAACTCTCTGCCCTTCTGGATTTAATCAGCGTCTTCATGTCGGGTGGGGGATTACAATTCCTCCCGGTTGGGCTTTGAACTAATTAGACAAAATGTAAATTTATCATTAAGCCTATTTTCCCATTGAAGTCGAGGACAGATGAGGGGGGTCAAAAAAATGAAATTCAGCCAGGTGGTGTGGGGAGCTAGGTGCAAGGACTAGAGCTAAGACAAAATGAAATTCACCCTTCTCTTTGCGGGAGGGTGGTTTGGATTGCTCTGTTGTTGTCACAAGACCAGCTAATGGGCAGCCTTATGTGGCCTTTTATAGGCCCCAAGGCAGACTGCTCGGCCAGCAAACTAGCCCATAAGGGCTGTTTGGCAGTAGGACCGGCCGGCCCTAGAGCTGGTCGGCCAAACCTAATCCTTGTCAGCCGAGGGGTAGGGCCATACAAGCAATGCTTGTCAGCCGAACAGCAGCAACAATCCTGAAGGACTGCCATGATATCAGTGACAACAAGAGGCTACCAGTAAGGCTTGCGTGGGTGCCACATTAGCAAGCTGCCATGTAGTGTGACAGATGGGTGAGTCATTTCAGGTTGGTCCCATGAGGGCAGCAATTGGCTCTATCCAGCTCAAATCAGCCCGGTTCAGGAGGGGGAATCTATAAAAGGTCTCCTGTGGGTGCTTAAAAGTTAATACTTTCAAAATTTTGGTACTTGGTTATGCCATTGGTTCCCTTCTTTTGCACAATGTTTCATAAAGGTGGATCTCATCTTTCACGTATTAATCAATGCCACTTTGTCAATATGTTGCCCTTTAATTCGTTTGAACACATCCATTGCTTCATGAACTTTAATCTTGCATCTTGAGTGCCTTAGGTGTCTTCAACCCATCTTTCATTAGCACACTCGGGCCTCGAATGGACACGGTATTGTCATTGATTCATCCTTAGGGGCATACTCCAACGTCATAAATATGGCATCCCATAATTGATATGTTATAATTTTTAGCTTGTCATTGATTCCTTTTTAGGGGCATACTCCAATGCCATATTTATGGCATCGCAATAGCAATTAAGGCCCACATATGTTAGTATCCCTTTAGGACCAGGTCATTATGTGTGTGCTCATATGTCTCTATCGCCAAATGTACATAAAGCGTTTCATTGTAGAGTTACTATCCTTTTTTGACAACAAATGTGATCATGGAACATCATGCATGTATAAGAGATTCTCCTTGGGTCACTATTTGACAACGTCAAAAAGAGTATCGACCCATAATGTTGATTGAAATATTGTTGTATCATTATTGTCAAATTTAGAGCCTCGAGCATACTAATAGTAGTTTAATTCTTTTAAAATTTTTTTGTGCTGTTTGTGTCTTTTGCTTGATAGGTGCAAGTGTTGTTGGTTTAACAGCTTCCTTGGGAACTAAGTCTCTTCCAGGTGTTGTGGCCTCCTCTTCTGCTGCACCAAGCGCTTCAACTATTGGGTATGATATTATGATTTTGTCTATAACGTGTGAATTCTTCGTTGTGTCCCTTTGTTCTTTGGATTATGTTGGAGGGTGACTTTCTAGAACTTGTGGTTGCAGGGCCAGTAGTGGACAATTGACTAATGTACTTGCTCCAAAAGTGCCATCAGAAGTTACCGGGAAAAATGTAGAGGAGGTAATGAAAATGCTGGTAAACTTTTCTTGTTGATTTTTCCATGCTTTGTTCAGTAGTCACTTTTTGATCATTCTTCATATTCACTTGATCAGGTAATTAAAGATTGGACTTCCGAGTTACAAGAACAAAGCACAAAATTCCGAAAGCAAGCGGAAGCATTGAGTATGTGGGATCGCAGAATAATAAGCAATAGGAACGTCCTCATAAAACTGGAGGTGCATCCATCTTCTTTTGTTTATCAACTTGCTAGTTCGTTTTGTTAGCAAACATATAGATTAGCCAAAACCTCAACAAACTATTAGCATGGTTTTATCAAATTGCGTACTTAGGATGAATGACTAAATATAGCAACACGATGAAAATTCTATAAAATAAAACTGACAACATGCCATTGGAGATCGAGATTGAACAAACGACAAAGAATTAACACAATGAACATTCCAAACGGTGGGATACCAGCCCTATTCAGAATAATTAAGTATCTTTTGCCAAAGGCTGAAGTCCCTTGTCCTCAAGTCATATTGAATTCTTCACAAATTTTAATGATTGTTTAGTGAAGGAGGAGTACTTCATTGTCCTAAATCACTATTGCATAAGTTGTTTTGCTTGATCCATCTCTTGTCTTGTACACGAAGGGTATTACCCATCTTCGCCTTCATCCTTGGAGTGGTGTTGACATGTAGAGGGCACCCATGCATTTGTCCATGTGGTGGTGATGCATAGGCTAATAGTTAGGAGGTTAGGGTTGGAGTAAAAGGGGGAGTAGTCTATAGATAGTTGCATGTGTCTGTGAGTGTAGTGGAAAGCTTATGAGACCCCATGAAGGGTCACGTTAGTAGAAGGTAGTGTCCTACCTCGAGATGTTACCCTTTTGAGTACATTATGGTTTGTAGACCTTGTGTAAGTGCTCTTATTTGTTGCTAGAGAATTCTCCAAATAAATTCATACTAGTTTGGAGCTGCAAGCATTGTTTAAAAGTTTTCGGCTTATCAATTGGCATCAGAGGAATCGACTCTTGAGATATGTGAGGGTTGTGAAATCTTCGAGGAAGTTGTGAGAAATCTTTGTGTTTAGGGAGATGATAGCTTCAATGTAATGACATGAGTACCTAGTAGTACCCAAATTAGTATGCTAATCAATGGGATTAATCAAGAGAAGGATGTTCGTTCAGACGGCTCTGAAATCAGAGACATATTGAGTGAGATAGAAAGGAAAAAGGGTTATGTTAAGTTATAGGTCAATGCCTAGGGGCAAAAGGGGATTAGAATAATTAAAGTGTAGGAAAAGGGGTCAAGGAACCTTAGAAACCCTAGTACCTAAGGTCTTAAAGTTAACCTAGGTCTTAGTGAGAATCAAAGGGGCACATTTAATGAGATGTGATCACTCGTATGGTCACATCCCATCTTCCATCCCGTCTATTGGAAGGAGGCTCTTGTCCCATAGGAAGAGAAGTACTGGCACATAGGATAGGTCCTACGCACATAGGTAGGTCAGCCTAGAGTAGGAAATGAGTAAGTGTTGCTTTGCTTGCTAAGTATGTCTTCCTTTTGTTTTACCTCTTTTTTCTTCGCTTTCATTTTCTCTTTTATTTTCTGTGTAGATTTTTGATCTTTAGAACAACAAAAACTCTAAATTTGTATGATTGGACTTTTTCTAGTCTTACAAAGGTACTTAAAAAAAAAGAAGAATAGGATAGGGAAAGAAATACCCACCATTGAGGTCACGGGGGCGCTTACTACAGCTTCAAAGCTGTAGGAGGGCCTGTAAATCAGCCACATAGTTGTAGGATGGAGGGAAATTAGAGATTTAGAGATGAACCCTGAAAATTGGTTCATTACATTCAACAAGTGAAATGGATGACCTACCAATCGATTTAGGATCATTGCTTCTAAGGAACTCCCATACTTGTGAGCACAGGTTCGTTTTGCTTTCATGTTGCTCAACTTTTGGGGGTTGGGTTTGATGAATTGATAAGGAGATAGAACAACGAAAAGGAAGAGCAAATGGGACTTGAAGAATGGACGTGTGGTTGCCATGATCACAAAAACGTGGATGAACAATACATCCACCATGTTTATTTCTCAGATCCCCAAGGAGACTTAGGATTACTTGGATGGTACTCTTGGTGCAAAAATGAAAATTGACAAGGTTTTTTCTCAAGCAGCTCTTTGGTCTTTGCATGGGTTCTAGTAAATTTGTAACACCCGTGAATAAGGTTTTTTGAGCTCGCTTTAAGTTGATTATACAACTATCAATGATCATTAGGGCTCTTATGCCAGAGACTGATGCACAAGAAGTACCCTTGGGAAGCATCAATGAAGAGTATGTGAGTATTGTTGAGTCCATGTAGCTTCCAGGTGAGGAGACGTATAATATGTTAACAGTTGTGCTATTGCAAAAGTGATGCTTGCAATAACTACTATTGTTTGATGTGTGGCAAAAATGTATTCAAGGATCCCCAAACAATTTAATCATTGGAGAATTTTGGCTGAGATTTATTGTTTGCTCTAGACAATGCACATGTTATTTTATAACACATGTTTTTTGCATATTTGTCAGAGTGAAGTTGCGAAAGTCGTTGAGACACAACATAGTTTAGAGAGGCAGTTGGAGCTCATTGAGACCCACCAACAAGAGGTATTGTTTCATATGATTTTTACATCTCTTTGTTGATTCACACATAGCCACTTCATCTCAAATCAGATTACGAGCACTCTTTATTCGGTTGGATAAATGGAGAAAAATAGTCTAAAAGGCACACATTCTTTTGTACATACATGGTTGAGTGGAAGAATCGCTTTATATAAACTCTCAATTGGGGTCTCCTATTTCAGATTTCTTTTTTTTTTCTTAATAGAGTCGTGCTATAGCAGAAGTGTGTTTCCAAAGATCTTTAACTTAATTAACATGTAGAACTTCAAGTAGTTGTTCAAACTGAACAAGCTAAACTACAATAACTCAATAATCACGTAATGAAATAGGGTAGAGTGAGAGAAATAAAGAAACAAAGACAGCACATGGGATGCGAACGAGGATCATTTTTTTTCATGGAATATTTCTCTATTTCCAATGACACTTGACTTGATTACATTGGGAATCTTAGGACTTTGAATGTTACCAGTATTAACTAGATTGGTTTGTTTACAATGGTCTCTTAAACAAGAGGAAAAATAAACAAAATTGATGTAGGAAGTCCTTTTTGAATCCAAGGACTGTAATTTCTAGAAGCATGAGTATTTCCAATCATATATTTGCAAACCAACTCCGTCATGAGGAGCAAGATCCAATGTCCACACAAGCAAAACTAAAGCTCCATAAACCGAAGCTCCTATAGAAACTCATATTACTGATAAGGAAGATCCAGCAATAGATCACAAGTAGGAAAAGAGTCCCTTGGAGCAAATCACTCTTTGTTTAGGACAAATCTTGGAGCAAAACGTCAGCTTGGATGATGTTTTGATGCCTTCAAAATGCAAACGTGAAGAAATCTCTTGTGGGTTCGCATGGAAGCCAAACTGAAGCAAGATCTATCCTCTGGTGACGTCCAAGTGGAAGCTTTGGCTTGCAACTCGATGGATTGAAATCGTCGATCTTGTTTTTGCACATGACCGATGTAGAGGGGCAAAGTATTGTAGGAGTAATACGCCAGCTCAAATGGATTGAGAAATAAAGGTTGAATAATGAAGATATGCTAAAAAACAGAATCTTTTTAAAGAGGCAGCAGCTAGATGGCCTTGGATTTCATCTTAGAGTGTGTAAACGTGTAGCAACTTTTATATAGGATGATAATAGGTTCCAAGGTAAACAGTGTGAAGGAAAGGGCCTTCAATCGGAAATTAAAGCAAGACAGTCTTGAGGAGACTGCTGTTCAATTGGGAATTAAAGCAAGACAGTCTTCAATCAGGAATTAAAGCAAGACAGTCTTGAGGATTTTGCTTTAATTTACAAGACATGGCTCTAATTTTGTTCATTCCAAATAGAATGGAGCTGAAGCAACCTGGAATGAAAATGCAGCAGCAACAATGAATTACAAAGCTAGGGTAGTCATAGAGGTGAAACAGTCTTGAGGATTTTGCTTTAATTTACAAGACATGGCTCTAATTTTGTTCATTCCAAATAGAATGGAGCTGAAGCAACCTGGAATGAAAATGCAGCAGCAACAATGAATTACAAAGCTAGGGTAGTCATAGAGGTGAAACCCTAGAATGAACCCTAACTAGGGTCAAAAGATGTCTGGTGACTAACTCATCCACAAACTCAAACTTTAACTGAGATTAGGGGTAAAAAACCTTAATAAAGGGAAAAAGTGCCCCTAGCCTCTGAATGCATAACATTGGCCACTCCCTTAGGAAATATTATTTCTAACATCCCCCTGCAGTGACAATGTTGCAATGTACAAGGTAAACATCAATCACCAAACGGATATAAGTTTAAGGCTTTGCGAAAAGCCTCAAACTTTGACAGAGGTAATTTTTGGTGAAAAGAACTACCACATTTTGTTGTGTAGGGCCGAAGAACAAGCTGATGTCCCTTGCATGTAGCCACTCCCTGACATAATGATAATGAATTTAATGTGTTTCGTACGAGCATGAAACATAAGATTTTGCGCTACTGCAATGGCACTTTGATTGTAAGTGAGAATTGGAGTACGGCTGCCTTGTACTGAGCCTCACACGAAGAGGTAGCCACTGTAGACCGTTTCTTGCTTAACCAAGAAATGCACAAGTGCCCAAGAAAGAAACAATTACCACTAGTGGACTGCCGAGTATCAAAATCACTAGCTTGTAAGCATGTAAGTGAAAGTCGCCCCCCTTGGAACCAAGAGACCCGGTGCCCTGCAAATATTGAAACACACGCTTCATAGCTTGCCAATGTGAAGTCCTTGGGCTGTGCATAAATGTGCTCAACTGTGACACCGCATATTGAATGTCAAGATGTGTGTTAAGGCATCCCACAACCTGGCTGTAAAGAGAAGCATCAAATGGTTCACTGGCATCATCAACGGACAGATTAACCTTCGGCTCCATGGGAGTAGAGATGGGCTTGCAATTCTGAAATTTGAACTGTTTCAGGAGCTTAGCAATATACGTGGACTGCAACAGCCCAATACCTCTATTATTGCGTATAAACTGGATGCTCAAATAGTAGTGAGGCAACCCCAAATGTGACATCTCAAACATTTGTTGCAATTCAGCCTTGAAATCTGCAATTTTTGCAGCATTAGTACAAGTGAGCAGCATGTCATCGACATAGAGAACAATTATGAGCAAATCCTCCCCTTCCTTCCTGACATAGAGGTTGCTTTGATGTGGACTGTTCTGCATTCCCTGGCTGGTCAAAAAGGCATCTATCTTCGCATACCAAGCTCAAGGAGCTTGCTTCAAGCCATACAAGGCCTTTCTCAGTTTGCATATTTTGGTTTCCTTGCTAGGTGCCACAAATCCAATGGGTTGAGAAACATAGACCTCCTCGTGAAGGTCCCCCATTGGAGAATGCAGTTTTAATGTCCAGCTGATGGATCTTTCATCCATGAAATGGGGCCAATGCAGCCACACACCTAACGGTGGTCATTTGAGAAGTGGGAGCAAAGGTTTCATCATAATCTATGCCTTTTTGTTGTGCATAGCCCTTTGCTACAAGGTGAGCTTTTTACTTGTCAATGGACGCATTTGATTTTCTTTTGAGCTTGTACACCCACTTCGTGCCAATCGCCTTCTTGCCGGTAGGCAAGTCCACCAATTCCCAAGTGTGGTTTGTCTTAATGGAGTCAATCTCTGCTTGCATTGTCTGCATCCAATGCACATTGTCTCGTGCATCATCAAAACTATCAGGCTCATTTGCCTCAAGAATGCTGCTGACCCACGCAGACTCACAGTATTTGCTGTCCTCAAGAGTGCGGAGAAGCCAACGAGGTACTGATATTACTTCCTACACGGCTATACTGTCACGTGCTATGGCATAATCAATCGCTCAGCCATAGGCTGAACTGAGGCGTCACCCACTGGGGTATTTTGCTGCAAATTCTGATTTTCCACTGGCATATTAGGTGCAACATCAAAGGAAATGGGCAGCAGCCCGTCAAAGGGTTCAAATGGACCCTGATTTCTGTCAAAACCAACAAAGGGTAGGTCTGCATTTTCAGCAAAGATAACATGCCGACTAGTGATAACCTTCTTGGTCACAAGATTATAAAGTCTATACCCCTTGCTTTCACTGCTGTAGGAAATAAAGATGCACTTCTTTGCCGAGAACTGCAAGTGATCTTTGGAGAAAACCCTGCAACAACCGGGGGAAAACCTCAGAACCAACGGGCTGCTCCAGAGCTCAGACAAACAGCTCAACAACCATGAACACGGGAGGCACAGAGAAGAGTGCATGAACTGCTCCACAACTCTCCCCTAGCACCCCTCTACAAGGCGGGCAAAGTTGCTCCAGATCTGCTAATTGAGCTAGAAATGCTCCTCTACTCGATCATGAAAAGAGGGCTGGAGGGGGGGCCTATATATAGCTCCCTAGCCCCTCCTAGTCGGTTGGCATACGGCAGGCCGACCAAGCCTGCCTGGTAGCCGAACCAACAGGCCTACATGGCCGACTCTACAGCCCTACAAAAGGGCTCCTCAGGGCCCTATATCAGTGGTGGGCCAAGTGGGCCGACCAACCAGCAGGGCTGCACACACTGCACAATCCTATACATAGGGCTCTGCCCAAGGAGGGATGAAGCTACCAAGGTATCTGACCAATAGATTGGCCCACCCTTTGCTCCATATCCCATAAATGGGGCTCTAAGAGGTGCCTAAAGGGCAGCCCTACAAGGCATACCTGACCACACACCCCCGTACCCCGCCTGGGCACCTCCATGGCACTAAACAACCACTCTAGCCTACTCTCACAAGGGGCAGGCGCACCCACAACACAGGCCCTTACTCTCTATGCTATCCTCACTCACTGGGCGGGCACACCCACAAGCAAGGCCCTCTCTCTAGGTGACATTAGGAGATGTTGACCTCCACCACCCCCTCTCAGCTCCTAGATGGAACAGACGCCAGGGAGGTGGGTGTTGCGCTGGAACAATTGGAGGAATCCATTGTGTGATCATCCACCGTTGAAGACCGCCACAAGTACTGTCGAAGAAGCCCCCTTGTGGCACGAACCGCCTCAGCACGATCACTAGAAACCTGGAATTGTTGCTTCTAGGCCACAGGTGCTAGATACTGCCTCCGGTGCAAGGTCTGCTTCCTTGCATGGGCACCTGTATCGTAGATCTAGATAGCCTCCTATAAAACCCCCTCTCAAGTACAAACTGGTATACTGTCGCCAGATCGATGAACTTCAGTGCTCCAGTGGCAACGAGCGTATAACTGCTCTCAAGGATCAATCAACTGTGTCTGGGTTCCCGCACTGGCAATCTACTGACCCATCCTGATCAGCACAACATTAGACAATCGCTGCAGCACAACACTAGGAGACCCCCTATGGATGTGCCAGGTCACAACGTCCAAACAAAATAGAAACTGGTAACATAGTCCCACCTGAGTCAGCGGGAACAACTTTGCGTGGCTCGAGGTCCGCCTGAAGGCTTGCCTTGATAAATGACTTCCTTCTCGGTGCACCCGAACGAGTGCTAGAAACAAGCAAGCAATCCTCCCCTTGGATCTAGAAAGCTTGATGGCAGCGCTTGTGTCGTGTTACTAGAAGGTTGGAGTATACGTGGTTGCAGCAATCACACTATTGGCCACCTAGTTATCGGACCCCTTTGCGTTCCTTTGGGGACACTGATGCCAATAATGACCTTTTTGGCCACATCGGCTACACGTACGGGATGCCTTGAGAGCTTCTCGTTCCTCAGTTGTCAATTGCTTTCTTCCTCTTTGATCAGCTGTCAAAGCCTCAGGTTGGCTGTCATAGGTACGATTGACGAAGTGCTCCTCTTGGTCAAGCACCATGGGGACCAATTCCTCCCAGGTCAACTCATTCACCCTACCACTGGTGATCTCAGGGATGAGTAGAAGGCCTCGTATTGAGAAGATAATTGGGACAGGAGAGTTATGGTCATGTCCTCTGATGAAATCTGCTTCCTTGCTTGGAGGATCTTGTTGATGTGTTCGCGCATCCATGAAGACTTATTGGGATCCAACAACCTCATCTGGACCTCCAGTGAAACCCTCTTCATGGGAGAGGTTCGATTATACATGGATGCCAAATGCTCCCAAATACTTTTGGCCACTGTCATGTGTTTCATGTGATTAATCACTTGAGGAGTACAATTAAGAAATATAAATGATCTTACCCTGGCATTAACACGGTCCCATAGCTGGGACAAGTCTCGGCCTTCTTCTGAGCCAGGATGCCAAGGTCCTCTGCCAGGGGATTTGGTCGGGCAACACCTATCAAGACAAAATCTGCCATGTTGTATGACTGTAACACAGATCCCATCATCACCTGCCAAACGCCGAAGTTGAGCCCATCCAACTGCCAGTCAATCGAGAACCTGGGCAACATTGGAATTCTAGTCTTGTTCATTGCCATCTTGGACAAAGTTGCCATGTCGGAGCGAAGAGGATAATGAACTAAGGGAATTGAGGGTTGAAGAAAGCAGAAGGCGGAAGAAGAGGATGAAGGGGCTGAACCCAATGTACCTTCACTTCGCTTTCCGTCCCTTGGAAACACCTCCTCTATGATCTGAAAACACCCTTCAAAGTCGCCCGAACAGTCCACTCCTCGAACACGCTCCTCAAAGACACGTTCGAATAGCACCCTAATCCTCCTCTCTCTGTGTGTTGGCTCAACACTCCCTCCGCTCCTCGGGTCTCAAGCCAACTGTGGCTCTGATACCATGTGAGAAGTGCTCCGAAAATGAACGGAAGAGAGAGAGAGAGAGAGAGAGAGAGAGAGAGAGAGAGCACGCCCAATGTACCTTCACTTCGCTTTCCGTCCCTTGGAAACATTGGGCTCAGCCCAATGTACCTTCACTTGGGTACATTGGCCTTTGCTTTCCGTCCCTTGGAAACACCTCCTCTATGATCTGAAAACACCCTTCAAAGTCACCCGTTTGCTGGTCACCCGAACAGTCCACTCCTCGAACACGCTCCTCAAAGACACGTTCGAACAGCACCCTAATCCTCCTCTCTCTGTGTGTTGGCTCAACACTCCCTCCGCTCCTCGGGTCTCAAGCCAACTGTGGCTCTGATACCATGTGAGAAGTGCTCCGGAAATGAACGGAAGAGAGAGAGAGAGAGAGAGAGAGAGAGAGCACGCCTCACACACGCACACTGAGAAGGAGAGAACTGGAGAGAGAGGCACAGGAGAACTGCAAGTGATCTCTGGAGAAAACCTCGGAACCAACGGGCTGCTCGAGAGCTCAGACAAACAGCTCAACAACCATGAACATGGGAGGCACAGAGAAAGTGAATGAACTGCTCCACAACTCTCCCCTAGCACTCCTCTGCAAGGCAGGCAAAGCTGCTCCAGATCTGCTCAACTGAGCTAGCAATGCTCCTCCATTGGATGATGAAAAGAGGGCTGAGGGAGGAGGCTATATAGCCCCCTAGCCCCTCCTAGTCGGCTGGCATAGGGCAGGGCCGACCAGCCTGCCTGGTGGCTGACCCAACAGGCCTACTGTTAGAAAAGACCCAACAGAGGGTACACGCAGCGGAAATAATGCCCAGGAGCTCACACAGTGTGCGGTGTGGGTGTGGAATCACAAACTTCTTTACTTATGTGCATTCAATAGGTGTGCAGACTCATCAATAGACAATGAACCAAACTAGATAGAGAAACCACCAAATAATATATTTCCGTCCACAAATATGGACACAATACAAAATAGACAGATCCAGAGTCCCACCAATGGTGTGGTCCTCTGATCTTAGCACAACAGTCCTTCTCCTATCTGCTGGCTATCTCTAGACTAGAGTCCGCGTGCTCCACCTTGAGCGTGAGTAGACTTTCCGTCTAGGATGATCCTCTCCACCTTGCTGTCTGGGAACCAGTCTAGGTGGGCAGCTTCCTGGCTAAGTCTGCAGCCCTGCTAGCACCTCTCTATCCTCCTGAATGTAGGTCCAGAGGGTGGCTACCTGCTGCTCCTTTCTGCTCTGGATCTGCTGCTGCAAGTGATGCTGAAATGAGGCTAAATGGCCTCTTTATATAGGCCCCAAGGCCTGTACCAAAAAAAACCGACTCAGTCTGTATGAAAACCGACCCCACAGCTCCCCATTTATGGGACTGTGGGCTGCCCTTTTGGGGCACTCATTACAAGGGCCCTTGGCCCATCTTTCAAGGGCAGATGCCCTATAAATACAGGGTCCAGCCCCCCCCAAAATCGACTGCAGACAATGCGCCTCATGTCTAGATCCATCGCAATCTGTCCCAGCCATGCTTCCGCACTTTTCTGTCCCTCTGTCCTGCACATAACAGTCCTAGATGTGCTGCCCACATGACAGCCATGATGCTGTCTATGTGGCAGCCCCTTTCTCTCTTTTTCTGTTGGGTTCTGCCCTAGGTCTCCCTCCCCCATGCTCTCCTCATATGGGGGCTTACAGATGGGGAGGTGACCTTTCCAACACCCCCTCTCACCGACACATCTCAGCCCAATGCCAACACGTCGATGAAGATGCTCCAGTAACTCCCTGGTCGTAGTCCTCTGGAACCTTTCGGTGTCGAAATCTTTTTCTGGCTTTTCATCCAGTGGCTCCTGCTCCACCAGGTCCGGTTCTGCTTCCGCACACCATCCTGGTACATAGGTCCATCTCTGGTAGCACCTCCTGGTAGCACCTCCTTCAGTCACATTCCCGCCTCTGAACTCGAGCAACCCAGCCGTCATGATCTTCCAGTCGTCCCCCTCATAATGAGTGAACAACCTGGAGTCTTCCAGGCACCATGCTCTGAGGGTCTGTTTCAACCCGTCCTTCCTTTGGCAAGGTTTGCAACCAATGAATATTTCCAGATAACCTGGACCATGAACTCTCGCTGAGTTCTCAAGCAGGTACTCTTCTGGCTTCAGTACTCTTTGTCCACCACCTTCTAGCAATCTGCGTCCGAGATTTGAAGAAGCACCAATACTTCCCCTTCTACCTTCGAAGAAGGCCAATTCCTTCCAATCTCTTATCACCTGAGACAAATGAAGAGCAAAATCTCTCCACAGCATGCTATAAAGGCTCAAATGCAGAATATCAAATACATACCAGACTGTTGTATTGCCTGGATGTTCGCTCTGAAAGCAAACCCTGTACCTCAATGAGGCACCTGCCAAGATCCTGTGTAATCCTGTACTGTCCCCTTCTGAAGTCCAGCATTCATCTGATCATGAGACCCTAGGGCTTTCCATGGAATCCACCCTCGTGTCAGTGTCAACAGCTACACACCTGGAAGGTACCAAGCGCTCCATACTGTCCTTCACCTTCACAAAGGCATCTGACTCCTCGTCGACCCACATCTCTATGTTAGACATCCTTATTGTGACTTGTGGATCAACATATATGACCTCGGTAACACTCGGTGATGTCACCAGGAACAATTCTTCGATTACCACATTAGCTTTGGCCTTTCCCTCTGAATCTGGGTCAGACTCCTGTTTGTTTTTCAGATCCGCCTTTTTCTTTCTGCAGTCCTTTGCAAAATGTCCGGGCGTATCACAATAGAAACACTTCTTCTTGTGCTTCCTCTTCGAAGTCCCCTCGTCATTAGAGTCATCTTTATTGGACTTGCCACTGTTAGGCTTGCCCTTTCCCTTACCTGCGGAATCCTTCACCAGCATCGCCTTGTCGTCTTTGTCCTCGTTGTAGAGCTTCTCCCGAGCTTCCTCCTGTAACAGTAATGGACACAACTCCTCAAATGTCAGAGGTTTGGTCCTCTGTCCTGCTGTCACAGCCGTAACAAAGCTCTTGAAACTCCGAGGCAATCTCCTCAGTACCATCAAGGCCAGATGGCATGAGTCTGTCTTCTGACCAATTGCTGCCAACTGATCCCGCACCACCTTGACCTTCGTCAAATGGCTATGTACCGTATCGCCTTCTTCCATATCAAGATTGTAGAGTTGATGCTGAAGAAGCACGATCCGGGAGGTATTATCCGTCTCGTACAGATCCTTCAGGGTGGCCCACGCCTCTACTGACGTCTCGGCCAGCTGGATATGCCGAAGAAGAGTGTCCGCCGTAGTCCCCATGATTATTGCCAGGGCATGGGCATCTCTTTCTTCCCAAGCTTCAAGCTCCTCTCTGTCTACTGCCATGAGTACCTTCCCTTTCTGCTCTGGATCTGCTGCTGCAAGTGATGCTGAAATGAGGCTAAATGGCCTCTTTAGATAGGCCCCAAGGCATGTACCAAAAAAAACCGACTCAGTCTGTATGAAAACCGACCCCACAGCTCCCCATTTATGGGACTGTGGGCTGCCCTTTTGGGGCACTCAGTACAAGGGCCCTTGGCCCATCTTTCAAGGGCAGATGCCCTATAAATACAGGGTCCAGCCCCCCCCCAAAATCTACTGCAGACAATGCGCCTCCTGTCTAGATCCATCGCAATCTGTCCCAGCCATGCTTCCGCACTTTTCTGTCCCTCTGTCCTGCACATAACAGTCCTAGATGTGCTGCCCACATGACAGCCATGATGCTGTCTATGTGGCAGCCCCTTTCTCTCTTTTTCTGTTGGGTTCTGCCCTAGGTCTCCCTCCCCCATGCTCTCCTCATATGGGGGCTTACAGATGGGGAGGTGACCTTTCCAACACCTACATGGCCGACTCTACAGCCCTACAAAAGGGCTCTTCAGGGTACTATATTAGGGCTGAGTCCCTGCTGTAGACATGCCGACCTGGCCAGGTGGGCCGACCCACTTTCATCTTTTCTTCGTTTGGGTTTGCTACTGGGCACTATGGACTTTATGGACATATAGGAATTGTAAAGTCTTTGGTGATCCTAGTTTCTCTCTGTTTGGCTTTTTTAGGCGTTCTCAGCAGCAATCTTTCTTTGATTGCTTGCAGACCCGCTGCATAGATCATGAGGTCTTTTTGGCATATACTGAAATTTTCAGTTGATGCAATTGTAGCACCTTTTTTTGAGGTTGCTACTCATATAATATAATCAATCAATGATTTCACCAAAAAAAAAGTGTGTGTGTGTGTGTCTTGTGACCTCTTGTCCGCCCTTTTTGCGGGGACAGTTTCATAGTTTCTTGTAGTATAATACATATGGATTCCACAAAAAAATTTGTGTATGTGTGTGTGTGTGTGTGATTGGGTGAAACCCCATAACTGATGTGTAATGCCCTTCTTAGCAAAAAATTGTTGCAATGCCTTGGACATATATTCCCCCCCTTGATCTCAACGGAGGGTTTGCAACGGACATTCAGGTTGATTTTTGTGAATTCATCTATGAATGTAACATTTAAAGATTACCCCCTAGTGACGGAGTGCGAATAGGTCCACAAATATCAGTATGGACTAGCTGTAATTTTCTTGTAGCCTGGACTGCACCATCTTTGGGAAATGAAAAATGATGCATTTTACCTAAAATACAGCCCGCACATATTTTGTTTGGAGGAGTCTCCAAATGAGGCAAGGCATCAACCATATTAACCTTCTGCAATAACTTAAGGCTGCCATGATTTACATGCCCAAACATGGCATGCAATAATTCTGCATCTTGGATGGCAGAGGTAGAAGCGTGAATATGCTCTTTTCTCATAGCCATCAAGCTGAAATAAGCGGTGACATACTGTACCGGTGAAACAAGGCATAATCTCTCTCCCTGTCACGAACTGTACATCTATCATCCTTAAAATCTCATTGAGAGAAAGAAGAGACAGAAAGTAATTTCTTTTTAATCCCAGGGACATACAAAACATCGTGGATGCGAAGATCTGAACCATTCACGGTTGTGAGTGAAAGTTCTCCAATTCCTTTAATTGGATGAGAAGAATCTTTCTATAGGCTGCAGCGCCATCAAATACTGCCAAGAAGTGTTAGAAGACAATGTTGGTCAAAATGCAGGCTCGACTTTTTGGTAAAACAGTCAACACGTTGACTTTTTAACCAACATTGACATTTGACTGACTTGGTCAACGGTCTGCATTGACCAGCTGACCATTCGGTCAATCTTCCCTAAAAGCCTATGTAAGGGCAGCCCCTTGGCCTCGTTCTTCATCCACCTCTCAAAGTTTCTAGCCTCACCAAGCAGTAGCCTTTGGGACTAGGATCAAGGTAGGAGAAGTCTGTAGTAGCCCAGCAACCCCTTCCAGTCCTCCTTCAGTTAGTCCTAATCCTGTTCAATTTGGTATAGCATTCGAGGGATTTTCCTACATACAGTGCTTGTTTATTTACAGTTGTATTCAGCCCTCTGGGCCATACATTTGTTCATTATTATTTTCTCTCTTCAAAGGCCCGCTATATTCTCTTCCTTTGATTCTCACACTCACTCCACAGTTCCACTTGTGTTTTGAGTGCATCATTCTTTCTGTTCACAAGAAACAAATTTCCCAACCAGTGCACTGGATAACTTATCAAAGAAAGATTTATGTGAGGTAATATGGCGGGAAGCACCGCTATCAAAGTACCATGTTTTTGTTGGAGGTCAACATCTCCTGATGTCACCTTAGTGAGTGAGGGCCTTGCTTATGGGTGTGCCCACCCAGAGGGAGGCTAGGCTAGGTTGAGAGGGTGTGTGTTGTGGGCGTGACCGTCCCTTGTGAGGGCAGACTAGGGTAGGGCTGACTGTAGGGTTGCGTGGCTATCCAAGGCCTCTTGCTGGTGCCAGGATGGCTATGGAGGATCTGTACGGCCATGTTGAGGGCTCCGTCTGGCTTGTTTTGCTGCCACGTGACAGCTCCTAGAGGCGCCTAGGGATGCGGGTCAGATTGTTGCTGATTAGGCACACTACGGAGTGAAGGTTGGAGGTTGTGTGTGGCCATCTATGGAGCAGCATGTGATCAGCTACTCAGGGCTGCTGTTGGCCCTTAGGTCGGGCTGTGCGGAGCAGGGGACCAGCCCCATGTAGGGCTGCTAGCAAGGTCCCTTTGTAGAGCACATGGGGTTGGCCCCATGGGCTGTGGATCGGCCCACATAGCAGGCTGGTCAGCCCTGCTAGCATGCTGACCGACTAGGGGGGCAGGGGCTGTATATAGGCCCCCCTCCTCCCTTCATTGCTCATCTCTTGGAGCACGTGTGAGGAGCAGCTCTTCCACTCTCCAGGTGCTACAGTTGAGCACCTCTTGTACCTACCTCTCTTGGGGTTTTCCCTGAGATCCATTGCAGTCCTCTCTTGTTTTCTCTCTCTTTCAGCAGTGTGTGTCAGCGTGAGCGCTCTCACTCTCTCTCACTTTGTTCAGATTCTGCTGCACTCTCACAGTTTTAGCCGTCTCATTCACGCTGAAAATACGTGACTCCCAAGGAACCATCATAGCTGCAAGTAAAGAAGGCCCAATCATGCTCAATGAAATGGGCAGAAGTACCCTCGGAACCTGCATTATGGGCTGATTGTGAAACTGCCATACCAGACTATATCTTTTTTTCCTTTGCAAGTCTCTTGGGGAATTCTTTACTTTGATGACCACTTGCCTTTCTTGAAAGAGGCATCCTTTTTTTCTTTCCCATCTGCATGTGCATGTCTGGAACCACTGCTAGAGGCATGACTTGATTGAACTTTCTTTTTGTCCTTATCCTTTGCTGAAAAAGCATGCTCCCCACTACGAGAACGCGAAGCCATATTCTTTCACGGCTGCTCTTCCTACAACGAGAGAAAATAAGCCTCCAAAAACTGGTTGCCTAGGTCCAAAACAGCACTGGAACTTCTTCAAAAGTGGCACCCAAGCAAGAGAACCCTATAGGAGGTGGCTGCCAGCAAAAAAGAGCTGTTTTACCCAAGTTCTTAGCAACAAAAGTGAAGTTTTTCGCGACAGAATTGAAGCCAACGGGCGTGGGAGGCACGGGGAGAGGTGTGGGAGCGAGGGGGAACTTGCTCTGATACCAAATGTTAGAAATGGAAGTGAGATAATGTGAGAGAATGGAGCTGAAGCAAGCTGGAATGAAATTGCAGCAACAACACTAGGGTGGTCATAGAGATAAAACCCTAGAATGAACCCTAACTGGGGTCAAAAGATGTCTGGTGACTAACTCATCCACAAACTCAACCTCGAACTCAGGTCAGGGGTAAAAAACCTTGATAAAAGAAAAAAGTGCCCCGAGCTCCTTATTACTTAACCTTGGCCATTGCCTTAGGAAATATAAATATTTCTAACACCTTTTACCAGATCTATCATCATTCACTCTACTTAATTGTTGTTGAGGGCGAGGAAAGCCAGGAGCGAAAAGAGGAGTTGTTGAATGCTTACAAGTCGGCGGAAGATTCAAAGCAGCTTGTAAGGAGAGTCTATGACGAGATTGCAGATGCCAATCTTGGTGATGAATGGCCTGTGGATTTAAAGTCCGCTTGTTTTCACAAAGCCAATGTGATAGTAGGCACTTTGCAGGACACATGCTCTCTCTAATGGTGTAATAGACAGGTGAACTTCCACAGAGATTTAGTGTTTTCTAAAGTTGTAATAGACAAGGAATGGAAATACACTTCCACAAAGACTTTTCAGTTCTCTAACTAAAGAATGGAACTATTTTTATTATCCTAAACTTCTACAGGGACCAATGATGCATGGGTGGATATGGAGACATTAAATGTAGAGGAGAACATACCACCCGAAACGGGGACAATCAATGATGTGATGGATACACGAGGTATAGAAGAAAACATAGCACAAAAAATGGAGACGATTACAAGGAATATCATTAATCCTATACTTTTAGAAGAGAACATGGACGAACATAGTGACTCATTACTGGGAACAGTACTAGATAATCTTATTGTTGTTGCAATCGTATATGAAAACGTAACACCTGGTAGTTTGGAGGAGTCAGAAGCAAGCAACGTCAAGGAGAATTTGGATCTACGTCCACATCCAATTTATGGAAAGTCTGATTTCTGTAATGGTTACAATGTTAAAAGATGGGTTCACTTTTAGAGGCATGACTCCTTGATTTGTGTCTTTAAAATTTTTGTCTTTCTCCTAAATAATATATCTCTAGGCCTGTGTGCGTACCGGTACCTCTGTTGGGTGATTTCTAACAAAGATGACATCCGGAAAGTCTGATTTCTGTAATGGTTACAATGTTAAAAGATGGGTTCAATTTAGAGGCATGACTCCTTGATTTGTGTCTTTAAAATTTTTGTCTTTCTCCTAAATAATATATCTCTAGGCCTGTGTGCGTACCGGTACCTCTGTTGGGTGATTTCTAACAAAGATGACATCTGGAAAGTCTGATTTCTGTAATGGTTACAATGTTAAAAGATGGGTTCACTTTTAGAGGCATGACTCCTTGATTTGTGTCTTTTAAATTTTTGTCTTTCTCCTAAATAATATATCTCTAGGCCTATGTGCGTACCGGTACCTCTGTTGGGTGATTTCTAACAAAGATGACATCCGCATTATCAATTTACCTCCGTTGTGCGTCACATAGAGCCTCCTCCTCCTCCGCTTACCTGGTCTTTGAGGTCAATTTTCAAGACTCTTGGAAATCTAAGAATGTAGAAATTCTTAGACACAAGTTCTATAATCTATGCCTTTTATCTTCTCTTCTTCATATCCCTTTTCTTGTTTTTCTTTGTAATAAGATTTTGAAGATGATGCCTTCTGTCTAGAAATTGAGCTACCATTGTTGTATCAAGCTCTGACATATCGTGGGAAAGTTCTATGGAGGCTCCTTAAACATCAATAGAAAAATTGAGGACAACTTTTTTTTTGAGCATGTGGGCATGACGCAGAAAGGAATGTGGTGCCTATTTTCAGATTGTCATTTTCACAGGTATTGTCCAAGACGAGAGATTTAAGAATATCTTCAACTGCTTATTGTGGATTTCCGAAGAAAGCATGTACTTCCACACGAATGACAGTATCATCAAATGAAGGATGTGTTTGAAATGACGAGACAAAGGTCCCGCAGTGGAAGGCTGATAGAGCGGCGAGCTTTTGTAGACTTAGTTTCCATCCAGCCTAGGTGTGCAGCCCTTCCTAGCTCTGTTTGCGACTCTTCTGCCCCTCTTTGTCCTCTTGGATGTAGGACCAAAGAGTGCTGATCTGCTGCTTCAGTCTGCTGCTCGAAGGCTGCTCTGGTAGCTCCCAAATCAACCTACCCACCCGGGTCATATTGACTGACCCAACCGCATTGAAACAGCCGGCTGTCCTGGTCTGTCCAGCCACGTCTGCTCCTTTTTGGGGGTTTGCAGACCCTGCCTGGCCATGTGGCATCCAGCCACTGGACCAGGCTGGTCTGCCTCTGCCCCGGCCTGTTCCAGGCCCTATTTGAGGCCCAAAACCACCTCCAAACAGGTGCCTGCTTGCTGCTTCTGTTTTGCACTGTTCGTGACCATTTCCAGGCCCTGGAGCCACTCCAAACAGATCCGTATTGCCTCTGCAAATAGCCTGTACAGCAGCACATCATCACAGCGTTTCCTGCCTGTAATCCCTGTGCAATCATGCTCTAGCCAATGGTTGGCAGCTATGTGGCATAGCCGTACCTCTGCTGCCCACCATGTTGGCTCTGAATTACCAGGTATGTCTTTGGACCTGCTGCCCACATGGCAGCCAATGTGCTGCCCAGGTGGCAGTCACATTTTTTTGTGTTTTGTTGTGAGCATGCTGCCCACATTATAACCAAGGTGCTGCCCATGTGGCGGCCACATCACTATGTTGTTCACCCCCGCCATGCTCTCCTCATACGGGGGCTTACAGATGCGGAGGTGACCAACCCAATTCCAACATGATGAACTTAGTTTTCTGGAGTTTTTTTTTGGGGGGGGGGGGGGGGTTGCCCTGGGGGTTCACATTTAGGGTTTCATAATAGTGTGAAAAGTCATTGCATGCATTGGTTTATGTGAGAAATGGTTGCATCATCCTTCTTACCCATGCCATGTTGTTGTGAAATGAATATATAGACGAATAGGGAAACTTTGTGAGGAGTTGGTTGCATGCTTGGTGAATCATTGTCTCATTTACTTCATATGAATCATTTTGTCATCCCTTCCTGATTCGTTTCGATCACATCTGCTCAATCCCTAAGAATATGTTGAGGGTGTTGGACCATCTCTTAATATGAATGATGTGTGCTTAGGCTAAGATGTACCTCAGAACTGCAGGACCTTGTTAAGCTGCTCTTTTTCCCCCCCCCCCCCCAAAGGTTGAGAAGGCTCTTGAAAGCATGGAAGAAGAGGCCACCAAATTCTACAAGGAAGAACGCGTGAATATCATTGAAGATGAACCTGCTGCTGTAAGAGATATGATGTAAGTGAACCTTCAGACTTCCTTGATGCTTGCTTTTTCATGTAATAGAAATTATTCTTATTAAAAAATGTAACTTTCATGGGTTGATTTGTTGTTTTGATCTTTCTGTGTTTCTCAGTGGTCAAAAGACCTCCTTGTTGAAATGTATTTGTTACGCGATTCTATTGCCATTGCTTTCTCAAGCGCTTCCTTGATGGCCTGATGGATATCCCAGGTACTTGAGGTCCACTGCTACTTGACGTTGGAGCAGACCCTGAGTTCCATGGGATGGACTTATAGGTTCAGCTTTGTTTAAGCTGCCTAGTCTGTTATAATTGTTAGAGAAGTAGAGTTTAAGCTACTTGCTTAAGGCCAACACTACCCTGCTGCAGAAGATTCACCCGACCACAAGAGACTTAATGGAACACAACTTAAATACATGTGCTTTACAGCAGCTCAGATCTGAAAGAGAACTTAGATGTGTAGCCAAAATAGAATAGATATATTGAGGAATCCCTGAGGTAAGGTACCAAAGTGAGGCCCTGATTTGCTGCACCTTCTTAAGGAAACTCCTCCTCTGCCACACGCCTCTGTTATAGGCGTCAGGAGCTGCTCAAGGCTGAGCACTCCTGCAAAGATATGCTCTCGTTGCTGTCCTGCAGACAAAGCTCCCTTGCACCCTTATGCTTTCGCTACAAAAGTGGGTATGCACCTAGGCATGCTGCAGACGTCTGAATTTCTGCTCTGCAAGGATACTCCTTGTATATTGTTCTGCAGATGTAGATCCCTTCCTGCCCTCCACAGTGCTCACTAGCAGGGTGCTGGTCTGGAGGCTGGAGTGTCCAGGGAAAGCCCACCTCCTGCGCCTTTGAATGCTTCAAATGCCTCCAGGGGAGGCCTTTATATTGTCTGCAGGCTGGAGCAGGTCGGCTAGTTCTTGGACACTCCATGTCTGCAGGCTAGAGTAACCCACAGGAACAGATTTACTTTTTACCGCAAGGACTTGGAGAGGTCAAGCTTCGACTTGCCTCTTTGGAGAGGAAAGTCTTTGACATGGAAAACAGTAAGTAATCTTGGAGGTAATGCAGAAATGCAATGCAGCAGCACCTGCACCAGAGTTTGTAACCAAGGCCCAAGTTACCACCCAGCTCAAGTCCATGAGACAGGAAATTGCAGCAGCACTGGACGATAAAATCAACACATGGGACGTATATGGGGAGGTAAAAGAACAGGAAACCAGGGCTGCCAGCCAATACACAGGTTATATGCATAGGCGGGACGCTTGAGGGTTGGTATATAGGAGATGGGAGTATGAACTAAAAGATTTATCATATCAAGGAAACAATCCCCAAGATTGACTGGGATTCATATGATATATATTGTGTCGTCCAAAAGGGGGCACAAGCACGAGTAATTTACAGTGACAAGATGGCAAGGAGCAAGGTCCTCTAGCAAACTAACAAGCGGAGAGGCACCAGGACATGGATCTCATAAGAGCTCACCACGACTCAGCTCACGGCAAAAGCTACAGAATTGGTTAAACTGAAGGATGCTCGGAAGGAAGGAAAGTGGGCTGTTTATAGAGATGGGAAAGCGTGAATCAGAGACTTCAAATCTAGTCCAAAAGGCTCTTCAGTCTTGAACTGATTTAAGTGCAGATTGATTATCTTTACAGCTAGCCCATAATAATTTTGGTGATGCTATATGCTCTCCAAGGAGATGCCTGCTCGGCCGTGTGATTACTCAAATGTAGTGGCTACTCTTTTTTGACTGTATTTTGTCTCATAGGCTGACAAGTCACCTGGAAGACCTTAATATATTTTTCTTTCTTTCTTTCTCTCCACTAGATGTATTGCACATCTCACTAGCTAGGACTCACCCACTTTGCACTGGACCAGTTTGCTAGTTTGCTATTCCTCACACAACTTTGTTGTACTTGTGTTTTTGTTCCTAGACTATGTTTGACCTCGAGCGGATGTTAATACTAATGGTGCCAAAAGGGAGCCCTTTGCTGGCAGCATTCTGTGTGTGTGAGTGGCTTGTATGAGTTTCTTTCCATTTGCTGTACTTAGGCCCATGAGGCCTCCCGAGGACGTTAATATATATATCTTTCTTTCTTTCTTTCTTTCTTTCTCTCTCTCTCTCTCTCTCTCTCTCTCTCTCTCTCTCTCATGGTTGTGCATAATCTATTGGCTCTTGTCCTCTTTGTGCTTGAGATTAGTGTCCAATTCTCAATCCTCTCAATCCAATGTGTGTTCCAAGAGGCACTACCAACATGTACTCCAAGGGAGAGATCACTTGGGTACCAACAGCTTACACCGTGTGTAGGAAGATCATGTATTCCCAATAAATTATTTTTTTCTTCCTTTTGTTTTTCATAAAAGTTTTTGTTTACCTCTTTTTTCTTCTTTCATTTTCTCTTTTATTTTTTGTGTAGATTTTTGATCTTTAGAACAACAAAAAAATCTAAATTTGTATGATTGGACTTATTCTAGTCTTACAAAGGTATATATGTATTCCCAATACATTACTCTATGTGCTGCAATCGCGTGCTCTTTTGTCCTCTTCCATGGTCTGTGTGGTAGTCCCATATGATGCCCATATGGTAGTCTTCTCTCTCTCTCTCTCTCTCTCTCTCTCTCTCTGTGTGTGTGTGCTACGATTTTGGAGGAGATATCCACGTGCAACAAACCAAGGAAAACAGAAAGCACAAAACAGTGTTTTCAAATTTAAAATTTTGAAAATTTGAATCCACAAAAAGAGCGTTAAAGACCTTGAGGTGAGCTTTCAGAATTTTAGATTTCAGCACAATATTCAAGAAGGGATAATGTTATGGACTGTTCACGTGACAGGAAAACAAGGGGAGAAAAAGAAAGAAAGTGTAGTGCCATTTGGGCAAGTGCACAGAAGATAAGTGAGGAGCATGTCAAAACATGCATAAATACCATGATAGACATCTCCAAAATGCATGATGGTGATATTGAAAAATTACAGAAGATGCTTTGGGGCAGCAAAGAGGTAGATATTTATGCCATCAAACAGGAAATACGTGCTTGGAAGGAGAAATGAATAAATGGAGATCAGAAATGCAATTACAAATGGGGATCCAAATTGAAGATGCGAGAGGAAATGACCTGCTTGGTTGATGCCAAAACCAGCCACCACACATTGATGATCAAGGAACTAGAAACGCAGATTGCCAAGCTCAAGGATGATAATGAACTATTGAAAGCCCACACTCCACTTGAAGAAGGAGAGATCCAACCACCTCTTAATGAGGAGCTGAATATGCTGAAAACAGAAAATGAAAAGCTAAAGAAAGAGATGGCTGCCCTACATATGAGAATCCAAGAGAAACATGAGGAATTTTCTAAACAAATAGATAGAGGGAATGCTGAGATGAAAGAATGGAAAGAGTGGTCACGAAAGAAAGAGTTTATCTTTGATGCCTTAGAGGAAAAGAAGAGAAGAAATGGTAAAGCACTAAATGCCCTTGTTAGAGGCTTGGGTTTGTATGTGTGAGAGCATATGTTTATATTATGGTCTACACCCACGGTTGGGCATTGATGACGTCGGTGGGGATGTCATAGTAGCTAATCCTTGCTATGCGTGATGAAGTTCATGGTTTTCAACCTTACGAGTGACTATCATTGGATTGAAAGTGCACTATGTGATGTGTTTGTAGAGGATAGAGTTTGGGCATGTTCCTGGATTCATCTAGAATATGTTCATGCTTTATTAGTGGACATGCAAATTTCAACTTGTGAAGTTTTCGTCCATGTTGTGGCTTGTTGATATTTCGATCAATTCTTTTTATCTTAAGTGGTGCGTTGGCCTATCAACAACTAGATTGTCTAAGCATTTTTTATGCCTAGGGAGAGTCGAAATTGTATAGTATTCACAAGGAGTTGTAGCTTGAATGAAGAGAAAGTGGACTACTTTTTGATTAGCCTTCTCCTTTAGTGCTAGCCTTTGTCACGGTTGAGTGTGCCCTTCACCTCTGGCGTGCTGATGAAATTGGATGCTCAAGGATGTGTGGATTTGTGTGTGTGAGAGCATACGTTTATACTATGGTCTACATCCACCATTGGGCGTTGATGAAATTGGTGGTGATGTCATAGTAGCTAGTCCGTGCTATGCTTGATGGAATTTATGGTTTTCATCCTTACGAGTGACTATCATGAGATTGAAACTGCACTATGCATTGTGCTTATTTGTTTTCAACCACTCTATTCGACTGACTATTAAATTCAGTTTGAGTGGCCAATACTAGTTTGATTTTACTTCTGTTTTCGTCCTTAGGTTTTTCAGCAACAGCTTATTCGAAGGGCTAATGTAGAACTAATTAAGTTTGGTTGCACATCCAAGGCTATTGCAAACATTCTTCTTAATAGTTGCTGGGTTGCTCTATGCATTTGATTAGTCCCATGTTTCGGTACCCAAGTGGGGTGTTGTCTTACATTTCTCTTATAACTTTAGGTAGCCTTGAGGGAAGCCACTTTCAGATATTATTTGGACTCCTCACGGAGGATGTGGGCATAGTTCACGTTCACAACACTTCTAAGAGTGTAACTTGGTAATACCAGAATGCCCAGCATTACTATTGGGTAGGCCCGATGCCAATCTCACATGGTTTCTTGCATAAGCAGCCACGACCCTTGTTGGAGTATGACATTGAGGTAATGAAAAATATGGGAGGCCAATATTGGCATGTTACATAGTGTTACATGCATAAGGAAACTACAAATTCAGAACTTTGGAGATTCCCATGTATATCTAAAGGACAAGAGGGAAAACCAACTTGCACCCCATCATAACAAATAAAGGTTTCATAGATCGTGTCCTTGGCCTAGGCAATAGCTGGTCTTACCCGACCTGATTGGTCAGATTAAACTCGACCCTCCTTGGGTCGGGTTAGCCAACCTATGACCAAGCTGGCCGGGGGCTATAAAAGCCCCCCCCCCCCCCCCCCCCCCCCCTTTTCACCCAAGGTGCTTACGATGAAACGTGACTATCATCTTGTTGATGTATGTAACAATCTTGAGTTGAAAGAGATGGCTATATTTTTCCATTGCCATGTCGAACCTTTGGGGGGAAATAAAACTCCGAAGCTTTGTATCTTCAACTATCACACATGATCTATGAAACATTTATTTGTTATGATATGGTGCAACTTGGTTTTCCCTTGTCCTTTAGCTATACATGGGCATCTCCAAAGTTCTGAAATTGTAATTTCCTTCTAAGGGTAACACTACGTAAACATGGGTTTGAACTTTGATGCCAATATTGGGCTCCCATATTTTTCATTCATACTCCAACAAGGGTCATGGCTGCTTATGCAAGAAACCATGTGAGATTGTCGTTAGGCCTACCCAATAGTAATGCTGAGCGTTCTGGTATTACCAAAAGTTACACCCTTAGAAGTGTTGTGAATGTGAACTATGCCCACAGGCTCCATGAGGAGTCCAAATAATATCTGAAAGTGGCTTGTCAGCTTCTCCCTCAAGGTTCACCTAAAGGTGTCCTTGGCCTAGGCAATATCTGGTCTTACTCGACCTGATTGGTCGGATTAAACTAAACCCTCCTTGGGTCGGATCAGCCGACCTATGGCCAAGCTGGCTGGATCTATAAAAGCCCCTCCCCCTTCCTTTTCATTCATCATTTCATGGGTCACATGTGGGCACTCATTGAAGCATTCTCCTCCTCACTTTGTTCGGCCCCTTGCTTGTGGATCTCTCTCTCTCTCTCTCTCTCTCTCTCTCTCTCTCTCATAGGCCCATGAGGCCTCCTGAGGACGTTAATATATCTTTCTTTCTTTCTTTCTTTCTCTCACGCTTCGACACGCGCACCACTCTCACATGTATCATTTGCCATCGATGATGAGGGACCAAGAGAGGACTGACACAGTTTTGAAGGCTTTGCTACGTAATCTAAGGTGCTTCGGATGGCTGCTTGCTGCTTGCAGGGCTGGCTTATGACAGGCTGATGTAAAGGACCTTGGAGTTTCGGAGCAGTCTGCCCAGGCCTACCTGAGGCTGCAGTTCCAAGCACCAATTAAAGGGCGATCTGGGGGCAGCACACAAGAGGGCGGCCATCAGTTCTTCTGGGGGCCTGGTATGCTCCAGACAATTTTCTGCAGCACAAGACTCAGAGGGAGATCTGGAGCAGCCTGTTTTGAGGGCGATCTGCAGCGGTACTCCTAGGCGGCTTATACGGGCAGTCTGGTACAGTTCCAAAGGCCCGTCCGAGCACCCTGTTCAGGGCATCTAAAGGCAGCAATTTGGGGCCGGCGGCTGATTGCCCACAGTTACTGGCAGCAAGAGTTCAGGGAAGTCTGCCCACAGAAAGGACAGCCAGCAGGGTTGGGCACTAGTCCTAGAGGCGAAAGAACTTTGCAGCTGTTTGCAGCAGCCTGTTGGGATTGTGGACAGCAAAGGGCTCGTGTTGGAGACCTCAGAAGGGCAGTCCTCTTTCACACTATCTTCTCGTCTTGCATCTCTTTGTCTCTGCTTTGTGGACTGTTTGTGCGAGGATCAACAGAAGGAGTACGAGGTTTTGGAATAGCTTCATGGGACCCCCGTGTATGAGTGAGGAGGACAAGCTCGTCGGCACGAATTATGCCCATCCGAACCTCAACAGCTACGGTCTAAGCTAGAGGACCTCTATGCCAGGGATTGGGCGATGCGTGGTGTCACCTTGCAAGGACAATTGTACAATCTCGAGTTCCCCAAAGGGAGTTCCATGCAACTATTCGTGATGCTGGTCAAGATACTCCATGATCAATTGTAGGCAATGGGTGCTGCCCTCACCACAAGTCAGGTGGCATTGCTCATTCTCACCAAGCTTCCTCGCGATTACGACATTGTTACCCAAGCGTTGAGGTGCCAGGTCACCATGAGTCATCTAGACTTTTGAGGATCTATGTTTCCTTCTTCTTGAGGAGGAATCAGTTCTAGTCTCCTAGGGGAAGCTCATGATCGCTCTACATAGAGTTCGACATGCATAAGAAAAAGCGGAGCAAGTGTTATAAATGCGGAAAGAGAGGGCATCTGGCAGTCTGAGTCTGGCAAGTGTCCGTCCAAAGGTGAAACTAAGGACCACGACTCTGAGTCGGACTATTCTTCGCAGTCTGGTTGTTCCAAGGCAATTGTTGCCAAGAATCTCCAGATTACCCCAGCCTTCTAGCACTAGTTCTGGGTCCCCCCATGGGTCACAACAAGACAGGGCATGTGGGAGGGAGTGCGGGCTGATAAGGGACCTGATCATTTGAAAGTCTGTCAGGCAAAGCAAGTCTCTGGAGCTATGGACCAGATGATTTTGTGGTTCATTGCTTGACGTCGTAGTGGGAACTCAGTGCAGATTAGCATGGAAATCACAGCTGATCATTTGCTGTTCGAGGTGGCATTATGGTTCGAGGATCTAGGCTATTTGGTGCCCTCTTCCAGGTGGATCCAGTAGGCGTGCTACTGGAGGGTCCATGGTTGCATCTTCATCGACTTGCTTCTTCAGATTATTGTTCTCCCCATGAGCTGCATAGAGGGTGTTAAAGAATGGCATCTCATAGTGAGAGAGGTCTTCTATGTGGGTGTGCCTGATAGGAATAGGTAGGCCTCATAGGCTAGGCTAGGCTAGGCAGGGACCAATGGCCCCCCAACTTGGTCGGGTCAACTTGATCCAGTTTGACTCTGCTTGGGTCCAACCACCTAGTCGGTTTATCTGGCCACCCCACCAGGCCTGGTCGGGGGGTAGCCTGGTCGGGGGGTATAATAGGCTATAGCCCCCCTCCATTCTTCATTCCATGGCTCACTCTTTGGAGCATTTTCTTCCTCACTTTGTTCTGCCCCTTGGCTGTGGATTGCATGCTTGATCTGGATATACAGTTGCTATTGCCTATCTACTCTGTCTTTCTCTCTCTCTCTCTCTCTCTCTCTCTCTCTCTCCTAACGCTTCCACACGTGCACCACTCTCACACCAGAAAATTCAGTCATGGAAGCACATGTGAGCTGTGTTTATACATCAGTCAACCTATGAAGTTAATAGCATGTCCTCAGATTGCAAATTCCATTGTCTTTGAATGCAAACATGCTTATTTTGTATGTGCATGAAGGGTAGATCAATCAGCCATTTTTTTCTACAATTCCAGTGCAATTTAGAAATGAACTTGCTTTCTATCTAAGTACATTTTGTGTTTGCAGGCAGAATCATCATTAATACAATTAGTGATACTAAGTTTACAGTTCTGCTTTTCTATTTGCCCGTTGTGTATGTATATAGTTTGAATGAGCTTGGATGTGCAGGTTTGAACAAGGTGAGCAACTAGAAAGAGAGCTGGAGCAAATGGGTGAGCAAATTAGAGAGACAATTGAAAAGATCAACTCGAGTCAGGTGTGGTATTTGCTCCTTCCAAATTGGTGTATGTGATTTTAAATAATAGAGTGTGAAGTTCATAAGAGTTTTGTTCCTTAACGGCATTTATCTTGTGTGTGAGACATTAATCCCTTGGACATCAAGACCATTGCCTTAGTGTTAACTTGTGTATTTTATTATTATTTTTTAGAGTAATGTCATTTATATTGCATTTATATGTATCTATACATATACATATACATATATATAAATAAAAATAAAAACACACATGAGGAAGTAGCCACAGTAGATTGTTTCTTGCTCAGCCAAGAAATGCAGGCTTTGCCCAAAAATAAACAATTACCACTTGTGGACTGCCCAGTGTCATGATCTCCATTCCAATTTGAGTCACTGTAAGCATGTATCTGCAAGTCACCCCCCCTGGGGAACATCAAGCCATAATACTTTGTGCCTTGCAAATAATAGAAGATGAGTTTTACAGCCTGCCAATGCGGTGAGATATACTCCTCAACAAAATGAGAAGGGTGAAAGGAAAAATCGGCCGATTTCAGAGATGGGGAGATGCATGCTAATGTTGGAGGTCAGCATCTCCTGATGTCACCTAGAGAGAGGGCCTTGCTTGTGGGTATGCCCGCCCAATGAGTGAGGATAGCATAGAAAGAAAGAAAGAAAGATATATTAACATCCGTGGGAGGCTTCGCGGGCCTATGGGACAAAAGTGCCGAAATCAATGTAAACTCATATAAGCCACTCGTGAGAGTGAGGGCATGTGTTGTGGTGTGCCCGCACCTCATGAGAGTAGGCTAGAGTGGCTGTTCAGTGCCATGGAGGCACCCAGGCAGGGTACGCGGGTGTGTGGGAAGGTATGCCCTGTAGGGCTGCCCTTTAGGCACCTCTTAGAGCCCCATTTATGGGATATGGAGAGAGGGTGGGCCGCCCTGCTGGTTGGCCACCTTGGTGGCTTTCTTTGGGCTGTGCATATCATAGTTACCAAGGAACGGGAACGTTTCTCGAGCGTAAGCAACCTACTTCTACGTTTTCTAGTATAATGTCGAATGCTTAAAGTTACATGGTGTTTTGCCTTGAAGTAGCCTCATCTTATAGCCATAAGCATGCAGATTTCATTGTTTTGATGCCAATGGCACTATGAATCTGCATGTACACACTGTATTGTGTATTTATCCAGTGTATTTATCCACAAGCTGTCCAATAATGTCCTAGATGGTAAGTGCTAGGCAGGTTTGGCATCCTTATTGTCACATATGATAAATGCCCATACCAACCATCCAAAATATGTAGTCATGTCACAAGGATGCATAGCTCAAATTTCATTTTATTTGTCCTTGCACACTGCTTGGTTTTGGTGGTACTAAGGTCATTGGATTACATTAGCACTTCTGTGCTTTGTATCCATACCTGCTTTGCTGCTTGTTTTCTCAATGCAATGGTTCATCGAGGGAATGCCATAAATAGGACCCAGAACACGTCAGGCCCAAAGCAGCAACAGGGCCTTTTATAGGCTCAGATCCAGTCTGTAAACTCACAGACCAGTCTCTGAAAATAGCAGTCACAGAACAGTCTGTGAATGGCAGTTATAGGCCAGTCTGTGAGATGGCAGTTACAGGAGCCTTCAGGGCTATAAAACGACCTTATTCATCTCCATCAGTAGCTTCATCTCCAGCTGCAGCAGGATGTCACAGATGCATCCCCATGGCATGGAGGCCTTGCTGGCAGCTCCGCGGCACACTGCAGTCCACGGACAGGTGTAGCAGCAATATATATGGGGTATGCCAGCAGCAGCCAGGGTACGCCAATTATAGAACCCAGAATAGATCAGGCCCAAAACAGCAATAGGGCTCAGATACAGTCTGTAAAGTCACAGACCAGTCTGTGAAAATAGCAGTCACAGAACAGTCTGTGAATGGCAGTTACAGACCAGTTTGTGAGCAGGGCTATAAAAAGAGGCCTCCATTCAGCTCCAGCTGCAGCGAGATCTCATTCTGCAGCAGCCTGGAAGTCAGCTTCCTCAGCCATCTCTTCACAGCAGCATCTGCAGCAGTTCCAGTGGCCCATACAGCAGCAGCAGCGTCCTGTACAGCCAACAGAAGTTCTACAGAAGCCCTAACCTCTTCATGCACATCCTGCCACGGGATCAATTCCCGGAGAGCGTTTATGGTTTGCCTCAGCCATGGACAGCCCCATAGCCACAGCATAGCCCTTCAGTGAGGACCAAGATGTATGCCTTATTCATTGAGGGACCGAAGTTCTACAAAGGGGTATCCTTGTGATTCATGATGTGATGTCTTTTATGCATTATCACAATCTCTCTTTCTCTCTATCTATCTATCTATCTATCTATATATATATATATATATATAGAGAGAGAGAGAGAGAGAGAGAGAGAGAGAGAGAGAGAGATTTATGTATCTATCTATAGTCAACATTCCACGGAGAGAGAGATTAATGTGTCTATCTATAGTCAACATTCCACGGTTCCACACTTAGTTAGTAGTCTTAGTAGTTAGCAGGGGTGCAATTAGTAAGATATTATTCCAGGCACCTTGCTGTAATAGGCATGGTGGCTAGGGGTTCCCTCGAGCTTGGCGTGCACGTCTTGCAATGAGCTCACCCTAGTCAAACACCTCTTGGGCCAGGGCCTATGTGAACCCCTTAGCCCGACCCATTGCTGCAAACCATGTATCTGGGTCCCTTGCTGAAGACAGCGCATTGGATTACAAATATCTGGGCTGGAAACATGTGCTCTTGAAGCATAAGGATGTCCATTGGCCGTCCAACAAGGGCTCTTTGCAGTTTGTGTCATAGGAAGAGGTGCTACGGTTGGTGCCCAATTGTGGAAAACATGCATGTACTCACTAGAAAAGAAAGGAGAAGTGGCTGCCACATGGACAGCAGGAAGGCTGCCATGTGGGCAGCACATAAGGAGATCCACCTCGAGCCTCAGAGGCTGCATCGAGGGAGCAGATGGACAGGAAAGATGGCTGGGCAATATGCCTTGGATTTGGCTTGGCAGGAAGCGACAAAGGAGCAGCAAGAAGGCACAAGAGTGGAGCTGAAAAGGAAGCCCTGGCAGAAGGCGCAATTAGGGCAGACCATGGCAGGGGTGCAGGGCATCCAATGGGGGTTTGCAAGCAAGGCATTTTGATGATTGGAAGCGTGTGTGGCCACTTCAAAGCGAGTGGACTTTGCTAGAGGCTTGGAGGGGGATAGTCTAGGTTTGCATGGCATCGTGCTAGAGGCATTACTACTTCTATACCCAACTTGAGGGTCAAGACATCAATATAGAGATCAAGACTTTGAGCCTATCTACTCATTGGTTTAGAGGGCAATGCATCACGTGGTTGAGCTTCTCACTCCTTTCTAAATAGATTAGTCTCATGGCGCACCCACAACCATGCCTATTACTAAAAGCAATTTGGAAGGTGGCACTCTGGCTATGTGCTAGCCATAGTTCTCGACCCATTCTTTGCAACCACTCTAGTATCTCCATCATTTGGACCTTCAGCATAACGCCAAAGAGAACTGCTTTCCACTTTTTCTCTCCCATAGCTTAAAGTTGAGGCTCTAGAAAGGTGGGAGAAGCTACCCTTTGCTCCAATGGATCTGCCTTCCTCGAGGGCTACAAGTTAGGGATCGAGATCTTTGTAGGATCCCGTAGGATAGAATAGATGCATCTTGCAAGAGGTGTGAGAGCACAATGAAAGAAAGATGATAGTTCTCTATTATGATTGTGAGAGAGAGGACTCTCTCTTATAGAAAGGGGGAGAAGGTAATAGCTTCCCTACATAGTGGCAATCAGTCCCTACATCAGTGGGAATCAATCCCTACATGAGTGGGATTGCCTTTGTCTTACATCATCACTTAGGTCACACACTAGACACATCATAGCACTTGATGTGCCTTTACAACACACACAAACACACATGTGACTCCCCTAGATGCACACATGCACCATAGAGCAAGCCCTTGATCATACTTACCCCAACAAACCCCCCCTCAAGGGGTTGCCTCTTGCAGTGTCAAGGATACATCTAGTCTCATAGTTTCTCAAGCCATCTCATGGTGGTCAAGGATTAATCTATGGCTAGGATCTCATGGTAGCAAGGGTTCCCATGGGTGTGAGGTTCACAGAAATGGGATAGTCAAAACACATATCAAATGGCCTACATCATATGGTGACCAGAGGTGATTTACATAACATATTCTTTTTGGAGTACTACTCCAGGAAGAGAACCTCAAAATTTGACCAAGTGATGATAAACAAAAACGACAAAGTGCCTAAAAAGCATAGTCTTCATTTTCTTCATTTGCTGATGGAGTTCTTCCTTCAGGCATAATTGCTTTGTTGTTGAAGTAGTCCTTCTTGTCTTTAGCTTTTTCTTTTGTAGACTTTTTTCCATTCACAACATTCCATATCTTTTTCATAAGCATAAACTTGGCTTTTGTTTGCCAAGTATGGAAACTAGTTCCATCCAACTTCTCAAAAAGGTCTTAGCTTCCATGGCAAGGTCTTACCCGAGGGCAGTGTCTAGTGCCTTACAAGTGAAAATATGAGCAATAAAAAATAATCCTTCAAAGTACAAGCATTTAGTGTAGCAAAGACTTGTAACCAAATTCCATACTACAAAACATAATGGAAATGATTCTTCCACTTGCATGCTTCATAGAGGTGGCTAAATGAAAGTATTCCAAGCAAATCCAGGTGTAGCAACTTAAAGCAAAGCTGTAGCCATAGTTGTACTGAAGCTATTCAACACTTTAAAACATCAGAAATGCTAAAGTAGCATCTAATGTAGCATCAAACTCACAACCTTGTCAAAACTGTCCAAAACAGAGACCAAAACTTGGAGGGTGCAATTCTCACATCTCATAGCTCTATTCAAGGGGATTTTTATGCAGGAAGAAAGGCCTTATACCAGAGAAGAGCTACCAGCAAGGAGGGGCGCAATGTTGCGCCAGGTCGCCATAGCCAGGCTTGAGAAGATAGATTGGTTTTTCGTCGTTCTCTCCTCCATCTCTTGTCCAAATGAGCTCAGATTTCAGCAGCAGCCTGCCCTCAGTGTCGTCCAGCACGGGCTTAGAGGAATTTGCAGATAGGTAAGTACTGGGGCGGCATTGCACGAAATTTCGTCAGAGAGTGTGAGTGTTGGCATTGCGCGTACAGTCGAAATTTCTCTGAATGCTTGCAGCTGGAAGTTCGCCCATACGTGAGGAGTTTGCAGCTCAAAGGGTTTGGGCAATGGTCGCTTGAATGCAGAGAACAGAGCTCTCAAAGATTTGGGGAAGGAGGAGGAAAATGGAGAAGATGAAGAAGTTTTGAGAAACTAGTAGTTTTATGCTAGAGATAGCATCTAATGCTAGACTAGGCTAGATCTAGAACCTAATGCTAGACTAGGCTAGATCTAGAACCTAAAGCTGTGATACCATTTGTAGGATCCCCTAGGATAGAATAGATGCATCTTGTAAGAGGTGTGAGAGCACAATGAAAGAAAGATGATAGTTCTCTATTATGATTGTGAGAGAGAGGACTCTCTCTTATAGAAAGGGGGAGAAGGTAATACCTTCCCTACATAGTGGCAATCAGCCCCTACATCAGTGGGAATCAATCCCTACATCAGTGGGATTGCCTTTGTCTTACATCATCACTTAGGTCACACACTAGACACATCATAGCACTTGATGTGTCTTTACAACACACACAAACACACATGTGACTCCCTAGATGCACACATGCACCATAGAGCAAGCCCTTGATCATACTTACCCAACAATCTCCATGGCGAGAGGGCCCTCCTCCGATATATCGGTGTAGTTTTAAGGCCTAATGTGCTAGACCTCCCATGAGAGTGGTTTTCCTGGATGGGGCTTGCGTGGTAGAAGCTAGAAAGGGGGGAACCGAGTCTATGGAGGACGCTCAGGCCAAACCGTGAGAGGGAGAGCTTGATGAGGCCTGGGCTGGATTGTAAGGGAGATCAGGGTGAGTGTGCGTTGGGGGCGGGGTGTGTGTAGAGGATGCAACGGAGCTTGTGGTGTAGGCTCAAAGGAGGGGCTCGGGGGTTGCACGTTTTGGAGGGAGCGCGGGTGACAAGGGTAATAACAACCAGTGGAGAGATGGCCAAGGGCAGCGGGAGGACAAAGACACCTAGCCAGGGCTTGTGTCCTTGATTCACGAGTCACCCTCCTAGGCTCCTCCAGACCTTCGATAGGTAATGCAAAAGCACAACAATCCAAACTCGAGGGAGCTTCTTTATAGCAAGAAAAACCCCCCTCCCATAAATTGTAACGTCCTAGATATGATCGCCTTCCAAGGCTTAGCTCGCTTAGACCATTTTGTCGCATGGGGGTGGGGGGTGGGTGGGGTAAGGCCAACAATGCGTCCCATCGATACTCGATTCTGGAGAGAGAATATGGCCTTCTGCACCTGTTGTTTGTTCTTTGGGAAGAGGGAGATCCGGTGGCTAGTGAGGGCATTGCCATGTGAGCCTCTTTGTCCAAACCAAGTAATTACATTCTGAATATCCTAACCCTTTTGCCCAATAAAGGCTGCCGCCTGCTAGCTTGAAGAGAAGGAAAGAGGGGAAGGAAGCTACAATGCTGGTCATCGGGGAATAGGGAGGGCTACATTAAACAATCAAGCTTGGGGTGCCCACGGGAGAGGTGGGCAAGGTTGGGTTACCTGAGCAGAAGCATGAGGGAGTGGAAATGGCTCCTTGGTGGCGGCACTCAGGTGCACAGGCTGAAGGCCTTGCAGAAGGGTAATGCAATTCTACGATGCTTATTAAGCTGTTAGTCTTTTGATGTAGCAACTTTGATTTGTTTTAAATGATGACCTAAAGTTGGGATTTTCATGCATCAAATTTAGGTAATTTTTAAAGAACCGTTGTCATTCTTGATTTATCAAGGTTACAGATTGCTGGTATCCACTTTAACATCATGGTGTGGATTGTAGATGGGAGATTTGGGCTTGACTGATGGTGGTAGCCCGATTGATGTGGTAGTGCGGATTTTAAACAATCAACTAAGCTCACTGGTTTGGATTGATGAGAAGGTAATGTTTTTCTTATTAATTGCTCTTATATCGATTTGTCGCGGGCAAGGGTTGTATGTGAATAGTGATTAATGAATCTAGACTCCAAAGCAGCAAGCAAGCTACGGTGCCTCTGTTTTTTTCTATATAGTGGAGCGGAAGTTGAGTTAAATGCATTTATTTGCGTTTCCAATTGTTCGAAAGCTTTCCGTACAACGCTTGTTTCTAATGGCTAGTCCTGGATTTTATTTTATCTACATATGTGTTCACCATCCCTTCATCATTTCTGCTGTAAACCTGGAACTTATTCAACTGTTAATAAAACTCCATCTATATCTCAAGCTTTGTAGCTGTGAGTCCATGCCGTATTCGTGGAAAAACCACTCCAAGAGAGAATTTTTAGAACTGAATGAAGAGAGAGAGAGAGAGAGAGAGAGAGAGAGGTGTTTACATCTTGGGTGGGCTTGCGGGCCTATGAAAGAAAGAAAGAAAATTTAGTAACGTCTACGAAAGACCAAAGGGTCTATAAGCATCTCTCGCTACGGTGGTGGTGTGGTCTTCGTGATCTCTATATCTGGTGAGCCATATCAAAAGTGACACCTGATGGTGGTTCCCTCTAAGAAGAGCTGAGACAGGCCAGACCTCCATTGTACGTTCTCGGGTAAGCCTCTGTATCGTGCGTGGTCTTTGTTGAAATGAGAGCAAGAGAGGATGCAAGAGAGCAGATAGCAAAACGTCAAAGCTGGAATAGATAAGATTAAAGAACTACAAGTGTGGAGGTGGTTTTGTGTAAGTGACAAAACCACACTAACCCACTAATTGTGGTTAGGGGGAAAAACCTCTAATGAGGGAAAAGTGTCCCTAACTCACTTATGGATTACATTGGTTACTGCCTAGAATATGCCAATAATTCTAACACCCCCCTGTAGTGCCAATGTGATGATGTACAAGGAAATGATCAATCACCAAAAGGATATAAGTTTAGGGGAGTGCGAAATGCCTCAAACTTCTCACGTGGAAGTGCTTTGGTGAAGATGTCTGCAACATTGTCATGTGTTGACACATAGATCATACTGATGCATGCAACTTGTCTTTGACATAATGATAATGAACCTCAATGTGCTCTCCAATAAGAGATGAAGATCAACAAAACAAATGACGCTGCCAAGCACATTCAACTGTCGCTGTGAAAGCTGCCCTGTACTTAGCTTCACATGAGGAAGTAGCCACAATAGATTGTTTCTTGCTCAGCCCAGAAATGCAAGCTTTGCCAAAAAGAAACAATTACCACTTGTGGACTACCTAATGTCATAGTCTCCAGCCCAATCTGAGTCACTATAAGCATGCATATGCAAGTCACCCCCCTTGGGAAACATCAAGCCATAAGGCTTTGTGCCTTAAAGTAACGGAAGATGCGTTTTACAGCCTGCCAATGTGTTGTCTTTGGGCTGTGTATATACTTGGTGACTTGAGATACTGCATACTGAATATCGGGTCGTGTATTGCACAAATAAATGAGGCATCCAATAGCCTGGTTGTAAAGTGTGGCTTTCACTGATTCACCTGCATCATACATAGTAAGCTTCAGCCCTGGCTCCATGGGAGTGGCTGTAGGCTTCCAATCTTGCATGTTGAACCTATCCAAAAGCTTTTGCACATACTTGGATTTAGACATAACAATGCCACGATTGTCTTGTATGAACTGGATCTCCTAATAGAAATTTAACATGCCCAAATTTGTCATTGCAAATTCAGCTTTCAATTCAGCCTTGAAATCTGCAATTATTTTCTCATTTGACCCTATGAGCAGCATGTCATCTACATAAAGAATGATGACCAAAATATCTTCTTGATGTAGAGGGTGCTTTCAGTGGGACTATTGTGTAACCCCTTACTTGCCAAGTTGGCATCAATCTTGGCATACCATGCACGTGGGGCTTGTTTCTGTTGAGGAACTAAAGGGAAAGCATGAAGTGAATACAAAATAAGAATGCTTGATTATGGAATGAAGAAAGGTGAGGTCCATATGTAGGCACCTCTTACATGATCACTGACATCACTGATGACCTGTGAGCTCCACAATCATCTCCTCAATCAGCTCCTAGAATCTCTCAATCATCCTATGTGGCATCTACCACCTAACAGTGCTTATGGGCACCTAACTGTGCCTCTAGCACACACACATAGAAACCAAGGTGTGCTTGGGGCATACACCTTGAGATATCCCAACGAACCCCCCCTCAAGGGAATGCCTCAGGCTATGTCAAGGATTCATCTAGTCTCATAGTTTCTCATGCCATCTCATGGTGGTCAAGGATTAATCTATGGCTAGGATCTCATGCTAGCAAAGGGTTCCCAAGGGTGTGAGGTAAACAAAAGGGATACATAAGACCTTCCAATGGTTATCTCCCCTGCATGTACATGCACACAATGTCTGCAGGAGGTACCATGGAGCAAAACACATACACATGGCCTACATCATATGGTGACCAGAGGTGTTTACAAAGAACACAATAGTTTATTTCATTCATTTTGGAGGACTATCCAGGCTGAGTACCTTGACTCAACATAAAAAGAGAGATCTGGAGCATATATGGAGATGGTTCAAAAAGCATAATCTTCATCATGTGGAGACTCATCAAATGAAAGTAGATTGGCAGTTTCTGACTTTGTAGTTGCTTCCTTTTTGGCTCTACAATACTTTTCATGGTGATTGTTTTTGCCACAGTGTTTGCATGGATTGATCTTGAAGCAGTATTTTGAGAGGTGATTAGTCTTCCCACAATGTTTGCAAGGTGAAAACTTGCCCTTTTGAAATTTTATGGCATAGGCTGTGTCATTGCCTCTCTGGTATTCTGTGTCATTGCCTCTCCGGAGTTCCATGTGCCTTTCTTCTTCTTGAAGAGCAGAAATAAGACCTTCAAGACTAGGAGTAGGAAGATTTTTCAAAGTGGTAACAACATGATCATAATCTTCAGGCATACTTTTGAGCAATACTTCCATTGCATCATCTGTAGTGATTGGAGAGTTGATAGAAGCAAGTTGAGTCATGAGACTCCGCATAAGATTGACATGGGCAGCCAGAGGAGTGCCACTAACCATCTTCAATTCAAAGAAAGCAATCTTAAGTGACAATTTTGAGATGTGAGAGCTAGCACCAAAAATAATGTCAAGCTTCTGCCAAGCTTGTGAAGGAGACTCTAAGTTAGAGATGTGATGAATATAGTCATCTCCTAAGGCAAGAGCAATGATGCCATAGGCTTTCTCCTCTCTAGCAGGATCTCTTGCCGGGTGTGTCGGAGCTGAGGATTCTCCAGCATTAGAGGCTGTTGAAGAAGAAGTTGAAGCCGGTTTGACAAGCCCCAGAGGTTTTCCCTCATCAATGCAAACTTAACCTTCATCTGCCATGTGTGAAAGCCTTTACCATTGAACTTATCCATATTCAAGATAGTAGCCATGAGAGGGTCTAACCCAGAATGGGCAGTGTCTACTCTCTTACAAGGCTAGAAAGAGTTAAAGAGCTTCAAAATACAAGCATTTAGAATAGCAAAGGCTTGCAACCAAATTCCATACTACAAAATATAATGGAAATTATGTTTTCACTTGCATGCTTCATAGAGGTGGCTAAATGAAAGCATTCCAAGCAAATCCAGGTAGCAACTTAAAGCAAAGCTGTAGCCATAGTTGTACTGAAGCTATTCATCACTTTAAAACATCAGAAATGCTAAAGTAGCATCTAATGTAGCATTAAACTCACAACCTTGTCAAAACTGTCCAAAACAGAGGCCTGAACTTGGAGGTCTTGTATCTCCTTCTTCAGAGCAAAGAAAATAGGACTTTCTAGGTAGAAACAAAGCTCATATACCAGAGAAGAGCCACTGAGGAGGAAGGGCGAAATGCCGCGTCACGTCGCCATAGTTAGCAGCTTGAAGATCAACTGGTTTTTCTGCGTTTTCTCCTCGAATATGCAATCATTGTTGCTCAAATTTCAACACAAGATAGTCCAAGGTATGGAGAAGCTTCCCCTAAAAGGAATTAGAGAAAGGTGGAGGAGAAACAGAGAATACGCAGAAGGGAGTTTTGACGATCTTCGGGGAATGGCGACTAGCAGCGACGATGTTTTTTCAATTCCTTGCAGGTGAAAGTTCGCCCATACGAAGGGTATCTCCAGTTCAGAGGATTTGGAGAATGGCGGAAAAACGAGGGAGAACAAGCTCTAACAAGTCTTGGGAAGAAATGGTGAAGATGAAGAAGAAGAAGAAGATGGAGAAGAAGAAGATGATGTGGCACAAATGGGCTCAAGGAGGATCATAGTGCTCTGATACCATGTTGAGGAACTAAAGGGAAAGCATGAAGTGAACACAAAATGAGAATGCTTGATTATGGAATGAAGAAAGGTGAGGTCCATATGTAGGCACCTCTTACATGATCACTGACATCACTGATGACCTCTAAGCTCCACAATCATCTCCTCAATCAGCTCCTAGAATCTCTCAATCATCCTATGTGGCATCTACCACCTAACAGTGCTGATGGGCACCTAATTGTGCCTCTAGCACACACACATAGAAACCAAGGTGTGCCTGGGGCATGTACCTTGAGATATCCCAACAGTTTCAGCCCATATAAAGCTTTATTCAGCTTGCAAACTTGAAGTGCATTGCCCGAAAGTTCAAAGCCAGGAGGTTGTTTGACATAAACCTCTTCCTGCAAGTCCCCATTACGGAAAGCTGTTTTTATGTCCAACTGATGGACATTCCAAACAAAAGTTGCAGCCATGGCAATGACTGATCTGATGGTGGTCATCCGGGATGTAGGAACAAAAGGATCCTCATAATCTATGCCCTTTTTCTGAGCATAGCCTTTGGCAGCAGTCGTGCCTTGTACCTCTATTAACAGACCCATCTGGCTTTCTTTTCACTTTGGAAACCCATTTGGTACCAATGGCATGTTTTCTTGGTGGTATATCCACAACATCCCAAGTCTGATTTTTCTCAATGGACTGCAATTCATTGTGCATGGCATTCATCCAGTTTACATTATCCTCGGCTTCTTCGAAAGTTTCAGGTTCTTCTTCATCAAGAAGAGTACGTGCATAAGCTGCCTTGCTGCACTACGAGTCCTGCCAGGGAAAGGTGCCTTAAGAGTCTTCCTGAGAGTCTGTAGCAACCAGTTCAAAACTGTTTTTGCTGCTTGTATCTCTTGAATTTCCTACCTGACAACATCATCCACTGCCTGTGGAGGAACAAAATTAGCATGTGGCTGAATCGAGGCATGTGGAGCAGGTGGAGGCTGCTGTAAATGCTGATTTTCAGCATGAGCCCCAGCTTGAGAACCAAAAGCAATAGGAAGCAACCCCTCAAAAACATCATTTGAAGAAGCTAGAATAGTGAATTTAGCATGTGTATGAGCCGAATTCTGTGAAATAATTACATCTCTACTCATAAAAATCTCACGTGTAGCAGGATTGTAGAGACGATAGCCTTTGCTTTGTGCACTATACCCAACAAGGATACACTTTAGTGCCTTACCTGACAACTTATGTCGAAACTCCACAGGCACGTGGGCATATGCTACACATCCAAAAACACGAAAGTGATCCACTGAAGGCTTTCTCCCATGCCAAGCCTCATAGGGAGTGATTGTCTTCAAAGCCTTTGTGGGGGTCCGATTCAAAACATGATTGGCACACATGAGGTCGTCGAGCCAAAATTTGTAAGGCAACTTCTTGCTTGTGAGCATGCATCTATCCATCTCCATGAGAGTTTGATTTTTTCGCTCAGCTTTGTCATTTTGCTGAGGGGTAAGCCTCGCTGTAAGGTGATATGTGATGCCTTTCTCCTTAAAAAATGCCTCAAATTCATGAGACCTATACTCCCCCCCTGTGTCAGTGCGAAGTGTCTGCACCTTGAGTCTTGTCTCATTTTCAACCATGGCCACAAAGTGTTTGACATGCATAAACACATCTAATTCTTTCTTCAAGCCATAGAACCAAGTATAATTTGTGGTCATCTATAAATGTGACCATGGTTGACACGTACGATCACGTTCGATGCTTGTTGTTTGATATTAGTGCGGTACTAAACGAACTAAAAAATCTTAGGTATACGTTTGATGGTACGTTCGATACAAAAAAAAGAGAGGGATATTTTAGAGTTTTAGAGTAAGTTGAAACACAAACATGTCCATGACTTAATGGAGATGGAGAAGTGATGGAGGAGGGGGATGAAGAGGGAGCTTGATGGAGAGGGAGGGGGAGAGGGAGAGAAAGAGGGAGATGGAGATGGAGATGGAGATGGAGATGGAGAGGAGAGAGGAGAGAGGGAGAGGGAGAGGAAGGGAGAGGGAGATGGAGAGGTTGGCAGCGGGCTGCTTGATGGCTAGGGAGATGGAGAGGCAAGAGTGCTTGGTGGAGAGGGGGAGGGGTAAGAGGGGTATATATGCAGGTTTGGAGGAGAGGCTGGCCCTAATGGTAAAAAAGGGGCAGAAAACGGTCCAAAAACGAAAACCCTAATCGACCGAAATCCTAAAAAACAGGCGACTGTATGGGACCGTACGGAACGTACAAAACGTTCCGTACGTCGAATTGGAAGTGACATATTACAGATAATCACCAAAAGCAGGTGTCCTCATTGCACCACATACATCACTATGTACGAGCTGTAATTTGCGAGAAGGTCGTACTGCACCATCCTTTTTAAAGGGAAATCTATGCATCTTACCGAGGATGCATCCTTCACAGGCATGAGGAGGAGGTGACTCCAAAGGAGGCAATGCATCATCCATAGCATGCTTTTGAAGTGTCATCAAGCTGCCATAGCTCATGTGTCCATATCTGGCATGCCATAACTCCGCATTCTGCATGGCAGTGGTGGGAGTGCTTATTGCAAGTGAAAGATTGGATCTTTTCTCATAAACATCAAGTTGAAAAAGACCCCGATATAAAGTGCCAAACAACATCAAAGCATAATGATTTTCTTTGTCTCGGATTGCACACTTAGCATCATCAAAGATGACCTGAAATCCTTCTCGATTGAGCGAGGACACTGAAAGTAAATTCTTCTTGGTACCAGGCACATAAAGAACATTTGAAATTCTGAAATCTGTGCCATCTGTGGAGGTAAGTATAATATCACCCACTTTACACCCTGAATAAGAAGAATTGTTTGCACTGAGGTCCAACAAAGCTTTCATGATTTACTCCATGAGGTTTTGGTGTCCTTGTTGCTACAAATACCATGTGTTCAATGTCTCATTGATACTAAAAGTACATGCATCCTTCGAAGGGTCATAGCTGCAATTTAGGAAAGCATAGGAGTCATCCTCAAGAGTGGCTGTTGTACCTAGACCAGCCACTTGAAAATCTGAAATGCAAGACAAAAAGGCATAATCCTCTTCCACAAAGTTGGTTGTAACATTTGCTCCTTCATATGCATTAGGGGTTGATGCATCTGAGACAGCCATACCCGAATCCTTTTTCTTTTCCTTTGCTATTCTCTTCTTGCAATCGCCAATCTATTGACCCGGCTTCCAGTAGTGACAAATACCCTTCATCTTTGGCTTCTCTGCATCACCTTTAGCCTTGTAAGAGGGCTGTCCGGAATCATCTTTATGCTGATGTGTAGGCTGATTTGCATGTTGCTTTTGCTACCCTCTCCCTTAGGGCTTGAATTTTAAAAGCATGGCATGCTCGCCAGCCCTTGTGGCCATGTTCTTCCTAGTTTGCTCTTCCTATCACAAGAGTCCTACCAACTCGTGAAAAGAGAGAGGATTGGCACCCCCCCTCAATGACAAATTCAGCGAGGTATGAAAACTGAGATATGACTCAGGAAGAGAATTCAGAGTGGTGGTAATCATCTCTGAATCAAGAATGATCTCATCTATATGCAGCAATTGTTCCCTCAAATCCTGAAGCTTCGTGAGGTGAGCATTTATGGAATCACTCTCATCCATTTGTGTGTGAGATAGATCTCTCATTTGTCCTTCACCTTGACCTCTACCACGTCCTCCACCTTGTTGTGGAGGAGTTCGAGGTGCAACCACAGTTTCTGGTCTTGTCTCATCTCCGTTGACATAATCCCATAGATGTTTGCCAACTAAGATGTTGCAAACCATAAAACTCCATAAGGAGTAGTTAGTGCCATCCAACTTATCCTCCTGAGTGAGGACACCAAAAACCTCATTGGGGTTGTTTTGAGCTATATCTGCTAGACAACACTAAAATTGCAGCAAGCCTAACAAGTGAAATCCGTTCTTGGGATGAAAGATGCACAACCAAAGTCTGCAAAAAAGCTGAACTTGCTGTCACAGACTATCAAAAAGTGAAAATGCACCAAAATGCTCTGCAAATGCCCGATATCTGCAAATTCTGTCTGCAAAAATTGGCAAATGTTTTCAATGTGACTCAAAGTGAGTCCAAAATTGCATGCAAAACTCCCAAATTATCTGTCCACTGCCAAATTGCATCCAAAATGCAAAAGCCCCAAATTCCTACAAGAAATTGCAACTGAAAGAGGGCAAATTGACTAAAAGCCCCAAATGTTACTAAAATTGCACTTTGCTTGCAAAAGGCCCAAATTTTGTAGCAAATGCTGCAAACTAACTGCAATGTCTGCCTACGAACACAAAATGCCTCAAAAATCTGTAGCAATTTCTTGCTAGAATGGCATCAAATTTCACCTGGAATGCAAACTGAAGTGCAAGGCAATTGCAATGCACTTTGCAATACAGCTCCAAAACAAGTCAAGGCTTGCAGCAAATCCAAAACAGGTCGAGGCTGCAGCAAACAGCTCCAAAACAAGTCGAGCCTGCAGCAAACAGCTCCAAAACAGGTCGAGGCTTGCAGATGTCAAAACAAGTAGTACGGACTGCTTGTACGGATGTACATTGATGCTGGTACGGAAGCTTGTATGCCTGACATGATTGGAGTTGCGTGCAATGTACGGAAGACACACCCTGCAGGTATTGAAGACCTGTACGGAATGTTGTCCGTACAGTTGGTATGATGTATGGCGCTGACAACAGTGCAAGTACGGAAGCCGTACACAGTACGGACGCGTCAGAGGAGCTTAGCTGTACGGACGAGGCAATGTACGGATTGTGAGTTGTACGGAATGATGGTTGATTGTTGGTGCAGGTATGGCGAAACAGTATACAGATGCCTGTACTACGGAGTTGCAAACTGGTATGTCGCTTGCAGATTGGTACGGAAATCCGTATGATGTACAGATAGGCAGCAGACTGGTATGGGCTGACGCAGTACGGATGAGCAGACTGATGCACCGCTTTGCACGTGTGGGCGGTACGTCTGTACGACAGCTGTACTATGGCTGAACCGGGAGCTTGGGCAAGAAAACTGAAGTTGAAGGCGGGAGCTTAGCTGCTCTGATACCAAATGTTGAAATGGGAGCAAGAGAGAATGCAAGAGAGCAGAGAGCAAAACGTCAAAGCTGGAAAAGATAAGATTAAAGAGCTACAAGTGTGGAGGTGGTTTTGTTCAAGTGACAAAACCACACTAACCCACTAACTGTGGTTAGGGGGAAAAACTTCTAGTGAGGGAAAAGTGCCCCTTAGAAATTTGTCCAAGAGTTGCAGCTGTCGCCCATTGATTTGCTCTATAGTACTTGCTCGTGGGCATGGGAGAACAGTTTGTGTCAATGGGAGTCGTGGAGTCTCTCGAGCACTGTGATGATGGGACGAGAGTGCCCCCAATGGAGCGTCTGCTACTTGGCTGGTATTTGTCCTCATGCTGGTTTGACGTGTATGTTAATTGGGCTGAGGGTCATGTAACTGGCCGCTAGGTCGCTCCTCCCTCATGTAGAAGGGGTCTTTGATTAGTGATCTATAGGTACCTTACCGTATCCATCCTCATGTTGTTTTTGTCATGTATGAAAATCGGGCTTAGGGTCATATGTCCTGCAATCTTCAAGGAATTGTGCCTGCATTGTAGTTCTTCACGCAATCACACTCACGCTGCCTGGCGATTGATTTTCTCTGCAAAACTGAGCGCTCTCTTTTGCTTTTTCTCTTTCTCTTAATTTCTCTCACTTCCTCTCTTTGCACAGCATTAGGGCCCATAACCCAAGCAAGCTAAACTCCCCCAAGGTATTTTATTTCAGTAAAAGAGAGTACAAGAGTTCTCAGCTCACAGGCTGCTGTTACAAACTGTGAGTAATTCAGATTACAAAGGAGATCTAGTCTCCATAGTTGGCAACATGCCAAGCATCTAATTCTTAGCCTACTTCTAAACCCATGTCTATGGGTAGAGTCTACTGGGGTCTTCCAACACCGATGGTCACTTGCTTTGGAGAAGTCCTTCTCTAGCTCCTTCAAATTAGGACATTTTAGCCCTTCTTGATACTTGCAACCATTTAATGAAATACACCACCAAGGTACCCATTAAATGTTAGCTTTTGCATGCAAAAGTAATGCGTTAGGTCTTTTGTGGGCGTCCCCACCAAGCAAACATGTGCACATATACAATTAATTCTCTTGTTGACCAAGGTCAACCCTCTTTGATTGTAATTAAAGGGCTTTGACCAAAGTCCAGGCTGGTTTAATTATATTCAAATCTCTTCGACCGGAATCGGAATAACTTGGTTGGATGAAGTCAATCCTCCTTGTCTGAAGCCAAGCCTCGTTGACAAAAGTCAACGCTTTCTAATCGTGGTCAGCTATGTGGTTCTTTGGTCAACCGTAGTTAACCAATTCTCCCTAACTAAGGTTAGGCTTATTCTTTTTTTTTTGGGCAAAGAAAGGAACCTTCTATTAATGCTTGAAAGACTTCATAGAAAACAGCAGCCCTGAAGGTGCTGAGTATGGAAAAACTGAAAAAAGGCTGAAAGAAGAAAAGCCGGCATGATCCAAAGGAACCTAGCTCACTGCCTAGGGGATCTAGGTGGGGGGACTATACAACCAGCGAATCCCTCGCAGAGTGAAAAAGTAAAAAACCCATGCATGAAATTTAGGAGGATCTCATGCTAGCAAAGGTGCCCAAGGGTCAAGGTTTACAAAAATGGGATAACCCCCCCCAAATGGTTCTCTCCCTTGTATGTACAAGGATTAATATTAGGCCTTTGTGTGGACCTAGTTTCTCATGTTTGCAAAGGTATCAAGGGGGCAAACACATATCACATGGCCTACATCATATGGTGACCAGAGGTGATTTGCAAAAAGACTACAAGGAAAAACATAACCAAGACATTCCTTTTGGAGTACTATTGCAGGCAGAGAACCTCAAAAATTGACTACATGACCAAGTGGTGACTAAAGTTCAATATGTTGGACTCTGGAAAGTCCAATCTACCACAAAATTTGATTCTTTATTTGTTGATATAGTTCTTCCTTCAGCAAGATTTGCTTTGTTGTTGATGTAGCTCTTCTTCACATGATATTCTTCATTCTCTTTGGAGTTGTAGTAGAATCCATTTCTCTCTTTTCTCTTCTTCCAAAAGAGAAGCTTCAATATCCACCAAGTTGGATGTAAAAGTGTTGCTATAATCTTCATCTAGAAGACTTTTGAGTAAAACTCGTGCACTAAATAGCTTTTCAAGTTGCACCCAAACTTCATGTGAAGTCTCACACCCATCAATGTGATGAATGTATGAGTCACTAAGTCCCAATGCTATGATAGCAAGGGTCTTTTCATATTGGACTGTCCATTGTACTTCCCTTGGCTTCTTTTCTTTCCCATTTACCACATTCCATATCCCTTTTTTTATGATGGTGAACTTCTTGTTCTCCATAATCTTCTTGAAGTGTCCAAGCTTTATCTTGGTATCACAACATATCATCTTGATCATATCACATCCAAGCTCATCACTTCCAATCTTTTTAGACATCAAGGCCAGGGTAGAGCACCCAATGAAAAGTGATGATCTTCTATATATGTCACTATGAACAAGTAAGTACCTTTGGGCAACTCCTTCACCTTGTGAAGACATGATCTTGAGTAGGTCTTACCACTTGATATATTATTCAAGGGCAGTGTCTATACTCTTACAAAATAGCATTCAAACATATTCAATTCAAAATATATCATAAATGCATCATGAGCATTTAACAAAACTGTCAAACCGCAGGACAGTGCTCCAAAGATAAGACTGAAAAATGCCTAAGATCACTTCCAATGATCAAACATCCAAAAGCCCAAAGATAACAGAGATAATAATTAAACTTTCTAGCATTTAACCATATTCAATGGTTCATATTAGAAGCAAATATCACTGTTACCCCCAAATTGAACAGTCTGAAGTTGCAGGGTGCAATTGAAGCTGAAGGAAGAACCATTTAAGGGGCGTTTGGCATGGGAATGAAGCTCTTGGTTCATATTAGAAGCAAATATCACTGTTACCCCCAAATTGAACAGTCTGAAGTTGGAGGGTGCAATTGAAGCTGAAGGAAGAACCATTCAAGGGGCTTTTGGCATGGGAATGAAGCTCTTAATGAGGACTACTTTTACCAAAGAGGCATGGCGAAATTTTGCGCGGCATTTCCTGGGGCAGAAGCTTGAAAGTTGACTGGTTTTTCTCTGATTTTTCCTCCATCTATTGACCAAATGGGCTCAAACTTGAACAGCAAGTAGCTAATAAGGTCGCCTAACTATGACTAAGAGGGTTTTACGAAATTGTCTCCCACTAGGCGGAATTTTGAGCAAGATTGGCGAACAAAGAACGAAGCGGCACGGCAGCTCAGAGTAAAATTCTGTCAATCCCAACGGTGAAGAGGTGCGCCCTAGTGTGGCGAAGCTGCAGCCGGAAGCATTTTAAAAGTTAACGGCTAGATCTGGAGAATTTGATGCTGCAAGATTCGAGCAGAATTGGGAAAAATGGGAGAGAGATGGAAGAAGGTTGAAGAAGATGATGATGTGGCAGCCTATGAGTCTAAAAGGTCAAGGAGGATCATAGCTCTCATACCACATGTTGGAACGTGGGGGAGAATAGATGCATTATGGCAAGAGGAGAGAACACATAAGATATTGAAATGGGTGTTCTATTGATTTGAGAGGGAAGTCCCTCTTTTATAGAAATGGAGAGAGGGTGTCCTAAAACAATGGCACCTCTCCTACATCAAAGGAGGTAGCTTCTAAATCATAGGAACTCCACAATCATAGGTATCACCCCATGTGGGGGACCTTGCACTGCTTCACCACCTCCGTCGTGGCCTATGGCCCTAAGTGTGCCTCTTCTACACACACACACACACACACACACACACACACACACACACACAACCATATGGCTGCTAGTGGATGCACACATGCACCTAGCAAGCCCTTGATTACACATATCCCAACGATTCCGTGCTTTAATAGAAAGGGAGTACATCTTATGATGTGTGTTTTTACCCATAAAAACAAGCAGCACAAGATTTTTGCCATGGAAAGACAATTCCTGTTGTATCTAATGTTTCGGTTTGCCATGTCTGCATATATGATTTCCATCGAGATAAAGAAAATGATCCAGAAGTTGAATCAATCCCTTGGAAAAAGAAGTTTTTCAGTTTCTTGAGTCCCTTAAAGCTTGTTTTATAGAGTCTATTCTAGGAGAGTCGCTACCGGAGCGCCCGAGGGATCGAAGCGTGGTGGGTTCATAACCCATAGGTCCCAGGATGGAATCTTGGCTTTGATACCACTGGAACTCCATTGCTTACAATTTCTCAAATTTACTCGAACTTCAGGTTCAAACCAATATTGACTTCTTGGAATTTGAGGTGGAGAGAAGGAGAGGAGCGCACATACACTAGGGGCCAGAAGCCAGCGCCCCCCCCTCCCCAAACACCCCTCGGCTTTCCCTTCCCCTTTTGTGCCTATGCCTCTTCCCTTAAAAAAGTGGGAATTTTTGCATTCTCTAGAGTCCTGTCACAAACAAAAAAATATCTGACACATTTCACCCATTATTGGTTGGCCAACGCATGGATTCTAGTCTCTGGACTAATCCTAGTCCTTTGTGGGAAAGTCCCCACTATGCATATAAACAAATGCAAGCAATGAAATAGAAACTTTCTCTGGTTGACCAAAGTCAAATCTCTTTTAACGGAATCAAAACAAAATAGTTCTCTTTATTTCTTGGGATAAATACTGTGACACTCTAGTCATTCCTGCAATTTAGAGTCTCTTAGATCTAACTGCTGGGCCGTTTTGCTGGCTGCTCCAAGTGTTGTGTTGTACTATAACTACGTGATCAAGCCTGAAGCACATTGATGAAAACAAAACTAGGAACGATGCACTTTTGTCATCCCATCCACATAATTCAATCTAGAAAACTCTTTTCAAGGGAATCTTGAGCTTTCTCAGCACCTGCACACAACACACACACATAAATGAGCCCATCACTGGGAGACTTGATTCACCTTTACCACTTCACCTCACGCGCCCACATGTTGCACATAAACATCTGTTTGCATATTTGCTTTTGTTGAGTGACTGAGCTTTGTACTGTTTCTGTGCCAGGCAGAAGAGCTGTCCTCAAGAATACACAAACTGATGGATCATGGTGCAGCAGTGGATAAGCCTTGGGTTAGCTCAAGGTTCCGTGGAGCTTGAAGGTTTTACTCTCTTAATGAAGAAAATCAGTTCATGGTATCTGGGTTTCAGGGATGTATTGCAAACTTTGATCATAAAATGAGATGGAGCAGGGCAAAGGCCTAGCTCTTTGTAAAATGAGACACACTCGTACAACGGATGAATCATGCTCATCCTTTTGAACAACATGCGTTGATGTTTCAAATCAATTTTGGAAATTGTATAGGACTGTCTGAGGTCTCATAGGAAATAATTTTGAATTTACTATGAAATGTGCAATTCTTATGCTGCTACTATTTTCACAGTAGCTACCTTTAGAGCCAAAACAACCATTACCTTTTATCTTGCCGCAACGCAGCCTTCGACTCTCATAAGCTATGACTCGACCTTTATGACGAAGGGCAGCTCCTACACACTTCCCAAATGCATCATAGTCCACATTGGATTGTTTGTGTAGATCTGGAAGAACGAGAATTTGTTTGGATAATTTTTCTATGAGTGTTGAAAGTTGTCCTTTGTTCTCCCCATCTGAAGATTACAGATTCATGCAACGTGGCTGCTCTATCAGCAAAATGTCTGATATAGTGTTTGTAATAGGAGCAAAGCTTGAGGAAGCTACGTACTTCATGTACTGAGGTAAGCTCTGGCCATTCCTAGCTCTTATCTTTGTGGGATCCATCCGAATCCCTTCTTTAGGGATAATATGCCCGAGATAGTGATCTCATTAAGGAAAAACTCGCCCTTCTTGCCTTTGATAAAAAGCTTGTGATTTCGAAGTTCTTGGAACACGGTGGCCAAGTGCTCCTTATGTTCTTCTATCTTTGGAAAGACCAAGATGTCATCAAAGAAAGCACCTGTGAAATGTTTGTATGGTCTGAAAATCATGTCCATCGTGCAATTGAAAGTGGTTGGTGTGTTGGTTGACCCAAACGGGATCACCAAGAACTCATGTCTGAAAAGCTGTCTTACGAACATCTCGAGGATGGATTCTTATCTGATGGTACCCGCTTTTCAAATCAATGCGACTAAAGATTGTGGCCTTTTTTAGTCTATCCAAGATATCGTCTACACGACGGATCAGAAACCTATTCTTAATCGTCATTTTATTGAGGGCTTTATACTCCACACATATGTTAGGAGCCATCTTTCTTTTGAACTAAGAGTACGGGTGAACAGAAGGGTGAGGAATTGGGTCTAATGAGTCGTTTAGAAGAAAGTAGATGCTGTACCTATGTCATGATTTTTGTGTTGCACTCATGCAATAAGGTGGCCTATTCGGAGGCTCACTTCTTGGGAGGACCTCTATGACATGATCTTCCGGCCGCTCAGGAGGAAGCTCTCTTGGAAGAGAATCTAGGAAATAATCTTTTAAAGAATCAAGAAACTAAAATTTTTCTTTCTCGACAGGATTCACTTTCACATGGGGCTCGCCCTCTCTCGTATGAAAACAAAGTACAAGTAAATAGCAGATTTTATTGGCTTAGCAATAGAAACATTAGATATAATTGGGATTCTCTCGCCTCTTCTTTTCGCCAAAATTTTGTGCTCCTTGTTTTTGCGTATGAAACTGAGAGTTCTTGTCTTGGTGTCCATATTTACTTTCACTTTGTGGAACCATGGCATTCCTAAAATGACGTCATGATGGTTGAAACATAAAACTCCTCATGGTCCACAGTCTTGAATGTGATGTCAGAGCTTTCCAATCAATGGAGTAACTTTAACTTGTTTTGCTTTAAAAACATATTTTGCATCTAGACTTGGTCCTAACTCTTGAGTTTTGATTCCTAGATCAAATAAGATCAAAGCATTTTCGTCTCATACTTTACCTCATGAGAGGCAAAGGTCTTGAGTGTCCGGATCAATTGGTCTTCCCAACATATCAAGGACTCCTTTCGTTGAAGGCTTTGACAGTTCTTTTGGCAGTTTTTCTCCCTCAAACTCGAAGGCTTTTCGGGCATCCAAATAGGTAAACACTTACGGGTGAAGATGAGAGTTGGCTCGATGCGTGATGAAATATGGGTGGGAGTGGCTTTTTGGTTGTGGCTCAACCACTAGTCCGGGGTATGATCCATAAAAATAATAGTAATATAGAAAATTGCAACCCCAGTTGTATTGCGATGAGGTTGCTTCAAACGAAGGACTCCTTGGATGGTTGCCACGAAGGGAAGCGGCAAAATTGCCCTCTGATACCACTGAGACCAACCCATACAAAAAATTGCAACAATCAGAAGCTATTCGCAATCCATATTGAAAGCTCGTAATCAAATCGTAGCAAAAATTTTCTTAAATCGCCATCAAGTTCTAGCTTCCTGGTACAAATTGCAGCAGTTCTGGAGCCCTTGGGAAGGTTGGACTATTAATTGGAAGAGGATCTCTCTTCCTTTAGCCAGCTCACACACGTGGCTCACAAAGGTAGGGCGTGGAGGAACAGAAATAATAACTTGCATCAAGAGTAGGAGACTGGGGGGGAATATATATATATATATATATGGATGGATGGATGGATAGAGAGATGGATAGATAGATTGATAAATGGATAGATAGATAGAAATGAACTTTGTACAACTGGCTCTAAGAAGAGCATACAACCCTGAATGAATCTAGGAGCTCCGAGCACCCGTCTTTTATAGACTTGACCTAGCTAAAAGCTAGACTCACTTTTGTAAAGGTACTCTTATAAAAGCTAAGCTTTCACCCACATATATGGTTCACCTCTCCCTTTTGTACTTAGAGAGAGTTCTTTTGGCTGTCACAACTAAGAAGAGGAAAGCTGTTTTAAGCCTCCACCTTTGTGTGTATTCCCCCATTGTGTATGTGAGAAAGCTGCAAGTGAGACTCCTTACTTTTCTCCCACTCTCTTCACAAGGGGGTGATGGTGGAGGGGGGTGGTGGAGGGGGGAGGGGGTGGTGGAGATGGAAGGGAGAGGGGGGAGGGGGGGAGGGGGAAGGGGGTGGTGGAGATGCAGGGGGGAAGGGGGGAGGGGGTGGTGGAGATGGAGGGGGGAAAGGGGGAGGGGGGAGGGGGTGGTGGAGATGGAGGGGGGAGGGGGAGGGGGAGGGGGAGGGGGGAGGGGAAGGTGGAGTTGGAGGGGAACTCCAGCACTTAACCCATTAAAGATTAGCGAAATGCATGCATTCCTAGTTCTTAGACTAATCCTAGTCCCTTGTGGGTGTCCCCAGAGTTCTCTTTTACCAATGCAAAGCAAAAGTAAAACAATAAAACCTATTGTTAGTTAACCAAAGCCAACATTGTTTGAATGAAGTCAATTGTAATTAAGATTACACTTTATTTCTTGAGAGGAGTACCAAATGGTGACATCGGGCACGCGAGTTTTGCCCCAAGTGGCAAACATAACTGTTGGTTTTATTTTTGTCTATCAAGCTACACACTATGCACAGAAATGCAACTACTTTCGCGATTTTGATATGTGCAAATGAGAATGCACACATTGTAGCCAACTGTGTTGCTGCCTAGATGGTAGCCCATAGAGCTGCCACTGTTGCTGTCAAGATGTTTTCGGTGTGACAACCCTCACATCTCTTAGATCTGCTGACATGGAAAACTCATTTTGCCCATGCAACAGCCAACCCTATTGTAGTATCGGTGTGACTCTCTTTTCTCCTTGTATTGTGCGTTGTTTGTGGTGGCGAGTAGATTATCATATTCTAATAGGAGTTAGGGTTGTACATGTTATACTAAAGAGTGCATTGACAAGGTAGTAGTGATTTTGAGGGTATATTTGCGAACATTATCGGTTTTCTTTTGAATGTAATGGCAAGCTTGCTCCTTCGCAATTCAACACATACCTTCCAAGCACAGCTATTTTGTGATATGCAGTGGTCCCCTTTGCATTTGTTCATTTCCTACCGAGGTGGTAAGGCTTCCATGCATAGAGTATAGCTCCATTCCATACATGTTTAGCTAGATTATTGATGTTGATCGTAGTTTCTACGGATGTAGTGCCAAAGGATGGACCCTGAGTGTTATCGAGCTACATAAAGCTGTGGGCAAGACTACTTAATGTCACATTCGGGATGAGTGAAATTTGTAAGACAAACATGTAGATTATTCTTAAGAAAGAGATTACAAATCCCTTGCAAGCTTGAGTGAGCTTAGTCAACAAAGTGAGGGCTTTATTACATTGTGAGAAGAAATGATATCTTCGTTCGTGGGGGACAATGGTATTATAATTGTGGGTAATAATTTTTTTGTTGAGCTCCAATATTAGCAAATGCATGTGCATCTCACATGGAGAGAGAGAGAGAGAGAGAGAGAGAGGTATTAACGTCTACAGGAGGCCTCGCGAGCCTATGAGACAAAGTGCAAAACCAAAAGGTAACTCAAACAAGCCACTAAGGGCTAAAGCAAAGGGCTCACTAAGGTCCTTGCTTAAAGCTAAAGTGCTAAGCTAGTGAACAAAATAGTAGAGTAGCAAAATGTCAAAAGAGTATCAGGTGCTCAGAGCTAACACTCCTAATACATGCCAAGGTTCCATATATCCAGGTAACTTGGTGGTTCTCTGATGAGATGTGAGGAGCTCTCTTATCTGTGTCTATTGAGATGTCTCTCGATGGGGTGGAGGGTATGATCTCCTCGATCTCTGTATCCGATGGGCTATATCAAGGTGGCGCCTCGTCTTTGGTGGTCACCTCTCAGGAGGGTTGAAATAGATGGAACCTCGATCGTGCATGCTCTGGTCCCTCTCCGTGTTGCATGTGGAGTGCGTGTCCCTCGTTTGGTAGCATCGTGGTCGAGACTCCCATTGCTAATTCATGATGCTCTCATCTCATCAAGCTCCTCTCCCTCAGCCTCACCGACAATAGCTGACTCAGATGCATAGAAATTTGTAACAAGTGTTTGTGCTCTGTCGATCTCGGTGACCTGTGGCATCAATCCCTATTGCCCTCCGGTCTGTTGCATCAATATATCTCTCTGTTGTCACATCTCAATTAGATAGATCCCAACACAAACCTGATCGGGAAAATGGACCAAAGCCATGCCCCTACTGAAAGAGGCAGTGATATTGCCCTCGGATCTCATAGTAGACTGGGCAGACATATACAAATTGGTCTTCTATCCCGATCTCCATGCAGATCCTCTTCTCTCTGGGTATGCGTGCAGCTCTCCTTGCCTCAATCCTCTGCTGATTTGATGAGACTCGCAATTGACTGATGGCGATCCTCAATGCATGTGAGCCTCTTCTTTTCTTGAGCTATTGAGGTCTAATGACGAAACCATGCTCCAAGACCCTTAGGAAGTGGTCATGGTAGAGCTAGATCTTGGTGGGGAACTCCTCTCCCCACCAAGCCCTCAATGTATGGAGCTTGAGGAGGTCCAACTGTATGATACGGTTGATCTCATCTCGTGGGATCATCTCGGGTGGTGCATCCATGCTATATTGAAAGGGGGAAAGCTTGTCCATCTAAATACCGTGACTACCAAATGATGTGGATATCCGTGCGTAGTTTCATTAGTTTCATTTTTGTGAATAATCCGGTCCTATTTGCCTTCGTAAAACTAAAAGAAACAAATAGGCTTGTGGAGTAGAGGATTTCAACTTGTTTGTTTTTTATGAAAAAGAAAATGAGGACTTCACTTTGATAGATTTGTGTGAAATAAATAGGCCTATAGAGGAGTTTACATTTGTTAGCATGGTTTGGAAAAAGGTTGGCATTTTGATTAGTGTGTTCATATATGCACATCTATGTTGAATTTATTTATACCATGGTGAATAGCTATGTATTTGGTGTAAACTCATAGTCATTCCTAATGCAAGTACATTATGTTGCACGACTTGGTTACAAGCTAAGGGGTGTACTACTAAAGAAACTAGTACATACCGTGTGCAATATTTAAACCTATACTTGGATACAATTCGTACATTCCTTTCCCTTTATAAGAGCTTAAATTAAAACCTATACAATTCGTACATGAATTTTTTGGATTGAAAACCCTTGTGCATGTCTTTTTTGGATTAAAAACCTTTTTTTTAAACCTATAGTGTATGGTTACATATTCTAGGTGCATCCCCTAGGGGCTACTACCATTCTTATCGCAATCATCTTAAGAGATGATAATCCTACTTTCTCCAAGCCACAAGGTTAGCTTGCTATTTCTTTGGTAACAAGATGTGGGTGAAAGGATTGTGTGCTAAATATATAATTCATGGAGAGAACCAAGCATTAGTTCACGAAAAGTTATAATTGTGATTGACCTCACTTGAGATAATTTGAGTAGTGTGGATGGCTTGAAGGGAACCAAAAACGAACACAACGCATTAGCTCACATGGAAATGATTGATTTGGTGAGTTAATAGGACATGATTCAAAATAAGGATTAGTGTGGCTAGATTAATGGAAAATGCAAAATTAAATATTGAAAGAAAAACAAAGCGCATATCACTATGTTGTGCCACACTTTCTCATTGTATTTATCTAATCATTGTATATTTTAATCATCATCTCTATACGATTACTTTACTTGGGCCATCACTTTATCTTATGTAGTTTGATATTTTAACATTTCTTTATTCAAAATTTACACATATACTTTAGAATGCCATATGGGTATGATACTTTGTAAAAGTATGATCCATGTTCGGGCTTTGATGTGATTCAGATATCATTTGAGTGGTAAAAAAAGTGCATTTTCTTGTTTTGTAAAGCATCATGCCTAAGTGCTAAAAAATATGCATCAATGTGCTTCTATCATATGTATATGTGTATTATGGGTATGATACTTTGTAGAGGCCTTAACAACCCAAAAAATGCAACTAAAATGGAATAAAGTAACATATTATTTACCAAATCATGCTAGACCTTTGTATAGTTTGCAAAGCCTTTGTTACAATCATTAATCCAAATAATTGAAGGGGGTAGACACTAGCCTACATCCACCCACTACACTACAACTAGTCCATTATAACTTCATTGAGAATGATGGGGACTACAAAGCATTGAATCCTAACCCCAATTGTTATCCACGTCATAATTTCAAGCATTAAGCATATGAAAAGTGGTACTAGATACAGCATGATGTGGAAAAAGACAACAAAACAAGCCATTCGGTCAAGGATTCCTCATTCCTTTTTTTTCTTCAAGAGTGACAAATTGATACAAGGCAATGTACCTAGATAGTGGGTGCTAAAAAATCATCTTTGAAGTAGATGAACATTATGGTTCCTCCTACACGGACTTTAGTATTTTTGTTGTCATATTCTAAATATGTAGCCCTTAAGAAGAAGTCGAGAATAGATGAAAGGCCAAAAGATGAAGCGGGTTGAGTTAGGATAATGATTTGACTTTGAGATTTCTTGATGGAAGAAATTCAAATTAGAATGGAAAATGCACATACAAAGATCACATTTGAGGTGAAGTAATAAGGTCCCCCTGAAGTCAAGTAGTTTGGCCACAAATATTTACTTCAATTGTATATGGCAAGATTTCTAGGAATGAAATTTCAAACAAGATTGTAATGTTGAGAATGGGGTAAAAATATTTGGCTAAAGATTGATGCTTCTTAGAGGTAGGTTCTTCCTAGTAGTGAATTTGGAAATTGGAGATTTTCTATTTTATCGAGTGCTAGCATTAGTGCAAATCGCCTTTTTATCTTTCCAGCATACAATTTGATTGGATGGAATGAAAAATGCATATCTATTACTATGTGGGTAAGTGTTAATCAAGTCTATACATTTGAGTTGATTGCAATTGAAACAATTGTCTTGCTATATACTCTAGTGATTCCTTTAGGGAAAGGGGCAATTACCTCTGAGGTAATTGTCACATATTTATCCTAAGCAAAAAGGAATACAAGATAGGAGACAAATTGGGTGAAAGTCATATAGCTTACCAAATTGATACTTTATATACCTATGAGTAAATATTGGAATTCGACATGACAAATTTACTATTGACATAGCTAGTGACCAAAGCTTGAGGTCATGGACACTTTAAGACAAGCAACTTATTTGAAAGGAGATTGAGTCTCTATTGGTTGACCATAGTTAGGTAGTATATCAAGATCAAGGACATATTTCCCTTGATCGCCTATAGATTGGGAGAGATATATTTCGATGGTGGAGCTCATGATTATAATATGCATATACACTATAAACTATAGCTTATTTATGCTTAGATATGTACTTCAGACCAAATATCTCATATCTCTAGACATGGGAAGACATGAAAGTCCAATATTATTTCTTGCAAGATATACAGAGGCACTTGTATTTTTTTAAAAAGCTATCAAAACTGCTGAAAAGTAGAGCAAGGCGGAATTCAGTAAGTGAAAATCCTTGGGTCTTCAAGAACTAGGATCTTTAATTCTTTCCATGGATGGCTATGCAATTTTTAAAGATTTGGAAAGTATTCTATGGTATCCCCATCATATTAGATTTGCCCTTGATCATGTTTGGCATATGAATTTAGAGCTCATATATTGTTCTTTTAATCTAGAGGAAGAAAGAAATATGTTGATATTTGCACATAATGAAACGTTTAGGTGAAGATTTGATATACATTTTACATGTGAATTCATGAGTTGTATGGCATGATATATGGATTTTTGATAAGCTTGAAGCTAAGTTAAATAAGAACCCACATTGACTTAGTATAGCCTAAACATCCTTGTGTGTGTGTCACTCCCCACACACACACACACACACACACACACACGTGCGTGCACGCATGCACATGCACTCGCACGCACGCATGTGCACACACACACACACACGCATGCACACATGCACGCGTGTGCACACACTTACATGTGAGACATCACAAGGATTAGTTGGAGCTTATTTATGGAATGCCAAACTAACTTCTAAAAGTATGAGGGCTATGACTGAAGTGAAGTTTTTTCTTTCTTTTTTGGGTGGAATGAAGTCAAGGTTCAATATCGTCAAAAGATATGTTAAGTAGAGCCAGATGAAAAGAGGATTTCCAATTCAAAGAGGAGGGTTCCCCTACTCCATCTATGAGGATGTAAATACCTTGAGAGGGGAAGCAGGTTAGATCCCTAGCCAACCATGAGTTGTCAATAGCTAGCCCTACCTGTAGTCAAGACCTTAGAGGGTCAGGATATTAACCTATGGTGGAAGGCCCCATGGTTAAGGTTAAGGAATATCATATCAAGTAAAGGTATAAGGAGTAAGAAGCGTTCATGATATATTTAGTACTAGCCTAAGACTATTTATTGCTTGGGCCATTGACATTCCTTGATCAATACTTGGATTGTAGATCTTGTCCATAGGTGTCATAGGTTAGCAAGCTAGTCCAATGCCTCCCTTGTGGAGGTAATATGTGGTATGGGACGCAGGCGTCTAGACATAGATGTCCATTGGACCAAGGTTCGAGGAATGGACCTTCCTCTTGACCTTTATGTTCTTGAGGGTGACTTTGGGGCACGTGAACCAAGTAGGACTTGCAATCACACAATTGTTGAGATCTTGTTGAGATTGGCCCAACTCAATCTGTGGAAGCTTTGTGGATGCAATGTGACAACATGCTTGCACAAATCTGTATGCAAAGGCTAAAAAAATGTTGTTGGGGCATGCTTTTATGTAGAATATTAGTCTATGTGCAAGCGCTACAAAATTTTATTGGAGGGTGCTTTTATGTACAAAAAATCTTTTGCACCTAAAATCAAAGGCTTAGATTGAAACTAGTGTGGCTATGTTGATAGTGGTGTGTATGTGGTTTAGTTATATTAGTCTTTGGTGCTATATTAGTTCTTGTTTAGACTAGAGGAATGTTTTGGAGAGCCTAGTGTTGATACATATGAAGGTTTCTATCTTTGGTTATAGACACCATTAGTGGGAGTGGCATGGATTAGCAAATAGCCGTATAAGATAAAAATGGACTGCCATTCATGCACTCTTGTTGGTGCATCAACATGTATATTGTACAAGGATCAATTTATTGAGGAGTTGAAGGCGATGTGTGGAGTTGGTGTAAAATACATGGATGCTCCCTAATTGCTCTTTACCCTAGAATATGATAATGACTAGCACCTATGCTATCCCATTTGATTACGAAAATAAGTGGATGATAATGACTAGCACCTATGTTATCCCATTTAATTACTAAGATAAGTGGATGCTCCTTCATTCTAGAAGATGATAATGACACACACTATCTACCCACGTGATCCCATGTGATTGCATAACTTTAGGTTCTCGATATATGTAAACAAAAGTTGACAAAGATCACTATAAAAAGGCATGAAATGGATGACCTTATAAAAGCAACCTAACAGAACTTGCAACTTTCTTGGTTGTTTTTTGGGAAATCGATTGGTTAGGAAGTTTGCTTAGGAGGACTCCTGGTGCATCGTCTATTTTTAACATAAAATTTTTCTTGCTAATTAGTGTGCCCTTTATTGGATAATCAAAGTTATGGAACTAACTTGTCAATTTTATTTTTAAATTAGTAAGAGAGTACAAGGCTATTGAATTGATTTCTCTATATACTCAAATGAGAATTAGTTCGGCAATCCTAAGGGAGTACATCAAATCAATACTTGTGAACATTAAGGTAGTGAAGAGGACCGAATGTACTCCATTTGATAAGACATGGCTAAGCCCCAATGCACCATAGACACAACATGAATTGCATTTTGAAGAGAATTTATTTTGATATTTTCATTGTAATGTTTGCATTTAGTTTTTGAATATATCTCTTTGGTTGGATTACATGCCACCAAGTTGCTTAAAATGCCAATCCAACAATGCACAATGAAGAGCAAGATGTACTCTCACGTCTGGTTCAAAAGATTTGAATTTGACATTTTGAGAAAAAGTTATGCCCCTGTGAACATTGATACCTTCTTATTTACCTAGGAGGGAAGGGGCTCACCTTTGAGACCTCCTCCTTTAAACAAATGCATTAATTGTTTGTGTAATCCCTTAATTGCCCTTGAAATGAAAGCATGATGTTCTTGATGTTCATGTGGTGTTATAACGTTGAATCAAAAGTTGTATATCAATACCATTACCTTCTAGTAAGATGATTTGTACATAAAGCTTCTTTAAATTCAATAGGTTGGGACTCCACATTGAATTTGATTTGTAATAAAACATAAATAGCTAATTGAGGCCATCGTAGTGTTCAATCTTCCATTATGAGGAAAATATGACTGAGTGCCACTTAAGACACGTGTGTTCTTGAGTGATAACTTGTGTATGATTAAGCATGACTCCTAAGTGCTCTTGATATGAATGAGTTATTTTCTAAACTCAAAATATTATTATTATTTTGGTATTTGCAAGAAACACCCATATGAATTCATTAACATTTGCTAATTTTATATTTAGTTATTAAATGTAGGTTGCAATATTGCCAAAGACATTCAAATGCTGTTCATACATCTAACACACTTTGTTCATAACTCCGTTGTCTCCATCTTTTTACTAGGCAAACTTAACCACAATAACCATTTTATATACATTGGATGCAAGGAAGGGACCTGTTTTGAAGTTTTACACTTTTTTGGAGATTGAGTGGCTATTCTTGGAAACTCTATGGCTATAAAGAACTATATCTATGATTATATTTACTTTGTAATAAAATTACCAACCCTAAAATTTCAAGGGGACTAGGATTCTAATGAACGAGGCAAATGCCTCATGGTGGTGATGATTTTTTCAGATTTAAGGTTTGGTCTCATAAAATGATGCATATAACTTAATCATATGTTTTGAGTTTCAATTTGCTTGAGACTTACAGACCATAATGCCCAAAGATTCCAATGTTATGAGTAGGCTTCCCACTACAAGTTGATTGAATATAACTCTAGTTTCTCTTTTATCCATTAATTAGTTCATGGGGGCCTTTGGCAAGTGGGTCAATGGCCACTTGCTTTCTTTTTTGCTTCCCCTACAAATATATATGATTTTACATTTTATCCACTTGCAAGATCAGCACATTACTTGCTTTATGTACCCCCCTCCACCCACGCGCGCGCCAAGAAAGAGGGCACTTGCATCAATTTATCTTTCTAGTTCGCCTTTTTCTCGAATAGATAATTTTATGTTTTATGCTTTCTCAAGATAGGTGCTTTCTCTCTCTCTCTCTCTCACACACACACACACACACACACATACACACACACATTAGCTTGATGTTTTGCAATAAGTCTAGGTTGATTTTGACATTCTTATGTCAAGCTTTGGCTTTTTGAATACATACTTTACTAATATGATCAAGTACCTATAGTCAACTTCTAAGGCCTCATTGGTCTATATTCAATCAAAGATGTCTAGATCAATGGCATATGTAAGTGGCCCAAACTTGCTTTCTTTTAAAAAAGATAATGTATATAATCAAATATATATAATTCTTTATCACTCGACAATTGTCAATTTCTATTCAAAACGATTGCTCATCATTAGCTAGTTCAAATTATTAAAACATCCCATCGATAGAAAAATAAAAATGGTTGCTCATGCATTAGCTAGTTCCACCAACCACTAGAAAAACCAAAATGGTTGCTCTTGCATTAGCTAGTTCTCTGTCCAAGAATTCCACCAAGTAAAGAATTAAATAAATGCAAAATGGTTGCTCTTGCATTAGCTAGTTCTCTGTCCAAGAATTCCACCAAGTAAAGAATTAAATAAATGCAAAATGGTTACTCATGCATTAGCTGGTTCAAATTATTAAAACTCCACCAACCACTAGAAAAATCAAAATGATTGCTCATGCATTAGCTAGTTCACATTATCCAAGCATTCCACCAATGTTGTAAATCCTTCATTTATCTTAAAATTACATAATCATCACAAATTCTAGAGGAAAATAAGTGTACATTTATTTTAAACTTGACCTAGAAGCTCTACATAGTAACTGTAAGAAAAGAGAGCTCACATGGACATCATAATTTTGCAGATAAATGCATTAAAAAAGAATCACACCAAATAAAATTGCTTATGTGAAAGTTTACAAATACCTAGTTCAACTACTTGCAAAATTGTTGATTCTTTCCTCTTTGGAGCAAGGGTTCAAACTATGTCTAAAGGCAATTTGTAGTCCCTCTAGACTTTTGCATCTTGAAACATAATTATCTAATTCGATTAGATCACATGTTAAAATTACTAAATCGTTTCATCTTGATGTAATTAAACAAGAGCATAAACAATTGAATTGCAAAATTCTGCAAAGAAACTTTCAAAATTTGAATACATATTTTTTTAAAATACCGTAAGATCAATCCTTAGTGGTGAATGGTGAAAACATTTTTGAGATTATTGTAAACATGCATGTCAAATCAAAGCAATAACAAAATCAAATGATATCAAAAGAAATCATGTGCTTAAAAACAAACACTTGTAACTAAGCTATCACATTAAGACACCATTTAGTTAACAATTGAGATGAATTCATACGGTGATGATTTTAAATCTGAGTGTAAACTAAAAGAACAAATATAATTCCAGATGCCTTCATGGGAAACAAAAAACGAATGCTAAAACAAAAAACGAATGCTAAGAAGGAAAAAGAAGCAAGCATCGTAAATATTTGGAATCAGAATAAAGTTGAAACAGTGAAACCCTATTCTTACATAAAAAGGCTGATTAAACCAATTGTAGAGATGCACAGAATAACCAACCATCATCCAGCTTCACTGAAAAATAATAGCAGTCCAAAAGAGAAAGAAGCCGACAAATTTCAATTTACAATTTCCAAAGAATGATTGGATGTCTACGTTAGCTACGACTTTGAAACCCTTGCTTCAAGTTGCCTGGTTACAGTCCCAAGGCTAAGCTGGTGTGGCCTTTCTCCAGAATCTCATCTGATCACCATAGTAAGGAAGCCTATGAAGCAGGTCAAAACAAGAAGATTTCCTGTACGCATGATGTGAATCTCCAGTACTATGTCAACCTAGACCGCAGGTGCTGACCTTGAGTTTGCCACCGTGGCCATCGCCCTTAATTCTGCAGCAAGTTCTGGAAAGGAGGGCCTTTGCACTGGGTCAGCTGACCAGCAACGCTCCATCAGAGACCTCCATGAAGGGTCACACCAACTTGGTACGGGCGGCCGTAAGGTGTTATTTACTATGCCCCCTGATAACCCAGTCATAAAATATATGTATGTCACCCCAGCTAAACGTCCTATAAGCAAAAAATGATCATAAACAACAATGAAGAAGGGAGACAAAGAGAGTTCTACAGTAAATCTACATCAGATACTCATCCGCTTTGCATTTTTCATGACAAAACAATACAATGTCGTTCCTTCTGCTTTTGGGAAGAAATGATTCTACTGATCACTAGGCACGTGAGCTTCTCTGAAATACTAAAACAAAATTCTGTCTGAGTCGAGAACTTCTTACAAAAAACAAGACAAAACATCCATGAAACGTTAAAGGAGAAATGATCACCCAATGAGCAACAACTGTGCAAGAGAGCTTATTCTGAATACATACGATGCTAGAACTAATTAAACATCAATCCACCCCCATATATATCACCTGCCAACAAGCCAAATGAATGCCTTACCTATAATAGCACCATAATGCATGTTCGCATAGGGTTCCTCCCCTGTCAAGAGCTCCCACATCACAATGCCGAAGGAGAAAACATCAACCGGCAGCCCAAAGCAGAGAAATCCTCAAGAAAACTGTTTTAAAAAAAGCAACAAACCTTGCTAAAAAATCCACATGAGATCAGCTATCCGCAAAGGTCCAACGGAGAGAGAAAGGCTGTTTGCAGCCTGCTTCTGAAGGTTGCAGCTCATTGCCTAAATTAACCTGGAGCACACTAAAAAAGTATTTGTAGGCCAGAACTTGCAGAAACGTCATGTAGTATTTCCTAGAGCCCTCATTACCTTGCTCCCAAATCAAGCACAATCTTGCCTCCCGTGAGCTGAAAAAATAGCCAAAGGGCCAGGAAAATGGAAAGGAGGCTAAGTTACACCCTGACCAGGAGAAAGAGAAGGCCTCACTTATGTGGTCTCCAATAAGTAGCTGGCTCAAGTTGCTTACATAGATTGCTATGTAGGCAATTGACATACCCTTGATCCACTGTGAGAGACCAAGTCAGCTCATATTGCCCTACAAGTCCATTTCACCCTAGGCCTTCTTGAACTCCAAGATGATGCCAGGTATGAGGCGGATTCCTAGATGATTGGAGGAGACCTCAACAACTTGGAGTTTGTCAAGACAAGCTTGGGGGCACTTTGTTCTACCTCTTGGGAACAGTTTATCTTTTCCATCAGAGATAGAGATTCGTGGTGAGAGCCCAACTTCTCCCCCATGCAAGGTAGCCTTTTCTACTCTGTCAGGATGATAGAATCTGATAGGATCTGGCTTATCCCCAAGGGGGGAATGTAGCCGATATCTAACATTGAGTACTGATCACCTCCCTAGACATAGCCTCCCGGCCTCATCAAGGCCATTCACGGAGGCGGTTTGATTAAGAGCTCGGTCTCTCGACTCTCAAGCAGCATCTTCACATTTTAAGAGGCCATTGACTGGGCTTGATAGGAGTCTCAGCCTGTTGCGCCTGGTACTTTAGACTTGCAAGGATGTCTCTGATCTTCTAGGCTTTGAGGGAAGTTTGGATGAAGAAAAGTTAGGGTCAATGTAGTGGTGTGCAAGAGGCATTGCTGTCTCCAAACCCACCTTGAAAGCCCGCTATCAAGGTCGAGACTACATCCCTAAGCTCTCCAACAGTCTCGGCCAATAGAAAACACTTGAGCCCACACTATGAAAAAGTGAGATCCATGTGAATTGAGACCAACAGTCTCCCAGTTGGCAGCATATCATGTGAAAACATAAGCTCATGCTCAACCCTTTATCCTTACACGATCCCTAGTAGATGTGTTCGACTTTAGCTAACAACAAGAAGCATATTACTTCTCCACCCTAGAAGCTAGAGACACGGAACTCCAAGAGGGCTGGTCCAGACTACTCCCAAACGTAGTTAACTGCTGTGAGGAATTTTGGGAGGGCCGGTTCATGCTGGAGGTACATGCACTCAAGAGGAGGAATTTTGGATCCTCTACAATCAGATGTATCTTTGTTACACCGTCATCCATGAACACTGAAGCTTCCATCATGGAAGTCTCCATGACATGACATGACTTGAAATTAAAAACCCTACCAAAAGCAAAACGTCCCTGTACTCCCTGGGTAGTAATCACGGCACATGGTGCTTGTTCTCCATGTACTATGAATCAATGGTACTAGGGAATGAAAAAAACAAACGCAAGACCAAATATTCTGTCATAACAAGAGCTAAGTGGTCTCCCATAGATAATGACCTCTTGAATGTTGTCCCCTTTCCTAGTTAGCCTTGCCTAGAATCAATCTCCAACTTGGCCACGTGTGCATCAGGCCGACATTGTGCCCACCATGGCATCATCTTAGAGCTCATGTATGCCATGCTCAACTCCTTGCTTGTCCCCAAGGCAATAAAGAAAAGGCTGAACGAGTAGACAAAAGGTGCAAGAATTGGGGAGGAGAGAACTCCCTCCCACAAAGAGGGGCAAGGGGCACGTAGGGAGGGAGGATTGTAGGCCATCTTCTCCCAATCGTATTGATGCCCTTTGGGCCCTGGTATGTGCCATGTAGCTTTAGTTATTGGCACTTAGGTCACCTAGTACTTTTAGTGTCTTATGACACCTAGTACTAGTGGTACCACTAGGACACTAGGTCCTAGGGTTCTCTTTTATAGTACTTTGTACTTTCATTTTCATACTAGTTGATGTGACAGCTTCCACTTCTTGCTCCACTCTTGTGCATCCTTTTGCTTCTGTGAATTCCGTACAATTGTACGGATTTTCGTACTGTTGTACGGATTTTCGTGCAATTTCAATTTCCGCATAGTTTTGATTTTCGTACATTTTTTATTTACGTACATTTTCGTACTTCGGCATCCGTATAGTTCCGTACCGGCCGTACCATTCCATACCGTCCGGAGTAGACATTGCAACAGATATGCAATTTTTTGGTGACATATGGGCTTTTGCATTCGGTCTATGATTTTGCAGGTAGATTGCAGATTTGCAGACAATTTGGGGCTTTTCTTAAATTTGCCGCATTTTTGGCTCAGTTTTGCTCTACAAATTGGGGCTTTTGGGTCTATTGCAGGCAGATTGCACAATACTTTCAGATTTGCAGTGAATTTGGCAAGAAATTGCAGGCCATTTGATCACATTTGCAAATTACAGCTTATTTTGGGGCTTTTTCAGATTTGGACAGCAAGTCCTATTTTTTGCAGTTGCAAGCCTTAAGGCTATCTTTTGGGTTACTTTGTCAGTGCTTTTGACTTGTCCCATTTGCAATGGCTGGCAACAATCATGATTTATTTGGCATTCTTCGTGAAGATGATAAGTTGGATGGCACCAACTATCCGATGTGGTCTTATCTCATGAAACATATTCTTGTTGCAAGGCATTTTTGGAACATTGTTTCTGGGGTTGAGACCAGCCAATGCTACAGTGGCTGCCCCTACTGCTGGTCCCTCTGCAGAGGGTACTCCTCCTGATGCTTTATCCTCTAGCACCCCTGTTGCTGCTCCTCCAACTCAAGAACAAACAAGATGGGATGCACGAGATGCAAATGCACATTCTTGTATTGCTTTATCATGCAAGAGAATCATTATTCCACACATCCGGTCATGCAGGACAGCAAAGGATGGTTGGGACAAATTGGCTTCTCTTTATCAGATTCACAATGAGACACGTGTTGCATATTTAAGAAGGCAATTGCAGGAAGTTAGCATGAATGAAGGTGACTCTATGGATGCATACTTGACAAAGGTCAAGGACCTCATGGAACAACTTGCTAATATTGATGAGGTGGTGCCCAATTCTCAGTTTGTCAGTACCACATTGAATGGGCTGCCAGATACATATCAAGGGTTTGCTACAACCCTTCGACTAGTTGGGTAATCCAGACCACTACTCCTTTGATCAGTTAGTCACTTTGCTTTTGCAGGAAGAGCAAAGTCGTGCAAATAGGCAAGCTACTATTCTTGATCATGCATTTGCTTCATAGCAAACAGGAAAAGGCAAGGCTTCCAAGCCTATGGGCAAGCCTAAATATGCGCCTAACGGTGGCAATTTCTCCAATGCATCTCAAAATACAGCAGATAAGTCAAAGAAGAAAAGATGCAACTATTGTCGCAAGCCAGCAGGGCATGAAATTTCAGAATGCAGGAAGCGCATTGCTTCGGAGAAAAAGAAAGCAGGATTGACAATCAATGCCTCACACGCAATTGAATCCCATGAGCCAGCAGATGCCTCACATGCACATGCTCTCCAGGATGATGGGGCATGGGCTGTCCATTGCTCCTTTGATCCCTCCAAAGTTGATGCATTCTTTACTGCTAATGATGCTCAGTCTTTGTATTTTGATAGTGATGCTTCCAAGCACGTCACTTCTTGCAGACAGTTGTTTCATTCCTTAGCTAATGCACCTCGAGGTAGCACACATCACTGCATCAAGCCAAAATTTATTGGGCAAGGACTTGGCCTTAAGCATGCATCTGGCCATCTCCATAATGGACCCATTCTTCCTTTCAGGATCAGGATTATGCTGAGTGTAAGGAGTAGTGCATGAGTGAACAATGTCCCGTGAAGACAAAAATGCATCAAACTCCTTTGACATATACTCTCCCCTCCTATCTGTGTTGAGGGTGACAATCTTCCGTCCTGATTCATTCTCAACCATATTCAGCCACCTCTGAAGGCATGAGAACACTTCAGATTTGGCTTTTAAAGCATATACCCAGCAATATGTTGTGAAGTCATCAATTAGAGTCATGAAATATTTGTACCCTCCAATGGCATTTGTCCTCATTGGGCCACAGACATCACTGTGCACTAGCTGCAATTTCCTTGGACAATTCTTTTGAAAAGGAAACCGATGCATCTTACCCAAAAGACAACCCTCACACACATGTTTGGAAATTGTGTGAGTTTGAGGTACATCATTTGCCATGCCCTGTGAATGTAACTTGGCAAGAGCTCTTTAATTGAGATGACCCATTCTCTCATGCCAAAGATGAGTTTCAGCAAGCTGTGAATCTGAAATAGCAAATGCTTCACTAGAAAGTGCAGCTGAGTGATGATCAAGGTGATAAAGCCCCTTTTGCAAAGTGCCAATGAGAACTATGGCATTGTCATCACAAAGATCATATACTAAGCATCTGTATCCATCAAATATCACTCTGAAACCTGAAGTGGCAATTATTGAAATTGAAATCAAGTTGACTTCAATTCCAGGCACAAAAAGAACATTTGTCAAAGTGACAGGATGGCTTGAAATGGATGTGAGCTGCACATCTCCAATTCCTTTTACAGCATAGGAAGCAATGAGCATTATTAGCACATGTGACAGTCCCCACTATGTGCTGAATAGATCACCTACAAGGGCATTGAGGACTGTTACACCTTATGAAGCATGGAAAGGCAGGAAGCCTTCACTTTCACACAGGAAAGTTTTTGGGTCTCTTGCATATGTTCATGTACCATCTCAGCTGAGACATAAGCTTGATAATAAGACAATCAAATGCATATTTATTGGTTACAGCCAGGAGAGCAGAGGGCATCGGTTGTATCAACCAAATACTGAGAAGATTATTGTTAGTAGAGATGTAATCTTTGCTGAACATTCAGCTTCTCCTCTTGTGGACTGCAAAGCTAAGCTAGAAGTTGACATGTTTGATGCCTTTGACTCTTGGTTACCTCTGCTTCCCTCACAGGGGGACTTTGATCAGCAACATGAGCCTCCTACATGCCCTCCAACAAGCAATAATCAGCCAACACCCCATGCTGATTTGCAGGTTCCTCTCCAGCACAAAATGATCCCACTATTCATGATGCAATGATTGAAGAAAGAGCTGTCAATAGACAGCAAAGGCAAGTTCCCAGATGGCTTCTTGACACATTGAGGGACAGCAAACAAGATCAACCTCTTGCTGCGCGGACAAGATCAGGGAATAGAGAGATGCATGGTCATTTTGTTTAGCAATGAGAGCTGAGCTACAATCTATTACCAAAAATGACACATGGGAATTAGTAGATCTCCCTCCCGGCAAGCATGCCATTGGTACCCGGTGGTCTACAAATTAAAAAGGAAATTTGATGGCAACATAGATCGACACAAAGCCTGTCTTGTTGCAAAAGGGTATGCCCAACAACAAGGCATTGACTTTGAGGAGACCTTTGCTCCCACTTCTAGGATTACTACTATTAGATGTCATTGCCATTGCAACCCATCACCATTGGCAAGTACACCAGCTTGACATCAAGACTGCCTTTCTTCATGGGGATCTACAGGAAGAAGTTTATGTGACACAACCTCCTGGCTTTGAGGTTGTTGGCTCTGAAAACAAGGTATGCTGGCTGAGAAAAGCCCTTTATGGTTTGAGGTAGGCACCCAGGGCATGGTATGCTAAAATTCATGCACACTTACTGTCCCTTGGTTTTCAGAATAGCCCCATAGAGCCCACTCTTTATGTTCGTGGGAGTGGATCTGATTTTTTAGTGCTGATTTTATATGTGGATGACATGCTGATCACGGGCCCTAATACTCAGCATATTACAGCTTTCAAGGTTGATTTGCAGCAAGCTTTTGAAATGCCAGACATGGGATAGTTGCACTATTATTTAGGCATTCAGTTTGCTCATGTTGAGGGGGGTATCATGAAGTCACAGTCCAAGTATATTGGACAGCTCCTTGATCGTTTTCAGTTTGAGGATTGCAAGCCAATCTTTACTCCAGTGGACCTTGGCTTCAAATTTTCAGCTCATGATGGGAGCCCACCATGTGATGTCACTCTTTACCAACAAGTTGTTGGATGTCTCATTTACTTATGCCACACCAGACCTGACTGTATGCAATATCCCAGCTCAGCAGGTTCATGCACATGCCTAGTTCACAACATTGGCAGGCAGTGAAGAGAGTCTTTAGATATCTCAGAGGCACTCAGGATTTAGCCCTTTTCTATGGTGATCAGGGTTCACTTACCATGCATGCTTACACGGATAGTGACTAAGGAGGTTGTTCCGACACCAGAGTGTCACATACCGGCAATTGTTTTTTGCTTGGCAGTTCATGTATCTCTTGGCTCAGCAAGAAGCAACCAACAGTTGCCACATCCAGTTGTGAGGCTGAGTACAGGGCGGCCTTCACCGCTACAGTAGAGTGTGTCTGGCTTCGACAGTTACTTATAGATCTTGGTATTCGCCAAACATCCTCCACTTTGGTCTACACTGACAGCTAGAGTGCTTTGGCCATTGCGCGTAATCCAGTGTTTCATGTGCGTACCAAGCACATTGAAGTTCACTATCATTATGTTCGAGAGCGGTTATCACCAAGAGACATGGAGTTGTCCTACCTTCCCATAGAGGACAACATAGCAGATATGTTTACAAAGGCACTTCCTCATCCCAAGTTTGAAGTCTTTCGACAGGCTTTACAATCGGTTCCCTTTGTTAGATGATCTGGCATACCTTGTACATTCATAGGTGGCTATATCCTTTTGGATGAACATGTGCCACCATGACCTTCTAGAAAATACCAGGTATTCTGAGACGTTTCTAGAATACTTCAGTCCATACCATGGAGGGGGGTTCGTAGGCCATCTTCTCCCGGTCGTATTGATGCCCTCTAGGCCCTGGTATGTGCCATGTAGCTTTAGTTATTGGCACTTAGGTCACCTAATACTTTTAGTGTCTTATGACACCTAGTGGTACCACTAGGACACTAGGTCCTAAGGTAGGTTCTCTTTTATAGTACTTTGTACTTTCATTTTCATACTAGTTGATGTGACGGCTTCCACTTCTTGCTCCACTCTTGTGCATCCTTTTGCTTGCGTGAGCCTACAAGGATATGGCAAACGGCCCTAAAAGGGTGCCTTGGCTAGAGGCACAGATCAAGCTCCCAGTGGGGGGTAAAAATGCATGCACAAGAGGGGGCACGAAGGAGAATCAAGTGTGCAAGGTGGTCTGAAGGAAGGGCTGGATAGGCAAAAAATCGCAGCAACGGGGGGGGGGGGGGAGGGCCAAAGAAGGGAGGAGGTCGGAACAGGTGCCAAATTGAAATTGACGGGGAGGGGGGGGCGTGTGATTGGGGATAAAGGAGCTGGCAGGAACAGCTTTGAGGAGGAGAGGTCAGATTATTAAAAAAATAATCTTCACAGACAAGTTTTCAACTGAACTTCACAGACCAATTAGCCTGCCATAAGTAGGAATTAAATCAATATAAATCCTCCCTAAAAGGAAAACAATTGTGCTTGGGGACACGAGAGCTTCCCTCATTGAGCTTCAAATTTTCTACATGAGATAAGCCATTAGAGGCAGGCTCCAACTGATAATATAGGGGGAGAAGGGATGGCAGGATGGACTCCAAGGTAAGGTACATCTATTTAATGGAGTTCATTAGCTAAAGGTAAGGATGAATTCCAAGGGAGGATAATCCATTAACTAAACGCAAAATGAACTCCAAACAATACCAGTCAACTAAAAAAGGAGTGTCATAATATGAAAACTCAGGCTAGAAAGCACCTTGCTTTCAGAATACAATCAATTTATCAAGAGGACCAGCTTACCTTCTCGGAAACCAAATCGCTACTCCCATTTAGTAGCTCTGGAGCCATCCATGGCAGTGTCCCTCGTACCCCACCTGAGACCATTGTCTGGTGCTTGACTTTCGACAAACCCAGATCTCCCACCTGCAGAAAAGAAATATAGAATAAGCCTGATGAGGGGACCCAAGGTTAGGATAGCCAAACCCATTTAAACAGAGAGAGAATAAGTCTCCAAACATGAGTCCCGTTGAAAGGGTACAACCTTTCACAAGTGAACATCCATTGATCCACATAATCATTCAGGTTTGAAGAGTGCCAATTTTGAGGAAACTTTTCTAAAAAGTACATGTAAGAAGGACCTGCCATTGCGAGTCTAAGTTTAGGCAAACTGTGAGGACAACAATGTCTCCAACCACAACTCTATTTTATCACTTCTTGAACAACTTTCTATTCCTGCTGTTTATCCTCCAGGCAAAAGGAGATCTGGATGGCAATGGGATTCATGGATATTGCCATTAGAGATCCTTTGGCCAAACCAAGTGGTCACCATCAGAATGTCATTTCCCTGAATTCAGCAGGACCAAGAGTCATTGTGACAACCAGTCCAGCCTTTCATGTCCTTGTCAAGCACATTGATATTCAGCATCACTGTGTCAAAGAGAGACTGGAGAGACAGTTTAACCCATACACAGGAGAACCATGCAGATATCTTAAAAAGGTTTTACCTTGGGAGAGGTTTTGCAGGCACACAGGGGCCTTCAGTCTTACACATAATGAAGCCATGCTGAGTGCATTTGAAGTATAATGATTACACATCCTCCATACGTAGGTTAGGGTAGCACTCCATTCACAGTGCATTTCCTCACGATTCTCACATGTAAACAAATGCTTCTAAAGTGATGGCTGGAAAGCTGGCTCAGAAGTTTTCTTGTAATTGAAGTTTCTAGGGATTTAAGGGGCCCACATGCCCTTCATGCCACATGTCGACATGTCATTGGTTAGTTTATATTTCAGTGAGTAGTATGAATTGATCTAACTTTCTCATTCTCACATTTGCCAGTTTGAGAATCCAAGCTTAGCATTTTTACTACTTCAAGCTGTATTCTGATTTTAAGGTCATGTTCCCCTCCTCTCTCATACTTCCTAATCTTGTCCAGCCCAGAAAGCAATTCAAATGAGCAGCTGCCCCCTTCTCTCAGCCAGACTTGTGCCAATTCTCCTTCTGCACTCATATCAAGGAATACTCACAGTATCTTCCAGGGGAGGTAGAGGACAGCATCGCTAAAAAAGACCTCTGCTTGCACATTTGCGGCACAGCACTTTCTTCTATATCTGTAAATCAACGAGCAAGCTTTCAGGTAGTAGCTAATGAAGATACACATTTTGGGCAATAGTTGTGAACTCTTGCTTTATGTGCAAAATATCTTGAACTCTTTACTTTTGTACTGCCCCCCCCCCTCCAATCCCCAAATCACTTCTTAAAATTCTAATTTTCTTATCTTTTTCTTTCTCTGCAAGAGCCTTGAATTCAAGGAATTGAGAGAAGTTCTCTAATTTCTTGCTCAAGAAATGCACCCAGATCTTCTTATATTTCTTTCCATAAAAAAACTCGTTATCATGGACCCTACGAAATCTGTGTGCTCAACATCCAGAGGGACTCTGCTCATGCTTGTGGAAAGGCAACCTGTGCATCTTTCCATAAACATGAGCCCAACAAAAAGAAACATGTAATAGTGCCCAATCCAAGGTGTGCAAAGGATTTTGGGTATGATGTGAGCTATTCTTCCATGCCAAAGATCTAAAGTGAGCTGTTCGGTTGTGGAACATGCAGTTTCTCTCTTCATGACTACCATCATTTGTGTAAGGGCCTCTATATCCGCTACCTGAGTCAATTATTCTATTGAATGATCCTTTATGGAACATTTACACTCTGTGAAGAGTACATCATTCCAATCATCACAAATTACTGAAATAGAAAGAAAGTTCTTTAGATTGTTTAAATAGTTCATGCATTTTTCATGTGAATCCAACATTGGAATTGTGCCATTCCCCATGATATTCAGCTTGTAAGCATTTGCAACTAATATGGTGACCTACCACACCACTTATGGACTGATATAATGATTGAAATCAGTCCCCTGATCTGTCATGTGCTTGCTAGCACCTGAGTCTATTGTCCATAAATCTTAAGTGGCGAAGCTTGAGAGTAAGAAACTTTCATATGCTATCATCAAATGCTCATGCCTAGGATTTCTTCTGAACCTCATAAAATGCTCTAAGGAATTCACCACCATGAAAATCATAGACTACACATCTTTTAGATGCTCATTAGTGGATTGCTCACCACATTCATGAGCGTCAAATGGCCTATCCATCAACGCAAGCCTCACGAAAAGAGATATCTGATTGTACCCAAACCAAGGCATTCATCATATTAATCATTTTCAATGTGCTAAGGCTTTTAAGGTTAATGTGAGATATTCTTCTATACTAAAGGTCTGTTCGGTTTTGGAACATCTTCATGACTATGCCATCAAATGTGTAAAGGCGTCTATATCTGCTACTTGAGTCCATGACTCTATTGAATGATCATTTATAGAACATTTACACTTTGTGAAGAGTACATCAATCCCATCATCACAAATTACTGAAAGAGAGAGTGAGTTCTTTCAAAGATCTTACACATATTTGAAAATCTATAAATAGTTAGTGCACTTTTCATGTTAATCCAACATTGGAATTGTGCCATCCCCCATGATATTCAGCTTTAAGCATTTGCAACTACTACGGTGAACTACCACACCATGTATGTACTGATCTAATGATTGAAATCAATCCCCATGATCTGTCATGTGCTTGCTAGCACCTGAGTCTATCATTCATAAATCTTAAGTGGGAAGTTTGAGAGTAAGAACCTTTCATCTGCTACCATGAAATGCTCATGCATAGGATTCAATTAAGAAGCAAGATGATCCTCATCAAAAGCTCCGACGATTTCATCACCATGACAATCAAAGACTTAAACATCTTTTTGCTCCTCATTAGTGGATTATTCATCACATTCATGAGCATCAAATGGCTATCGTAACACATGCAACACATACAACACATACAATACATGCGTGTTAATCAAATGACAACATAGAACACTCATCTTAAAAAACGTCTGCCAGAGGTTGTGGATAAAAATAAATGTCATCATCCTGATGTGCATATTCTTCACGAGCTGGCTGCTCATCACATAGGGCTGACTGCCCATCCAAAGGCATTTCAGGCTCAATAATCTCTACTGTATGAAGAGAACTTCTAGCCAATAATTGCTTTGTTCGGCATTGTAGACGGTTTTGCATTAATGGAATTGTCTTCACTACATGTTCTCATTGTACTCGACCTTGACACATAATTGCTTTGTTCAACATTGCTTGTGGACGGATTGCATTTATGGAAGTGTCTTGGACCCTACGTCCTTGTTGTCCTTGACCTTGATATGCCTTCTTTTCCATGCATTCATTCTCATAAGGTATCATTTCCCCACAATAGAGACACCTGCCTTTTTTGTAGAACTTGGTTCCACTGCTTGAACCATAAGCATTATTGTTGACATTTGCCTTGCCACCACCACCTATCTTTGCATGACAGTTGTGAGTTGAAGAATACTTTTTAACAAATTTGCCTTTGGCCTTCCCACATTTATGAGCTGCAAAAGCTTGGTCGTTTCCATGACTTCCATTTAATGTTGCATCAATTTCCCTTCCTGGTAGCGCAAGCCACACATCTCTTGCATTGTAGACATGATGCCATGAGCCGCCATATTGAAGCTGAAGATAAATCCTTTGTATGATGGTTTAAGTAATTGGCACAAAATCCTTGTCTGTTGTTTCCTCACCAATGGTTACTAGCTGCTCAGTGATTTGTTTGAGCTTGTCGACATGAGTGGAGAGTAGATCTCCCTCTCCTATTCTCAAAGAGTGAATCTGTCCTTTGGGTTGCAAATTTCTTGCTTGCATTGTTTACCTCAAATGTGCCATGAAATATATGCCGTCTGAAGTTTTGACACTCTCTATATGATTAAATTTTTTATATTTGCAACGAGAATGGGCCATCCTTTATCTCCCACTTCTTGATTCTCTTGTTATCAGTAATAAACTTTGTGAATGTGCTTACAACAAATTTCTAGAAGCCGTAAGGCTAGTAAATAGCATCTTCATTGCGAACTTCAAAGAGATAGTTATGGATGGCATTCAATTTATGTTCAACATGAGGAAGCGACTATATGAAGTCGTACCTTTGCAAAAGGCGAAAAACTCTAATGTGGTTTGTTGAAATCACTAGAAGAGAGGTGTAGCATTTGCCTAAAGCTGAAATCGCACCTTGAATCATAAAATCCTTTTGCCAAACATCTCAAATTTCTTCAAAATGTGTGTAAGCAAACACAAAATGTAAAAGTCTCTTGTTTGTCACCACAAAACCTCTTCAAATGTGCGTTTACAGCAAGATTAGGCTATCTTCAGTCCAATTTTCTGTCAAACCTACTACGAATGCATGAAAACGCCTCAATGTACATGCTAAATGGCATCCAAAGGTAAAATTTCCTAGCTGAAAGTGAAATAGGCTGTCAAAAACTCACAAATCCGCGCAAGAGTGCTATTTTTACATATTTTTGTTGTTTCAAAGCTATTCTTTGTAGGTTCAATCGCTTCAAAGACATGGAAGAGCTGTGCAGACTACATGGACAAAATCACCTGACTGTACAGATTCCGTACCAAGATTTTCAGTGTTTTTTTTTCTCCACGAGTATTTATGCCTATCTTATACTCTTCGTGACTGATCTGAATCTGAAGCCGTTATGGTAGATCTATCTCGTACTATTCAGGCTGCAAGCTTGTAGATTTGACCTACATGGAGAGCTCTCGCATCACCACAAAACCATGTGCATCCATGTGGAGCAAGTTATGGCATTTGTGAAGTTGGTGAGAGCGGAGAGAATACACAACGTTGAAAATGAACAGCACACTTTGATATTCAAAGGAAATGTGAGTTTTATAGAAAACGCGCTCTTGATCAGGTTCAACTACTCAAGAGCATGCAAACTGGCATACCACTTACCATCATATGCAATAGAAGCCTATGCAATGACATCAGGGAAGAAGCATATGCAAAGTATTTCTTGCCTTTGGTAGCATTCTTTTTGGCTCAATTTCGAGATTAGTTTTAATTCATTGATTGAGAAAGAGAGAGAGAGAGATTATTATGTAAGTGCATATAAGTATCCATGATTGGGTCAGTTCTTTAATTTTTATGGCAATTTGCTTTATGTTTTAATCTTAAATTTAAATTTCAATGGCAAATAGAAAATGTTTTTTCATTTAGGTTTTAGCATTTTAATGCGAGATTGCAACCTGAATATTGTTTTAGGATTGCTAGTTTGCCATTTCAAATGGAATGCACATGTAAGGATTTCCTTTATTCCATAAACTTTAATAACAAATGCTAAATGCTTTTCCATTTACTTGCGCATTTTGATAAACCCTAGGCCTAAACCAAGAACTAGAGGGACACGTGACATAGTGTCACATTTATGGTGCAAAAATTTATTATTGCACCAAGAACCCTAGATTCCTTCATTGAATTGGAGTCAAATTCTAGAGCTAAACCCTACAAATCGTCTAGGAGCCTATACACTTGTTACACATGTTGTCACCTAGGATAGACTCAATATTACAACCCATGAGGACATTATCAAATACATGGTCGGTATATCCCACCCAAGACTCGAATAACAACAACTTGCTTCAGAAAAGCCCCTATGCTTATCACAACAAAGTGACAGAAGTCCTACTAATGTATCGACCTTGAATATCCCTCAAATAAGGAGAACTCACTTCAATGATTTCCTATGCTTATCGCAACAAATTGATAGAAACCCGAAACAAGAATTTATAAAGCGAATATATAGTTCCAACCCAAGATCAAACAGCAAAAACTACGAAAACAATACATCATTATACAAAAAAAGGTTCTCTTTATTGAATCCTTTCGTCCAAGTGCGAGAACAAGGAAGTAACAATCTTAATAAAAAAAGGTTGGCCAACATGCAAGCGCACCTTGCAAATTGGTCGTTGTGGATCTTTCATATTAACAAGCAAGTTCTCACATTTCAAATCAAAGTGTACAATATTTTTTCCATGTAAATATTCCATGCCAAAAGCTGCATCCATGATAATAAGCAAACGCTTTCGACGAACGATTATTCTGTACGGAGCAATCAAAGGATTTAGAAAGGAAATGCAAAGGGAGTACTAGGATCATAGCTCCAATGAGAGAATTAACAAGATATGATTCCCATTTGTTATAGAGCTTACCTGTCCTTCTTTTGCAAAACTTGCTTGAGGGATCCATTGACCATGTACTCTGTAACCGTTGCCAAGGTAGCTCCAGGCCCATCAGGGACAACACCATAAAATGCCACCACATTTGGATGATGCAACTGTCCAAGAATATAAGCTTCTCTCCAAAAATCAGCAACCTGTTCAACACACAAAGAAGTTCAAAAATTCATATATCAAGTTCTTCATCTTACAATGAATCATGCTATCCACAAATGGAGGGAAGTTACAAAAATTGCACCAGCCGTTCCCTCTCCGATGGCCTTCCTGTGAAGCAACTCGATTTAATGCGCTTAATTGCCACATCTGTCCCCCTCCACTTTCCATGATAAACTGTGCCAAAAGTACCAAATCCCAACTCCCGAAGCTCTTCTAAATCACAATTTTCAATTATCTACAAATCAACACCAAACATCAAATTGACATTCTTCAGCATGCTCTCTCTCTCTCTCTCTCTCTCTCTCTCTCTCTCTCTCTTGTGTTATTTGCAATGCCTACGCGAGGATGCGTTGAAGACAGATGGGGAAAGCAAGCTATGGAGAATGCCATGGCAACATACACAACAGGGACAACTAATAAGGCTGCAGAAAATGTCCTCACTAGCCTCAATAAGATTTGCACAGCCCTCATCGAGAAGATAGAGAATCTAGAAACCACAAATGTGGCCTTGCTAGCTGAGAAAGCACTTGTGGACAAGGCCTTAACTGAAATGAAGAAGCAGGGAGGGAAGCTGCAGGAAGGATGGAAGAAAGAGAAAGCTATGACAGAGGAGTTGGAGAAAGAAAAAGTGGAATGGGAATCTGCCAAAACCAGCCTCCAAGACAAAGTGCATGCATCGGAGATTGAATTGCATCAAGTCAAACAAAATGAAAGGGACCTCAGAAGGGACATGCAAAATGGTGGAAGAGCTCAAAACTGAGAATGCCAATCTCAGGAAAGATATTGCAGCCACAATGCAAGGGAAGCACACTGAACTTAAACAGCAAATCAGCAAAGGACAAGCCAAAATGTTGGACTGGAAGAATGTGGTTAAAAAAGGTACATCAGCACCTAAAAAAGAGATCATATCGGATGCCCTTGAAGAGGACAAGAGACGGGACAACAAATCCTTGAATGTACATGTTAGAGACTTACTGGTAGGGGATACCCCAATGGCAGACGCCAAAATCCTTTTCACCAAGATGGTGGTCAACCTCACTTGTGAGGTAGCTTGGAGGATGGGTAAAGTGGACATACCAGCGGGGCCATTAGTGGTGAGATTCTGAACAAAAGAGGACAGATCTATTCTTATGAGCATGAAGGCAACACTGAAGGGCACTAGGACCTTCTTAGATGATGATGTCACCCTCCTACAACATGAACATTGGAGGGAAGGAACGGTGAAAGTGACGGCAGCAAGACAGGAAGGGAAATGGGACATGGTAAAGTGATCATCCGCGAAAGAGCAAATAGAGAAGAAGGAGAAGAGAAAGAAGGTGGTGAAATAGGCAGCGCACGACAGTGTCAGGGCCTAGAGACGAGAGCACAGAGTAGAATACTAATGGCTGTATGGATTTGCAATGGAACCCTTCAGAAACATACACTTACAGAGATGTGATCTTTTACATAGAGACTCATGAGAGCCCAGAGAGGGGATTGCAAATAGTAACAAGATATATATGGGAATCAGCCCATAGAAAGGAGATGCAGAGAGATAGCGGCATACGGGGCTTAGGAAGGGTGACAATCTCTTTTGGTCACATATGAGACCTTGCGATGAGGAAGGAGGAGCATGCACATTACATGTGGATACGAATTCAGCCACCTGGCACACGCCCGATATACATTGTGGTACTTCCCCCCCAAACACTTCATCATACGCACATGAAGTCACCATAGAGGGTCATAGCGCATATGAGACGATATTTGAGGATATCATGGAATTCTCCGGACAGGGAGAGATCCTACTCTTGGGTGACTTCAATGAGCGTACAAGGAACAGACCTGTGGGCCTGATCCCTTCATAGTAGACCTGACAGAGCTTGGAAGAGCGAGACAATCAAAGGATGCACCACACATCACTGGTTATGGCCGCCATCTATTGGATATGGGAGCTGTTCATAATCTAATTATATACAACTGTCTTCTCAGATGGCCATTGTCGGAAGGGCTCACCTGCTTTCCACATGGAAGGGGATCGAGTACAGTAGATTACCTTTTGGCATCTACGGCTTTTGTGTCACATGTACATGACCTCACTGTCCCTCCCCCCCCACTAGGCATTGACCACTCTTGTCTAACTTTCAGCATCTCAGCCTCCAGGCCGGCCACAAGACAGGGTCCACTAGCCTCCACTCAAGTCCAGGTGCACTTTTATCATGCCCTTGATGCAATATACATAAGTCATCTATCGTATGAGCTATAGGCTCCCTCCGGGATTATGTAGACCACACCCATGCCTCAGACACTTTAGTATCAGTGGTTTAGGATGCCGCAGTCATCAGCAGACCATTCCCCACGACTTGATCTCACTGACCCTTGAGCGTGTGAACGATCGTGCTCCAAATGTCTGCTTGGGTCTGGGTAGCAGAAGAAGTCTGATCTCCTACGGTCTGCGCGCATCTGGAAGTCCAGATATGCCAGCCTGCAATGCTCCCTATGATCTCCCAAACTGGGTGCCGAGTCATCGCTCCTACATCTGTCTCTGTTAGATGCCAAGGGAAGCTGTCCATGTATGCCCAGGTGGCCTGCGTGATGAAGAAGATATGATTCTGTCTAGAGAACTCATAAGCCAAGTGATGTCCCATCTCAGTGCTGCACCAACAAACTACTCCCCAAGTGATCGGTCCTAGCTCGGGTGCAGCCCTCGCTAAGATCCCCATGACTCCCTTCCAAAATGTCTGCGCATGCGAGCAGCTCCAAAGGCAGTGCTTCAGGGACGACTCCTCCTCAAAACACATCTAGCACTGCCCCTCCTGCCCCATCTGCCTCAGCCAGCTGCCAACTGGTAGCCCCTTGTGTGCCACCATCCAAAGGAAGTAAGAGATCTTCCTCGGTCGCTAGCTAGCCCAAAGAGTCTTCCAGAAAGTGCGAAGAAAGACCAAAGATATCCCCTGGGCATACCAACTATGTGCCTGTGTGGGTAGCCCGTGCTGGAGAGCCCCAAGAGCATGCCTACCCGTACGCGCACTGTAAGAGAAGAAGGGGGTAGGGTTCTCTAAGGTCTCCAATGGTGGCCAGCACCACTCCCCTGGGTCCCACTCCACCTCTATCAAGGAACGGCCCTCCCATATCCAGAGTCTCCAATCCTGGTCCTGCATAATCAGGGGGTCTATATGCCACGTCTTCCCTTACAGCCCTACAATGCGAAGTCGCTGCCAGGGAAGCTGGGGGTCGATCACGGCCTCTCTGCTCTGTAGACGGCTATCATCGGTGACGGAGAAGAAGTGTACTGAGGAGTCCGAGAAAAGGCCTGCAACCACCAAGGGAATGCCTCGTGGAGTGAACTGTTCTAGCCATCTCTCATCTCTCGAGAAGAGCTGTCCGGTGACTATGGGAATCCTCCAACCTGCAGGAATGGCAGCATCAATCTCCGCTCGTCGAGCCTAGATCCCACGTGCCGTACCTACTACTGCTGCCAGCTCGCCTGGGCTCAGCTGGTTGTAGACGTCCCTCCAAACCCGGAGCGAGCGCGCGGGCCCACGTGCCTAGAGCGCCCAAGGGATATGGGATCTCTCTCCAAGCTGGCGACCTGTATCATCTGTCACCTGGCTGCTCCAGATCAGGGGCTGTCTGTCTATCTCCTCTCGGCAGCTAGGGGGCACCTGGGAGAGGCTGTGTCGCAACTTCCTCCAGACCGAGATGAGGCTACCGAGGAAGGGGGAATGGGGCTGAGTCAAAGGGGTAGAAGTGAAGATCCATTGGATAGAAGGCTGCCAAACACCCCCTCTCGGGGGGGTACACGCGCTGAGACCATGTTGTAGCAAGAGCTTCCACGTCTGCCCTCCTGGGGTCAGACCGCGGATGACTAACTTGCCAAGAAGTGCCTGACTCTGCAGCTCTGGATCTATGATGTCGAGGCTGCCCTCTGTCTGGGGGAGAATGACCGTCTGCCAGGCAACCCTGGCTCTGGTGGTGCCGGAACCGTCTGAACCAGACCATAGGAAGTTCGGCACCAGTCTCCTCAGTTGGGCTACACATGATCTCGAGAAACACTAGCAAGAGGCCACATACCAAGCAGTGGCAAGAAGGACCTGGTTGACCACAAGGGCCCTGCCTGCCAAGGAAAGCCGAGCCGTGCTCCAGAAAGCAAGCTTCCGTCGTATGGAGGCTAGGACCGGCAAGAATTGCTGAGCCGGCGTGATGTCCAGGCCTACTTGGAATCCCAGGTAACGTGTCGTCTGTCCTCTAGGGATCCAACGAAACCCCAGGAAAATACCCCATTGTGAGCTGGCTTCCGGATCCGTAAGAAAACCATTGACTTATGCCAGTTGATTTTCGCCCCAGCCGCAAGGCAAAAAATCTCTAGGGACAGTCTCACTCGCTCCAGTGACTCGTCATCATCCTGCACATATAGGGCCGTGTCATCTGCATACTCAAAGTCCAGACGTCTCGAATAGGGAGACGCATCCTGCGAAGACAAGTGGTACGGGCTCGAAGGAAGTGGGTCATGGCCTCCGCAAAAAATAGGAAGAGGTAGGGCGCTAGCGGACAGCCCTGACGCACCGAGCGCTTGAGTGTGAATCTCTCCCCAATCCTACCGCTGATGATAACCTGTAGAGGCTAGCAATACCTCTGATCCACTCATCCGGGAAACCGAACCGAGAGAGTATCTTCCAAGAAGGACCAGTCTACCCTGTCGTACGCCTTCTCAAAGTCGAGAAGGAGTATGGCAAGGTGCTGGCCACTGTGCTGGGCCCATTCCGTCGCCTCTGAGAAAGTGAAGATGTTGTCCAAAATGCTGCGATCTTGGACAAAACCAGTCTGGGTGTCATGAATCAAGTCGTGTAGCAGGGGGCGGATGCGGCTACTGATCATCTTGGCGAGGATTTTGTAGGCGGTCGGGAGGAGGGTGATAGGGCGCCACTGTCTGATTTCCTGACAGTCCCCCCCTTTGGGAATGAGGCAAATCAAGCCTGTCGCAAGGCTCTCTGACATCTGCCCGCTGGAGAAGATATGCTGGAAGGTTGCGAGCAAGGGCCGGTGGATCTGCTCCCAAAAGGTGGTGAAGAAAGCTCTGGAGAGGCCATCCTCACCTGGGCATTTCTTCCCATCAATAGCGCTCACCGCATCCTGCATCTCCGCCACGGTGAAAGGGGCGAGAAGGGAGTCACTCATGCTAGGCTGCACGAGCCGTGGTGTAGATCTCCACACCTCCTCCTTGCATAGGCGGCCACGAGGGTCTGGGGGCTCCTGCTGGAACAAGGATCTGTAGAAATATATCGCCAAGTCCCAGACCTCGTCTGGATCTGTCCTGACACTACCATCCTGCGCCCTAAGAGAACGGAGTTGTTCCCCTGCTGACCTCTGTCCATGAGTCCTAAAGAACTCTCTACACATCCTATCGCCTTTCCTAGCCCAGAAGGACTTGGAAGCATGAAATGAAAACTCTGAGCGACGCTGGGTGATCTCCTCTAGCATGGCTCGTGCCCGAACCTCCTGCAATCTGAGCTCCTCAGGGCCTGGAGAAGACTGCTGCATCCGCTGAATCGAAGCGAGATCTCGTCTGAGACCCCTCTCCCTTGCCCAACACTGCTGCCTGACCTGAATCGCCTCCTGTTGACAGATGAGGCTAGACTCAGCAAGCACCTGAGCTACTGCCATATCCCCGGTGGGGTCCCAATCCTACTCCCACAGGTCCACTATCCTGCAATGAACCGCTGCTCTGGAGTAGATGGAGTCTGGGATCCAGCATGAGCGTGGAGGTGAGGAGTGAGAGACTGAGTCCAGGACTAGGATGACTGGGGCATGGTCTGAGTGTCGTCCCTGGAACCACTCCTGACTCCACCTCTGCCAAGCGCCCAATCGCTCACATAGAAACGGTCCAGCCGCTACAGAATTCTGCCTCCCTCCCTCCTGTAACCCCAAGAGAAGTCCAGACTCCCTGTCCATCTGCGAAAGGAAGGCTCCCTCCAGCTGTCCCGACCTCCCACTGCGAATAGGAAGGAGTCCCAATATGCCTGCTCTGCCTGAGCTATACCGAGGAACTCTAGGCCCCGTCCCTGCTGATCCTCTAGGGTCTCAAGGTTATTGAAGTCCCCTCCTACAATCCGAGAGTCCATCTCTGGCAACAAGTCTGTGAAGGCTCTCCAAAAAGCGGCTCTCCGTCTGAGATCGGTCGGGGCATAGATATTGAGGATGCCGATACGGGATCCCTCAATATGCAAGCCCACCCAAAGCGCACGTCCTGGGATCAGAGTGCCAAAACCACACACATGCTGAACTAGAGAAGCGTCGATGGAGGTACAGACACCCCCGCTCCTCCCATGCTTGCCAATCGAAGGTTCCCAATAGGTGTGGGAGCGTCCTGTGAGGACCTTCCAGAGCAAAGACTAGCAAGAGAAGACTTCAACAAAAATCACTCTACAGCGGGCAAGACACCAAGGCCTATATTAGCCCCACCAACCCCTATTGTTACATTAAAATTGCTCTACAACAGGCATGGCACCAAGGTCTATATTAGCTCCACCAACCCCTATTGTTACAATGAGCTTGTAAACTTTGGATGTTTCCAGCTTGGTGGCGGAGACCACAACTTCTTACGCCTTCCCCTTGGTCTTTTCACGCTGCTCAAAGGGGGGGGGCATGAAACCCTAAACAAATAAGCAATAGCCAACCTCTGAGCCACCCATTCCCACACTAGGAAATCCATGTTCATGCCATTTCATGCAAGGTACTCTTACTCCCACCTCCATTTGATACGAGTAAATACCCCCATTTCATAAAATCGGGCTAGTAAGTCCCCCCTCCAAAAAATCTATAGTAAGGCCCCCCTCCAAATCAATCGCAGTAGACAAAAATCAGATCGAATTGCAACAAACAAAAATTGAATTGCCCCCCCTCCAAATCAAATCACAAGTCCAGAGTATAAGCCCCTTTCCAAAATCAAATCACCAGTAAGCCCCCCTTGTTATAGCCTCCGAATCGAATCGCAAGTCTAGTAAGTCTATAAGCTCTTCCAAGGAAGTCCCCATAGTATGCATGCCATTTGTATTTTGAATAGTATGTAGTCATGCTCCTCCGAAGACTACTACTACAGGCATTTGACACCCGTATGACACGCTCGCATTGTCAACCCACAATTCAACATCCCCCTCCGTGTCGTCAACGGGCCATAGTTCAACATTGTCACAACACCATAACGCCACAACCCCATATTACGAGGACTTATACTATAGACTTAAGCCAAGAAGGAGGGGAGACTTCTCAGCACAATCACATCGCATGCGCATTGGATGCACTAGCAAACGAGGCAATGCACTGTCATCACCTCGTGGTCTCCTCTCCATCGCATTTTGCCTCTTTGTTAGCGCTCTCCATGTTCTACACCACAGTGCCTGGCTCATCAACGTCCAGGGTTACCTCTACATCTTTCTTTCTACTCCTTTAAGGAGAGGTTTTGGAAAGGAGGGCAAGGAGACCTGCCACATGGCAGGGATATGGAGGCTCGGAAGGAGAGGAGGGAGTTTCGTGGGAGGGTCGGGAAGAGAGGAGGGAAGTTCAATGAAGGTAAGAGGAGGTTCGCAAAAATATTTGGATGGAGGAATGTGCTATGATGACACGTGGCATGACATAGCACAACTCGGCCAAGACAACTTCTGAGCACACCACACGTGGGTTCCCCGACCTAACAAACTAGGAGTGAATGAGGGCTGGCGCTAGCAGACTGCAGACACATGCCAGACTACGTGGCCCAAACTACCAAGACATACACAAAGGCTCATCGCACGATCTTGATGATGTGGCATGCATGTAGGAATCATCAGAGAAATTCAATGGTTCAGATGTGTGTGGGGGTCATCATGCAACATTGGCTGACCACTGGCAATTTAGGCACTACCTTTGCTAGAGGAGGGAGCTTCGGGGAGGCCATGTGGGCATTAGTTGGCGGGAGGCCATGTGGCAACATGACAGAGGGACGAGTTGTCTGACTGTGGAGTAGGTTGTGTCTGATAAGGTAGATGGTTGCAGGTCGTCAAGCACAACGGCTGCCATGCAATCAATGTGCAGCACCACATGCAAGACTTGGCGCAAATCTAACAAGTGGCGAATTGTGGCATAGCCACATGCACAACTGCTAGGAAGAGAACATGTGACATTAAGTGGGGGGCCGAGAATAGACATGCGGAGAGAGAGAGAGAGAGAGAAAGAGAGAGAGAGAGCATGCCAAGGCCTCTCCTAACAATGCACCTTGGGTAGCTCAAGACATTCATTAGCAACTCGCTTGACATCGTGAGCATAGGCATTTTGCACATTGATCGATGGGAGCCTCAAAGTGCTGCTTCATATTGGGCTGAGAGAGAGAGAGAGAGAGAGAGAGAGAGAGAGAGAGAGAGAGAGAGGGGGGGGGGGGGGGGGGCTGGCCAAGGCCTCTCCTAGCAGTGCACCTAGGTAGCTTAGAACCTCCATTAGCAACTGGCTTAACATAAATATGGTAGAGCAAAGGTTTGAGCTACTAACTACTCTGCTGCTCCACTAGTGAGGGTTGATCCACTCACGAGAACAAGCACAGTCAAGTAGGAGACAGTCAGTCAACAAGCTTACAATATTATTGGTTCGGATCAAACCTCTTCTTTATCCATAAATTTTATGCATACAACGTTCGAGTAACGATGGCTTTTTGAATTATTAAGTTTGCATATAACAAATAAGTTCCTTTAGTATATCATATGTGCATCATTTCCCCACCAAAGAATGTGTCATTTACCTATACATCATCTTGGGAATCTTGCAAGGGTCTTAACCAAAGCAAATAAGCAACAATATTTTTTCTAATTCAAGCCTACATAATAGGATCTTGAATCATTGCGAAGTTTGCCATATATTTTTATCTACAGCAGATAGTGAGGGTAAGAGAGAGAGATAGAGAGAGAGAGGCCTTGCCAAGGCCTCTCCTAGTCACATGCACGTAGGTAGCTAAGAACCTACATTAGCAGCTCGCTTGACATAAATATGGTATGCGAGCACAGGTTTGATCTACTAATCCACTGCTACACGAGCAAGGGATGATTTACTAATCTGTTGCTGAGGAGGACAAGCACCAAGGATGAGACAGCCGATCAACAAGATTACAATATTATTGGTTTGACGAATCGTAAGATCAACCTCTGCTTGATCCTTAAAACTTAATCTTTAGACTTTATACATACAACACTCGAATAACAATGGCTTTTTGAATTTGTAAAGTTTGCATAAAACAAATAAATTCCTTTAGTATATCATATGCATATCATTTCCCCACCAACGAAGGTGTCATTTCCCTATACATCGTCTAGGGAATCTTGCAAGGATCTTAAGCAAAGCAAATTTGCAACAATAGTTTTTTAAATTAAAGCCTACATATAAGGATCTTGAATCATTACGAAGCTTGCCATATATTTTTATCTGCAACACGTAGTGAGGGAACGATTGTTGTTGTCTGAGAGAGCTCAAGAGATTCCCCTTGCCTTGCCCTCTATATAATATATATGGAGCATGTAGTCGGGGGACAATTGTTGCTATCTAAGAGAGCTCAACACTTTGAGAGGTACCAGCTTGGTGATGATCAAGCACAAGCACTGACTAGAGGTGTCGTATGAGGTTTTGGTGGTGTGCATCGTGGGGATAAATGTGTTATGCTTTGTGGCATTGAACAAGCATTCTTGCGCATTGCAGGCTTGCAATAGTTTTGCAGTGACATGAAGTTTAAAAAGGGTGCATGTATGCACGAAAGCACTTGGCTCCAACTTGTGGGTTTTACAAGTCTTTAGACGCTGTCGATTGTTTAGTAAGAAATAATTAAAAAGGAACGCTTTGAGGACCTGCAAGCTTTGCCAAGGTTCTATGGTTATTTGCATGCTCTCACACTGACTACAAAGCCACTGCCTTTTATCTAAAAAAACCATAATTTAAAACTGAAAGGTAAATCGGTGTTATTTTTCCTTGAAGTTTTCATGAATGATACCTGCAAAGTTTTGATGTCAACTTTCTGGGGTTTTTTTTTTGCTTTATTTTTATAAATAGATCCAGTAGACAACAATCTCTTCACCGACAATGGCATGAAGCCCGTTAGGCAGGCATAAAGCCCGTTTGGCTGGCAGAAAGCCCGTTTGATTAAAACGTATTTTTTTAAATAAGCGAACTACTTTTCTGGCAAACGGCTTTCTGGATAGCATTTTTTTTTCTAGCTTTAGCACTTAATAGGCGAACCAGCTTTAGCACCCTGCTCACAAACGAACACGGGAGACCTCGACCGGAAAGCTTAAAGTGACTTGAAGACTTGTAGCTAGAGGAAGCCAAGGCACATTCTAGGGAGAGCTCAAGCATGGAGGGAGAGTGGAGCCCTTGAAGTGATTTATAGCCATGTTGAAGGGGGATCAAAAGCACACACAAGCTAAAAGATGAAAAGCCAACAGCCACACATAAGCTAAAAGCTAGAAAGCCAACAACCATCTAAGAGTACAGGTTAAGAATTTTAGAAATTCCTAACAAAAATTTCTAAAAACCTAAGAATAATCACAAAACTCCCACTCGACTCAATCCTAAAGCACTACCTCTAGGAGAGCCACTGCTAATAAACAACTCCAATGTTTTTAAGATTCGCTTTGAGTTTGATTTATTTGTGGAAACTACTTTGGCAGACATGTACACAAAATGTGGGAGCATTGAGTGTCTTCACTGAATTGCAGCCTCATTGCAATGTGCTTACATGGAGTACAAGGATCTTGGGGTATGTTGAACAAGAAGAAAGCAAGGAAGGTTTTGGCTTTTATGTGCAAATGCAAGAGCAAGGTCTCTCGCCAAATAGCTTATGCCCACGTTTCTTCGACTGATGTGGTGGAGCGGCTAGTCAATCGTGCAGGTGTTCCTAGGGCTGGTTTCTTTGCTTATGTGATGCCCTGGGATCCACTTTTTGATCCTTTTGCTACCCTTCTGACTCACTGTCCGGTCTAGATTACTCTCAAAGCGTTGCCTGTGCCTCTTCTTCAGCATCTTCCTACTCTTGCAGCGCTTTTGGGAAGGCCTCTTCATGTTCCGCGACAGGAGTTCTTACAAGCTTCCCGTGATGTTCGCCTTTTCGTTTTGTGGGATATGATGCCGCCCATGCCATCTACTCTGGATCTTGATTTGGGATTTTCCCATCCGATGCGCATCAGGCTGCATTTTGCATCTTTTCCCACTGCATGTTATCGGTGCCGACAGGTTGGTCATTTTGCATGTGATTGCCCTTCTGCATCCAGGCCCACTCCTCCTGCTCCTTCTTCAGCTGTCAAGGTTACTCTCCCTTCTCCTCTGGCGGTTTCTACTATGGCTTCTTTGGAGAAGCCTTCTTCTACTGCTCCAAAGCACTACTAGAGGAAGGTAGATAAATCACAAGCCAATCTTCCTCTTGCTAAAGAAGCTCAGGATTGCACCCCTATTGAGCCCATCAGTCTTCTCCTCCTCATGATATGGATGTGCCCCTTGAAAGGGGATTTTACAGGATGATCTGCATGCTCTCTCTTAGGTTGCTATCCTGACTAAAGCTGAAATGATGAGTCGTAATTTATATGATGTAGCTCTTTTGTCAGATGCTCCTTCTTCAAAGAGTACAGATATTGATCTAGTTCCTATGTCTATGAAGACTGTGCCAGAGTTTCTTTCTGTTCAGGATGTAAATGTTTCTTTTTTCCTACAGTCTTTACTTGGCTGCCTCATGACTTTTCTTAGGCTTTACTTGTAAATTTTTCCTTTGTACTTAAGTATTGGTGGGTTTTTACCTCTTCTTGGGGTTTCCCCCATGGGCTACAAGATAGTATTGTCTGGCTATGCATCACAGATCTATGTGGCGCACTCTTACAGTCATCTTTTAGCCTTTTCAGCCTATCCCCCATTTGTTTACTACACATATGTTGTTAGATTGGAAGCTTGATTGCCATTCTCCCAGCTATCCTTCCTTTTCATTTGCTGACCTCTCTGCTAAGAAAGCTTATCAAGTCTTTCTTCCACAGCCTTGGATTCCGCAGCATGGGAATTTATTTTGGCATATTCACAAGCCTCTTGCTTGGTGAAAGACATGTCTTTGTCGCATTCGGAATAGCAAGATTCCTCTCAAACAGCGGGTCTTTTTATGGTGTTGTTGGGTAGGGGCCTTACCGGTGGGTTTTGTTATAGGCTGCTCTGCAATTGCTCCCTTAGTGCCAACTTTACTTTCCCAAACGAACCAACGCCAAGTGTCTTCGCTAACCGATAATCAAGTAAGCACGACTCCATATTCCCATGTATGCCGCTTCCTGCTATTGGATTGCTGGAAGTGTCCATTCTGATGTCTTCTAGGAAATTCAATATTTTTCTAGTTCAAAATCGTGGCGTATTTCGTAAATCCAGCTATCTTTCATATGAAGAGCTTAGGAACCCTCAGCATCATCCTGCAATTTGAAGTTTCTACGATTCCCGCAAGTTCTGGCACACAAACAGGAAAACCTAGAGGTGTCATCAGTTAGCAAAGCTCAGTGCCGGCATGCCTAACCCAAAAAGTTCTTTCAACTTCGCCTTGGCAGCTAGACAATTTGGCGAACTGTCAATAATACTATGCAATGATCCACATGCCCTGCCAAAAGGAAAGAACAAATTTCTGATGAGTAATCCAAATTAAGTGCGTGCGTATTATTGACATGTAGGAGTAGGTCCCAATAAAGTATGTAGGAAAAACCCACGATTATAAATGATCAATCTAACTCGTTACTATCGACGATGTATGAATTGCAATTTTGTTGCCCATTTTTTGAGACTTCCAAGGCAAGCCTCTGCGGCACGAAGCAATTCTAAAAATCAACGGAGAAGCTAATATGCTAAACCAGTATCTCACACCAAAGCAGGCACATTCTAGCGTGAAACATCGATTCACATGCAGGTTCGATGAGTCAGATGTGGTCGGAAGTCATTTCTATAACTTGCCTGCGTGAAGAAACGATCGCGTGTGATAAGAATGATTGATTGCCATGACAATCGACGGTATGTCGCGTCAAAAAAGCGTCCCGATTATTCCGCCACAGCGACAATGTTGATGTTTGAGAAGTCAGCTGCCGGCAGGTACAGTTACAGCAGACACCCATTTTTCCTTATCTGATCTCGCATGTCGAATCCACTCGGTGTATTCTCGTGCAATCCTACTAATTGCTTTCCATTGCGATTTCCATGTTTTCTTCGATTCATTCTCCATTTCTCCACTCTCTTTTTCCTTGCAAGGTCTGTCTCTCACACACACAAAACAAACCCACCAACTTACGCATACGTGCGCACACTCATATCCATATCCATGCAAGTTAATTACGGTAGGCAGCCTAGAGGCATGTTTTGGATCTTTGAGTCCTCCTAGAGCCAAGTGTCACAATTGGAGACGTGGATTTTAAAAAGATCCAATGGTGTAACATTGTTTTATGCAAAATTAGAGGTGCTAGCTTTCTTATCGAGCTTTAAAAATCAAAAGCTAATGCAATTAGAACCTGCAACACATCGGCATCGTACGGAAGAATAGCATAACCTCCGCTTTAATCTTTCTTATGAAGACAGCGTCAGTGCCAAGTTGAGAAGCAACTGGGGCAGGAATATGCTCATGTCTTTGCGGTGAGGAGACGGAGGATGGCTTCAAATGTATCAGTGTCGCAGATGAGATGGAGGGCACCACTATGGGAGTAACCGACTTCTTTTGCGATTTGGAGCTCATAACAAAAAGTAAGCATCATTTCTCTGGATTTCTCAAGGTAGACATATCTGATGGTCTGCAATAGGGACTTTTGTGATGCCCAATCTTTTACATTCTCATCAAAACTGCATTGGGTCTGAGGATCTGAGGAACGTAATACATATTTAAAAACTAGTATCATGCTTTTCCAACAGGACCACTACTTGCAAGCTCTCTCTGAAGGAAATGGTAAATGCAACACATCAAATCTGCCCTTGTGGTCACTCTCACTTGCTTGTAATCTATCCTTAGAATACTAATGATTTGTTGCTCAATAATATTATATATTAATATTGTTTCCATTTCAGACGTGTTTTTTGCATCTTTTCAGAAAGTGAAGCAGATGTATATACTTGGTGCGTACATGAATTTGGATGCTTAACTTGGAATACAAACACATCCATTGAGATTTAGGTAACGTGTCATTCTCTTACATATTCGCGATACTCAATCTCGATGCACGGGGAAGGGCCCATTCCCTTGGATTATAACTCTTTAGGGAAGGAAGCGTGCCGCCTCCCCACCCACACTATGTGTAACCGGTTATATAAAGTATATTTTATATATATATATATATATATATGTATATATATGTTTTGAATGTCACCTTGTTTGTTGAATTTTTCTTTTGCATATTCTAAATTCTTATATGTTTCTCTATTGAGGTACTTGCAAGAAGAGAACACTTAAACACGCATGACATTTGCTCGAACCTACTATTGCCTACTTACTTTATAGTCAGGTATTTTCCTTTCTTGTCTTTGAAAACTTACAAATTTCATTTTTTTTAATTTTCTTCCATCTCCTTTAGCCAAGTGTAACGAATATGAGCCCCTAGATTGATTTTACCCCTTACGAATATGAGCCCTTAAATTGATTTTAATTAATGTCAATCATGAAGGTTTTATTCAAATAGCATAAAAACTCATGGGTGAAAGCATATCTTTGCTTTTTAAATGCAAAAAAGGCAAAAAGAATACAATTTTGATATCCTCAACTTAATTTTTTCATTTCAATTTAAAACATTGTTAATTTAAATCGACTTATTATAAATTCTGTAATTCAATCCACCTTTCCCCTTAGGCAACCTACCGCACCCTAGTTGATTAGCAATTTAAGAACCGATCAATGCATGTGCCAAAAGGCTCTCGTTCTCTCTATATCCCTCAACAATGCGCAGGTTGCATACTAGTATTTATTGATGATTACACTTGAATGGATTTCTTCCTTTGCCGCTATTGCCTTTCAACTAATGAAGGGTTTTATGAAATATGTGGACAGATGTGTGTCAGCACAGTTGATCCGTTCTCATGAATGATGCACACATCGCTTTGAATCAATAGTAAATATTGCACAAGCACATGACTCTTCCCTTCTAGTAGCCTTCCATGGCACTGTTGTTTGACTTCTGCATTTTGAATCAAGATTCTATAAATAACCATTACTCACGGACGAGGACAAAACGTTACTTGGACATCTGGGCAGAAGTCAAATTTATTGGGCAAAAGCCAAATTGATTCCATGCTACAACCTTTTTTCATTTTTGGGAAGTCGCTCGCAAACAATTATGCCCGAAAAGTTCTGCAATCTAATTTCGAATTTCTAGCCATTTGAAAGCCGAAGAACAACCATGGTAACAGATGAAGCTCGTCATCAAACCCGACAACTCATCCGGTAAAATTATCCTAACTATCTCCAGAGTCCGACGTCCCAACGAACCAGCTAATTGTTGGATTTTTTGTGCATTGATATCTGCACGTGCGGTTCAGGACGTAGCAATCACACTTTGCTACAGCGTATGATGGACTCTTTGAATTTGAATACAGACGAAAGCTTGCTGATTTGGAGAAATGACTCAAGAAGCTAACTATGAATTCTTCTTCATTTGACAAAACCTCGCATGCACAATGTTCAAGAGGTTCCGTCTTCACGTCAGCCATCAAAGGTACAAGCAATAGAAAATCTCATTCTTGATTCTAGGGCAAATCAGCATATGACGTTTCATTCTGAGTGGTTCATTTCTTTCAAGCACTGTCATTCAAAACGAATAGTTCAAATGGGTGATGACACTGAACATTATATTGAAGGAATAGGTGATGTAGAATTTTAGTTAGCCACTAGTGATGTTTTTCGACTGTGTGGAGTTCTTTATGTTCCAAAATTAAAAAGAGATCTTATTTCAATAGCAAGGTTGATAGATATGAGCATGTCAGTTGAATTCACAGCATATGAATGTCTCATTCACGAGGAAGACACACGTGAGCTTGTAGCTAAAGGTATACATCGTCATTCATTGTATTTACTGACGGATACCTTTGACATTCAAAACGTTGTCTTCTTAGGTACAAGCACAAGCAACACTGATACATGGCACAAGCATTTTGGCTCACGTGAACTTCAAAACTATTTGTCACATGCACAAGAAACAGTTAGTCAATGGCTTAGAACTTGCTCAAAGTCTAAGGTTGGGAGCATGTGAATCATGTATCATCGGAAAGCATTCCAAACGCTCTTTTCATCGTCATGCTCCTCATTCTACAAATGTTCTAGATTTAGTACATTCTGGCTTATGTGGACCTATTTCAATTCTTTCTAAAGGAGGCAGCAAGTACTATATGACCTTTATTGATGATGCAAGTAGGTGGATAGAAGTTTATTTTCCATAGACAAAATTAGAAGCATTTTAATGCTTCCAACAAGACAAAAGCATGGCAGAGCTGCAAACTGGTAGAAAGCTCAAGGCATTACGATTAGATAATGGAGGGGAGTATCTTGCTCATGATTTCCAGATGTTTTGTCGACAAGAAGGCATTCAACGCCGACTCACTATACCATATACTCCATAGCTTAATGGAGTTGCTGAAAGAAAAAATCAAACTTCCAATAATGCAGCTCGAACCATGTTGGTGGAAAGTCATCTAGATGCAAGTTTTTGGGCAGAGGCAGTTCACACAGCCATTTAAGTGTAGAATCGATTACTCACTATAGCATTATCCAATTCAACTCCCTATGAACAGTGGCATGGTTCCAAACCTGATGTCTCCACACTTCGAGTATTTGGTTGTCAGGCTTTTGCTAAGATACCGGTTTTACAATGTTCAAAGTTTGATCCTCGCACCCACAAAGCCATATTTGTTGGGTATCTTACAAATCGATGTGGCTATAAGCTTTGGGATCCTTTTGCAACACGCATGATCCTAAGCACTGATGTTATATTCTCTGAAAATATTTTTCCAGGTACAATGCATGGTCGTGATGAGTCTTCCCATTTTGAATTTCCAAGCGTACCTCTCGATCGTGCTATTCCATCTGGTAATGAACTTCATGACATTCACCTCATTGGTAATGATGATCTTCTTGATCTTGTCATGAACGATGATGATGTTTCGTTGCATGAGGAATCTCATTCTGACACTCCTATAGCTCATGCCGAATCCTCAATTCTTGACCAGGCTTCCTCTGATGTTTCCTCTTCCCTTGATTCGTTTGAATCCTCCTCCTCCATTCCATCAAGTTCAGCAACAAATTCTCCTTCCCCTATTCATGATGCTTTTAATGATGTTTACCGTGACATAGATGATCTTTTCCTGGTAGAGCCCGATGCTATACCACCTAGTCATCTTCCTCCTCCATCATGAAAACCATCTGCTAAGGTAATCGAGAATGCTTGAAATTTTTATGCAGGAGAGTGCCCTTGGTTTCAAGCTCAAGCCTATTGTCATCTTGACAATGGACCCGAACCAGCTTCATTTGATGAAGCTATTGATGGCCCAAAAGCACAACATTGCAAACAATCTATGGATGAAGAACATGCTTCTCTCATTCGCAACTCCACTTGGATGCTTACTGAATTACCACCTCAGAGGTCACCAATTCCTTGCAAGTGGATATACAAAGGGTATTCTTAGGTTGCCGGCCTCAACTATTTTGAGACTTTTTCTCTAGTTGTCAAGCTAAGTACCATTCGAGTTTTGTTTGCTTATGCTACACAAGAGGACCTTCATATCCATGAGATGGATGTAAAAACGGCATTCTTGCATGGTGACATTCAGGAAGAAACTTACATGCTTCAAGTATCAGGCTATGAAGACTCTTCTCGTCCACAACATGTTTATCATCTTCTCAAGTCTCTTTATGGACTGAAGCAAGCATCACATTCTTGGTTTCAGAAAATTGACACTTATCTCCACACTCATGGATTCATCTCCTCCTCTGCAGATTCCAATCTTTACATTTTTCATGAATCCTCTGCTATTGTAATGCGTACTCTATATGTGGATGACATTTTTCTCTTTGCCAACGATATCATTACTTTGGCACAAGTTAAAGATAGTCTCCATACTCATTTTGACATGGTTGATCTCGGCAAGATTGGTTATTGCTTAGGCATGGAAATTTTTTGAGATCATGATGCCGGTATCCTCCACCTCTCTCAGCATAAATATGTTTGTGATTCGCTATCCAAGTATAACATGGCTCAATGTGATTCAGCTTCTATTCCAATGGATCCCAGTGCCATCTCTATCTTCAATGCTGCTGCTCCCACTTCTGATCAAGCTTCTCCTCGATTTCCCTTTCACAGCTTACTTGGAAGCCTCCTCTATACTATGGTTTGTTGCAAACCTGATATAGCATTTGCTGTCATCTCTCTTTCTCAATATAGTTCCAATCCATCTCATTGGCAGTTACTCAAGCATATTCTACGATACCTTTGTGGTACTCAAGCTTTTGGTCTCACTTTCCGATGCTAGCCCTCCTCTTCATTTGAACTACATGCATATTCAGATGCCAATTGGGGTACAAATGTTCATACTAGCCGATCTGTCACTAGATGCTGTTTTCTTATCAATGGGACTACGATCAGTTGGTTCAGCAAACCTCAGAAAGTGGTTGCAATGTCTTCTACTAAGGCAGAATACATTGTAGCCTCTGTTGCATCCGGGGAGATCGTTTGGCTTCATCGACTACTTGAGGATCTTTCTAAACTTCCAGATTCCACTCCCACACCTCTTTGGTGTGATAATCAAAGCACCATTGCTTTGACTAAAAATCCAGTATTGCATTCACATACAAAGCATTTCCATTTGCACTATCATTACATCCGAGATCAAGTACATGATCAAATCCTGATGGTCCATTATCTACCTACATTTGATATGCCAGCAGACATTCTCACTAAGCCTCTTCCCCGACCATGTTTCCAACTACTCAGATCTTCTCTCGGTGTATCAACCATTCCTTAGCAAGGTTTCACATAAACGAATCAACTGAAACCTGTTTTCACCATCTCATGACTCGAGGGTCGTGTTTGAAGGGGGGGTATGTCAGGTCATCCATGACCCTCAACCATAATCATAGCCTAGCATCTTAGAAAGCGTCATGTGGAGTAACACATGGAGAGATCCATTATATATCATGTGCACCGAATGCATTAGATTCTGTGTTCTCATAGCCTAGCATCTCGAAAAGCATCACGTGGAGCAACACATGGAGAGCTCCATTATATATCATGTGCATCGAATGCATTAGATCCTATATTCTAGGAGAAGATCACATGTGTGATCGTTGTACTATGATCTATAAAGATCACTTTATATCTTTCAATCATAGGGCAATTGTTCGGTTTTGCATTAGTTCTCTGTTATTGCTATCAGAGTATTCTACTATTGTATTGCTTTGTTAGGAATATTCTCAGCTATACGGAGCGAACTATGACACTCCAGAGTGATTTATAGATTACTTTCTATACAATCGAGAGCCTCTATTTACTAGGAAAATGTAGGTTCACCGGTCCTGACTAATCACGTAGGTATCTTTGCAAATTTTGAAAGCAGCTGATCGTGGGCGCTGCAACTAATTGTCATCTGTGGTTTCTATGATTATCATATGATTCATATTTGATCAGTAATTTCCCTGCACTTTGGATCAAATCATGAAGGTGCTTTTCTATGATCCAAGCACATAAATTTAAACCTTTTTCATGTACGATACGTGGACTAATAGCACTCTAAGAGTCTAAGGCAACTTGTTGAAACAGTAGCAAGGACATTGTTGCATGTCCACGACTAGCAACAATGAGATGTCTAAGCGCAAATCACATACCTAGCATGAAAACTGCTTGTGCAACATACATTTAGATTTCTGTTGGCAGCGTGGCAACTCAGGTGATTGTCATCTTAGCTTCCTCTTCCCTGATGGAGGTTTGGGGTACAATACCTCTAAATTACGTACCCCTTGGACTGAGCAATTTCTTTCGACCAACCCTAATGTTAATAGATCAGAGTCCAGACCATCTTTTTAAAGATGGCATCTGTCCCGAATAGGGACAGATCAGCCCCCATTTAATGCATCGTTAGGGATAGATGGGTAAAGATTTCTAAATTCTCACCACCCTTTGGTTTTTTCACCCACTAAAGCTATGGAGTGTGGACTCATACAATGACTGGTTCCTCACATGCTAAACTAAAATGAAGTGTAGCCTTGATATCTACCCCTCATGACCTTAAAGCTCATCACCTCTTTTGTTTTGTCATTCCCTCTCTACTTTCTCTCTTGTCTTCCTAGTTGTCTCAACACCCTTTGCTCTCTACGTGTCTCTAGATCCCCCTCACTACTTCATGATACCTCCCACCTTGCCTCTAGTCTCTCTTTCTCTCTCTCTTCATGACCTTCACCCCTTGGCAAAAGTTACTCCCCTCACTGCCGCTCCAACTCATTATTTCCTCTTCACCTCCCTCTCCTCATGGTTGTTCCTTCATCCTCCCTTCACCTACCTCCTCCTTGTGGCTTCTCCCTCCACCCCACTTCTCTGCTCACCAACCCCCTTGCACAATTGCATAGAGAAGAGAATATATATATATATAATATAAATATAAATAAACAAATAAATAAATGAATATATATAGAGAGAAATCTATATATCTATATAAACATATACATACATACCTATATATATATATTTATAATTATACTTATACATATATATATACATATACATATACATATATATATATACATATACATACATATATATATATATATATATATATATAGAGAGAGAGAGAGAGAGAGAGAGAGAGAGACATTAATATATATATGTATGTATAAATATAGATATAAAAATGAATAAATAAATAAATATATAGATAATTATATATAAATAAAAAATAAATATTTATAATAAATGTAATTATATATAGTATTTATAGATATTTATATATTGTATGTATATATTTATATAATATGTTCTCTCACAATAACACAATGCATCCATAGACACGCGTGTAAACGTGTTTCTTGAATTTAAGAAAAAAGTGTCGAGCATGTCTATTTACGTGTCTATTAGCACGTTTACAGAGCCACGTCTATAGGGACATCTATATAACAGACAGATGTGCTATTAGACGCTTTGTAAAAATTTTATGAAAAAAACAGAAACACGCACTATTAGACGCTTTGCAGAATTTTATTTTAAAAAAAACATAATTGTGTGTGGTTGAACAAAATGCTGTGTATGCTGTGTGGTTGGCCCATTTCTATAGTGTGCAATTCAATTCTTACAGGCAACCGCATTTGAATTTGCATGATTCCACGCAGGTCTATAGCTGACGATTACAATTCTGAATAAAACATTACAACTCCAATGAAACCTCTCTCTCTCCTGGCAATCTCGGCTACTGCTTGCCTCTTAAGGAACGATCTCTTATTGGCAAGTATAATGGTAATCTTTGACTTTGCCCATTTCTCTGTGAGCTCAACATTGGAGGGATTGGGATACCTAGAGCATACAGCATTGATGGTATCATCAGCCAAACTTTTTTTCTACTCTTTGAATAGAATAAAGCAATCTCTATAGTTGTTAGCAACTACAGAGTGCATGAAGGCCATGATGTCCTTCCCCCGTGCATCCATCAAGATGCCGCCTATCACAGTGATGTCATAGAAGATCGTACCATCACCCGCTGGCACATCTACATCATCTAAATCCTCCCCTCCCCCACCATTACTCCCAAAGCACTATGCCATGCATCCCCCCGGGGGATTCACTCTTAGTACAAGGGGGACGTCACCTGCGTGCATCAACTTCAAGAAAACCCCCTATATATGGTCCATGTAACATAATAAAACACCCCTATTTAAGCTTATAAGGATACCACCAAAAGTAGACTATGTCCCCCCCTTCCTTAAATCTATGTTCTTTCTCAATTATTTGGATTACATCATAAGAAAGTTCAGATGACATAGATTAGACCATCTTCAAATATTCACCAATGGGTAGTATTCATTTGTTTCCCTACCATGGCCTACATTTAGCTATAGCTCAGGCTTAGTTCATGCGCAATTGGTACATGACCAATTTTCACTAGTCAAATGTGTATATGTGTGTGTAATTTTTATGTTTAGGGGGTAAAAACTTGTATTTCCCTATACCCCTCCCTCTTCCTCCCCAAAGATGTCAAGGCCCCCTAACTTAAATTTAAGATTGAGAAAAATTAAAAAGGGCCCCCACCCCTAATGTATAAGCTTATGCCTCATCTCAAAAAACCCCCCTATTGTACACTCACGTGATACCATAAGTTTCCCCTTGTGAATCCCCCGGGTGCATCCCCCAGAGCTCTCCCTACTACTACGCCTGCTGCCCTGTCGTGATGAGCTAGTATGATGGACACGCGCCTCTGGAGAAGGGACTCCCGATTGCACGAAAGTACACTGGCGGCTCTGCGAGACAGAAGGGCTCCTGACGGTAGGGGAGAAGAGACTCCAGACCGTCGCAAGGGAGAAGGACTCCTGATGATCGCAGGGGAGAAGGGACTCCAAACCATAGGGGACAAGGGACTCCTGATGATCGGGGAGAAGGCTGGTGGCTCTGCCGCCTGTTGAGCTGTCTCAACTCCACATGAGTAATCTCAGCTGGTGTGGGTATGAGGTGGCTTACAGTTTGTACTGCCAACTCCTAGGGGGTGTTTTGAGTACTCGTCATGTATGTGTATAACTCCTGAGAAGTGGGAGGGTGCCTTAAAATGTTATATAACTGTTGTAATATGGCATCCCGAATATCAATCGAGGCTCCTGAAGAGCTTCTTGGCCACATGATGAACTGCAAAAAAGAAGAGAATAAGATTTCCATCATGCTGCATATGCATATATTAAAAGAGTTATGCAATCCCATGATTTCCATCATGCATGCTCTCTTTCTTTATCCCGCTCTCATGCTACAGTCCAATTTCCCTCGTGCAATCTCTTATTTCCATCATTCATGTCATCCCTTATTTCCTCATGAATGCTTAAGGCATTGAAAATTCGACTTAAACATGCATGCGAGTGAAAGGAAAAAGGAAAGAGAAGGGAGGATGGGAGAATGGAAGGAGGAGGGAGAATGGAAGGAGAAGGGGGAATGAATTAAGGAGAAGGGAGATGGGAAGGGGAAGGGGAAGGGGAAGGGGAAAGGGAAGGAGAAGGAGAAGGAGATAGAGAAGCAAAGGTCAGGATTTCTCTGTCGGGGCATGTCTATAGATGCATCTATAGGCGTGGCTACACTATTTTTCCAAACAATTGACGCGCTCTGACATATAGATTTTGACAAAAAGCTGAGAAGGATAGACCCCTGACCCCAAAAAGAACAAAAGTACCAAAAACACCCTTTCTTGCATGCGACAAAGGATGAATCTGAAGAGAACAACTTTCAAAATGTACAAAAAGCATCATAGATTGAGAGAGAAGACCAACTGACAAGAGACTTACCTTGGATAGAGGTATGAAAGCTTCTTGTCTTTCTTCAAAGCTTCCTCTCCTTCTTCTCTTGTGGCTTCCTTCTTCACCCTCTTCTCTTGTATGGCTGGGAATGAGTGTGTATGCCTGGAGATGAGTGTGGGTGCCTGGATCTATGTCTGTATGCTTGGAGAATTGTGTATTGAAAGGTTTGCAAGAGCGGCGGAGTTTGGAAATGAGCAAAATGTAGGTTTAAAACCAGTTCGTGCAACGTGTCTACACACTGTTTTAGACGTGCCTGTAGATGCGTTTCATAATACAGACGTGCCTATAGACCCACTTTTAGACACACTACAGAGTTTTCTCATTAAATCCTCAAGCACAAACACATTTTTTGGATTGTTTCTCTGTAGGATGTCTTCATCTTCAACAAGTACCTCCAGCGAGGATGAATCCCTTCATATCCACCATCGAGAAATGTGGTTGGAGCAAAAAATCAAATGTATGTGTGATCGATGTCGAGGAAATATGTATCGTGCACGTACTATTACACTCAATCACATCTCAAAGTACAGAGAATGGGATGCGATCATATCTCGGGTAAGTGTTAAAGCGTTGAGGTTGATTGAGATACCTATGGGTGTTCATGTGTTTGATATATGATCCTTTTGTTACAGGATGCATTGCCAAACCCGCATATGTTGGCCTATACTCATCATGAGGAGGCAAAGCATCAGCGATATGAGGTGGAATCTTCAAGAGGGACCATTATGGATGCATGGAGTGATGGTGATAGTAGCCCTCCACCATTACCTCATGAGGCTGTGGAGGAGGAGGTGTTCGATGATATGGTGCGGATTTATTTGTCCATCAGTCCTGAGGTACGGATGATATAAGCATGGAGCAGGATGATCATTTTACTGCAGCATCGATACCAATGTTTGAGGGGTGCACATTCTCTGTTCTACCTGCCTCCCTTGAGTTACTAAACTTGCATACCATCTATGGATGGAGCAATGCAAGTTTGAATGCATTACTCAAGTAAGCTTTAAATTCTATTTTGCAAACATGGTGAATTATGCTAGTGGGTCAAATACTGGAATACTTTTTCTCATTTATGGTCTTCACATGCAGGCTATTGTCTAAAATGCTTCCAAGGGAGAATAAATTACCAACATCGAGATATGATGAGGCAATATATAACCTCTCTTGGAGGATTGGATTACAAGCGCATCCATGCATGCGTCAATGATTGCGTTCTATTTCGTGGACCACATAAGGAGGCAAGAGAGTGTCCTACTTGTGGAGAGACAAGATATAGAGCAGATCTCAAAACTTTGGATGTGCCTCGTAAGGTTCTGCGACATTTTCCCATAATCCCTCGCATCCAACATATGTTCAAGTGCAAATCCATTGCAGAGCTCATGGCATGGCATTCCTCCCATCGATCAACCGATGGCAAATGGAGAACTCCCGTAGACACTCTTGCGTGGAAGCATATTGAAGACACATGGCCAAGCTTCAAGGAAGAACCTTTGAAATTTAGACTTGGATTGGGTATGGACGATGAGAACCCATTTGGTCTCAAAAGCACCTCTTACAGTGTATGGCCAGTGATATTGGTGAATTATAATCTTCCACCTCTATGGCGATTAAGAAAGGACATGTTATGTTATCCCTTCTAATTCCAGGGAAACATAAAGTCAAAAATCCAGATGTTTATCTGGAGCCTTTTATTAATGAGATGGAGGTACTTTGGAGAGGTATCGAGGTGCATGACGTGAGTAGGCCTCCCTCGTCACACGAGACTTCAATTGCAAAGCAATATTGATGTGGACGATGCATGACTTCCCAGGCTATGGTGAGTGTTCAGGTAAGCATTGAATTTTTAATTATGAGTAGGCAATCGATGTGGCACCCTAGACCCACCTTGCTTACGCAATTGCATCTATTCTTTAGGTCTCACAACATCGGATTACCATGCATGTCCTGTTTATGGTCCTTCGCTAGTTGCTTCACGGGCAAACGCATTGAATAAGGTTGACTATGAGAATCACCATCGATTTCTCCCACTTGATCATCCTAGATATGTCGCCCCTTGGAATGAAGTCCCCCCACAATCACTCATTGCAGGAGATTGGATGAGAATTTGGGACCGTTCCAATTTTCTACAATGATCGTCATGTATGTGGGCATATGATATGCAACCAAATATGCAGAGATGCCCAATGCGTGGCTTGTGTCTAGCAAATGTGTGTCATACCTAGAATCGGCTCAGTCAGAAGTAGTTTGTATTAGTTTACTTAATCGGTTGAAAGCCGATTGAGTAAATAGTTGGCAGTGGCAATTGCTTCTGCCCAATACTGATTTGGAAGATGCTTCTCACTGAGCATTTCTCTAGCATTGTCTGCTTAAGTACTATTCTTCCTTTTAGCTCTTACATTCTACTAAGGAGTATCTGCACATGTAAATTGTCTTCAAATGCCATTACTTCTGCAAAAGTTCATGAATGCTGAAGACATGTATTCACCTCCTTTGTCTGATCTCATGACTTTGATATTTATGCCTGTCTAGTTCTCAACCATGGCTTTGAATTCTTGAACTTCAGATTTCTCTTTTAGAAAAAGTAGACCCAAAAAATATCTATTGTAGTCATCAATGAAACGCAAGTAGTAAAGTATACCATTGATGCTGCGAGTCTGGGCATAACCCTATACATCTGTATGTATCAAATCAAGAATACCTCGTGCTCGAGAGGTGCTTCTACCAAAATTGGTTTGCTTTTGTTTACCGAAGCAGCATGCTTCACAAACTTTTCTAAGAAACTGAAGCTTAAGAATTCCAATTGCCATATTCTAATTTCTGGCCCTATCAAGCTTTTGAAATTGACATTTCCATATCTCGTGCCAGCGAAAAGTGGCATCTGTTGCGGTTGAGCTGACATGGAATGTAAATCTAGTACTGAAGCTATTATTTTGAACAAGCGTCCTTCCTTGACTGCTTTTCCTACTAGCTTATATCGTCTGGATTTTTCTCTCATAGTGTAGTGTTTCCATAGTTGTGTTTCATCATTTGACCAATGGATAAGAGATTCTTGCTAAGCTTCAGAACATAGAGTATATCTTTCACCAATCCTTTCATACCAGTGAAATTGTTCAGTAGCGACAATGCCTTTCCCTTGAACTAGATTCGGTGTATTATCTACCATGTAGATGACATTCTTATGTCCTAATGGTTGCATCTCTGTGAACCATTCCTGATGTTTTGCCATATGAGATGATGTGCCACTGCCGATGTACCAAAAGGATCGTGATCTGGTTGATTGACTTGATAAATGCATTCCCCTTTTGAATTGCAATCTATGTCAAGATATAATGTTTCAGTCTTATGCATATCCTCGCTTGCAAGAAACATTTTCTTAGGTTCGTTGGCATAATGACTATGACTTGAATGTCCACCACGATGATTTCCTTGTTTGCAAAAGTTTCCTCAATTGTTGCTGAATTGACCGCCTTGGTTGTACTGCTTCTTGCGACAATCTCTTTCATAATGTCCAAACTTATGATAGTAGTTGCACTGAATGTTTAACACATTGGTGTATGCATTCCCTCGTCCTTGGAACCTCCCTCGGTTGCAATGATTTCCTCTTTGCTGATGCTGATGTTGCTAAGGATGATGCTAATTCTGACTTTGATGCTCACTTTGTTGTTGACGATTTCCACTTTGCTGAAATGATCTACCTCTACCTCTGCTTCTATCTGAAGCTATGAATGCTTGAGCATTGGAATGACCTTTGTGTGCGTGAATGGCTTGCATCCTGAGTTCTTCACTAAGTAAAACTAATTGTAGCTCTTCAAGTGTCAAAATTTGCCGTTGCATGGGAATACTTTGGACCATATTCTCGTATCCCTCTCTTAGTCCATTCAAGATGACTTGAACCATTTCTATGGGATTCATGATCTCTCCTACTCTACTGTGAGTTGATTGTTGTAATTCTTAATCATGAGTACATAAGCATGATCGGTTTCACTGCCATTGTGGAAACTCTAGTTTCTCAGTGTGAGAATCCTGGATGTGTTCTTGGACTCATAAAGCTTCACTGTGTTGAGTTGTCCTAGCATGACATCTTGCACATTTTGCTTGATCAAATGATATGCATATTCATCTTTCTTGTCCAATTCTACCTGTGCTCCAATGGCGGGATCTACTACAAGTGCGGTCACAATTAGTGCAGTTGTAGATCCCGTTGTAGATCCCACTACTAGTGCTACGGCAACAGGTGGAGTAGAGCTATTGATGGTTGGATCATCTAATGGTCTAGGTATAAACCCATAGACATACTCCCCTTTGTCAAGAATGGTCTCCATTCCATATTTCCATGTGCTATAATTGGAGTTGTCTAGCTTAGCAGATGCCTCCAAATTGAGGTTGCTAGTCATACGCTAGTCATAGACAATGGTGCAAGAAATGTATTGTCTAAATCCACTTCTGAATCCACTGCAATACATTGTCTGTGAAATCACTATCTGAATCAACTGCAATACACTGACTGTATCAAGTGAAATCTAAACTGTCAGTGAAGATAGAACTACAATATATAATCCAATCTGTTAGGAGGCTTGTGGAAAATAATGCTAGGAATACCCAAGAGGCTCTACAAGGCTTGAAACAATGTGCACAATGCCAAAAAATAGCCTATAAGCCTTTACAATGATGGCATGTGTGTGTGAAACCAAATCATGTGCAATCTACCCTCTAATCAATTGGTCAATGCCTTTGAACACTCTGAAGTCTGCTCACTGAACTGTGGAATGTCGCGTTTCAGAAAATGTGATTATGTGAAACCACATGTGAGCGAAGGGACTGACTCCAAGTTGGAACTATTTGGGAATTTTTAAGCATGGCTTCATTTGGCTTTTGTGGATTATCTCCTATAAGGATGATCTAATCTACTCCGATCTAAATTCAGACCAACTGTCGAGTGATGTAAAAATAGCAAATAATTCCTTTTCTTTGTTCGTTTTACTTGCTGGGTCAGATGCATCAATGTGGAGGCTGATGTACATGCAAGAAGTGGATTTATCCTGAGGCTCAAAAGTATGTGATACTTGTACTGAAATGTGCGTGTGATGTGAGCAGCGCTTAGAGCACAAAGATTCAAGCGTTTTTCCTTTTTGGAGCGCCCTCAAATTCTTCCTAAATCAATAGATACGGCTTGATCTAAGTGGAGGGACAAAAAAGGGTGCAAAATGATGATGTGGCACTTAGGGTCACATGCAAGGGTGTGCCTGCCAAGAAGTGTGCTAGTGGAGCAGTGTGCTAAGGTGGCAATTGTGTTCACAGGCAGTGCTTATGAAGTGACTAGTGTGCTTGGCAGGAGGTCAGAGCCACATGGCAGTGCTGAGGTCGTTACTGAGGTGGCAGTGATGTGGCAGTTGACTTGGTCAAAGGATGATGTGGTAGTCAATGATGGTGTGGCACTAGGGCTGATGTGGCCTTAATGATGTGTCATATCAGGATAAGATGATAATGTGGTACTGGGCTAGAGATGATGATTTGGCAAGTTGTTGGCTACCTACATGGCCAACAGATAAGGTAACACATGGTAAATAAGGTTGCTGGCCGGTTGCTAGCTGCCTATGTGGCAGATGAGGTAACACATGGAAGATAATGCCTTGCTGATGTGACACGGAGTGGATAAGTGCCATGTGTCCTATTTTTTAATGGTGCCACATGTGGTCAGCCTAGGGATAACCCTGCCATGTAGCAGTTGGAGAGCCAACCACTAGAATCTATTGTAGATGCTGATGGAATCTTGAGATTCCGTCCATCAACTAACATTGTGTGGTCGCCATCTTCGTTGTTGGTGATTGTGTGCCGCTTGCTGAGCGTTGGCTGGCCGTGAGCCGTCAGGAGAGTCGTTTGGAGGCGTAACATGCGGTTGTATGCAGATGGAAAGTTGAGGCCAACAAAGAGCCGACTGGAGAGGTGAGGCATCGGCTATATAGAGACGGGGTACTACAAGGAGGCATTGACAGAGCTTTGAGTTGGGAGGCTTTAGTCATAGATAGGCGTTTGTAGAGGCGATTGAACGTTGTAGACTTTGGTTCTACCGATGGGCGTTGCAGCTCATGTTAGAGGTTGTTGCCTCTGAACGTTGGAGGTAGGTTGTGTAGAGGCAGCTGGCCGGCGGTGGTGCAAGGCAAAGTTGTTAAGCCTAGTAGATGCTCTGATACCATGACCAAATATGAAGAGGGACAGGAGAAGATTGTAGATGTTGATGGAATCTTGAGATTCTCTTCGTCGACTAACGCTATGTGGCCGTCGTCCATCATTGGTAATTGTGTCTGCTGCTTGGTGAGTGTTGGTTGGTCGTGAGCTATCGGGAGGCTCATTTGGGGGCGTAGCATGCGGTTGTATGTAGATGGAGAGCCAGGGCCAATGAAGAGCTGGCTGGAGAGGTGAGGCATGGAGACAGGGTGCTGCAAGGAGGCACAGAGCTTTGAGCTGGGAGGCGAGGCTTTAGTCCTAGGTAGGCATTTGTAGAGGCGATTGAACGTTGTAGAGGTGGCTCTGCAGACAGGCGTGGTGAACATTAGAGGTAGGCTGTGTAGAGGCAGCTGGTGGACAACGGTGGTGTGAGTTAAGCCGACTAGTAGATGCTCTGATACCATGACAAAATATGAAGAGGGGAGAGGAGAAGATTGGAGATGAGGAGAGATCAATGTCGTTTTGAGGGGCGGCTTGGAGATGCTCATTGGTGGACGTTGCATGCAGTCAGTCCAGCATGGGCAGTCTTGTTAGAGCGTCCGGCTTGTAGGCGCTTGTTAGAGCTTAGTTGCTTGGGCTTCATTGAGGAGCCTCGATGGCTTTGGCGAGCAAATGGAGTCAGGCTGTGGCGAGCAAGAGATAGGTTGTGGTCTGTCATGGTAGCTGCCCCCTTTAGTCATAGGTAGCACAGGTGATGACTGTCGAGGCCATGCCTTGGTCGATTATCAGAGTTGTAGATGGAGCTTTTGCCTTTGTCTTTGTTTGTAGAGTCATAGGAGCCTGGTCGAAGGAGTTGCACAAATAGTTGGTGTAGCCAACAAGGTAGATGGACTTTCCTTAGAAACTATGGCTCTCTCTCTCCCTCAAAAGCTCACAAGTACCTTTGTTTCTCTCAATCGACCTAGAATCTCTCACACAAGCTCTTGTAAGAGATGAGATCTTTTCTCTCTCAGAGGACAACAAAGAGATTTCTCTAAATAAGAATACCCATCTCATAAGAAGCTCTCAATGAAATGGAAGAATCTCTCCACAAGTAGGAATCAAATAATCAAGGGAATGAGTGAAATATCTCTCTCTTTCAATAGATCTCTCACGAACTCTCGAAAGAGATGAACGAAAATCCTTTGGATGAAAATTTCTCTATCACTCAATGCAAACCTTTCATCACAAAAATGAAAGAACAATCGCTCGCTCTCAATCTCTCACATGAACGATGGTGCCTCAATGGAAGCCATGATCATTCTCTGATACCATGATAAAATATGGAGGGGAGAGGAGAAGAGTGGAGATGAGGAGAGAGGGCAAAGCTAGAGAGCACACCACAAATGACTAATTATACAATAGACTTAGTTGAAAATGTAGAATATATACAAACCCTTTTAGGATTAGGGTTAGGGCATCTAACCCTTTCCTTTATAGCACTCTATTGGGTTAGTGCTATGAAAATATCTAACACATGATGTTGAGATGGTTTCTCAATATTCATTTTGTGTAGTATGCATGGAAAACATCCTAAACCTAAACATTATCTCGGTAGATGGCACATGTTGCAAACATTAACAAATAAATGCTTTGCATACGTGATGATGTGCGGCCATTTCTTAACTGGGCCTTGCAACACTTTCTTGTGTTTATTTAGAGTCTTGATAGGTTTGTAAGGGGGACAAAAGTGTTGTTTATGCTTTCTTGATTGATATGGCATGCTTTTTAGAGTGTATGGACAAGATTATTGTGAGCTCCTCGGTCCAAATGTTGTTGTTTTGGATACTCGTACATGGACTTGAAATTTTAATTGTAGCATGTATGGGTGGAGTGGATTTTGCAGATCAAGGACATGAAAATTTAATTGTAATTACCTCAAAGCTATCATAAAAGGAAGTATGAACTATGTATGATAGCTTTGAGGTAATTACAATTAAATTTTCAAGTCCTTGATCCGCAATATCCACTCCACCACTCAAACTAATTTCAAACTTCCAAAAATCTTTTCAACTTGTATATCACCCTGCTAGGGTCTACTTATAGACAACATATATTAAATCCAACTACTTGTGATATTAGCTTATTGTTTTTTGAGATATGGCTGTACAACCTAAGAGGAAAAAGTGATAAATTGAACACTTTGTACATAGTTTTTTTGGTGCACTCGATGCACCTATTCTAAATTTCATGTATCACATTTTACCATATTGCCACATGTTTTCCAAAAAACTTCAAAAACATCTTTATTTCTTTCACAGAGTACCTTTGGCTTATCTAATGCAATTTAATAGGGGTTTTAGAACATAGGATAAATTGCATAAGATATGGTGCAATCCTATTACGAACATGTGGATGGAAGGAGAAACCCGTATCCATTGAGGTGCATATATTCCCTTATCTTCATTTGAATGGGGGTGTGCACTACTCTCTCTCTCTCTCTCTCTCTCTCTCTCTCTCTCTCTCCAATACCTCCAATCAAGTCTAGTGGCATATTATTTAGTTGCTCCCCCTCATTTGGACCAAACTTCTTGTATTAGAAGATTAGAGCTACATGTGTATTCAATCTATTAAGTTATGGTCTTCTGGCGCTTACAAAAATGCATACGAAGGAGATACGCAAGGTTTAGTGAAAGGGCATGAAATCATAAATATTGAACTTAAAATAACCCTACCCTTAACACTAAATCCAGTTCTAATCAAGACTATAAATATAATGAGATGGCATTTGGGGTCATTTTACAAGTGTTCACTACCTCCAAGTCAATACTAGCTCCCCTTCTCATATAGCATATTCTCTTGAGACCTCATTGCCACCACTATATAATATTGTGCTTCTAAACCAAAAGATCCATCTACACACCTCTAGACAATGGGAAGACCATTGCTATGCAAAGCAAGAAATTCTTGGTAACGTCACTAGATTGGTTGCAATCTTCTAGAATTGAGTGAGCTACTTTGGAGCTCAAACCACTCCATGACATGAAGGGGGAGATGCTACATACTCGACAAGATTACATGAGTCAATGTTCATGCAAACCAAGGAGGGCAAAATACTAGCATTCCCCCCTTTACTTTTTACACATGATTCCTTTCACCAACTGCTATCTTCCCATTATACAAGTTGCAGATCTAACAAATTAGGGGGTTGGATGTCCTCTTTGAAGAAATGCCAAGAGACAACCAATGTGATGGACATTATCCAACAATTGGAATGCAATTAAAGGACAATATGAATAGAAGGTTGGAGCAACTAGATGACTTCATTCCTATCTCCAAGTCAACAACAACTAGAGACATTAGAGTCAAGTGAGAAAGGTTGATCAACCTACACCACCATCAAAACATCACACAAGCAAAAGATTTTGTCCAAGACAATAAGCTAAGACACCAAGATCTTTGTTAAATGTCAAGAAACTAGCACAAAGTTAGAACACTTACTCTAAGCAATGGATGAAGAATATGAAGGCATCATGAAGAAAAAGCTATGGGAACTTATGGAACCACCTCCAACTAAAGCGTTATTACTAATGGCATAGTTTTCAAAGGAAAAGCAAGGCTAGTTGCAAAAGTTTACTTTCATGTTATGAAACTTTAATACAATATCACAATTCAAGGAGGTTTTCTTTTCTCTATTTGGCATGGAATTGCAAGGACACTGTCCCCTTACCTATGACTTTGGATAGTATAGCTTTTGTAAGGATTAGCCTATTAGGTTATCATATAAGCTAGCAATAAATGCCTCAAATAATAAGTTTGAAAGAGTCTAATTAATTACATCGTTGTTATTAGAATTGAATTACATCATTTTCAACAATCTAACAAACAAGCTTCTAGAGGGCCCATGGTCTCAAACATAAGACTCCTATAATTTATGCAAAATGGTAATCTCTAAAGAGTCTTAATGATTGATAAGATGAAGCAATGCTCTTTTGGTTTTTTTCTCTTAACAAAGAGGGATCATATATAATTTTCTATATCCATAAGGGCATAAACATTTAAAACATATATGTATGTGGCATCTATATCTAGAGTTAGGAAGCTATTAAGGTATTCATTAACGAGGCAATTACCTATTGAAGCAATTCAAAGTCCTTTCTCGTCTTCTTGATGTATGCTATGGCATCATTCACAACTTCAACTCTTTTATGAGATCAAGGACTATTGGTGATTAGATGCAATAAGCATTTTTCCCTCCCTCGTGTTCTTAGAAATCTATGTGTTTCGTTCATGACATTGCATTGCCTCCGTCAAGTGGTGCCATTGATTTCCTCACTTCTATCACATTTGCAATGCACCTCATTGGGGCTCTTATTTTGACTCTTCTTTATATCTTAGGCTACATTATCTTTTTCTTCTTAAAAAGACTTCCATTAGGTTACTTCTTGTTTTGTCCAAGTTGGACATTCTCCTAGGTACTTCTCTATCAAGTATTTCTTTGTGTTGAGATTGAATACAATTTCACTACATAAGGAATCTTTTCTTCTCTATAAAGCTAGGTGTTTACAAAGAACAAAAGCTCCAACAATGATCGATTTCAACAACTTGACATCCTTCAAGTTCAAAGATCAATTGCCCTCTCATGGTTCTCTCACCTCTCCTACTATTGAAATCACTTTCAAAGTCCAACCTTGACTTGGACTTATTCAAAGCTTCACAAATGATGAACATTCAAAACTTGATGTTTCCAATACCTCTATTCTCGCAACATCAAGATTGCTCAAAGCAAAGCATCACACACAAAAATGGTTCCTAGGAATCAATTTGCAAAAAACTACTAGTTCACAAATCTAGCAATGAGTGCAATTCTTACATTGTATCAAATTGCAAATAACACTTATACATACTAAAGATTAAGACCATGCATGCAAAGGTGTACCAATAAGACTATAGAAATCAACTATATAAGGATCATTCCAAAAAGGCAACAAGATAGACATTCTCTTGATAATATAAACATCACAATGAGATCTCCATGACAAATTGGTAAGAGGCCTTCAATTGAATACCATGTATTATGATGCCATCCATTGTCCTAGCCCCTTCCCCAGTAGTTGGCCCTTAAACTCAAAGGTGCATGATATGCATCTTAACCCCTATTCAAAATCGCCAACCTGTCAAACCTACACATTTTTGCCCCATACTATCTGGTACACAATTCCAAGTCTTCAATCTAGTCAAATACTTTACTATATGTGCCACCCATGTCGCAACCCCTTTTCTATGTTTTTTGCAAGTGATTGTTGTCCACGTGACAACCAAAGTGATGTCCATGTGGCAACCTAGTTAGTTGAGGCCGAGGCTCCTCGTTCATGCTTGGACAAATGAGAAGGTGAACATGGCATCTGTTGGCTAGCTAAGGGAAGATCCACCTTCAAATGGGGAGTGGTTGTGGATGGTCATGTATCTTTGCCCATGCAAAGCACAGGTTCAATACTCATGTTTCTTAAGGGAAAAAACCTTGGGTTATTTTAGTGCATTTCGAAGATCTAGAGCATGGTTGGAGATGGATTCTCATTTTAGGAGTCTGGGATTTTAAATTTAGAATCTATATACTCCAAAGTTTTGATCAAAGGTACTGTTATATTGTTGGCACTGCAAGAAGGTAAAATTAAGACTATGGAAGATATCAAAGAAAAAATGAATGTTCGTTATGACATCATGGATATGGGGGAAGTTCATGAGGGTTGAACCCAATGCTATTGCATTTGTTCATTGTTAACTTGAATTGTACATGTGAGGACTCCTTCTCAATCCATATACTTAAGTATGCTTCATTTGTAACTTGCCAAAACAACCCACGAGCTTGTAGATATTTAAACCTCAACAACTTGCCTACAAAAACTTGAGGTGCAAGTAGTATGAACACCAAGTTCAAGACCTGGATATATAGTAAATCTTTAAGCATGCTTCATTTTGTGACCTACCAAGGCAGCCCACAACTTGTAGATATCTATAAACCTCAACAACTTGCGAGCATACACAAAAAACTCATAGTGCAAGTAGTACCCTTGCGAGCATTAAACCTATATTGACTTACAACACAATATGCTCTATATGACATTGAGATAGACAATACCCCACCTCTACAACTTTAGACTAGGTTTTGGTAAATACCCAACATCTTTCCATCATAGTGTAGCCAATGGCCATAATAGTAACCTTAAATATAAATGAAATCATTGCCCAAGAGCATTTTTAAAATTGCCCTCAAGTGTGAAGCCATCCACAGGTATTATCTACCATTAGTTATTTAAAGATCCATTAAGTCCACATGCTTGATATGTTATTTGAAAATCCATTAGATCCACAATACATTCTTTTGAACCAGCTTCCATTGGAGTTTAGTCCTAATCTCTAACTCGAAGCTCAAAACTACACAAGCCACTATTCGACAATGACGAAACAACAAGGAAGAACAAGTCCTAAGAGGGCGAGGAACTATTAAGAAAAAGAAAAGACAGCCACATAATTGGGATGAAGAGACATAGGAATGCGAGGCAAAGGCATATCATAGGAAACTGCCTAAGACAACAAGTATGAAAGAAATAACCTCACACCAACCCATTTTAGGCGCTCTAGAAAGGGAAACAAGAAAAGGAGAAGCTCCAAAAGAGATATGAAAGGAGAGAAAAAAGAAAGTCTAATAATGTCCATCAGAGACCGACAAGTCTAAGGGACATTTAAAAAACCAACTAATACATCTATTCAAGGAGGGCACAAGGCAACTCCCAAGGAGAACATAAAGCAACTTCTGATTGTTATAAAATACCTATGTTGTAGTCTAAAATAATAAGACAATAGAGGACCATATATCAGTATAAGACTGAGGATCTTTCGGTTTTGATTTAAAATCCTTGGTGAGGGACACGCCTCACGATATACTGCCCATCTGCGGGGGAAGATTCGAAGGGAGTGAGAAGGGACAGCAAAGGAGTCGACGGAATTAGTAGGAAGAAAAAAAATCCTTACATTAGTTTCATTCATATGCGCACATATGCATGTTAAATGCTTGCACGAGAAAAAGCAGTAAGGCCAGAATCCACAAATTGCAGGAGCACTTAGGCCTCTTGCTTAGGCTTCTAAGAGACCTTACCTCAGCCGGGATCCATGCACAATACCCCTGCCAAATAATAAGTGACCATATGTACATTGGGCTGTGCAGTTCCTTGTAGCTTAAGAAGAAATAAATTGAACCTGCCACTTTATTCCAATTAGTGGACAACAAGAAGTGTCTGGATGTGAGAACATCATCAATAATCAAACCGAAATAAGACTCAACTCTTTGCCATCATACACTAACTGCATAACAAACCAGCCTCCAGAGCCAACACTATGCATTTAAGAGCTTCCACCTTCTCCACTACAACAGATTCCCAATGAAACAGGATGAAACATTGTACACCTTGAATCAAGCCAAGATGAACCGTTCTAGGGCTTCAACTACCCCATCTTCGTCATTACTGGCAACCTGTGCATCGGCTACGGCGATTGTTCGGGCTGCACCATTTCCCATCACCACCCCCCAGCCAACAAGTTCGAGCATTTCAATGTCATTCTCCCCATCCCCAATCGCCATAACCTGAGCGCATAGGAATATACATATAGAGAAACAATCAGTACACCATATTTAAAGTGTTAACACTGTGCAAGGAAATGGTAAGGGAGGATGGTGAGAGAAATTTAATCGAAGGAGGTTCTATAGATCTAGCGAAACTAATTAATAGAACTGGTGGAGTAGTTAAAAAACCAGCAACAAATTCTGTTGAATCCTTCTATCCTCTTTCTCTATCAATAAGATGCTCACCTGCTGAAAAGGATAGAAAGGGAAAGACACGTAATTCTTACTATTCGGATTCAAACGGAAATATTTCCACAACTTCGACAAGGGAAGGACCGCAAGTTAGCCTGTCACTTAAAATAATGCTTCAGTGAAGAACTTGTCAGCATGAGACTTCAAAAATGTTTGTATTATTTCATAGACATGGAGAACAATCATGTATTGCTCAGTATCAAGCGAATCTGTGCCATGAACCGGAAGGCAAAAGAGTCATTGACTTGTCCAACATGAAATGAATCGGCCCAAAGGTGACACAACAGCATTCCCGAAAGGATGAATTCTCTCCAAAAGATCAGACACATGAAAACATGCAAGGCAACTTAAAACAACAAAAGAGAGGATGCTCATTTCCAATGACACTTAACAGTATCCAATAAATTGTCAGAGGTATTGGGGAATGATATAAATAATAAAGTACATATACCTAGATGAATCCAGGAACACTCCAAATTCATCCTCTAAATACACAACACAGTGCAGTTTCAATCTCACGATAGTCACTCATAAGATTGAAAACCATAAACTCATAGCAGGGACTAGCTACTATGACATCCCCACTGACGTCATCAGCGCCCAACAGTGGGTGTAGACCATAGTATAAAAATATGCTCTCACACATACAAATCCCCACACCCACACATACTTGAGCATCCATTTATACAAAGTCTTCGTACTGAGTTTCTGTCGGCACTCCGGAGGTAAAGGGCAAACTCAGCCATGACGAAGGCTAGCTCTAAAGGAGAAGGCTAATCAAAAAGTAGTCCAAATCTATTCATTCAAGCTACAACTGCTTGTGAAGTCTAAACAATTTCATTTTAGTCTCTCCCAAATGAGCATCTAAAGTACACCTCAATGATATTGCTCTTACAGTTGGTGCATCCAGCCTTGAGCTTCATATTCGAAAGCTCAAGGATTATCTCCTTGATGCTTGTATATTAGAATAAATGATGCACCTTCACTAGATCCTAATGTCACATCTCGTTTCATGTAACACTCAGCCATTACCCAAACTAAATTCTTTTCTAAAAGTGCACAAGTTCCTAAGGTGGGCCTTTCATAAGCGGTTTAGTGGATGTTCCATTCCTATATCATAAGTGGTTTATTGGTGGCCTACTTGTGCCATAAATAAAACCTTATCATCAGAGAACGTTTGCACTCCAGATTGCATGGTGACCCAACCACCCAACACGCATGTGCCAAAAGTCCGGAACTGCTTAACATCATTCACCAATCCAAAAGCAAGTTCCAGTCAAGCACAATACATTCCCAATGCTCTTTGCCGATCACACTTGTAACGTCCCCGAAATAAATCAGTTGCCAATAACCCTATCCACAAGAATGGATATAATGAACCAAGTCCATTGCAATTCTTGTATACCTGAAGAAGGAGGCTGCAAATAGAAATTGGTAGCCGTTTTATGTTTTTAGATTTGCACCCTTCTACAATTGATGTATACATTGCGCCAAGACTCTTGGATCCCAAGACAATGTATCCAGAGCATTGTTGGTTAGAGTCAGGCCTAAGCTTACTATTAGCCCACAAGAGATCATCATCTATCGAGGGATATGCGGGCGAGGACATGCAATGTAGCTTGCACTCATGGTGCTGCGTGGCCTGAAATTAATGGTGAGCTATTTAAGTACATGAGCTATGAGTAGCAGTGGGACCCCATGTCAAGGGTGCCTAGATCCTGTGGAACTCTTGCGTGGTGATTTTAGCTTCTTATCTCATCTTTACTCATTCCTCTTCTATGAAGCACCATTTGCATCATTTGGGTTAAACATAATATTGTAGGCTTTTACATATCAGTGTTTCACAGTGATAATGTTTCAAAAGAAAGTAGTGATGCCCTCATGGATGGTTCCTGCACAAAATCTGAATGTTTTATAGCTGCTACGTATTCTGAATAAAATATTCCTAAAATGCTGAAAAGAAACCTCTTCTGAAAATTAATCCTCAAAGCAGAGCTCTTGGCAGAAATTTTTATTAGCTCACAAGATACATCTGATTAGTATTTTAAGACAGACGAATGAAGTTAGATTCTTACATCATCTGGGTGAACACCCAGATTATCAAGCAGTAATGCAACCCCGTTGCCCTTTGATGCACCAACAGGAATAATCTCTAACATGTCAGCTTGTGCTTGCACAACACGTGCAAGATTCTTTGTTTCTTCTTCCCAATAAGGTCGAATCAAACTTGCAATACGCTCAGCAGTGTCTGCAAACAATAATTTCTGGCAGTCATTGTGAAAATGAAGAATGTTAAGGCATGTTTTGAACTTTCAAATTGGTAGCTGCAAATTGTAATCTTTGAAATTGAAAAGAAATTATAAAGCATGCCTGTATGGGAATGTTATTTATAAGATATTCCAGGGATGGTAAAATTTCTGCCTGCCAATTTACAAATCCAATTGTTAATTCCTAAATATATGTCTTTCTTGGGTATACTTATACAAGCACCTACATCACACTCAAATACACAGCCAAGTACCTTGGGTTCCATATAAACTCTATGCAAGTCTTCAATGAGAGGATGATTGAATAATGTGACTGTCCGATCACCACTGAATCCCACGAGTGGCTGTTTATGGTCTAAAGAATATTTGAAAGCCTGCAGATATAACCTTTTAACTTCATCATAATCTCTCTCTCTCTCTCTCTCTCTCTCTCTCTCTCTCTCTCAGCCTCCTTCCCTCCCTCGCACACCCTCCCTCCCGCCTCTCACCTGCACCCTCAGCCTCAGCTGCTTCACAGTGCAGTAGCAGCAGCTGCCTTCAGCACACAGACGTGCAACAGCCAAGCAGCAGCTCTAGGTCATGCCATCAACCTCTTCTCAACCCCCTAACTCCCTTCCAGTTTCGCGTCACCCTAGGCTGGGCTGGACCCTTGGCCCAGCTTGGGGGATAGCTTCAGCAGAAGGGTTCTCAGATTTGCAAAGGCCATGATGGATTTTTTCCCAAAACGAAGATGTTTGCCACGACCCCAATCAGCAACCTTCGTACTCTACCATTGCAGTCTCGTCAACCCCTAGCCCTTATGCATTGACATTCAAGTGCAGGATCAGTTCAGACCCATAGGAATAAATCTACTATTTACAGCAAGAAGTAAGAGAGCTCAGGCTTCAGCTTGCAGCCCTTGGAAGAAAGATGAAGGAGACGGAGAGTAATGGCAACCTGGAAATCATTGCAGAGGTCATACAAAAATGTAGCACATCTCCACCAGCACCAATGCTTGTTTCCACCATCAAGGAGATGATCACCACTCAAGTCAGCTCAGCCAATAAAGAGATGGCCATCATGGCCAACAACAAAATCAATAAAAGCAGACCTTTATGTGGAAGTAAAAGAGCAGGAAGCCATAGTACAAATCAAAATATCTTACGCATTGGGGGGGTTGCAAGAGGACTGCCTTGGCTGTCTAATGGATTGAGCTAGCCTAAGAATGGCGTGGCTAAATAGAGTTAGCCTAAGGATGGCGTGTGGATACGCAAGGCAAATTAGGGCAAAGCGAGGACCCCAACTGAAGTACTGCTACTTTGGGCATGCAACCTAAGTTTAGGACCTATTGCTAAGGATAACTAGTGTGTGGCCTATAAATTATTTGTCTAAGCTTTGGTTTGGTCTCACATGTATAATTGCTTGAAGATCGTCGAGTTTTATACTTGCCTAGCAGTGGGTATGCCACACTCACCAAACTTGAGCAACAGTGTTTCCAGTCCCATTTCACAATCACGGGACCAAAAGTCTTCGTTTCGACTCTCTTGTTCGCCTCACCCAGCTGGGATTCATGGCAGCCCCAAACATATCAGAGGCATAGGTCCCGAGTAGAGAGACTACATGTTTTATTAGCACGAATGATTCGCAACAAACTGCCAGTCATACATCAGATCTTTCTCCTAGAGTTTGGAGCTAAATCCCCTATAGCTTGATGTAGGCTTTCACACAGTCAACGTACCTCCATGGAGTCAAGGATTTCAGCACCACGACATCAAGACATGGCAGGCTAGCGTAGTTGGCCCTGACCTCCTCTATGGTAGTAGCGGTGAAGGGAGCGGTGAAGGGAGACCGGAGGAGTTGGTATGCTCCAACATGCATAGGGTTTTCAGGCCTAAGACTCCATATGGACTGCAGCAGATTTGGGGCACTTTGGAGGACTGGACTCCCTATTCACAGCAGACTCTTGACTTCCTGGATCAATTCGGAGCTTGGTCTGGAACACTTGGGAAGCCTAGGAATCCAAATCGCAACAAGAGGTGGCCTCCTGGTGGCTGGAAATCAAATTGCAGCAAACTCTCTCTCTCTCTCTCTCTCTCTTTCTCTCTCTCTCTCTCTCTCTGTGGACAATTACACATGCGAAAGTACAAGGATTTGGATGCTGGAATAAATTGCAATTCAGCTTGGGAGATGTGGGAAAGCAGTAGGAGGAAATCATAGCAAAAGAAGAGAACTTGGAGGGAAAGAGAAAGAGAATACACCGCACTAGGGCGCAGAAATAAGGGCTGCCCCTTCCCCCCCGAAGGTCTTTATCACAATAGAAAATAACTTTGTACAGCTGGCTCTGAGGAGAGCATGAAGCTGTGTACAACTCTTGAATAGATCTAGGAGCCCTAAGGGCCTTTTTTTATAGAGTTGGCCTAGCAAAACGCTAGACCTGGTTTTCTAAAGCTACTTTTACAAAAGCTGAGCTTTCCTGCTTTTAGCCCATCTTGGGGCAGCTTTTATGATCTTTTAAGAACCATGTGGGGGCCCCCTTAATGGCACCGTCTTCCTGGTGCTTTTTGGCCTTGTGGGACCTGCTTTTTTGGCACTTGCTCCATCATTTGTGAGCCTTTTTGCACTCTTCCAAGTCCTACACAAACACCAACACTTTACTCATTAAAGGTTAGCGAAATGCTTCCATTTCCTAGTTCTTGGACTGATCCCAGTCCCTTGTGGCATCCCCACAGTTCTCTTTTACCAATGCAAAGCAAAAATAAAAACAATAAAACTTATTCTAGTTAACCAAAGTCAACATTCTTTGACCAAAGTCAATTCTAATAAAGATTCTTTATTTCTTGGGGGAGGCACCAAATGGTGACATCAAATCATTGAGATCGATAGGTCACTCATTCAAGACCTCCTGAGCAAATCACATTATATTATCCTATAAATAGGTTTTCACATATCTAAACACCACATACACATTAGCATGCAATCAGTAGCTTATAGTCAAAAGATCTTTAAAGCGATGTGAATCATCACTCAAGCTTCAATATTATTCAAGAATAGATGGCATGAAAAATGGCTAGAAATTGTGGAGTACAATATGCTATACAAAGCAAGAGATGTTATGAATCTTCAAAAGGATTAAGAAATAGAGCAGATTCAAGCCATAAGTATAGACTATAGAAAAGAAACAAAGGAATTCTGCCATGGTGATTCTTTAAAACTTTGAGAATCCTATTTCATGAAGATTAAAAAACACCTAACCAAAGGATTAGATACTCTAGAAGTAATACAGAGTACAACCAAACATAAATTGTTTTCCTTAGTAGATGAATTTCTACAAGTCTGCACTTTTTGGCTTCTAAATCGTGAAAGCAAGGCAATACTACTGAACTGTCTTGTCCTTAGCAGATGAATTTCTACAAGTCTGCCCTTTTTGGCTTCTAAATCGTGAAAGCAAGGCAATACTACGGAATGTCTTGTAACGCTTTTCTTTCTACGGCACATGGTCTGCTTTAGAATAGAAATACGGATAGTTTGGAATTTCTATTCTAAACCAACTGCCTTAAATGGGAACAAAGAGAAATTAGCCACACTATTTCCGGTCCAAACCGAAGCCCTAGACCCCACCGTATAGTATGAATTACAAGGAAAAGTGCCTAGTGTCATTGTACGTTAGCACAAGTCCTTCCAATTTAAGATGGGTTTAGGATGTGAAATGAACTTTTGTCACTAGAAATATTTCCATCCTACCTCCCTTCATGTTATAACACCCTTAGACTTCTAAAAGGTGGTGCGCCCTCTTTAAAAAGGAATTCATTTTGTCTTTCAAGACAAAAAAGATATTACTCCACAAACCTTAAGAATCTTCAACAAACACCATTATTTCCACCATTCTATGAAATTCTCGTCTTGGCTTCAACTGAATTTCTTATGGCAATACACTAGAATTAGTAACACTTTGTAGCTGTATCAAGTCCAAACAGGAAAGTGTCAATATCTACATAGGAAATCACACTTCACATACTAAGAAAAATAACTGAAAATGCCAACACTCATAAATTACATTTCACTAGATAGAAGACCCATTAGGGTAAAAAGTTTACACTAGCCAATTCTGTTCTTATTACGTTTTGGTAGCCACCAGCTAGAAAACATAACATAACAATACTTTTTTAAGTAGAAGCCTTTCAAATTGAACACAAAAAACCTTCCTTTATTTATTACACCTAATAAGAAACCCAAGCACTGAAAAAAAACTAGAGAGAGTATATGTTTGCTTCCTCTTTATAGTTTGTCTGCCTTCAACACTAATAAGCACCAGTTTGGTACCTCAACAGGACATAAAAGTGTCTTTTTCAGCATTCCAAATTTGTTTTTTAGTGGTTTGAACCTAATTACCCTTGAAGACATATATTGTTGACTTGTTCCTGAACATGCGAATTTACTTCTATAGACAAAAAGCTATGACAAAGCATCCATTATCTTTGCAACAATTAAATGGTGGTTGTTTGGAATCGTACAAACTGTTGGCTGAACAAAATTCAAGCATATAGCTCTATAAAAAATCTACTTCCTAGTGGTATCAATGTTTTTTGACATAGTATTAGTATAGAAAATAAAATTGGGTGGAAATTTCAATCCTAAAAAACATCTTATGGTCTCTAAAATGTGTATGTCGTCGCTGAAAATGTGTATGTTATATATCTATGAAGCATACATTTTATACAGCTAACCTATTTTAAAACCTTGACCTTTCGTTTACATCATATAATATAACATTAATTCATGAGTAAAAATTTTTTGAGTCTGATACAATGGAGCTCATGCGCCCTTGAATTTTTTCATATTTCATCTAATGCTCTTATATTACTTGTGGGAATACCTTTCATATAACCCATGTTAATCATCATCATGTTTAACCATTCATGACCTGAAATTTTTCTTAACGCTATATTACCATTACCTTTGCACCACATTACTCTCTGGGCACACTTACAATAATTATCATTTCGATAGACCCAAAAAAAGAAGATAAAACGCTCACATTCAACCAATCTAAGGACTTGGAAAAAAGCAATACTATCTTTGACATACAAAGAAGTTTCCATCCATATATAGAAACCTCAAAATAAAAATACCTATTTTGAGAAAAATTTGATTACAAGTCATTTTTAGCCTATTTGACAGAAAAAATAAGAGAAAATAGCAGTCTACACCTAGATATATCCCTAAATTTTGAACTTTTTTATTCAAATAAGATTATTTTAACCATATACCAATGACCATAAATTTATAGATCCAAAAAATTATGCATTACGACCTTGTAAGACCCACATTTCACAAACTTGAAGCTGCTGTTTTTGTGTGCTTTTTTTGCCACTAAGGTTTTAGGATGGAGAAAATTTTATAAATTTTGATCCTAGGACACATAATTATATAAATTTTGATCCTAGGACACATAATTATATCATAGAGTTTTTTAAAATAGCATAAGAAAGAACATGATGAAGATAAGATATGAAACTTCATTGCACTTAGCGTGACATTTTTGTGTCTTAAGAAACTTTAATGTCCTATTACCTAACTAGTACTAAATTCATACAACCACCGTCTTGTCTCAGATTACCATGCAAAGAATCATTGAAGAATAAATAAGAGGCTTTTATAAAAATTAAAAGCATCCCTTCCCAGGCATACACATGAGATTCCCATAGAAGCATATCCTCTACTAAATTGACCAATCAACACACAACCTGCAAACTAGGTGCTCAAGGCAATAGATGTTTACCTTCATGCACACTTCGGTGTCCAGGTGCTGCTTGTGAGCAACCTTTCCATGCTGCCCATACACCAAAAGTCCCTGAAACAGTGCATATAGTAATATTGTCAAGTTCAAAAGCAATCAATCGCTTTAACCACCAATTAACCTATTTAAATTCAAAAGCAAAAGTTGTGCTCACAACAAATGACATGGCAGACTGTCCACATGGCAGTCAACCACGTGGCAGGTTGGCTGTCGATCAGCCATGCACGTCGTCGAGCTACAGACAATTTTGGCCGTCTTTTGTTGATTATGACCAGGCGCTGGTCAACCCACTCTCGGCCATGTCATGGCTTATATAAGGCTTATACAGACCGGTTTTGGTCCTCTCTAGTTGATTATGACTTAGGAGCTGGTCATCCCAATCTAGGCCATCTCATCGATTATACAAGGTGAGGGTTACCCTGGCCATTTTGGGACGACTGGGTCGATCTCCCAATTGGGTCTAACCGACTACAACTGGTGGCTCCACTCCATATCTCATCCCCATACTTCACTACTCCAACCCATAGAAAGTAGAAGTGATCTCAAGCATTATGCTCAGCCTTGGAGCACATTGTCCTTCACCTCTCGCATCTCAACAGAGTGCAAGGAGGATCAATAAGAATGAGGTGTGGCTATTTGATTGAGTATTCAAGTGGAGCTTTTATTTCATCCATATTTGCATCCTCTCTCCTACGTGGAGCTTCTATTTCAGCTTGTAGACCCTTCCATCTTTCAAAGACTTTAAAATAAACTCTCTCTCTCTCTCTCTCACACACACACACAGACATCAGGCCTATGCACACATCAGAGAAAGATATGATGTCAATTGAGACAACCTGAAAATCCCATTAGAGCAGCCAGCTACAAAGCTAGGCAGTTATCTCAAAAGAAGTTCTGCTGCGGGCTCTAGGACAGGCAGGTTTCCGACGACAGCACTCCACCCTCGACCACATCTTCACTCTAAGGGCCATCATCAAGGAAGCGAGATCGAGGCGCCGAAAATTCTACGCTTGGTTTGTAGATTTCCGGAAGGCCTTCGACACTGTCCCACACTCCCGTATGACCAAGAGGCTTCAAGAGATTCAGAGGTTTTGATTTGGGGAACGATGAGCCTATACGAGTCCGTCAAAGAGAGAGTTCGGATCCCGAGAGGTCTATCAGACTGGGTTGAGAGCACCATCAGAGTGAAGCAGGGATGTGCTGTTTCACCAACTTTCTTTGGACTCTACAATGATGAGATCACATCCTTCATTGACTGCCTAGGAGGCGAGGGATCAATGTTGGTAGACTTGATGTTATAGATATTGCTATATCATCTTCAGAAGCATCCGGAGGCATTAGAGATGTTTTGCATAGAGAGAGAGAGACTTGATAGTCAACCCTGGGAAGACCAAGGTCATGCATGATCTTCAACACCTTAAGTGCTATACTACACCGACATAGCTTCACTTACCGAGGTGAGCCAATAGAGATAGTGCGGTCCTACACATACATGGGAGCAGTTTTCACAAGGCTAATTTATAGATGATCCAGCAGCCAAAGCACGACTCACGTGGACAAGGAGCTTTGGCCCAACTAGAGAGGCAATGCTTTCAGGCACACTTTCAGGACCCACCAACATTCGACACATTAGTGAGGCCAACTACCATGTACGTAGCACCTTTTTAAAGGAGCGACCTTTCAACAACAGAGTGGAACAAATTTGAGCGGCTGCACGTGATTATGGGTTCCAAGATGATTCGTAGTAAGCTCTTACTCCCACGTCAGATAGTACAAGCAAAGTTCGCCACGACACCTCTCCACGTTGATGCCAACTTTCAAACAGTGTCTTTCCTCCACAAAGTATGTGCCTTACCTCACGGGAGACTCTGAGGTGGACACTAGAGTCTTCCACATGACTAGCAAAGAGCAAGGCTGATACATGGTATGCACGCGTACCCACATGGTTTGCCAGTCACAGTATCCAGATGGGCTGACTGTCCCCCTTCTAGTACAACATAAATGCATCACCCAAGACGATCCCTCGAGATGAGATTAACCGTATCATACGGTTAGACCTCCTCCAGCTCTATACATCTTGGACTTGGGGAGGGACCAAAAGTTCCCCTCTAAAATCCAGTTCTATCACAATCAATTTCTGAGAATAACGGAGGTGGACTCATCATCAGACCCTAGTACCTAAGAAATGCCATTGGACAGATGCAGGTCTCGCCACATCAGCTGGAAATCGAAGCAGGGAAAGCTGCAGGCATACCTAGAGAGTAGTGAATCTGCAGGCTATGCACACTGGAGACAACTGCGATAGAGGAGTATTTCTTATGTGTCTGCCTAGCCTATTATGAGACCCGGGGACGCTATCACTGCCTCTTTCAAGAAGGACGGAGCTTTGGTCCACTTCCAACTGATCCACTTCTATGATCAAGCATAGTTTTTTCCATACGTTACCATACGCATACGTCATACAGGTACGGAAGTATGATTAGAGTATGGTTCAACCCCCCTGGGGCTGAATCATACGTGACCCTAATTTACCCCTCAGAAAATACTAGGAAAATATACATTGTACACATTTTCTTGAGAGAGCTACCAAACTTTCAACTTCAAACTTGTATTAATCTTAAAGTCATGATTCATTAAAGAGTCCAAAGACTAGAGTCATCTAGATTGTGATACATAGTGATAGACACCAAAACATCATGATCAAAGGTAGTAGGTAGTAGATAGTAGAAAATTGAAAGTAGCATGTAGGTACTATACCAAAACATCAAAGGCAAGCTGCAAAACATCATATAAGAAACTGAAAAGGCTACCAGGGTGCTAGCCTGCAGGCTGCCACAGCCGCGAACAAAGCTGAAATGCATCACAACTGATGAGGCTCAAGCCTCAAGCTGTATCCTCATCCTCATCATCACCAGCATCAGCATCAGCATCAGCATTAGCATCAGTGCCCTACTCGTCCTCCTCCTCCTCATCATCCTCATCCTCATCACTATCGTTCTCATCTGCCTCGCCATAGGACTCCAAAATACTAGAGTTGCTTGAAGCTACAACAACATCCATCCTTCCTGTAACAAGAGGGGCTGGAATCTCCTCTTCTCCCTCTGTACTCTCTTGCTTGCAAAGCAAGAAGCCTCTCATCATCCTTCTCCTTGTTGATCATTTATCATTTCCAAGGTCACTTCTATCTTCTTGAATCCCCTTTCCTTGATGTTGGAGATAAGTCACAAATTAGTATGGATGTATTGTAAATTTTATGTATTCTCTTCGAAAGCAGTCTATTCCTTTTTTTGGTATGTAGAAGAGAGAACGTGCTCCAGCTACTCTCACAAGGAGAAGCACATGTCCCCTGCGAGGACACTCAAATAGACAACTGCTGCAAATTTGGAGTGAGCCCACAATGTCTCCCACCACTTCACCCCTTGGTGCATCCTCTTATCATCCTTCGCAATTGCCTGAGCAAATGTGCCTGTCATGGACTTGTAAATAAATAACTCATCAATTAAGATGCCCTGCCTCTCAACATCATACTTCAAGTACCGCTCTATGACATCTATCCACCCATTATGCACCTCCTTATCACCATCTGGATTTTTCTCTCTTCAAATAGGATGGAGAAATAGGATGGAGAACAAATGCTGCTGCATGCAACGGAGAGTGCATTATATCCCACCTATTAACACACAAGGCTCTGACATCAACCAACTTTGAGGAGTCTATCCCATCCATAGTTTGCATCTTCTCCTGTAGCATGCAACGGTTATCTGATCGTGTAATTCACAGCAAGACCTTCTTTAAACCTTTAGCGAGGAATGAGCGTTGTTTACCATAGAGAGAGAAAGGAGATGAGGGTAGAGAGAGAGTAGAGTCGACAATCGATTGGGTCCCTGTACCCACTGAGGGCCCCCTCCCCCAATCAAGGGAGAATTTGCTTTATACTTGGAGAATTAAGAAATATAAAGAACACTCTTCGAGAGAGCACGGAACGCGCTTCTGAAGAGCTCACTGTGCACACGTATAGCAGACCCAAGGACTTGAGAGGCAACGCCGACCAATACCGAGACCTTGATGCTGTCCACACTGACGATGTAGGACGCTTCTACAAGGCAAGGAAGAGGCTTGTGCTGTCTACCGGAATGCAGGGTTACTGCGTGAGTGAGAGAGTGAAAACTAGAAGGGATAGATCCTATGAGAGAACTGAGAGATGACTGAAATATAGAGCTGAGAGTGAGCTGTGTAAACTGTAAAAGAGAGCTGAGAAAGCTGAGGAAACAGTGTCCAAACCTCTCTCCGTTTGCTGGTCCAAACCTCCGACTGTTGTGCTGCGTGGTCACCTTCAGATCAGGCTGAACTGATGGCCAAGGGACTGAGGCTAGAGCAGGGCCAGATCTGAGGATCTCAGGGGCTGCACAGGAGGCTGAAGTGGAGCTGTAGGAGGACTGAAGGCAGGAGCAAGCTGAATGAGAAAACAGGGCAGCCAAGGGGCCCTTTTATAGGGCTGGACTGAGCCAACCCAGTCTGTAAATAGACCAACTCAGTCTGTTTTACAGACTGGCTGGCCTACAACCAGCCTATAAAAGGCCCTCCCTAGCTCATTTGCCAGGGGAGTTTTTGGGCAGCCTTTGCAGGCTGCCTTCCCTGCTTACCTGTCCAGCCTTTGGGGACCCTAAAGGGTCTCCTAACCTAGGCTAAGACCTAAACTATAAGATGGAAACACTTAACCTACTGTTCTCTAGTGGGTACTAGTGAACAAGAACTGACTACTGACTTGACCTAAGGCTGAGAGCTTGACCTACGTAGCTTGTGCCTGACTGTCCCTAGACAAGGGCTCACAAAGGGGTCACAGCATACGACAAAATCTCCTATCTAGGAACTATAATGCACTTGTTGATGTAACCAGTGTGTCACCTTGCACCCAAGTGTAGGGGTGCATGTGACATTCCCTCCTTCTTAACTTGGCGGTAGGTTCATTGCTTCCAAGTAGTCCGCCAATATCTAGGGAAACTCCTAGAAAAGATCTTCGTCCAACCACACTACTTCATGGGTACCTCGATCACGGAACTTGGTGTAAAACTCCCGGATCATGCGTACTAACCCATGCTTGAATTTATTATGAAGGATTTGTTCTGGCTGCAAAACTTCGACTTCATCAAGAACTTCAAGTTGTTGCTCGTCGGAAATCTCTGAAAGAGGAGGTCCAAAATATGGCTTCAACCAAGCTACATGGAACACTTTGTGCATAGTCCAACTGTCTGGTAGGCGTAACTTCATTGAGACATCGCTGATATTTTGAATAATAGGGAATGGTCCAAAGCTCTTGAAGGACAGCTTAGGGCATCGCTTGCCCACCTGCTTCAATCGTTGCTTGATAATGCCTAAATACACCCATTGACCCTCTTTATACTGGACATCTCGTCTGGATTTATTAACTTGGCGTGTATACGATGCTTGAGCTTTGGCGATGCGGCTTTTCACGGACTCCGTAATCTCTGCCATGGATTCGGTGGTTTTGTTGGCTTCAAGAGATGGAGACACCATCCGGGTGAGGAGTGAGGTAAATCGCCGTCCAAACGCCACTTCATAAGGTGTGCGACCAATACTCGAAGAATAGGTATCGTTCAAAACTGCACAAGCGGAAGAAACTGCTCCCACTTTCCCTGAGCATCATGACAAAATATCAAATGCCATACCATTATACTTTTCTGTCTCGCCGTTCGATTGCGGATGGAAAGCGTTGGACATCTGCAGCTTAGTACCAAAATTATCAAACAAGGCTCGCCAAAAGTTAGACGTAAACTTGGAGTCCCTGTCGGATGTTATGGTCTTTGGCCACCCTCCAATGGGATACCAATACTTGATAAACAAACGAGCTACATCTTCAGCACTAGCCATTTGTTTGCAGGGAATTAGCATACAATATTTACTAAAGCGACAAACAATAGTAAGACATTGAGTATTACGAGTACTTGCGGATGATGGAAGTGGTCCCACGAAATCCATACCTATGTCCTGGAAAGGACCATCGGGGATTGGCAATGGCATAAGTAAGCCTGCCGCTTTCTTGTGGGAAGCCTTGACCTTTTGGCATATTTGACAATTCTGCACATAGCCGTATACGTCCTTCCGCATCTTTGGCCAATAGAAATAGCGCTCTAACTTCTCCAAAGTCCCGTTCATACCTCTGTGACCACCGGTAAGGGCATCATGGGCATCATGAAGAAGCAACTGTCGTTTGTCTTTGAGTACACATAGGCTTTTCTTATAGAAAAGCCAACTGTCCTCTAATGAGTAATGGCTTGAAGCAAGCGTCGTGGCTAACTGGAACTTCGTGCCAAACTCTGCTGACTCCGCGTACTGTGTCTTCATGCTATCAAGATCCTTTCCTTTGATTTCAAGCACAGTGGCCTGCTCAATGGTCTGGATGGAATCTTTCCGACTGAGAGAGTCTGCAACGGGATTGTTTTTGCCGAGAATGTACTCGATCATTCCCCCAAACTGCTGGAATATCTGACTCCACCGCTGCTGTTGATCACTCCGTTGCGTACTAGGCATTGTCTGAAGCCACTTAAGGGCTTGGTGATCTGTCTTTACCTTGAAAGTCAATCCATATAGGAAAGGCTTCCAATGTTTTAATGCCTGGATGACACCAAGGAGCTCTCTATCATACACTGAATAGGCCTTTTCGGCATCGTTAAGCTTTCTGCTGTAGTATCCCACTGACCTATCTTCTTGCTGTGAAACTGCCCCTATGGCGACATTGCTAGCATCTGTGATTACCAGAAATGGATCATCCCAAGAGGCGATCTTCATAACTGGTGCTGTCGTGGCCAACCGTTGCAAGTCGTGGAAGGCCTGCAAAGCTTTGCCTGTGACTTGAACTTTTTTTACTCCCTTGAGTAAATCTGTAAGAGGAGCTGCGTATGTTGAGAAACCCTCCATGTGCAAGCTGTATGCTTGACACAAACCCACAAAGAATCGGATCTCTTGGGCCGTCGTGGGGACAGCCCAACTTGTGATAGCTTGGATCTTCTCAAGGTCCAATCGAATCCCTTGAGCACTAATGTGGTAGCCCAAATACTGAATTTCCAGCAATCCGAATTCACTTTTCTTTGCGTTGAGATATAACTGGTTATCACGTAATAATTGTAGGGCACATCGCACATCCTTAATATGCTACTCGGCTGTCGCGGAAAAGATAAGGATATCATCGAGAAAGATGAACATGCACTTCCCAATATACTCTGCGAATACTCGAGACATCATCTTGTTGAATGTTGGTGGTGCATTCTTCAGACCAAAGGGCATGACAACGAACTCGTAATGAGCTCGCTCAGTTCAAAAAGCTGTCTTTGGGATGTCAACTTCAAAAATCCGGACTTGCCACTCTTGAGGTCAATCTTTGAAAAAAAATCTTGCACCATTGAGTCTTTCCAAGATGTACTCGATGCGAGGCATAGGAAACTTGTTACTTACCGTAAGCTTGTTGAGTACTCTGTAGTCGACACATAGTCGTGCGGACTTATCCTTCTTTGCCACAAATAGAATGGGTGCAACAAAAGGCGAAGAAGAAGGTCTAATAAACCCTGCGCACAGTAATTGAGACAATTGCTGCTCTAACTCCCCCTCCATAGACTTTGAAAGTCGATAAGGGAACTTACTTGGAGGTGTCGAGTCCGGAAGTAGATCGATGCGATGGTCTTCCGGTCGGTTGGGAGGTAGCTGGGGTGGCAAATCGTCCCGGAGCGTGATGTCTTTGAACTCTTGGAGTAGATCCACCATTGCTTGCCCCATCGGAGGAGCAGCTTGAACTACAGTGATCTGGCACTGGACATAGACAAGTGCACACATGGCACCCTTGCGGGCGGCGCGACCTACTTGAATATGAGAGATTAATGGAATCCCTAGTATGTTCCGATCACCGCTTATCACGACGGGCTCAAGTAAACCTTCCACAATCGTGAAGGTGTCTTGCCGCCAATCAAACGTCGGAACACGCTCACGGAACCACTGAATCCTGAGGATCATGTCGCACCCCATCAAAGGAGTCAATATAAAATCCCACGTAAACATGGCCTTCTGAACTGAAAAAGTGAACTGGATGGCCTTATGCGTGATGTGTGTGCGCAAGCCGGATGTGAACCCGTTCACTACAAGCTCGTGAGGCACCAAGGTGCACCCCACTGTCTTGGCAAGCTGAGGGGAGATGGCATCTTCTGAACTTTCCATATCGAACAGGACAATAAACTGATGTCCGTTAGCTGTGTCGTTCGCTCAAATGAGCGCCTTCTTTTAATCTGAGAAGTCGCCCTCCTTCTTACCTTGAAAGACCATCGTGGGAATGGCGTTGAAAGCAGGGAAGATGGCATTCGTAGCTGAGGATAAAGGCGGAGCTGGAAGAGCCAATACATTAGCGACGAACAAAGTAGGTGCTTTTGCAGCGTTTTCAACAAGTCACTTCGGACAATCCTTCTTGCCATGCCCAGCGATGTGGTGGCAATGAAAGCAGCGATGTTCTTGGTGGTACCGCTTCTGTTCGAGATAGCCTCCTGTAATACCCGCTTTAGCCTTCTCATCCGGAGTCATCTTTGGCTTGGACTCCTTCTTTTGACCAAAGCCTGGCCGTCTTTCTTTTGGAACTGGTTGTCCTTTTGATCTTTACCCGCTGTATTGTTTAACTGCTGCGGGGCTTTGGAATCTTTCAGGACCTGCTTGGGCTTTCCCCCGTTCAACTCATCTCCTGATTCTGTGCGAGAGTCAGCGCACGCTCGTAATCTGGCGGATCGAAGTTCCGAATGGTAAAACGTATGTTCGTGTCCAAACCTCGAATGAATTGCTTCATCTTGGCGCTTTCCGTCACGCCCAACTGTTGCACCAGTGTGATGACCTTTTTACTGTATGTCAACACAGGCAAACCATTCTGGGAGAGACGAGCGAACTCATCCTCCAGGTTAAGCATATATTGGGATGGGAGAAAACGGGCTTTGAGGTCGGCCACAAACGTTGCCCAAACGAAATTCGTCTTAAACGTTTTTGGGTCAGTATTTTTATTAGCCCAATGCTACTACCAAGTCACCACCTCACCTATAAGATGAGGGGCTGCAAGGTGGACTTTATCTTGCTCATCTTGAATCCGCGCTAACGGAAAATGAGCTACAAACTGATGAATAAATTGCAAAATTGCTAAATGGTCACACTTACCATCATACTTAACAAAATTTGGAGTGGACCGAGTGAGTGGTGTTACCTTTGTCGATGACGAAGCTGTGGCGGAGACGGCCGCTGCACTCAAACTTGCCTGCATAGCGGCTAACATCTGTTTGTGTTGGAGAAGCATCGCCTCTCCGTCTAGCTTTTGTTGCCTCTCTGCCTGGGCGAGCTCTGCGCATCGCAATGCCTCCTCATTTTTGCGTTCCTCACGCATCAACAAGAGCAGTTTTTCAAAATCTGTGGTTTCTCTTTCTTCCACCGGCTTTTCTGCTTCTTTTTCCTCCAGACGTTGTTTTGTCTGGTCTGACTGTCTTCTGCTTTCTTTCAGCTGGGATAAATGTTCTTCGAGTTGTACAGCAGGACCCGATTCTGCTCTAGAAGGTTCGCCATCACTTCTTGAGCATTTGGCGGAAGCGTATCTTGTTGGTAGTCTTTCAAGTCTTCGCGGTTGAAATCTTTTCCTGCTTCTTCCTTGTGGAGTATGAGTGGCCCCTCCTCTACCACAAGATGTGGCTCTCCCTCTTCCTATTGGCATGCAACCATGTCCTCTTTATGCAAACTTATTTCTGTCCATAATGTTTTGAGGGGCATATGAGGCACTTCCACAGCCTCTTGGGGTTCCACTTTGCCCTCTAAAATCACCTCTTCCACCTCGGTTATAAAACAAATTGTTGCTTCCACTACTTGTGGAGGCTTTGAGTCCAAGCTTCACCTCTTCTGTCATACATAATGCAACTAGCTCCTCAAAATCGAGCATAGTACCTCGCAAGGAAATAGAAGTATCCAATGATTTGTATTGAGGGCCTAAACCATTCAAGGTGATAGACACTGAATCGTCATCTATCACATTGCAATTTATGCCAACCGAAGTTGGCACATCTTGGTTAACCGCAGTTAACCTTCTTGGTATAAACCAAGTCTTCCTGACCGAGATCAAGCTTACTTGATCGAAGTCAAGTATCTTTGACCGTAATCAATTCTTTGACTAATAGAAAAACTTTTTTGACCATAATCAACACAAATGGAAAACTCTTTAATTATGATCAAATAAATGGTCAACTGTACGTTGACTTAGGATATTTACATTGTGGTGACATCCCCTCGACTTCTATTCAGTTGACCTCAACCGAAAAGCTTCCTTGTAAACATCCAAAAGCTCTGGATGATCGAACAACATGTCTTCATCCATCCACTTGGCATCCAATGCCGTATAATTCTTGAATTTTACAAGATACCTGTAAAATTCCTTGTCCTCAGGGCCTTTGCGTACAGTATGGTACACAATCTGCTTTGGTTGAAGGACCTCCTCCAGCTTATCCACTTCTGGTGGATCCTCTAATATTGCCTCTGTAGGCTCTCGCCCCTAAAATTTCTTTAGAAGACTCGCATGGAATGCATTTTGAATCCTCCAATGCTCTGGCAATGCTAACCTGTATGCAACCTCATTTATTCTTTCTGTAATCCTGAAAAAGACCATAGTACCAGGGAGATAACTTTACATACACTTTATGTTTGCCTTTGAACTTGCAGAGCCTAGCTTTCTCGAACTTTAAAAGTACCCAATCACCTTCCTTGAGATTTAGTTGTCTCCTATGCTTATCTGCAGCTCTTTTATGTTTCTCTTGAGACCTTTCAATTGCTGTCCGGAGTTGGCCGTAAGCTGTCTGGAGGTCTCTCACAAATTGATCAACTGCAAATATTTCGTCCTTGGTCCTCAGGATAGGTGGCAAAATCACCTTCCCATAGATGACCTCAAAGGGGGATTTCCCTGTAGAGCTATGTACTGTATTATTGTAAGCAAACTCTACCAATGGTAGGTACTTTTCCCAGTCTGAACCTTGGTCACCCACGTAGCATTTCAGCATATCCGTCACCCACGTAGCATTTCAGCATATCCAATGCTGTAGAATTTGCTACTTGACTTTGACCATCTGTCTGGGGATGGAAAGAAGAAGAAAAATTCAGATTCGACCCCATATTCCTCCCCAGAATAGACTAGTCATTCTGGGATCTCGATCACTGACAATGGACTTAGGCATACCTGTTAGATATCAATGCTCCACTCTCGTGTAACTACGTGGGAACCAGCTAACTCTACTTGTAAGCCCCCCATATGGGGAGAAGGCATTTGAGTAGCTCGGTTATCCGGTAGGTCCTGGTTTGGACACCAGATGGGGGCCATGTGTGGCCTGATGGCTGGACGGAGTTGGCACACTGCCAACTAGGCTACATGCAAGTGCGGGAAGGCATCCCATGACTGACCGCATTGAGGGTAGACGGAGCATTTCCTGGGGCAGCCCACTCTCGGGTTGCGGGGCCCGTTTGGAGTCCCAGATGATCCCGGATGGTTGTGGGCCGAACAAACCCCGTAGGTTAGTTGCTCTATTTTGCGCACCGGTTCTATCATGTGGTCGGTGGCCTATTTCGGGACCGACCGTTTTGGGCAGAATGGGTCGGTCACCCAATTGAGCCCAACCGACTACGACTGATGGCTATATAAGAGCAAGCCCGTGAAGCCCATTTCATCACTGGCTACAGCAACCCTGATTCCTTACCATCCAACCTCCGTCCTCTACTGTTTCCAACACGCCATCAAAGCTTCTCTCACAAGAGCGCACGGTTGGAAGGCAGCGCCATCTATTGTATCAGTTCTACAGTAATCAAATTTTTGATTCTCCATACTATCTGGTTTTCTCTCTTGCGTACAAGATCCTGTTATCTGTTGAGCACAGAGGTTGTATTATTTTCCTACATGGTATCAGAGCCTGGACTCTAGCAAGAAGATTTGGTAGTGTGTTTCTATTTGTGAGCAGATTGTGAGAGATGGCCCAGCCCGCAAGACTGCGAATCCCACCGTTCGGCGAAAGCAAAAAAGTTGGACGGCTCTAACTATCTACTCTGGAAGTTCAAGATAAAGATCATCCTTAGCGCATATGGCTTTGGGACACTGCTACTGGGGTGGACATGAGGCCGGTTGCGAGACCGGATCCAGCCAATGCAGGACAACAGATAGTACCAACTACGGATGAGATTCTTGCGTGGACAAGAAGAAATGCAGATGCGCTGTGTTCTATTGTCTGCAGTGTAAGTGATTCCGTCATGGCGTTAATTCAACATGTCACCACAGCGGAGGAGACATGGACGGTCTCGAAAAATCAGTACGAGACAACGAATCAAACGCGGATTCAAAATCTGGAGACTCAACTCGCGAATGAGAAATTGTCTGAGTCTGAAGCGGCAGAGAAGTTCATCACCAGGGTGAAGAATCTGCGCGATCAGATGACTGCGATTGGCATCACCATCACCAGCGAGAATCTAGCACGAAGGTGTATACGGATTCTCCCACCAAAGTACGACGGTCTTGTTACGGCGCTGAATACGCAGAACAGAAATCCGCCCCTCAACTTTGAGGATTTCAGCACGATGCTTCTAGAGGAGGAGATGCGTCAAAAGACGAGGACTGGAGAAGATTCGGCTTTCTACGCTGGATCAAAGAAAGGTAAGGGTAAGGACTCTGGTAACCCATCTTCTTCTGATGATAAAAAGAGAAAGAAGAAGATCAAGTGCGTCTATTGCAACAAGGCAGGGCACAAGCAGAATGAGTGCCGGAAGAAGATTACAGATGAGAAGAACGGAGTAAAGAAAGAGTCCAGCAACAGCGCGCAGTCAGTATCAGTAGAGCTGTTCATCGCAATTGAGGAGATTTGCACGGAGGCAGTTCATGTACCTGCGCACGAACCTTGGATCATTGACAGTGGTGCATCACGCCACATGACCAGTCAGAAGGATTGGTATACCTCTATACAGCCGGTAGGGAATGACATCCTGGTAGCAATCGGCAATGATGCAAAATGTCCAGCAAAAGGAAAAGGTAAGATTGCTCTCAAGTTAGATGCAGTTGTAAAACAGTTGTCCGATGTTCTTTATGTGCCAGATATCAAGAGGAACTTGTTGTCCGTTTCTGCGATCACGGATCGGGACCTCAAAGTTCAATTCGATAAGAATGGTGCACAAATCCTGGATCTTCAAGGAAAGGTTGTTGGTAAATGTACACGGCGCAACAACATCTACGAACTCTCAGCTTTCAGTGCTCGAGCGGATGTGAAGAACACTAAGCTATGGCATGAGAGGTTTGGTCATCTAAACCTTAGTTCTTTGAAGGAGATGCATAAAAGTCGAATGATTGCAAACCTACCAAAAATTTCAGATTTGCCCGATGTATGTGAAGCTTGCATGATGGGTAAGCAGCATCGGCAGCCCTTTCCTAAAGAGGCCAGCAGGGCAAAGGCTTCTATAGAGTTCGTTCACACGGACCTCTGTGGAAAGTATACTTCCTGAAGACTAAAGACGAGGCTTTTAGTAAGTTCAAGGAATGGCATGTAATGGTCGAGAAAGAAACGGGGAAGAAGGTGAAGAAATTGAGATCAGACAGAGGTGGAGAGTTCACATCCACTGAATTCGAGAGTTACTGCAAAAGTCACGGGATCAAGAGGCAGAAATCCCCGCCACATACATCATAGCAAAATGGAGTAGCAAAACGCAAGATATGCGTCATCTGTGAAATGAACATGAGTATGATGAAAGGGAAAGATGTAACACTGCAGTTTACATTTTGAATTGTAGCTACACGAAAGCTGTGAATGGGATGACTCCACTACAGGCCTTTTCTGGTAGAAACCTTCAGCTACACATTTCAAAGTTTTTGGAAGTGACTGTTTTGTGCATGTCCCTGATGCTAACAGGACCAAATGAAAACCGAAGAGCCGAAAGTGTATTTTCTTGGGCTACAGTGAAGAGGCAAAGGGTTACCGTCTCTATAACCCTGTTACCAAGAAGGTGATAGTAAGTCGCGATGTGGTCTTCTCAGAACAGCCGCATCAATTGGAGGAGGATGCTTCCTTCCCAGACAACCAGAACCAGGATATCCATCCAATAACACCACAAACAGCAGACCGAACTCCCTCAACGGTGCTTGGGAGCATTCAAGATAAAGAAGATGAAGAAGAGCCTGCAGAACCACAACAGCAACGGCCAATCCCGAAGTGGATAAAGCAGCTTTTGGACGGCAGAGAACCTCCAGCCATTGAGGAGGAACCATCCGAACATCACCGGTCCAAGAGATTAGAGGAGCAAAGAAGAGCGCAGGAACACTTGGTCAACTATGCTTTCATGACAGAGGTGATCCGTGCTGATGAACCCAAGTGTCTTCAAGAGGCACAGGGAGATGATAGGTGGATGGAGGCTATGCAGTCGAAGTATGGCTCCATAATGAAGAACAATACTTGGGACCTTGTGGAGCGACCACCCAAACGCAAGGTAATCGGAACCAAGTGGGTGTACAAGACCAAAGTACAAGTCCGACGGCACGTTGGATAAGTACAAGGCTCGGCTCGTGGCAAAAGAATTCGCACAGGTACATGGTTTTGATTATCAGGATACTTTTGCTCCCACAACTCGACTAACCACAATTCGCAGTGTTTTGACTTTAGCTGCCCAGGGAAGTTGGCCCGTATTTCAGATGGATGTAAAATCCGCCTTTCTGAATGGGGGTCTCAAGGAGGAGGTATACGTGGAACAACCACCAGATTTTGTGATCCCCGGTTCAAAAGGTAAAGTCTGTAAACTGAATAAGGCACTTTACGGACTGAAACAGGTCCCACGAGCGTGGTACCAGCGAATTGATGCCTACTTTCTGCAAAACGGGTTCAGGAGAAGCCCATCAGATGCAAATTTGTATATCTTCAGAGGAGGCAGGTGTATGATCGTGGTCCTTTATGTGAACGACCTTGTCATAACAGGGAACCATGAAGAGAAGATCTCGCAGACAAAGTATTTGCTAGGAAGAGAGTTTGAAATGACAGACCTCGGACTGATGCATTTCTGTTTGGGGATTGAAGTTTGGCAAGAGCCGAAACAGATCTTCATTTCATAGCTGAAGTATGCTGGAGAGATACTGAAGGCATTTGGCATGGCTGAGTACAAAACAGTTGGTACCCCTATGGAGGTTGACGTGAAGCTCTCAAACGAGGATTCATCACCACTGGTGGACGAAGCGAAGTACAGAAGGCTTGTGGGCAGTTTGATTTACTTGTACAACACACGGTCGAACATCAGCTTTGCGACTGGTATACTAAGTAGGTTTTCCAATAAGCCCCGGGAGAACCATTGAAGGGCAGGGATACGGGTGCTGAAATACATCTTGATTATGGCATCACCTATACCAAGGGCAACATCTTGACCGGATTCTGTGACTCGGATTGGGCAGGAGACGTGAACAGCAGGAGATCAGTGACAGGTTATTGTTTCTCACTTGGATCTGGAGCTGTGTCATTGGTCAGCAAGAAGCAACCCACAGTTGCTCTTTCTTCTACCGAGGCTGAGTACAAATCAGCATGCTTTGCTTCTTGCGAGGCAAAGTGGTTGAGGAGGATTCTGGGGGACATGGGTGCAGTGCAGAACAAGCCTACGCAGTATGATGTGACAATCAGAGTTGCATGGCGATTGCAAAGAACCCTGTGTTCCACGCTCGCACAAAACACATTGAGATTCAATATCACTTTGTACGACAGCTCATCATGGATGGAGAGGTCGACTTGGTGTACTGTCCGACTACAGAGAATGCTGCGGACATCTTCACAAAGGCTCTTGGAAGAGACTTGTTGGAGAGGCATCTTCATCGACTTGGCATTGGACCAAAAAAGTAAGTTCACTTACACGTGGACATTGAGGGGGGGTGTTAGATATCAATGCTCCACTCTCGTGTAACTACGCGGGAACCAGCTAACTCTACTTGTGAGCCCCCCATATGAGGAGAAGGCATTTGAGTAGCTCGGTTATCCGGTAGGTCCTGGTTTGGACACCAGATGGGGGCCATGTGTGGCCTGATGGCTAGACGGAGTTGGCACACTGCCAACTAGGCTACATGCAAGTACGAGAAGACATCCCATGACTGACCGCATTGAGGGTAGACGGAGCATTTCTCGGGGCAGCCCACTCTCGGGTTGCGGGACCCGTTTGGAGTCCCAGATGATCCCGGATGGCTGTGGGCCGAACGATGAGAGTAGGTCAGTTGCTCTATTTTGCGCACCAGTTCTATCGTGTGGTCGGTGGCCTATTTCGAGACCGACCGTTTTGGGCGGACTGGGTCGGTCACCCAATTGAGCCCAACCGACTACGACTGGTGGCTATATAAAAGCAAGCCCATGAAAGCCCATTTCATCACTGGCTACAGCAACCCTGATTCCTTAGCATCCAGCCTCCGTCCTCTACTGTTTCCAGCACGCCATCGAAGCTTCTCTCACAGGAGCGCACGGTTGGGAGGCAGCGCCATCTATTGTATCAGTTCTACAGTAATCAAATTTTTGGTTCTCCATACTGTCTGGTTTGCTCTCTTGCGTACGAGATCCTGTTATCTGTTGAGCACATACGTTGTATTATTTTCTTACAATACCATGATGCTTAAAGATCTGTGCCATGAAAAGCTTAGCCATATGATCTGCCTTTATGGTTTTACGAACCGGAATGAAATGAGCTTGCTTGCTAAATCTATCAATGATAGTCCAAATCCCATCATTCCTTGACATCAAAAATAAAGTCCATTGTAATACTTTCCCACAGGGCTTGAGGCACGGAAAGAGGCATAAGTAGGCCAGGTGTCTTCCGTCTTACTTCACTTTCTGACACGTAAGGCATTCAATGACAAACTGATGTATATCTTTCCGCATCCCTGGCCAAAAGAAATACCTCTCTAGTGCTAGAGTTGTTGCTAAAATTCCTCTATGTCCAGCATAGGGAGGTGCATGGCATTCTTCCAAAATCTTTTTCCTCATCTCCTGGGTGATGCATAGGCAGTCATCTTTCATTAAATACCCATCTTTCAGGGAAAAGTGACTCGTGGACTGTCCCTCTTGCATTTGCTGTAAAATCTCACCAAAATCTGTGTCATTAGCATATTGCTCCCTCATGCCTTCCAAATCCTGATGATAAGCAATGGTCACATTATTGACCTGGGGTCTTCGGGACAAGGCATCTACCACTCTGTTCCGAATTCCTAGAGTATGGACAATCTGAAAATGATACATTGACAGCATATTTGCCCATTTCATATGCTTCTCGGAGAGTTTTGTCTGAGTTAGAAAATATCTCAGACTTTGGTGATCTGTTTTAATAGTAAAATCTGCACCCAAAAGATAATGCTTCCATGTGTTCACAACATGAACTACAGCCAACAATTCTTTTTCATAGAGTCCCAGATATCTCTCAGCAGCACGCAATCTTCGACTCTCGTATGCTACTACATGTCCATTCTGATGTAATGCAGCCCCAACACACTCTCCACAGGCATCGCAATCAACATCAAAAGATTGATACACACTCTCCACAAGCATCGCAATCAACATCAAAAGCTTCTCGCAGAGTTTTGTCTAAGTTAGAAAATATCTCAGACTTTGGTGATCCGTTTTAATAGTAAAATCTGCACCCAAAAGATAATGCTTCCATGTGTTCACAGCATGAACTACAGCCAACAATTCTTTTTCATAGAGTCCCAGATATCTCTCAGCATCACGCAATCTTCAGCTCTCGTATGCTACTACATGTCCATTCTGATGTGATGCAGCGCCAACACACTCTCCATAGGCATCGCAATCAACATCAAAAGATTGATACAGATCCGAGACTTCAAGAATAGACTCTGTAGTCAACTTCTCCTTGAGTGTATTGAATGCTTTCTTCTGTGACATTCCCCACGTGAAGGCTGCATTTTTCTTAGTAAGGTCATGTAGTGGAGCTGCAACATCAGCAAAATGCCTGATGAATCTCCTATATCAAAAGATTGATACAGATCCGAGACTTCAAGAATAGACTCTGTAGTCAACTTCTCCTTGAGTGTATTGAATGCTTTCTTCTGTGACATTCCCCACGTGAAGGCTGCATTTTTCTTAGTAAGGTCATGTAGTGGAGCTGCAACATCAGCAAAATGCCTGATGAATCTCCTATAATAGGAGCAAAGTCCCAAAAAACTACGAACTTCATGCACAGTTTTCAGCTCAGGCTATTCTTGGATGGCTCGGATCTTTGCTGGATCCATCTGTATCCCATTCTTGGATATTATGTGCCCCAGATAATGGATCTCTTCCAAAAAGAATTCACTTTTCTTGCTATTGGCAAAAAGCTGATGATTTCGAAGTTCTTGAAACACCAAAGCAAGATGTTCCCGGTGCTCTTCTTCTATCTTTGAAAAGACTAGGATGTCATCAAAGAAAATACCTGTGAAATGCATGCACTTTCGGAAGATGCGATCCATCATTCTATTGAATGTGGCTAGAGCATTTGTCAACCCAAAAGCATCACTAAGTATTCATACAACCCAAATGTAGTGCGAAAAGCTGTCTTATGCACATCTTGTGGTTGTATTCTGACTTGATGATAACCACTCTTCAAGTCTATCCTGCTGAAAATTGTTGCTCCTCTGAGCTGGTCAAGCACATCATCTATGTGTGGTATTGGGAATCTATTTTTGAAGGTCATTTATTCAATGCACGGTAATCAATGCACATTCGAAAAGAACCATCTTTCTTCTGTACTAAAAGTACTAGTGAGCAAAAAGGAGGTCACCAGTTTCCACTTATCTGCTGTCAGTTAATTTCCTGTCAGAAAGACAGAGTTTTACAAAAATCTAGAGACTTCCAAAGGCTTGGGCAGAAGAAGGAAGTTCGGGACATCTGCACTACGTGGAACATCCAGGGAGCATCTTTTTTTTTCCTTTTATACAAATTTTCAGCTTGCAGTCTATTTACTTTTGTACAGCAAAAGGATGCAATAGATTTATCTAATGTAGTCACATATTTAGCACGAACTTCCATTTTAATCTTGTCGTTCAGTCCATAGATATAGTCTTTCAACTGAACCGACATAGGGAGAGGGTCTGTTATTTTCATAACACATTCCCTGAATTTGTCAGTGTACTCTGCCACCGACAAATTCCTCTGGCGAAGGTTTCTATAAGCATCCCAAGCTCGGGACTCTTCGTGGGGTGGAAGAAAGTGTTTCTTAAATTCAGCTTTAAACCCTTCCTAGGTGGTAGGGGCAACTTGATCTTTCTGTTGCTTAATCCACCATCTATCCGCTGCCTCAATAAACAGGTGAGTGGTCTCGCGGATTTTCTTTAGATCAGATCTGATTTCACAAATGGCGAAGGCTTCTTCCCACTTGTGTAACGAAACCTCGATCACATCAGAACTGCGCTCGGTCATCCGACCAGTGTACTTCTCTGGTTCTAGTTGGCAATATTAGGTACCTTGACCTTCGCACGTTCTGATGAGTGTATACTGGGCTCTGGCTCTGCTAGAGCTTTGCCCTTTTCATTTCTAGATTTTGACCAACATTCACTTGAAGCTGCTGGTTCATGGTCTGCTGTAAAGCATCTTCTAGTACAAAAATCCTACCCACCAAAGTAGGTGTTGTGTGATGGGACACTTGTCGTGTAGACTGCGCTCTAGATTCGCCAAGATTTACCTTGGAATCTTGTCCCTCTGCCTCCATTCTTTCAAAAGGGAAAATAGAAAAAAAAAAAATCAACTTCTTTCCGTACGTCAAAACCCCAAAAGTATATCACACTTCGAATTGAGGCTGTATCAACCCTTTGGACAGCAAGTCCTGCACCTGAGCCATAATCTCCTCTCTCTGAGTCGCACTGACTCTATCAAGTAGTCTATTTGGTGGCTCACTACCAGGCATTAACTCTATCTAATGATCCTCTGGTCTCTCTCGGGGTAACTCCCCTCGCAAAGCATCTAAAAAACAATCTTTAAAGTTTACAAGAAACTGAAATTTATCTTTGTCTGCATCATTCATTTCAGCATGCATATCATTCTCTTTGTACACGGGAATTGTAGACTTTATTGCTTTACCACATGTAACATCAGATACAATGGGGATAGTCTCCCCTTTATTCCTCGCAACTAAACGCTGGTTTTTTCCCCTATGGATAAAACTCAGCACCCTCTCAGGGTATTCTATCGTTACTTCCTTCCTATGGAACCACGGTGTACCAAGTACAACATCATGCTGCTTGAGAGGAGAAATTAAGAAGTCCTCCTAATCTACATAGCTCTGCACATGGACACGAAGCTTTCCAATCAAAGAAGTAACTTGCACTGGATTTCCCTGGAACATTTGATTAGCATCAAGAGCTCTACCCAACTCTTCAGTTTTAATCCCTAATCTCAGGGCTAAATCTTCGGATATGAAATTGTCTGTAGACCCTGAATCAAATAGGATTAATGCTTGCTGATCTCTTATCTTTCCCCCATGATAGCAAAAGTTCTTTTTCCTTTGGGTCTGAGGTACTACCCAAAACATCTGGGACTGCTCCCACCATTGGCCTCGGTGGTACTTATGGCTTTTTCTGCTCCTTAAAACCTGAAGGGTTCTTAGGGCACTGGGCAGCCATATGCCCCTCTTTCCCACATCTAAAGCATTTCCCATCTTTGCGGAATTCAGCTATCTGTTCAGGAGTGAATGGGGATTTGCCTTTATATGACTTTGAAAGCTCAGAACCCCTCGGATTCTCAGGCTGAAACCCTTTCTTTTCAACCTTGGGATACTCTTTCTTTTCTGATTCTAAAAAATTAGTTCTTCCTTTCAGCACCTCCTGCATGCAAGGATAACACTGTAAATGGATCTTGTAATGGCACGAGACTAGCTACTGAAGCTGAATGCATAATGTCCTGAATGTTCTTTGCCCCCAAAGCATTCACCATTGCCTGAATTTTTGGACTGAGACCTGCTCTGTACTTTCTCATTTGGGTTCTTTTGGAGATCTTTTTGAAAGGTGCAACCTATAAATAAGCATCCGAAAACTTTTGGTTGTACACATCCACTGTATCTCCTGCACCCATATGCAAACTGTCCCAATCTTGAAGAACATGATCTCTAAACTGTTTAGGCATGAACTGCTGGTAGAAGGCTTTCTTGAAGCCCTTCCACCTCTTTGGGGCTGACCCATCTGTGGTCTGTGCACTCCACCATGCACTAGCTATCGTTGTCAAGTGCAAACTGACCATTCTCAACTTGGAGGATTCTGAAAACTTTTCTGTACCGAATGCAACATCAAACTGCCTGATGAACTACAATGCTTTGTCTGTATGACCATATTGTCCATTATAGGTCATAAACTTGACAGATTTACCTCCACCTTTGAATTCCTTGGTCTCTCTCGAAGACTTGCTCTTCCTAGACTTCTTGTGTTTCCTTCTTTTCCTGGATGGTTTATCTGATAAAGAAGAAGATATAGAAGTCAAGCTCGATGTAGTAGACGGTGAAGGGCTTGGAGATCAGTGATGATACCTCGATCTCTTCCTGCTATGAGACCGTCCCCTATGAGATCCCTCTCTCTCGAGCTGTGCACGAGAGTGTGCCTCTGGCATTGGCACATCATAAGCTGCATTAGGCATAGTTTCTGCTTGAAACAAATGCTAAGCTCTTGGATCCCTTCTGAGATTTTCCATCTTCTGCATACGAATGCGTACCATCTGCTCAAATTCTTGCTGAGTTTGCTGCACACTTCTCTGTCTTGGATGTGCATCCCTATCTTGTGAATCCCACTGGATAGGTGATTGAGCCATTCTCCTGCAACTTGTCTGAGATCTGCAAGTTTCTCACACACTGTGTATACAACTGATGCACGTTGCCTTTACTTTTCAAATAGAAAATTAACTCAACAACAAGTGTCTTGCATTCACAACTTGTGCTAGTAATGGGCTGTCAATTTCAAGCATATACCCACAAAGTGGCCAAAGCATCAACTCTATGTTGCCCCTTTTCTAGTTGCTGCAAAAAGCACTCAGAATGCATTTGTTTTTCCCTCTTCTCACTGCTCAAAGGCATGCATACTCTTTTTTTGCAAATCTCTGATTTTCTCTGATTTCTGCTTTTTCTGACAGTAAATACTCTCTCAAGTAGGTGAAAACTGCTAGCAGAAACAGTCTCTGTAACTGTCCTTTTTTTTTTGGACAATAACCAGATGGGTAACTGCTGGTTACTCTAACCAGACTGACTGGTTCTGATTTGGTTAGTCTGCAACTAGACTAACTGGACTGGTCACAGTCTGGTTACAGTGACCAGACTAGTCTGGTTGGGTCAATTAACTGGACCTCTAACCAGTCCACTAACCAAGGTTAAGTTAAATTAACCCCTGGTCAGCCATGTCAGCATCCATGTCACCTGTCAGAATGCCAGGTCATCTCACACGTGCATGCCACATCATCCCTGCACATGGGTCTGCCGCATCAGCTGACACGTGTCAGAATGACACATCAGGACTGTTCTGTGCACTGCCATGTGTCGCCTGTGCCACGTCAGCTCCGAGCTGGAGGCCACGTCAGCTCTGGCTGCCTTGCCTGCCACGTCAGTAACACGTGTCAGATCTGTCACATCGGGTGGGCTGCCACATCAGCCTAAGGTCAGAGACGTTGGGCGCAAGCCATGGAATTCTGTAGACCATAGCACGTCGCGCATTACGCCCCTCGTTCACAAACATTTCAATGCATCTTCTTCCGTGCAGCGTCTCGTTTTCTCGCTGCCTTCGCCATTCACAAACAAGCGCCAGCGTGAAAGCTTCAACGCACAAGAAGGCGCCTATTAGCGAGGAAATCTATCACTATGTCTTCCGTGGAACTGCTCTTCCACGCAAATATCCCATGAAGCGTTTCATACTCCCGAAAGAACACGACGCCACCTTGCTGTTTCAAGCCTACGCTTGTGTGAAAACGTCTCGCCACGTGAAGGAATTTCTTTGCCGACGTGTATCTGTTGCGTCTTAGCTGGGCTGGCCTCTTCAAAGGCTTCATGCGCATCTGTTGGTAGGTCTCGGGTGGCTTTCAAACCAACCCATACAACTTAGCAGGCGTGGACATTCCTCAACGTCCATCCCGTACGCCAATTGCATGCCTCAATTCTCCTTGGACCGTCATCTCTTGAGAAAGGGTTGAGCCTTAGGCTCTGATACCAATGAAACCCAGAAGGTTATCTGCCCTGTCGCTCAATTCTCTACGAACAGCTCTGTGTTACATTTCTTCGAGGGAAGCGTCACGTAACAGCAGCAGACACTCTTTTCACTACACTCGCATTCTCTCTCTCTCTCTCTCTCTCTCTCTCTCTCTCTCTACACAATCCTAGGGCCCAGGACAACAGTCGGGCTGGACCCCCCCGAAGGATTTTATTACTTGCAAAGAGAATTCTGAGTACATAGTTTAGCGTAGAAGCTGTCTCAACAAATCCAAAACATGAAATTCCAATTACACCACTAAGGGCAACTCTGGAGTCTTCGAAGCACTTGGTCACACGAACCGCCTCCTAGACTCTTGTTAGGCTCCATTGCGCTTAGGAAAATAACTCTTCCTAGTACCTGCAACAATTAATTAAAGCGCACCACCATGGCACCCATTAATTGTTAGCGCTTTGCATGCAAATAACACAGTGTGGACTAATTCTAATCACGATGGGCATCCCCACTAAACACATGTGCACACATAACAAATATATAAATATATTTATTCTTTGGTTGACCGGAGTCAACACTCTTGATTATAATTAAGGGGCTTTGACCAAGGGTCGAGGTGCCTTAATTATAGTCAAGTCTCTCCAACCGAAGTTGGCACATCTTGGTTAACCGCAGTTAACCTTCTTGGTATAAACCAAGTCATCCTGACCGAGATCAAGCTTACTTGACCAAAGTCAAGTATCTTTGACCGTAGTCAATTCTTTGACCAATAGAAAAACTCTTTTGACCATAATCACCCCAGATGGAAAACTCTTTAATTATGATCAAATAAATGGTCGACTGTACTTTGACTTAGGATATTTACATTGTGGTGACAGGTGCAATGAGGTGGATGACATCTCTTGCCTGGCCACATCCAAGACTTGCTGTCCCCATCATTTGCTCCTTCCACAGGTTCCGTCCGTTGTAGCCACGCCGGTCTCTATAGGTACCTCTTTCTTCCATCTTTGATTCCTGCCCACATGGCAGACAATACCCTACCCATGCATCAGTCTCTCAAGACCCCCCCAATGCTCTCCTCATATGGGAGCTCATAGACGGGGAGGTGACCTCTAATATTCCAATAGATGGTGCACCTCTCTTTATCCCTTCTCCCCCCTTTCCGGAGAGAGCTGGGCAGACCACATGAAAGCGTGGTGAAGGGGTTCAACTCCGCTACTCCCTGTAATTGTAACCATTTTAATATATATCAACTAAGTTCAATGAAATTTATCTCAAATCTTGCCTTGCGCAGGGGTTTTGACAAGTTTGTATATTAAACTTATAATTAGTCAAATTAATCCTTAATTCTAACCCATGTCCGCCAGTTGCCATCCTGGCAGTGTGTAAGCATCTTCGGACGGACACCAGTTTGGTAAAAATGTGTCCACTCCCCAGTGTGGGGTGGCGGATGGACACGCGCCCACCTTGTGTCCACAAACTGGGCATAGCTTGGGCCGGCAGTGATGGTGTGTAACGACCTTTAGACTCACCTAGTCATGCAAATCACCTCACCGACGACCTTCACATTAAATCCCATTCAAGATTACATAAAGCGCAACACAAACTGTTTACAATTGTTGGTCCTCAAAAGGGAAAATGTCGACTGACCCTTCCGAGGTCATATTACCTCAGCTTGGGCATAACATTTGTTTGCCCCTGCGTGTGCTCCTTAACTCTACTTGGTTTACAAGTCTGACTTGACAGAAGTGATAAGATGAACGTGGGAGGAAGGTTTAATGTCACAAAAATATTTAACAAGTGAATGGGCCATTGCATTTATTTACTGTGGAAGAAAGACCAGATATGAGACCAAGCTGCGGTCTACATTACACCAACATGAGAGCTGTGGCATGATGTGGAGAACGATCCATGATTGAGCCAAGGTGGGCTCTAACCATCTGCACTTCTCGCTTACTGAGGCTTGGTCCCTCTGCTCACATTTGTTTGCTTGTGTTTCTCTCAATTTGGGTATGGTCAGAAAACTTCCTAACAGAAGAAGATCGAGACACAAGAATGAAAACTTGCCGTTTTGGCAACAAGGGAAGACGAATAGTAATAGCATGTCACCACCACCAAGTGCTAGGGCAGAAATCAAGTCTTCTGTCAAAAGCTATAGAATTATTAGACTTTGTGGCATTAACAAATTCCATTTCATCATATCCATCTTGCAGTCTCTTGTTCACACATTAGCATGAGGAAAAGCTTTCTGCTAAGAGTTTCATCCCCTGTCACTATGCCTCAAAAGAAGTAGATATAACCATTATTAAGAGCTGCTACGTCAATATATAATTTTAGTCGCATCAACAGATTTTGACTGGTACTTCAACTTAGAGCACCAAAAAAAGATAAAGCATACCTGCAAGAAGACTCCCGGCGAGGAATCTGACACTACACCCTTTTCACCCACAAGTCCAACAGTCTGACAAGCTGTTATCGCTGCCGGTCGTGTCTACAAGGCACCCAGCAACAACAACAAAAATCAGACCCAAACAATAATTCGTCATCCAAAATTATCAAGGCTATAGGATGATTTTGAACCTTTCCCGTCGCAATGAGAACCTTGACTCCACGTGCAATAGCTGCTTTAAGAGCAGAAGCTGTTTCTTTTGTTATCTGACTCTTACTATTGAGTAAAGTACCTGCAAGGGTCATCACACCACTTAAAGACATAACAAAAATGTTTGTTAGATCTATAAAAATCGTATGAGATGCTACCAAAGACACCTTTTCAAACAAAAAGTGTTTGTTGTGTTCCTCGGGAAATTATGAGGAAACAGAAAATTAGTATATACCATCCATATCACAAAGAAGCACCCTAAAAGGAGGCCTGTTTTGCCACACCACCTTCGATTTCACAGTTTGATCCTTCGAGTCTGCATTCAAAATAGACTTTCAACAAAGAACACTTGAAAAGCTTTATACTAAACTTCTTCTAAGGTTCAAAAGACACAGTTAGTCTTAATTTCACACAGGAATCCACTGGCAAATCTGCAAACTGATCATTCTGTCTGCCTTTGGACTACATTAGTAGCACCCACAAGCATAGCCCAAATAAAAGTACGAAACGCCCGGTTATGTTCAGAAATGCCTACTATCTATTTGACATTTTTATTTCAAGACTTTCTCAAGGCACGATGATATGCTCAGATATGAATGGAGCTAATGCTAAGAAGTGCAGTCCATACTTTACAGTCCCTAACCACAGCTGCAGAGAAAAATATTGTTCAAAACTCAAAGGCACCACAACACCTAATGAATGTGACCAGCAGACAAACGCACGACTAAAAACTTAAATACAACATAACAGATGCCCACAGCTTCACCAATTTCTCAAACGAGCTTGACTAGTCTTGTGATATGGCAGAGAGAGATTGCACCATAGGCTACAACTAAGCATCACAAGAAAAACCAGATCTCTCTGTCTAGACTTTGCAATGCTCCACTCATATGAACACTATCCCAGAGATCAGTTCTATGCCAATCAATCTTAGCAAGGCCATTTACTCTAGATGAATAAGAGTAAAACTCCATTGACCTGGACTCCACTGCCAGATGCAAGGAGCTCGCGAGTAGCGGGTTGCTTAGATTACCAGAAATTTTAGGGACGAGCCCAGTGAGCCAAGGACAGGAACGAGGGTAGTTTCCAAAAGGGAGGCCTGACAATATTTTTTAGAAATGCAAATCTTGTGACTTTCATTTCAGAAACAGGGCATCAGACCCAGAAATGCCAGCCATATGCATACCTTTATGCACTGATGATAGCTGTGTTTCCCCAGAAGTTTCATCAGATGAAGCAGTAATCAAGCCCTTACTGTTCCACCCAAGATTTTGCAAGATGCGCAACTCTTCATTTTCCATCTTTGCTGCAGCATCTGGGCCTTCTTCATGATCATAACCAAGGATATGAAGCACCCCATGTATCTGAAACTCATATGAAGACAGACATGGCTTGACCATGTCAATGGCAAAAGACTCATGGATGTGCTTCTAAGGCTCCATCCCAATTAAACAAATTTGACAACTTTCAGATTAAAGATCATACCAAGAGAACACGTATTTCATCCAGAAGACTATGGCCTCTTTCTTTTGCCTGCCGTGAAGCAGTGTCCACAGAAATGATGACATCCCCTAAAAGCAACTGCTCAATAAAAGCAATAGGTCAGTTTTTGCAAGTCAGTACACAGAACCAAAAAGGAAGCCAAGGCCCTTACAATGGATGACATTTCTGGGGGCGGATCCTGAGGGAAAGAAAGGACATCAGTAGGAGAGTCTTCCCCCCGCCAATCATTGTTAAGCTTGCGTATATAACCATCATTGCAGATGACTACTGACAGCTCGACTACCTCAGATGGTGTCAAACCATTAATACCATCAAGTGCCAGCTTCAGTGCCAAAGGCCCATCATGTTCAAGTTGATCAAGTAAACCCTGTACAAAATGAGAAGTAGACATTTTTGAAACTCTGTCTGCAGTATGTAGAAATACAAGAAACTCTGTATTACTCAAGGCTGCATCAAAAAAAAAAAGTACTCATATAATCTGTTCAGCTTTATCGTCAGGCTTGTTTGCTTTGCCGACAATATATTTGACTGGGACAGTTTTCAGGGCTATTCATGATATTGAAGTACACATTAGAGTGCATACTTGAATACTGAAGACATATTCAAACATTTAGAACGTATGAAAATCAGAAATGTACTGCTTTTGCCTTTCTGAGACTCCCTCCTGTTACAAGAGCTTATCCATCTAGTTGCACAGGAATTCAGGGATTAAAAGAAAAAGTAAAATAGGTATCATAAATCTGGCTCCTTGAGCTCCGCACATTAACTTCTAGCTAACTTTTCCGAGCTCGTCTTCACTCATCTGAACCTACTTAGTACGTCCTAGAAAAGATTGAAAAAGTTTGAAGACAATAGCTTCACTTTCTGTTTTCATTTTGAGTAAAATTACTAAGCATTGTTTGTACTGGTCTCCACCTCACATGCCAAATTTGGTCCTGGTATATGTTTGCAGTGATCATAATCTCTCTCTCTCTCTCTGTTTTCTGTCGCGCACGACAGTCGCGTCACAGTTTCAAGACAGTTCCTCAACTTTCTTTCAAAATCTGAGGGCACCATCAGCTTCGAAAGAGGGGTAATACCCCAACGCGGTTGACCGTAATGATCCCTTAGTCCCCACTACTCTTCAGCCGAGCTGCAATAACTGTTGCTTCTTTTTCTCTCTCGCACGTCGCGCGATTTATTTGCTCTCCTGCTCGAGACATATCTACCAAGGGCGGAGATTCCATCAGAGCTTTGGTGACACTTGACAAAGGGCTTTCTTCTGCTGCTGTTCAACAGACTACATTGCCTGGCTTATATGAGAGCATAAATCATTGGTTGACACGATCAGACCTGGCTGAAGCAAAGATCAACAGGAGAGAGCTCAGAAGCGGGCTCTCCTCACACTCTACACCAATCAAGGCAATGCCAAGAGCAGGAACTGAAGCAACGATGGTACGTCAACAGATTGAGGTGCAGAAGGTGACAAAAGAAGTAAAAGAAACCCCTCAAAAATCATCAATGTTGCCACCTCCTTTGGAAGAATTGGCACTTACCACTTTAGATGGAAATGCAACGCCTTTTATGCCAGCACAAGGAAACTTTTGGAATTTTCTAGCATCCATTCAGGCAGCAATGATGCAACAGCAGCAAGAGTTAAAGAGTCTAGCACTAAAATGCCAAGATCTAGAGCATAAAAATGCTCAATTAGATCAAGTTGTGAGCACGCAAGCTGAGGACATTGGTCACCTGCAACAGAGAGTACATGACTTGGAAGAAAACAAGATCATACAACAGCAACGGATGCATTCTGTTACTTGGCCTGAGATAGCCAAGGGTGCAAATACAGAGGGGCATGGAAGCAATCAAGAAATCAATAACAAAGAGGTGCATATTGAGCAAGAGATAGATGCAAAAGAATGCATTGAAAGGGAGAAAAGAGCACAAAATATAGTCATACGAGGTATGACAGAAAAGGATGCAGAAACACCCCTGTCACTAGCCAAAGAAATTACAGATTTCTTTCAAGAGCATTTTGCTATGCAGGATGTGACTGTGTTTGGAGCTCACCGGGTAGGAAAGAAGCAGGAAAACAAGGATTACCATCGAGCAATAGTGTGTACAATGGACACAAGAAAGAGAGCAATTATATTGGATAGTAGCAAGGTGTATCTAAAAGGAACTTCTTATTTTGTGACTGAGGATAGGACACCCAAACAGCAAGAAGAGAGACGTCAACTCTATGAGGCCCGTAAGAAGAGGCAAGAGGCAAGAGAAGGCAATAATCTCTAGGGGTACGCTACCCATGGGACCAAACAAAGTCTCAAGATAATGTTTTGGAATTGCAGGGGTTTCCCTTGGAAAAAAGGGGCAGGCCTTAATGACGTGCTTGAAAATGCTGATATAATCTTTCTGGCTGAGACATGGGAAAGGGACATATGCAGACTCCCCCCAATTCATGGTTACAAAGTGCATTCTCTATGGCAATCAAATGTTGGTTCTCACTAACCCGAGCCCTCTCAACCATAGGTCAGAATAGGATTGGGTTAGTTGAGGTATGAAGTTTGTCACATGGCAAAACCTTCTCCACAAGGCCACGTCACCTCGCATGCCATGTAGGCAAGTCCACTCATAGGTGCCATGTGGCAACCTTATCTCCAATGCCAAGTCATCAAACACATGGCAACCGACTGCCACGTAAGCACTCCATCTCAGTAGACACATCAGTTGCCACAGTGGCAGCCACATCATCATTGACTGCCACATCATCAATGACATGTCACTCACCATGTCATCTATGCCACATCATCTACCATGTCATCAATGACACATTACCCACCACATCACCCCTGCCAGCTCAGCTGCCACATCATCTGTTGACATCATCATGTGTGCCACATCACGGAGGGGTGGCATGCTTATGCAAAGAGCACTTAGAAGACATGGTGAGTATATGCAAAGATGATCCACATAAAAGGTATATATGGATCAAGGTCAAAACGCAGTCAATGCCACTATTTATTGCAGGATGCTATATCCCACATCAAGACTCCCCATTTTATCAAAGGTTTGGTAAAGATGCATCAGATCCATATGGAGACCTATGCTTGGATGTGGCACATTTCAGACTTGAAGGACACGTGATGGTGCTGGGTGATATGAATGCGCGTATAGGGGACACACAATTTCAGCCCCTCACAGAGCATGAGTACAACAAAGAAGAGGAAATGCACATAGATCATAGTTGGTGCCGTCATTCACATGATAAGAAGGTCAATGCACATGGTGACGCATTAACCAGCATGATCAATGGCCTCCGTTTGATCGAGATGAATGGGTACCCACAAACAAGAATACCAACATGCTTCCCACATAGTGGAGGATCTAGTGTAATAGATTATGCATTGATCTCGCTCGATGCAATACATCTTGTGACTGATTTTACAATCGGTTCTAAGTACCCGGAATCAGATCACACCCCCCTCTATGTTGAGATGCATATGCCCCATCAAGCAGAACTTGCAAAGCAAATAGCTGAACATTGGACCTTCCGACTATGCCTAGATCAAAGAGAGAAATATGCTGATGTTGTTGACGAATTAATGAAGGATATATGCAAATTAAATTGGGATGAAACAAGAAGGGTTTTGGTCTCAGCAGGAGAAATTGCGTTAGGCAAGAAAAAGAGTGGTAAAGCATGCAGGAAGGGTCTGCCACAAAATAAATGGTTTGATAAGGATTGCAAAGTAGCCAGGATAAAGTTGAAACTAATGACAGATGATGAGGAACGTAAAAAAGCAGAAAGGCTCTTCCATACACTCACTCGAAGAAAGAAGAGGAAATATTTACTGGAAAAGGAATGGGAAGACGCTATCGATTTTGCTAAAAACCCAAAGGGGACATGGAGACGCACTAAAGGTAGACCAAGAGACATAATATGGGACTTCACAGACGAAGAAATGCTGCAATATGTCAAACAATTGTATGTGCACACCCAAGCCCCACCTATGACAGCAGAGATAGTTCATTATAATGGCCCAAACGTCTTTTCATTGGATGATGTGAATGAAGGGCTGAAGAAGATGGCTAATGGAAAAGCATCGGACACAATGCAATTGAGTGCAGAACTTATAAAATGGACAAATGAATACACATGAAGATGCCTAGTAGGGCTACTCAATGATGCAATGCTCTATGGTTTTCCACCCGAATGGCAAGAGAATTGAATAAAGCCACTTTACAAAGGAGGGAACCGCAATCAACTTACCAATTATAGAACCATAATGGTGAGCTCCACAATGGCAAAACTGTTTAGCACAATAATTGAGTCAGAACTCAGCCTATGGGCAGAGTTGCTTAAAAAAAGGGCCATTGGACAAGCAGGCTTTAGGAAAGCTCACAGCACTGTGGATCATCTGGTCACTATACGAGTTTTAATGGAGGAGAGTAGGCTACAAGGCAAAACCCTTTTTTGTTGCTTTATAGATTTTAAGAAAGCATTCGATATGGTGCCCAGAAACAGTTTATGGGAGAGAATGTTGCAGTTGGAAGTACCACACCAACTCAGGATAGCAGTTTTCAGGCTATATGAGAAGGTAACATGCCAACTCAAGGGAAAAAATGGGCTATCAACAGCGTTCTACAGCAATATGGGGGTGAAACAGGGATGCCCACTGTCACCTACATTGTTTGGCTTATGCATTGATAGACTAGAAGAATCGGTCGAGGAGACACTACAAGAAAAGAGCATAGACAGCCCTCAAATCTTGGGATAAGCTGTATTACTGCTGTTGTATGCACATGATGTTGTTTTCTCACACACAGCAGAAAAGGTGGGATGGATGATGCGTGTACTTCATAAATTTTGTGTGGAAAGTGGCTTTGCTGTTAATGTCAACAAAACAAAGATGATGATAGTCAAAACAGTACAGCCAGCAAACACACCAAATATTATGTACAATGGCCAGCAAATTGAAAGAGTGCAAACTTTCAAATACCTAGGGGTGGATATACCAGCAAATCACAGGTGGAGTGATTGTGTTCAAAGAAGGATTGATGCAGGGTGGGGTAAGTACTATCAGTTTGAGAATCATTGCAGGAATAGTGACACTATAAGATGGGGTATTAGACAAATCCTTTTTGATGCATATATTGTACAGACAGTGTTATATGGGGTGGAAGTTTGGGGAGGAAGTATCTCAGCATCAAAATGGGATGATATTGAGAAGATGCAAAAATCATTCATCAGAAGGCACTTGGGAATCAAAATTACCACACCCTACTCAATCATGCTTCTAGAGACTGGCACCAAACCAATTGAAATAAGGGCATTGGAAAGAGTTTTCAAATACATCAAGAAGGTCAAGGCCATGGACATACACAGACTACCAAGAAAGGCATGGGAAGCAAGTAGAAGACTTCAAAAAACAAATAAGAGTAAGATACTATCCTCAGGATGGTGGCTAGATATTCATGGCTGGTTCCAAAGGTGGGAAGTTGCCTCATATTTAGATAGCCCCCCAGACAAAATGGATGAGGAGGCACTGCAAAAGCGCTCCTTGAAGCATTGCATCATAAATGGCAATCAGCTAAGAAAAGAGCTAAGTTTGAATACTATTGCCAACATATTAGTCCCAGCTATTGGAGCACATATGCTCAAGCAAAGGACAATGTTCAAAGATACATAAGCATGCCCATACCTATTAATGTTAGGCGTAATATTGCAAGTATGCGTACCCGTTCTCATATGCTAGAGGTGGAGAGAGGAGCCTGGGGAGATACTTCAAGAGATCGACGAATTTGCCAAATGTGTGATTTGCAGGACGTGGAGACAGAAGCACATGTTTTATTGGCATGCCACATAAGGAAAGATTTTCAGAATGTCATAGAGAGGCACTCAAATCTTGTGAGCCTACTCACGCATGTACATCCTCCTATCTTGGGCACATATATTGGTAGGATTCTTAAGCACAGAGAACAATGCACCATGTCGTAGGCTATAAAGCAGTGATACTGTGTTACTATATCACACCTTCCTCTTTGGAGGACAGAGACTTCCTTTTTTGTATCTTCTCTGATCAGATGAGGTCCCATGGATTGTTTTTCGGCCTCCAGAGGACGATAATACAACATTCTATTCCATTCTATTCTCTCCCCTACTCATTGCACCCGCTCCGCTCCCTGGTCCCTCCCCCCCCCCCCCAATCTGCTCCCTACTACCTCCTATCCCTGCTCCCCGGCCCACCATTCCCCCTCTGCTCCCTGCTCCCTTGCCCCCTGTCGTACCCTACTCCCCCCGTGTGTCACTCTACTGCCCCCCCCCCCAAAACCCCCTGCTTCACACAGCCCACAGCTCTCCCACCTATCCCATGACTAGCTGCTGCCCTGCCCCCTTTCAGGCCTTCCACTTCCTGTCCTCTAGCTCTGTTTTCCCTTTTGCAGAAATGCAGGGCATGAAGGGCACTGCTCCCTTGAAAAAACAAAACAGCAACACAGGAAGAGGCATGAGAACGGGAAAACATGGCAAAAGAGCCAAAGGTGGCGGAGAGACAAAAAAAATGAGCAGCCCAAACAACAAATAGGACAGCAGGATGCAATTAACAATATAAACAATCGACTGATGCACAGCAGACTACAGACCATCAGTATTGCTGTGCAGAAGCCTGCAACCTCAGCATCAGTTGCAGCCGCAGCAGTAACTCCAGCCTCAGCATCATCATCATCATCCACAACAGCCTCCACACACACATGGCATCATGTTATTCACGTCCGTTTGGACACCCCACAATATCGTCTTCTATCAAAGATAACAAGTTCCAGCTGTACAAATAGCTGTCACCCATATTTTTCATGTGTTTGATCTCATGGCCAATCTTGCTCGGCCTGAAAGCTATCCAAGGCCCTGCTACGGTGCCGGATACAGTTTTATGTAGAATCCTACCATTTTTGCTGGAGGTTGGGTACACTTAAGGGTGTAAAAAGAAGCAGTTGATTTCCCTTTTCCTTGGTCAAGGCAGTCGTATCTTTTAGAGTTGCACATTTTTTATATTTTAGCAATTAAATAATTATTTTAACAAATAATTGGGACAGCCCAAGGTGATCTACTTCATAAGCTACTCGTTATGTTGCCATAGAGCTTATACTTTCAATAATAGCATGCATCTTTACTGGTAAAATAAAATGGGGACCTCTTAGCAGCCTCTCGTTTCCCCATAAAAACTCGGGATGACTTTGCACCAAAGACGTACACCACTGGAATTAATCACAGCAATACCGTTCCATTGCTTTCTCACAAGAAAATGGTTTGGGCTGGAGACTAGGCTGTACGAAAAGAACAAACAATCCTACCTCCAGTTCTGGAGTCGACTCGAGGGAATCTTCTAATAAAAAAGGAACATTTAGGGTGGCCTCCTTCTTTGACTTGGGATCGCTCGGGCTTCGGGATTTTGTAGAGCTGCCAGCTGTTCTCGCAGCGCGCCGTGACGAAGTAAATGAGACGGACCCCCTCCAAAAAGGTGGATGAAGAGCAGGGCGGGCGTTGATGGGATGAAATAGCCAGGAAACGGGGCGTTCAACATCGCAGGGCACGCCGGGCAAGATGGGAGGGAGATGGGGATGTTGACGAGGAGAGAATGAGAGACGGGAGGGGTGGAATGGAAGGAAACGGAGACGGGAGATGGAGGGGGGGAAGGAAGAAGCACAGCGCACACCGGAAGTGGCCATGAAGCGCCCACTCCCTCCCTCTCTCTCCTTCGTTCAAAACGTTGTCGGTTCGTTGAGAAGCCCGTCAACTTGAGAGCTCTCTATAAGTTTCCACAGGCTCATGTTTCGCATTCGACAGACTTTGATTACTCTAACCACACCATGCTTGGGTTGCGTTTTGGGTAATTACCACCTTCAAATTTTAGCAAATTTTAACTAGATCCGGGCACGTAGCTGTATTGACATAGAATAGTTTTTATTTCTATGTTGTAATTTTAGGATATAACCACACTTATTGTTTCTAGAAAATTGAATCAGCACATAGCAATTTGAATTTGGTACATAGCACTTTGTATTCAATCAACACATAGCACTTTATGCACTGCACATAATACTATGGGCGAAGAGTTACCACACTTCCTTACCAAAGTTATAAGACCAAGGAATGTGCCCTTCTTTGGGTTCATTTCAATTTGCATTTGGCAGAAAGCACTTTTAATTTTGCACATAGCATTTTGCATCTCATTTGTGTGGGGGGAGAGTTGGCACACTTCCTCTCCAAAAATTATAAGACCAAGGAACATGTTCTTCCTTGGGTTTGTATCTAGCACATATCAATTTGCATATAGCACATAGAAATTGAGTTTAGCACATAGCACTTTGCACTTGTCGGTTACTTCTACATAATTTATCTTCTAATTCATTTCAACTGCATTTGCCACAAAGCACTTTTAGTTTTGCACATAGCATTTTGAATATGGCATATAGCACTTTGCATTTGGCTTATAGTACTTTGCATTTACCACATAACCACACATTTGTGTGGGGGGAGAGTTGGCACACTTCCTCTCCAAAAATTATAAGACCAAGGAACGTGCCCTTCCTTGGGTTCATATCGATTTGTATCTAGGACATAGCAATTTGTATGTAGCACATAGCAATTTGAGTTTAGCACCTAGCACTTTGCATTTGGTACATTGCACTTTCCACTTGTTGGATACTTTTGCAGAATTCGTCTTCTTATTCATTTCAATTTGCATTTGACACAAAGCAATTTTAATTTTGCACATAGCAGTTTGAATCTGGCATATAGCACTTTGCATTTGGCTTATAGTACTTTGCATTTAGCACATAACCACACATTTGTGTGGGGGGAGAGTTGGCACACTTCCTCTCCAAAAATTATAAGACCAAGGAACGTGCCCTTCCTTGGGTTCATATCAATTTAGATCTAGGACATAGCAATTTGTATATAGCACATAGCAATTTGTATATAGCACATAGTAATTTGAGTTTAGCACATAGAAATCTGCATTTGGCTTATAGTACTTTGCATTTAGCATATCACCACACATTTCTTGGAAACTTACTCTCCAAAAATTATACAACCAAGGAAAGTACCCTTTCTTGGGCCCATAACACTTTAAATTGATCATATAACATTTTGCATTTAGCATATATATCTACACGGATATCTTTATGCATCGCATGCTTAAATAAGCTAGTTTCATGGCTTTCATCAAGGGCTATTCACCTACATACTTGTTTAGGACAATAAAGAAAATTTAAACAAACTTGCTAGAGCAGCACAATCCTTGAAGCATAAATGGAACATGCAAATGAATCTTTCTGTGTACCTAAACATTGGAGTAAGGAGAGCAAATGTCATGGTGTGGGCGGTGGCCTAGAATCCATGCAATGCTTCTAGATTTTTCTTAGTATGTCATGGCCTAAAGACTGCAAAATGGAGAATAAGAAAAGCTCGCCTTTGATAATTGGGAAAATAAATAACACTACACGACATATGGACATCGAAATAAAGTACTTTCACTTCCAAAAGACTATAGAAATTACAACACGTTCAACGGATTAGGAGAAATTGAACCACCGATCCTCGTCAATGTGTTCAATGCTTGGCATTTGAATTCGGCTTTCCATAGAAGGAAATGGAAATCAACCCTCTTCTACTTCTTTCCTTGGCAGTTTTCGTGAGACTCTTTCATCTAGCCAAGCCTTGATGTCGGAGAATATGACTTCCACATCCTCATCATATTCCCATGCTAATAATGCATGCCACATATTTTCGTAGAGCTTGAGAGTCTTATCAATGCTCTTGGCAATCTCGAAAAGGGATTTACTGACAGTAGGGTCAATGATAACATCACGGCCAAGGCTTAGAGGGCCTCCTCGCGTCTCGCTGAGGCTGGGGACTCGGAGGCTGTCCATTCAGCATCAGCTCGTTTCATGGGAATAACATCACCCTGTGTCTATGTTGATGAATTGCAAGCAAAAGCAAACAGGCTAAACCTCCTGCAACTTGCTATGCAAGTCTTCAGCACAAGGGAATGAACACCGCTATTGGCAATTTCAGAAAATGATAACCTCATTTTACCAGTTCATCCAGTCTAGCAGTGGAATGATGGGCTAGAATTTGGAAAATCCAGGCAGCCAGAGCAGTAGTCCACTGCCAGGAAAATGGCATCACTCAGCATTTTGCATGCACAGGGTTGCAAAAGGATCCTGCCAGTAGGGCTCCCCAAGCTCCACTGGTTGGCGTGGGAAGGCCCTCTTACGTCTTGAAGATGCTCGCTCAAATACAAAGTGACCCTCAGCAATTCCCAGGCCGTACCGAGCCTGGGTTTACCTGCATATACCAGCGCAGGCTCTACTTGGATAGTGCCAATTCAAAGTGACCGTCAGCAATTCCAAGGCCGTACCGAGCTTGGGTTTTACCTGCATACCTGCGCGCGCTCTACTTGGGTTTTACCTGCATACCTGCGCGGGCTCTACTTGGACAATGCCAATTTAGCAGGGTCTTTGAAGAAAAGGTCTTTAATTCTTTGGTTGGAACAATGCCCCAAGTGGGAACGATCGTACCGAAGAAAGTAAACATTTGAGGAGAGGTCAGGGCGGCTTAATCGAGTCAGATATCTTCACATTAGGGAGAGTGCCATCGAAAGCATCAGGGGTGATGAGAATTCCATCGATGTTGCAAAGTAAGGCAAATTTCAAGCAACATTTTCTCGAAGTCACTCACTAGGCTCAAAAGAGAGAGATCAATTCTCTATTGCCACGTCATAACAAACAACCTGCAAGTCTTGGTATAGAGGAAATCTTGGGACAAATCTTCAGGTTGAAATGGGGGGGGTTAACGGCCTGAAATTACAGTGAGCAGACAATGAGAATGGATCGCAACATCCCGGCCAGAGGTGAAGTAGAGAATCCTAGACTTGCAGTGGCTCATGCAGAGCTGTGAGACAAAAGGGAGGGATCATGTCTTTGGCATGCATATGGCTTGGAGAGCGTACCTTCAGCATTTGGCGTCGCTGCTACCATATGCGAGATTGTCTTTGTAGTCATATTGGTTGTCGTCTCGGAGATTTGACTGGGTAATCTTGGATGGAATCATGTGCGTAGGAAACACCAACAAGATGGTCTTCATCGTCATCATCCGGGTCTGATTCAACTGGGGGCAAAGCATTAGCAGTGTCCAGCCACAGCATCACAAAAACTTCTAGCACTATGCTCATGGGTTCCATAATTCTCCTACAGTGGTAGAGCTATGTCTACGAGTGGCAGGGCAGGAGTGGGGGTGTCCGAGGAGGGGGGGAGTGGGATACATGGAGAAGAGGGTGCTGGATGATGAGCTCCGGTTGTAGTTGGCATCAATAACTGTGCATAGATGGTGGTGTTTTGGTCCTTGTGTGACAGAGAGAGATTCTTTCTCAGATATTGAAGGGCTCTCTGAGCATTCCCCAAATCCCTCAATGCCGAGAATTTGTTCCCGATGCCATTGATGAATGAATTTTTTAGAGAGAGAGAGAGAAGAGAGAGCCATTCTCGCTCAAAACCAAGAGTTGTTCCCGATGCAAGGGAGCAATTGGGGTTTGCAATGTTTATTGTAGCCGATTTCAGGCGTTACTCCTCCAAAGTTGCGAAAATGGAGGACATTGTAGCTCCTTACAAGCACGTCACACCTACATTCGAGGATGATGTAACTACGTATGAAAGCACAGAAATCTTGCTGTTCTTTCAAGGGGAGAGGGAGGTGGGTGGAGGAAACAATGAAGGTCAAGGTGAGGAGGGAGGGAGGGAGGGAGGGAGGGAGGAGATGTCCATGGCAAGGCAGGAAGGAGGAGGAGGAGATGGAGAATGTGGCTATGGCAGAAGCTATTTCCCTTGAGATTTTGCAAGAAACGAAATGATGGAAGTTAGGAAATGTGGCATCGGTTGAACTTCACAAAAGAAATAAAAAGTATTAAAGTTTATTTAAATCATTTAACACGTGGCTCAATGAGAGGCCAAATTTTCGTTTCATTCCACAATGCTACCTGCCTAATGAGGAGGTGACTTACATGCCTTAAGGACTTCAAATCTTTACACCCTCTTTGCCATGCCTATTCACAATGTAGATTTGCCGATCAAGTTTGTGGTTGTTTTCAGTTTTGGATATCTAATGAGAATTGTTGGCCCCAGCAAAGGTTGAGACTAGCGTGTCATTGCTCATACCTCAAATAGTGATAAAAATTACCCCTCTGCCTTCTTTTTTTAGAAAGAGATCTTAATAAAGATGACCATATTGGTTTCACTAAAATTTTTAAGGATTGTTAAGTTTGAATGTTTGTGGGATAGCCATAGGATGAGTAATGCTTTAAAAAGGAACACATGTTGCATATTTCAATAAGAAGTTGAATGAGTCTAAGCAAAATTATATTGTACGGTCTTTTGCAAGCACTAAGGCAATGGACTCATCACTTGTTGCTCAAATAGTTCATCATGGATACTCACTATCAAAGCACTAAAATGCTCGTGAAGTGGATAAAAATTGTAGCAAAGGCATGCCAAATGCCTGGTTTTTTGCAAGAGTATGCTTTTGTGGTTTAGCAAAAAGTGGGAGTCACCAACAAATTGGTTGGTGCAATGAGCAAAAAGGCATTGTTGGTCACTATGAAGATTAAGGTTATTTTTTTCAGAATATGAAGGGACTTTATGCTTAATTAAAGAGCTTGGTGAAGCATACAAAGGTGTGAATCCAAGCATGGTTAATGAGGAACCATACCAAAGGTTCAAGATGGATTCTTGTTCAAGGGAATCAGTTAAGCATTCCAAAAGGATGAATGCAACGGTGGATCATAATCATCAATCGAGTGTAGTAGTAGATCGCCTTGAAAGAAACCAGGTGATTTTTGTCTTAGAATGACTTTCCCAATTCTAGTGAGGCAAAAGAAAGGAAGCCTAATGCAAGGCTATATCAATCCATATCAATGTGTGGGAAGTTGTAAGAATGGATTTAATCTTGGGATTGCCAAGATTTAATCTTGGGATTACCAAGAACCACGAAGTGGAATGACAGCATGGCACATTGTATTGCTTGTAAGGATACAATTAATGCTAAGTTATTTTCCAAATAAGTGATTAGATGCCATGGATTACCTACTTGTTTTCTCAAAAATTTCCACAAAAATATTACAGAAGAAGGGTATTGTGATTCAATACCATCCATAGATTGATGGTCAAATGAAATCAAAGAACAAAAGGCTAGCTAATATGTTGAGGTTTATTGTTGCAAGAAAGCATCTCGAGTATTAGGACAATCAGCACAAGCTGAATTTCTTGACACAATAGCCAAAAGCACTTTACTGGACTATCAAGCTAGTGTAATTGTTAGCCTATCTCCAATCAAGAGATTGAAATCTTTCAAACTAGGGGAGTTTTAAGCAAGAGCATACATTGCTCATTTCAAACTAAAAGGAGTTTGAAGTTGGAGCATACATTGTGCATTTCAAGCATATGGATTCATTGTATAGTAGAATTTCTTGAAGGACACTAATCTCAAAAAATATGTGGTAAACCATACCTTAAAGTAGGGAAACATATTCAGATGCACATAGTGGAGAATCTGACTTCAAGGTATAGGCAAAGAGAAGACCATGATGACCTTATGTCCCTTCCCTTGTTCATACTCCTCATCCACTATAGATACATTCTACCAAGAGATCCATTCACTAGAGAGCATGTGCATTACATTGTAGAATATCTGTGAGTCTCTTATATTGGCCTTATGTTGTTACATTGAGAACTATGTGTGTACATGAGAGTGATTGAGAGAGATAAATAAAGCTCATGCTAGATGATGTCAATCTCTATGGTATTGAAGAGAACTAAAATTAAATTAGGTGGCATCTACATACCTCAATATAGGTATGTGATAAGAGCCTATATAGTAGCATAAATAGTAAAACGTACCTTGATTGAGATATCTGTGAGGCAAGATCCTAGGTGAGGCAACAAATGAGGTGAAAAAAATGCTAAAAATGCAAAGGAGGCGTCCAATAGACATCTACAAGCATACCTCAATCAATGCTTGTGGGAGAGATTTAGGTGATAGTCCATGTGGCACTTTATATCTCAATTGAGGTATGTCACAATTGCGATGGCATTAAATCTTTCCCATGGTGCATGAGTAGAGCCAAAGCTTGATTACATGTAGCCATTTTTTGTGAAGTTCAAGGAATACATTGCATATGGATAACTTGCTCTATTCATAAGTTGTGCATTACTCAATGGAAAACTTGGTGTCTAAACTAGTTTACACATTTTAAAATTGAATTCAAGATCAAAATATTAGTTGATTAGAATCTTGAATGAGAAATATTGCAATTACTATTATGCCTATGAAGGATGCATCATGGATTGTATACGATATCCAAATTAATACAAAGACACAAAATTATTCTTATACACATATATGGAAGCAATTGTTCAGTTGAAATTGCACTACTTGTGCTTCCCATAAACCAAAGGAGGCAATCAATTGAGGACATTCGCTATGGTGTAGGGGATGTTTAATATTGTGCTACAATTGTGCGCATTGATTTGAGGACACGCTCAATAATGTTTTCTTATTTGGTTGGAATGGATATATTTTTAGAAAAAAAAACCTCTATAATTATGGCAAGCTTATGGAGCATGTTCATGGTGGTCTTAAAACTTTGATCTTTGGTGATATTTGTAGCTTAATTCACCCAAAAATGGGTGCATTAGGAAAAACCCAATTCATACATGTACAATGGTCTTAATACAAACCCAACTGTATTTATCATTTTGCCTTGTTTCATTTTCCACTCCCTTGCAATCGGGCCAAGTAAACATGTCAAAGGTAGTTCCATTTCTTAACCCATAGCATGAAACTACTAGCGAGCCATTTTACCTTTTATTTTTTTAGCCATTCTGGATCTCTTTGCACTCATTTAAGGGATCCAAGTTGGCAATGTGTATAACCAAAGAGCAAAAAAACACAGCCATCTTGTTTTCCTAATATTTGGCATCCCTCGCACTTGCATTCAAAATTTTACTTCTCCCACACCATTAAGAGAGATAAGAGAATGCTGAAGCACAATTTGTCAAAGTTTTTTTGTCGAGGATGGAAGGAGATATTAAAAGAATTAAAGATACCATGTCAAATCTCCATGAACAACTCACCCAAGAACAACACAAACTTATTGATTTTGAACTTGCAAAAGTAAGGTTACAAGAGACATTCACAATATTAATTGAGGGTAAGAACAAGTTGTTGAAAGAGACTTGATCCCTCCAACAATAGCTTGCTACATTGACTAGGAGATTATAAAAAATAAAGAAGAACCTCTCTAGGTTACAAGCATAGGATCAAGCCAGTGCAACCAATGGAGAGCTTCGCATATGGTGGTGGAGCAAGGAAGTGCAATGTGCAAGTTACACGGTATGCATGCTTGGACTATTTTGTAGTCATGAAGTGCTATTTGCAAATAATGCAGTTGTTTATTTTTTTAGTGTTGTCATGTTTTATTCAACAAAATTACAAAGGAGGTTATTGGAGGAGATTCATTCGACAAACTTTATGCCATAATTCTTAGAGATCCCCATCAGCATGCATTGTGACATGCAATATTATAAGAGGTTGGGGCTGATTTAGAGAATCTTGTAGATCTATCAAAAGTGTTCATGCATGTGATGCTATTGGCATTAGTCGACAATGGTACTTAGCTATATGTAATGTACTTGTTAATGCACTTCGAGAACAAGGTGTAAAGAATCCTTTGTAGCACATGTTAGAAATGCTAGGGAAAAAAACAAATTCTGATGTCCAAGATTTTTTGGGTGGATTTATACACATTTCAAAAAGCATGATGCTAGAAGGCACGATCAAGTCAAAAGGCAAATTGAGCAAAATGAAAGGTGGACAAACTACTAAAGTGATAAAGCAAGGACCAAGGACCTTTGAGGACATAGAGCATAACAATATCTTTCTAGATATATGTAGGGTCCAAGCTACACTAGTAGCGTTTTACAATATGAAAGCATGGGGTAAGTGGCATTTTTATCGTTTAGTTGAGTCGCAATTTCAAAAAGGTATTTTCTAATGGTGCAATCTATAACTTTTCAGATTGTCAAGGTAAGTTGGTGTTTATTATTAAGTAGGATGAGTGTGAAGTTGTAAAAGGTCACAAATTGGAGAGGGTCAGTATTACTTTGATGCACAAAGCCCTTATACATGCCAAATATAGGGAAGTTAGATAAGATTTAAGTGTGCAACCGAAAAGGCACATTTGGTGGTTTGTCGAATTTGAACTTCCTAAAGAAACACTCGTTCTTGAAATGGATCTGTGATAGATGTCCAATTCCAAGTGTCATTGATGCCCAGACAAAAGGGATGATTGCTTCACTTTGAAGGGTTTGCATCCTTTAAAGTTGAATGGCACATGGTAGGAGACCTTAAAACGTTGAAATGAATGTTTGGAATGGAATTGAGTGCAAATACAACATCTCTGTGCCTTTTTTGTATGCAATCAAAACAACTTCGAGCGAGTAATGACATGAGCACATGACAATGTTGAGGAAAAGGGCAAATAAAAAGAGTTGCAAAAGGTGTGATGAATGACATTGTAGATGATGATGCTAACAAATGGATGTATTGGAGCAATGGAGTAATGAGCTGTGATTAGCATGTTGCACCCAATAGAGATGAAATTGATAAATATTGCGATCAAATTTTAAACATCCCATTATAAAGAGTGCCATTTTGTGTGTGCATGCCGAGATGCGGCTCATTAATAAGTTGCTATACTTGCATATTGTATATATATGGAACATGAAACTGAAAGAGAGAGTAGCATCATGTATTGCAAGGGTTGAAGCTCTTCTCTTGAGCATGGGTCTACATGGAGGGAATATAAAGCTATCCAAGGACACACAACTGTTAGGAAAATCAGGAAATCTTTCAAACAAAGTGTCCATGGGAGGCTCAAAGGCATGATGGTTTTTTTCCAATCATGGAAAGACTCGATTAAATATGCATTGGAATTATTGGAAAGAGTTATGTGTTTGTACCACCAATTTGGAAGTTGATCTTCATGTGTGAACCTTGAGAGTACATGTGTCTAATTCCTCAACATCGACCATTTCAAATCTCCTTCATTTTACAATGAGAAAGTTATCTTACTTGAATTCATTTGGGCAATTGAATTGCTTCTCCTTCACAACATAACATGGACATTTTCCACAAATGCATTCAATATGGTGCCATGCTAAATCTCCTTTTGGACAAATTATTGACTCACATATAGAACGTTAAACATGCTTGCCCTTGCAACACACAACGATAATCTAAGTGGTTGCTAGATAGGACCTTCACCTAATGATATGGGCACCTATCTCTATGAAGCAATGCTCCAAGATATCCACAACTTAGATCATTCAAAGCTTGCTCTATGTGTGTTTTGTAGCAACATACATTCCTATCTTTGAGTCTCTTTTAAAAAATATATATGTATATATATATATATATATATATTAAATGCAAGTTTATACTAATATAGAGTCAACTATATTTACAATAGTCATCTTGTACTTCTGGATCTTCTGCTGACAAGATAGTGTCTGGTATAGGCTCTGATATTGAGCAGATCTTTGAGTCTGCCAACATACCAAGTTTGTAATGCTCAAAGTTCCTCTAACCAATCATTATGTCAGGGTTCTCCACCATAAATCTTAGGTATGGCTCCATCTACTCATCCAATAAATTATAAAGAGTACACTGAAAACCCATGAAGCAGACACAACTAGCATGGTGGTTGTAATTTCAACCATTGTGCTATTCATTTGCGAAAGACTATACTCTCTCTCTCTCTCTCTCTCTCTCTCTCTCTCTCTCTCCCCCCCAATATTTCACAAAATGCAAGGAGGAGAAATATACTAGCAGACATAACCAATATGGTGGTTTTTATTTCAACCACCTTACTGGTCACTTGCAAAACCCTCTCTCTCTCTCTCTCTCTCTCTCTCTCTCTCTCTCTTCCCCCTCTACATCCCCAAAAACTTTTCATAAGATGCAGATGAAAATCAACCAACATAATGATTTGGGAGGAAAAACGATAGCGACAAAAAATGTTGGAAGTCTTACTATTGACCTATGTTGTGCCAAGCATGTGTAAGATGTACATGTTATACTACTTGTATCCCCTTCACACCTACAAACATCCTTATTTTTTGGAGAAACTTGTGTTTTTATTGTGCCAAAACAATGTCATTGTAGAGATGACTTTCTCATTTAGGATGCCTCTTCTTTTCTTGTGTTGTATTAATGCCCACAAGCTTCTCACATCAAGATGCATTGATTTCATAGCCCAATCCTTGGAATCACATTGGACCTTCTAATGGACAACATCTTTGACATTGTGTGCCCAAGCCATCTGTTTCCTGTTTATTTTAGAGGAAAATAACATAGCTAATGGCACCCTCTTTAGCTACTTAATCTAAACTATGCACGGACCTAAAGAATCATTGACTTTTAGTCCATTGACCACTGGGAACTCGCTATTTAAGTGCCATGCAGCCACCCAAGTGCTCGTTGACTTCTTTTTATATGCACACTACTCCACCCTCATTTCCACCATCCTCTCTACCCTCTAGCTACAAGTCGTACTCCAATTGCACCATCCTCTCTACCCTCCATCCTCATCTCCACCTTCTAGCTCCACCGAGTGCTATGCCTCACCTCCAGCTTATACCTTTCTTGGTCTTAGCTGTCAACAAAGTGGTGGCAGTTCTCTCCCATGATCGATGAGTGAAAAATATGATGCAAGACCTTTCATGGTTAGGCATTCTACCCAATTTACTCCAAGTGAATTGCGCATTTGAGTCCATCAAGATGAAGTTTTACAGTATATTCTATATGGGCCACATGCCTAGGGCCATAGAAATCATCTTGCAAGAGATTTTGTGATGATTGTAATCCATCTCCTAATCCTAATTAGAAGAAAAGTTTAGTATCTTACAAATTGAACGTAGCTTTCTTCAAACAAGAGTTAAGTAGCTCAAGTCAATTAGAGCTTTTTTGTCTTGCAAGAAAAGTTGAGTAAGCCCCTGCTGGGTTTTTTTTTCTTGTATCAAAAGTACACCTTTTGTAATACAAACTTATTAATATATATACACACTTTTCTATTCATGACCAATGTTGACCAATTTCATGTGTAAAGTTTTTATTATATCAAAAGTACACGTTTTTGTAATACAAACTTATTAATATATATACACACTTTTCTATTCATGACCAATGTTGACCAATTTCATGTGTAAAGTTTTTAAAGAGTTAATCAAGTTGGGGTTCTATGATGGTTTAGTGGTTTACTACTTTTTGGATAGGTTTAGTGATTATAATTAGCATGGCAGTTGCAATACATGCACTTTTGGTTTTAAAAGTACAATGGCAACCTTTCAGAGTACTAATATTTCAGTGTCTTTGGTGATAAGAATCGGCATCTAAGGCATTTAACTATCTATCTCATTGCTGCTGATTAGGTTGGCTAACCAATGTAGTGTACTTTTCATGTCAATATGGTATGCTCTTAGGTCACATCATCTCACTATAAGGTATAATTATTGATTTGGCTAGGGTGGTGGTCATTCAATTGGCAAACCTTTAAAGCATAGCACTTATTTGAAAATTTTGATATTTATACCATTTTGAGAAATTTTAAGATATTAAGTTTTGGGATTTCCATTAATTTAAGGGCTTCAACAAATGTTTTTCATGGGGGTTGATGGGTTTCAATTAGCTAGTTATAGCCATCACGGTGGTGGGCATGGCTAGTTTTGACCATCATGGAGGTTGACATAAGCCATTGCACCTACACTATAATTTTAGCCATCCTGGTTGGTCATGTGCAATGCCATCTATTTGCATCACTAACTAGCATGGCGGTTGTAGTCATTGCACATGTTGATGTAGCCATGGCGGTGGTCTAGTGTGCATTGTGGTTGGCATGGTCTTATGTCCTCCACTAAGAATCTCATCCATGTCTTCAAAGGTGCATGAGCCACATGCAAGCACCACCATGGTGGTTGCACTAGCATCTTAAGTTCATACAACATGCTAGTGCCACGCAATAGATTTGATGATGCTAGTAGTGTTGGTGCAATAAAGGAGGCTACAACAAGATGGAGGCTGGTAAAAAATTTGTTGTAGAGAGAGTTGGGGGCCTTCCCTTTCATGCCACAAAAAAAAGAGAGGCAAGAATGAGTGCTACACCATGTCATTGTGATCTATCCACTTGCAATCCCTCCCACCAGTGCACATTGCAGTGTGCCCCAAAAGTGTCTTTGTGATACGCTACACCCAATTGTGCATTCACCCTCTACCATAACAACCAAATTTGGTCTTTTCCCACAATTTCCTAGCCTTCCTAGCCATTTTTCACCGATTTGGGGTTACAACAAAGTGTAAATGTGGCATAGCTTCCATTGTTTCATAGTTGCAATGCACTCACACTTCTCATAAAATCCCATGATGATGCATGTACTACAAAAGTAGAAAAGCTATCGTGTTTTGAGATAAAGGTGGTTGTCTAGAAAATTATGGTGTGCGAACCCCCTGGAAAGAAGTCAGAGGGCCCATACCACCTACCTACCTCTTAAGAGCCTAGTAATGGGAAAGCACTTGGTAAATGCCAAGTAGAAGGAAAGGAGCCCATGCATTTTTCATGCCCTTCAAAATGCTTTGGTGCGAATAGGGTTGGCGTGTGCTTTCCAAGGTGGGACAGTGCATTGCTCACCTTAAATTAGTGAACTATTGCCTATAAACATTCTCTCACTCCACCATTGTCAGTTGGTGGATCGTTGGTAGATTATCCCACTAAAGAGCTAATAGTCGAAGGTCCAAAAAAGTTTGTGAGATCCTAGAGATATTGGTTGCTCTTAAAAACCCTATGCACATCTCCAAATCCTCACATAAAGACTGGTGGTAATTTGTCAAAAAAATTTGTAAATAATAATAGCATCCATATTATTGGGCATGTCGTAGTCTCTAGTATTTTTGGAAGGTATATTTATTAGAGTTTGCTTTTTTTTGCTTGGTGTCATAGTCATCACAGTCATGTATGTTCCTCCTTTTTAATTCTTCCACTTTCTGGAACACTCTAAACAATAAGATGTTGTTGAGGCTGTATTTATTGTATGTTGATTATGCCCCTATGGAGAGGTTAGATACAAATGTTGCTACAATGTGGGCATTCTACAACTTATCTTGAGGGCATGTGAATTGATGTCGACAAAGAACTTGCTTAATAAGCATGCCGAATCTGTTAGTTTTCCCTTGCCATAGGTGGATCCAAAGAGATTCTAGTACATGTTTAGACTAGTGAGGGATTTAAACATTGCAACAAAGTAGAATCCATGTGGTGATTTAAATTGATAAGAAGCACCATCCAACTATACACAATGTGTTTTATTGTTTCCTTTACTTTGGGATCGTCTTTGGTTAACCAATGTTAGTGCAATAGGAAAGCATGTTGGACCAACAAGGTGTCATGTTATTTGTCATTTGAAATGTAGTAATGCCATTCATGCTACACTTTCCTAAACTCTATGGACTCTACTGAAAGACTAGTATCAACCCCATAGAATTGGGTAGGTAGCCATAGGTGATATGCACCAAAATTGTTATCTGCTTGTTGTACCAATGTTCACTTTGTATTTCAAATTCTTCTTGAAAAAAGTAATTTTTAGCAAAATCAATCATAGAGCTAATTGTGTCCTTGGGGAAATTGGCAAGGAACATCTTGAATTGCTTGTCTTGCCAGTGTGCTATGAAATTGTGAAACAAATATTTGGGATGGATGTTACTATGTGTTTAAAAAGCTCCTGTGGGGGAGTGGTCTTGTCTGATCTAGAACATCAAACATTTATAATCTTTTGATCTTATAATGATAGGGTTTCCATTCTTGAATTCATATGGAAAAACAAATTGATTCTCGTTTTTATCATCCTTCACACCACACCATGGGAATTTACCACAAATGAAGTCAATCTGGTGCCACTTAGAATCTCTCTTTGGATAAATCATTGGCTCCCACACAAAATAGAGTGTGTTAAACTTGCTTGCCCTTGTAACAACAATGAGGATCCAAGTGGCCGAGAGTCAAGAGATTCACCTGCAAGACATGGGCATCTATCTCCATGAAGAAATGCTCTAGTACGACCACATCTTAGGTCATTCAATTCTTGCCGGCCTAGGTTAAAGTCTGTGTATTTTGCAACAACACACATTCCAATTTGGAATGCTCAAAGCTCCTCTACCCGATGTTTATTTCAGGGTTCTCAACATTACATCTTAGGTATAGCTCTGTCTACTCATCCAACAAATTATAAAGAGTACATTGAAAACCTATGCAATAACATGGTGTCTACAAGATGTAACCAGTAGCATGGTGGTTTCAACTAGAACGGTGGTGGTTATTATTTCAACCACTAGATGGATGCCATTTTTGAAATACCTAGAGCACATCCCTCTTCCGAGCTATAGCATAAGCCCATACTTTCCTAGTTGCATCATCAATGACTGTCACATAGTATTCAGCCTCACCTAATGACTGTGTAGGCATGGGACCACATACGTCTAAATGCACAAATCAAGCCTTTCAAGCTCTTTCTTTCCCCTTCTTTTATGGGCTGATTTAATCTATTTCCCATAGAGACAGTGCTCACAAAATCCAAAATTAGAAAAACTCAAATGCGATACATAACCCAAATGGCATAAGCATTTCATTTCATTTTAGCTCATGTGCCCCAACTTGCAATGCCACAAAGAAGTACTTGGCTGCTCGGTTATTGCAACAACATGATCAAACACCCCTGATACATGTAAGGGATACAAAGTCCTATACTTGGCACCCCTGGCCAAAACCATAGAGCCCTTCTGAATTTTCCAACTCTGAAAGCCAAAAGTGGTCTGAAAACTAGCATCATCTAGTTTTCCTACTGAAATGAGACTCTTGTCAACTTAGGCACGTGTCTCACATTTTTCAAAAAAAATGCAGACCCATTTGCAAAAGAAAACTTTATGTCACTTGCTCCCATTATGTCACATGCATAGTTATTTCCAAGATGCACACAACTTGTCTTTCCACTGTCATAAGTGATGAACCATTCCCTATGGGGAGTAACATGGAATGAAGCACCAAAATCCAAAATCCAATCCTTGGAATATGCATCACCTGAAGTGGTAAGCAAGTCTACAGGTACACTAGACATGAAGAGAATGTCATTGTCGCTATCATCAGTGACTGCATTAATCTCCTCGATCTTCATCTTTTCTTTCTCCTCCCTTAGGCTCTCTTCCTTCTTATTTGCACCCCTTTTGCTCTCTTTTCATATTGTAGCCATCCTTTTTCATGTGGTCCTTCTTGCCACAGTGGTAACACTCAATGTTCCATGCCCTGGATTTGCTACAAGACTTCCCTCTTTCTTGGGACTCCCCCTGAACTATGATCTGCCCCTTTGCACATTTAAGGCTGCATCCTACTTGTTGCCATCCATAGACTTTCGTTTAATCTCCTTGGCTAACAAGCTACCCACAACATCATCAAACTTCAGTACTTCACTAGATGCAGGGTTACGAAGACAGCTGTATAGAAGGGGTATCCCATGAGGATGGCAATGAACATAAGAGGAATATTGCCTTAGTCTCTGCATCAAAATTTATCTTTTGAGCTTGAAGCTGGCTGAGAATAATATTAAATTCACTCAAGTGAGAAGCAATGAAGACCCCTTCCTTCATCTTCTATAGCTCAAACAACCTCTTCATGAGGTAAACTTTATTAGAGGCAGTTTCCTTCTCATAAGTGGCACATAATTTCTTCCATAAATCTTCCATAGTCTGCTCATTTACTACTATGAAATAAACTGACCCTGCAAGATGAAGTCTAACAATAGACTTTGTTAATGCATCCAACTCATTCCAATCATCCTTAGACATATCTGCATGCTTAGCTTTAGGCTTAGCTTCAATCCGTGCCAAGGGTTTAATCTACTTCTTTTGAATAAGCACATCCTTTATCTGTTCTTTCCACAAAGAAAAGTTTGTCCCATCAAACTTTTTAATGTTGAAAAACTCATTTTTGGACATGGAAGAGGATGCCATAATGCAAATGAAACAAAATCCCAAATGCTAGTACCTACAAGAAAGAAATCACACCAAATACTAGGTGCAACCGATATGTCTGCCTTAATGAAGGATAGTGTCACCAAAAAACTCAATGCTTAAAGCATCAAAATGCATCTGACTCAAGTGCATATGCTATGCATCCATATGATTTCCTCGAGTATATAGCAATCCCTCAAGGGGTACTCATAGAGCACCTTGCTCACTGTGATTGACGTGTCCAAAAGTTTGACAATCCAGTTGCCAATGAAAGAGGTCTAACAAGAGGATTTCAAGTCTTCATGGATTGGAACGCCTTGGCATTTGGCAAGTTTTCTCCTTGCAAGTTTTGTGAGCTATTAATCTTGTAAATGTATAGCTAGTGGCTACCATACATTTACCCTAAACCCAAAAAACCTATGCCTCTCCTTTTTTAAATCAAGAAGTACTAGGATTTCAAAATTGTTTAATGCGAGAAGTGCAATGAAATAGTATATCAATGGACACCATACATATTGTTGCATTAGTTATATATATGAACTAGCTTATGAAATGGCTGCATAGAAACCTTCTCCAGTGACTTCGATGAAAAGCCAATTTCCTTTGGGCAACATATTTGCAACAACTAATGATACGCTCTAGGATGGAGATTGTGCATGTGTGAAATATTTCAAAGTTACTTGCCCCCCTCCCCACTTGACCTCAACCCCCCCCCTCCCCCCCGTCCCCCCCCCTCCCTCTATCTAGAAATCCTTTGCTTGGATGCTTCATATGGTAGCACAAGGGGAGCACACGGGCAACCGAGGAGTTTTGCAAGTAGTGAAAAGTAGTGTAAGCAATCATGAGCCTAAGAAAGTAGTATGCTGAACCCAAAGCCCTTTAGTTTGGGCCCTTCCTTCATCATTCTTACATGAAAGGACACATCACACAATGTCAACACTATTGAGGATAGTGTAAATTGCATTATCCTAGATAGGATTCATAGGACAAACTCTAATTAACTCTAACCCTAAGGGGTTCTCATGTATATATTTATGTTCAAGTGAAATAAAACATAGTATAAAGGTAGCTATATCATTGGTTTCCATGGCCTTCAACCTCCTACTCATACCTTGACCAAGTTTATCAACTTTCCTATCTCATAGCCTTTGTCTAGTTCTCTTGCAACCCATGGCAATCTACATCGCACCACATGGTACCTTATTTTAATCAAAGAAAGCAAACCAAGAAACGAGAAATGATTTATGTTAGATGAGCTAACTTGTGAAGAGAAACAAAGAATCACTTGAAGCTTTATGACATGAATCAAAATTGATGCACTTTCCAAGAGAGCTTGAGGAGCATGAAGAGAATAGGGCCGAATGTCCTTGAAAGGGAAAAAGTGCACGGATGGGAAAACAAGATAGATACGAAATAATTTTTTTAAAATGAAGAAGAGAAAAGAAAAATAGGGTCATTGTTTGCTTGGCTATAGCCATTTTTTGTGAGGTTCAAGGCCTTTTCTATATATAGGTATCTTGCATGACCCATAACTTATGCATTGCTCAATGGAATTTGGCAAACTTTGTCTTCAAGTTGTAGTACACATTCAACTTGAACATGAGAGCAAAAAATTATGGAAAAAGGATTTGAAATGAGACCATTAAAGCATTACAAGTGCTATGTTGCATGTGAAGCATGGATCCTGAAGACTATAGGATATAGCAATTTATTCAAAAACATCAAAATTTTGTTCTATACATACATGCAACCAAGTAATCATTCAAAAGTACACTACGTGAGCTTCTCCTCAACCCATAAATGAAATTATTATGCATGGGTTAACAAGCCTCCAATGCTGTGCTAAAGTGATGCATACCCATTTGAGGGCACACTCCATATCTTTTTTTTGATTTATTGAAAACCAAAACGGATTGAAAATTTAGAATCCAAACTATTTGGACTAGTGCATGGTGGTCTTAAAACATTGATAGTTGTTGGTATTGGTATCTAGATTCACCCTAAAATGGAAGAAGTTGGAAAAGTGCAATTTGTGCATGTGAAAAGATATTTTAATAAATCCAACATTATTTATATTTTGACTTGTTTCTTTTTCCATGCAGTATGGCTTATAAGCATGCCAAAGGTCATTGCATTTAATAATACATAGCATTAAATCTGATAGCGTGCCCTTTGGCCTATTTGTGTTTTGAAGCATTTTAGGCCCCATTGCATTTGTTTGGGATATCCAATTCTGTTGACGTGTATCATTGGAGGGGGGAAAACCAACAGTTGAAAAATTTCTACTCCCATGAATTTCAAATTCTCACACCTCCTGCCCATCAAATCTTGGAAGATTAAGTACCTACAACTTGCACCTGCCCTGCAAATGCCCTGCAACCCGCACGCACCTCGAAGTGACCTTGTGCAGACTTTGGTTTGCCATTGTCTTCTTTTGGGTAAGTTGTCTTCTGTTATTTGCTTGCCTCACTAGCTAGCTTCTCTGGGTCTATTCTGTACTGGTCGTGGTCATGGCGTCAATGGCAACATGCAGCTTGCCATGGCTTGCAAGAGAAGTAGACAGAGGTTGCAAGACAAGAAAGCTGAAAAGCCAGATCAAGGCACAAGGAACAGAGTGCGGGTCGAGAAAAGCGCTGGCACGGTATCAAATCAGCAATGGAAGACACTTTTGCAACATCTGCAAAGGGAGAAACAACAATGAGAAGAAAGAAGACTCCTTGCAGAGCAGTAGCAAGATGCGGTTGTAGATGCACGCATTCGATCATTGCCATCAAAGTGAAGAACACGAGCTGTGGTGTCACGATTGGTGGAAGCATTTGAGGTAGCAACATCAGGCTATTCAGGTGATTACTAGTCTCCAGTCTTCACAAGCTTTACCTTGCACCCTAAAGTTCATAGAGTAACAACCCTACCAACACCTCAGGAGATGCACGCCCAAGAGGCGATACTCTCTAACCTTAGAAATGGCCTACAGAAAGTGAAAGGGGTGTATAGCTTAGATCAACTAGGTGCAAAGTGGGCGACATTAGCTATGTTGGTGTTCCTTGAAACAAAGGAGAAATGGCTTGGGTGCACAATGTCAAAGATATTGTCAATCAGAAGGACCAACATGGCTTTAGAGGTTGAACGTAGAGTAGAAGCAATGCACGATCATCCCGATTTGAGAAGTCTGTGGGCTTCAACAGAATGCAAGGAAAGGAGAGACAGCCTAAGCACGGAAGTTATTACTATAATGACGACATTTTGGCATGAAAATAAAAGTTTCTCCAAATAGAAAGGACATCTGTAAGAAGTGGATGGATGCAAGGTGTTTGAGGAGCACATCATAGAAATGCTAGATACAATGCAGGTCAGTGGTGCTTAAACCAACTCGGTGGTTGTTTGTGATTGAGCTTTGGGATAGTTTACTTGTTTCATTTCTTAGACTAGGCTTGGACTAAATGCGATTGTCCTAAACTAGCTTGGTGGTTGGAACATCATGCAACCGTAGGGTGGTTTAGCTCAATCACCATTTATGCGATTGTCTTGAACCAGTGTGGTTGAACAGACTAGACATTTTTTGTTGTCCAGCCCAGTGGCATGGTTGAGCAGAAATTAACAGCAATATATTTCGCAATATATTGTTATTTTACTAAACTAGCTCGGTGGTTGGAACATCATGCAACCATGGCTGCTGCAACTCAATCACTAGTTATGTGATTGTCCTGAACCAACGTGGTTGAACAAACATTAGTTAAATTAACCAGCCCGATGGTTGAAATTATTGTGTTTCTCAGTACTTAAATTTGTTAAATTTAATTTCCTGCTATTCGGGTCATATGTCACTGTTAAATTATGAAATTCAAAAATAAAAAGCAATATATTGTTATTTTCTAAATGGTAAAATTCAGAAATGAAAAGTAATATCTTATTATTGTCTAATATGTGAAGTTGAGACCGTCAACCTAAACCATCCCAGTGGTTGAAATTGTGACAGCATCCTAAACCATCCCTGTGGTTGAAATTGTGACTGTCCTAAACGTGTCCTAAACCAGACCAGTGATTGAAATTGACTATCCTAAACTAGCGTGGTGGTTGAAAATTGTTTTGCTTCATTATATACTTTAATTAGACTGTGTTTTGTATTCTTTTAGTAGTAGCAAAAAGGGGGCTCATTGTTCTATTGTTCCCGCATGTTGGGTCACCAGACGGAGTTGTATCTCAAGTTTATGGATCAGAATTCGGACATTTTGGCAGAGGAGCTTTGAGCATTGTAAGCCCTGATACATCAAGAAAATCAAAGATAGGAATGTTTGTTGTTGCAAAACACACATAGATTTTGACCTAGGCCGGCAAGCTATGAATGACTTGAGATTTGATCGTGTTGGAGCATTGCTCCATGGGGATCAATGCCCATGCCTCCCCGATGAATGCACAATCTGTAGGCCACCTGGATTCTCATCGTGTGTTGCAAGGGAGGGCAGGTTCTATAGCCTAAGGTCTCTGTGGGAGCCAATGGTTTGTCCAAAGGGAGACTGTGGCACAAGATTGAATGCATTCGTGGCACATGCAAGCATTGGTCTCTATGGTAGTCAGTGGTTTGTCCAAAGGGAGACCATGGCATAGAATTAAATGCATTCGTGGCACATGCAAGCATTGGAGTTTGAAGCTGAAGAAGAAGACATTTAATGTCTATCCAAATGAAATGAGGGAAAACCATGTTGCTCTAAAATGGAGGAGATTTGAAAATGTCAACATTGAAGAATCCGATAAAAAGAGATGGCTACTGTCATATAAGAGGACCCAGCCAAGGAAGCTTGTAGGTCACGTGGTTCAATCCATCCCAAAATATGTGCTTCATAATTTCACGGCTAATTGGCAAGATAAGCAGTTTAGGATGTGCCTTGTCAATTTTCCTCGTGACACTATTGTATCTATCATAGATTTTGCAGAAAATCATTCTTTTCAAGAACAAGATGAGATACAAAGTGCTCATTGGTACAACAAGCAGATAAAAATTCATGTGCATATCACGTATAGTCATTTGCTTGATTCTTCCATGCCTAATGCCAATTTGCTTGCTGACTGACATGAGTCCAGGTTTTGCAACACATGTACCATTTCTACATTTCAGATGATAGGAAACATGACACCTTATTTGTGCAGCATGCTTTTCTACTGCATCGGGAATGGCTGAAAAAGGAAAATCCCCATGTAGAAAATATAAAACAACATTGGCTGTGGTCAGATGGTCTGCTTCTCAATTTAAATTAGCCTGTGGATTCTACTTCGTCTCAAGGTTCAAATCCTTGACCAGTCTAGACATGATGTGGAATTTCTTTGGGTCCAGCCATGGCAAGGGTGAACATGATGGATGCAGTGTTGTTATTAAGCAAGCTATGTCTAAACACCAATTAGCATTCCCTCAAGAAAACCTCAATGATGCCCATGATGCTATAACATGGCTCACACCAATCTCTCCACAGGTGTGCATTCAACATACAGTAAACAAATCCTTAAGAATATTGTAGTACACAGAGTGTTCCATGAAGTGAAAAGGAGAATCCGGCACAATTGTTTGAAAAGCCAGATCCCAAACAACCACTGTACTGGTTTTATTAAATTATTTTTGCAAATCCCAAACGGTAAATTCCATGCTTGTTTTTAGTATATCCTAACAACCACCGTGCTGGTTTCCCACCATAACGAATCCACACATCCTACAAATCCATTCATCTTGTAATAATATAAGCAAACCACCGTGCTAGTGGCTGTTAATATCCTAGTGCAAACCAACCATTGTGCTAGCGATAACTTATCTTGCACTACTACTGTGCTATCCCTGCACTACTACCATGCTATCCTAACATTTGTTGCATAGTGCTATACTAAAACAGTGCTCTTTAGATTGTTTATTATTTCGTTAACCATCATATTTCATCCCATGCTTGTTTTTAGTATATCCCAACAACCACCACACTGGTTTCCCATAATGAATCCACACATCCTACAAATCCATTCATCTTGTAATAATAGAAGCAAACCACCATGCCAGTGGCTGTTAATATCCTAGTGCAACGAACTACTGCACTAGTGATAACTTATCTTGCACTAATTCTGCACTACTACCATGCTATTCTTACACTATTGCCATGCTATCCTAAAATTTGTTGCACAGTGCTATACTTAATTAATGCCCTTTAGATTGTTTATCGTATCGTTAATCATTAGATTTCTTCCCATGCTTGTTTTTAGTATATCCCAACAACAACACTATGTTGGTTTCCCATAACAAATCCACACATCCTACAAATCCATTCATCTTGTAATAATAGAAGCAAACCCCCACACTGGTCGCTGTTAATATCCTAGTGCAACCAACCACCGTGCTATCGATAACTTATCCTGCATTACTACCCTGCTATCCCTACACTACTACCATGCTATCCTAAAATTTATTGCATAGTGCTAGTGTCCTTTAGATTGGTTATTGTTATCCATCAGATTTCAACCATCAGGCATACTTAAAACATTTAAGTATTGACATGGAAGTAGGTCGATATAAAATCAGGTATTACGAGCACCATGAGAAAGTCCACAAGTCTAATAAATGTCTACAAGATTTTTATTGTTTCAATATACAAAGACATTTTGCTTTTTCAAGGAAATTACAGCTCCGCACTGATCTCGAGGATCCTAGTCAAATCCAATTATCAAATCTAGTCCATATTAGGTGCATTGCAAATCTAGCGGACTGAGATGACAATTGGGATTTGCCATCCATGCAATTCTTTAGGTTGGTTAATACGCTCTTAGAGATCGCCCTTGAGAAAGATACATCACGTCCTTTTAGTTGGTCTATTGTTGCTTGAACCTACCAGAACTTCATGGTTCCTCTCGTATCAGGAAAGAAGTGAATGATCTTCTTTAGCACATCTTGGAGATCTGATGGCAAGCTTGAAATCTTGACTCCACCATCTTTGCTAATTTGAGCATTGGGGTATACATCTACAATATCATGTCTCTTCCACTACTTCTCGAAAAAGTGTGCTTGCAAATTGCCTCCAGAAATTCCTAGAGCATTTTCAATCACTCTTTCATTAATGGTAATCTTCTGACCTTGACAGACTAGTTGCTCCTCCTTCACGTTCACCTTCTATACAAACTTGGTGAAGTTTTGGAGAGCATCCAAATTGGGCTTTCGAAGAGCGAGAGAGGAGCTCCCATATGTTGCGACTTCAAGATTAGGGGAGGAGAGGCTCTCACACTGTGCTGCAGAGGGGGAGGAAAGATTGTGTGAGGAGCTCCTGGACTGTGCAAGGCCCATTAAAAGAGGGGATAGAAGTTGCAAGAAGAGTGCAAGGGAGATAGAAATGGTCGAGAGGGATAGAAGATCACTATGAGCACAATAAAAATTACTAGTCACCGAGCTCACATGCATGATCACTACGAGGTCCACCACCGGCGGGCTTAAGCATGCATGATCACTATGAGCGCAATAAAAATTACCAGTCACCGGGCTCGCATGCTCAGTACAGTACTAGAGTGCATGATAATGAGTGATTACAACCATGTCTATCATGGCTATGATTCCACCAGGTTGGTAGTTAAAATTACTAGCCACCACTCACACACCATCAAGCTTAAGCATGCATGATCACTACGAGTGTAGTAAAAATTACCAGTTACTGGGCTTGAATGCTCACTAGAGAACTAGAGTGCATGGTAATATGAGTGATTAGAGCTTCATGATTTACCTTTGTGGAAATTATTGCCCGGTGGTGGTAGCTCTCCATCAGCCACGTCTGTCATGGCTAAGATTTCATTGGGCTGGTAGTTAATTACCAGCCACCGAAGTGGCACCACATGACATCTTCTTCGTGATTACCAACCCATCTGGGATGGCGCCTAAGATTCCACAATGATGGCTTGTAATTAATATGGATGGAACCGTGAGCTCTAGCCACCATGGTGGCTCAAACTTTATAATATATATAAGATCCGTGGCATTTGGCATTTTACTACATTGCTCTCATGCGTCCCTACTTTGCTACTTTGCTCTACACACTTTGTTACTTTGCTCCACACCCCTCCTCTAGCTCTTTTCTGCCCCTGCTCTACTTTGCTCCATGCTCCCTCCTCCAACTCTCATCACTCATCTGCTCCCCTGCTCATCTGTTGCTTACCCACTCATCTTCAGCATGCTTACTACCACCACCCCTCGATGCTTTGTGATCCCAATGTTATCTACCTTCTCATATAAGGTGATTTCGTTGCACTCACCTGGAGTAGAAATGCTAGCACTAGTGGAGACCCTTCCTTCTTATAGTCGATTCCCCACACATCTGCATGTCACCACCTTAGATGACATGCTCACAAAGGACCTCTTTATGGGTTCCCCCTAGATGTCGATGAAGGCCTCAATATTTTTAGAACAGAGTACTCTTGACTTGTTGGGAGGGCCGTTATCTGAGTCCTGGCAATGTGCATGGTCTTCGGCCTCTCCATCGTATCCTCCTTTGGCTCCCTAAATTTTTTTAATGCAATAAGCTAGACTGGTAGAAAATTGAGTTGTACAAATTTTGCCTTGCTCAGACAAGGCTCTCAGCAATGGCTGGATGTAATCTTTTGGCCTCTAAGGCTCTCAACGATCTTTTGGCTTGCTAGATGTAATGTTTTGGTCTCTAAGGCTCTTAATAATTGCTGAGTTTTTATTACTTTTATGTATACTCTTTTTGTTGAATTTGAGGCCCTCAGTATGCACTATTGTTAACTTTTATATTTGAATGGTTATGTTTGCTAGCTGGTAATCTTTTGGCCTTCAAGGCTCTCAACAATTGCCCAGTTTTTATAAATGTAACATCCTCTATTCAATTTTTACTCGGTATAAGTTGATAATTTTTATATAACATGTTATTGGACATAGATGTACATTGTAATCTCTTTTGCTCAATTTTCACTCGATAAATTGTACTTTTACCCTCATTTATATCTACGGTAACAAGGACTAAAATAGCAAGAAAGAAGGACCACATTTTTTTGGTTTATGACCAAAATAGCGCTAAAATAACTCCAATAACCTATCGTTGTGGTTGCATGGAGATAAATCTAGAAAAATATAATTAAACTTTCAAAAAATGCAATTGACGATATGGCCCTTGAGGGGTCCCTCCTTATCAACATTCCATTTTTGTCCAGTGGCATCCTGGATATTGTATAATGCATGTCGATGTGGCCCTTGTCCCTAGAGGGGACCCCTTAAGGGCCATATCATCAATTGCATTTGGCTTGGTTGCACAACGGAATACATTTTCCTTGGTACACAAATATATAACTCCAAGAACTAGCACGGTGGCTTTCATAGATCTCCTTCTATTTGCCAGCACACTGGTCGTCATAGACCTCCTCCTGTAATATGTAAAAATAGGTAACGGAGGTATAACTCCAAGAACCACCAGCGTGGTGGTCTGTCCAAGACAACCGTGAATTTTGGGCGATGACAGGGCGTCAGGCCAGAGACTGCGTTGAGGCGATGCTCAAAATGATAGATTGCATCTCATTATTACACCAAGTGGTCTCTCCAAGCCAACCTATGATTTACATGGGCTACGGGCAAAGATGCGGTAAAAGGCTGCACTATGACAGGTGGTCAAGCCAAGCCAGAGACTGTGCTGTGGCGATGTTCACAATGATAGATTGTGTTTAATTATTATGCCAAGAACCAGCGTGGTGATCTCTCTAAGCTAACCTTTATTTTAATGATTTGCATGGGTGCGGTGCCCAGTGACAGGTGATAAAGCTACGGCAAAAGGCTGTGCGATAATAAGTAATCAGGCAGCGTAGGCCAGAGATTGTGCTACACGAAGTAGTGCAGAGATGCCATGTGTCGAGCTATGTGGTATTCAAAACAAATAGATTATGTCTCCTTATTATGCTAGTGCATCTTCATGATGTCAGAAAAATTTTCGACGAGAGCGTGAGTTTGCACAAAATTCAAATATTCGCCTAGAAGCACATTGTGTCGCAGCTCCAAAATGGCCTTGAAAATAGTTCTGCGATTGGCTACACCCAAGCAAACATTGACCCAAGACAAAAGAATGTTCTACATAGGTCATAGCGTAAAAGTGACATGGCAAGACATGAGTGTGCATTATGTACGTTATTTGGGACTTATTGGCATGAGAGTAGTAAGATTTCAGATGCAAAAGCATGTCAAATTTTGAGTGGTTGTGTTTTGCCACCTTTGAATATACACGTCACCAATTTGTGCCTTATAAACAAGGTCAAAGAGGCCGAAATGGCTTAAAAAAGCAAAAGGAAAAATAGCTTGCCAGTGGGTTTGATGCTATGGATTAAGAAATGGAACCATCTTTGGCATGCTTATGAAACTTTATTGTGAGGTAGTGACTTGAAAAGAACCAATGCAAAAGTTGCCTTTCTAACCAAATTAACAAGTTATCAAGCATGCCCTCAAATGTATGCTCACAATTGCAACAAAGTATTGGACCCCTAAACCATAGCAAAGGTTCTCAAATGGTTGCCTCCTTCGATTTGTGGGAAGCTCAAATAATGCATTTTCAAATGAACAATTGCTTCCATATATGTTTGGAACAATTATATGATTTTTTAAACAATATTTTGGATATCCTCTATAGTTGAAGATGTATGCTTCATAGGCATTATATATAGCATTTGCAATGGTTTAATGATCTCATTCAAGATGCCAATTGTATAATCTTTTGGTTCTCAGATTCAAGTTTAGATCCAAATGTGTAATTTTTTAATCTCAGATTCAAGCTTAGAATGTTAGATTAGTTTAAACACCATGTTTGTGGGATCCCATTGAGAAATGCATAAGTTACGCCCTGAGCAAGTTAACCATATGAATATATTCCCTAAACTTCACAAAAATGGCTACACCCAATCTTGCATTGGACCTAGAGAGATTCCAATCGTCGAATTGTGTTGGAACCATCTCAAACTATTCACCTTTAATGAAATTTGCACACTTGATTTCCAAGTCAACACCCTTTACCCATAATGTAATCCAAGATTGGTGAAAAGTGGCTAGAAAAGCTAGGAAAGTGTGGAAAAATACCATATCTAGTTGTTATGACAAAGCTGATCCTTAAAAGGAATTGGAAAAATATCAAATACATCATGCATGAATGCTTCACATGCTCATCTCCCAAGTCAAGTCCATCTACCCTCGTCATAATCTTAGATCTGTGAAGAAAGGCTAGGAAAAAAATAGAGCACTAGGTGTAGGAGCCCTAGCATTCTAATTGTATACTATTAGTATATCAAGGAAGTACATATAGCATGCTTTATAAAAACTAAAATATATAGGACGGAAAGTCTAGTAGTGACAACATACATTAAAAAATCATCACACCTACCTTCAAGTGGAGCAAATAAGCAATGTGGATGGTGAGAGGGGGGTAATCAAGGAGAAAGAGAAGGTTAAGAAAATTCAGATAACATTCACTTACAGCAAAACATCACAACCTTTGAAGAGCCTTGGAAATCCTTTAAGGTGGCCCCTATCTCTCGTCTTTGCCCAAGCCAGAGTATAAACCCCACGACTCGGTTCCTTATAATATGGAAAAACCTCCCAAAAATTGCACGCCCCTTTTATTTTTCAAGGAATTTTGCACACTATGTAAATGTTGGCGACTCTGGTGATATTGGCAGCTTTGAAGAAACGACGCCTCAGTGAAGTACTATTAAGATTAGAGGGCAATAGCAAGTAGTGGAGGGTCTCTGTCCGACTATGTGATCTAAACGCCTGAAGACATTACGGAAGGCGACATTACAGAATCTGCATCCTGCAAGAATAGAGAGGCAGCAGTGCAGTAGGCGAGAATGTAGACGTTTAATTTATGAATCAAAAGATGTAGATTTCTAAATTCAGAAACATGTCAACAAGAAAGAAAGCTTCTTTGAGAGAGACAACATGGAAGCAACATTCAATACTCAATAATAAGTAGTGAATTTCTTCGATACCCAGTTTGTCTTAGCTACATGTCGACTGCACATTGATATATGAAGCAATCTCTTATTGTTGCAGGTAGTCACAAGTCGACTGCAAACCGATTATATATAATAGATGATATGAAGCAATCCAGTGAGCGGCTTCTATAGCTAATTTCGACTAATAAGTCCGTTATTTAGCGGAGAATCATGCCTCCATATTGCAACACACCTTACATGCTTTCTGCCCACCACTGGTGAACGAAAACTCCGTGTCCACGAAGAAAATCAAACAGCCTTACGCACTCGTCGTATTCCTTGTGGCATTCCAAAAAGAGCTCATCCACAAGGCATATGGCACCCGTTACGAACATCCTCGGCATCAGCTCGAACTCTCTCCCCTCCACGTCCATTTTCAGCACCACGAAGTCATCTGGAGCTACAATCTGCTTCAACCATTCCGCAAAATCAAAACCACACTGTTGTTCATGGAATTTACTGCTCACCTTCTTATGTGACATCAATCGCCGTGAATGTCTGCCCATGCCCATCTCACCACTACCTCGCTGTTGCGAATCAAACAACAAGGTCTCATTCTTTATCCACGCAACATACGGCACCAGCTTCACATGTGAGCAATTGCAATTGGCAAGCTTATCTGCAGAGGCTCTGTTAGCATCCACGACATACGTGAGGAAGGTCTGATTCTGCTTATGATACTCTCTCTGAAACCAGGCGTCCAGATCGAAATCCCGAGGCCCCACATCAACTAAAACGTGACGCCGGTATTTGCTGATATCGATCATGTGAGGCAAATGCTTGATGGGCTTCAAGTGTTGCGTCCAGGGTTTTCCAGGGAGGATGGGCTCACTGATAATTTTTTGCATGTCCTTAGAAACAGAGCAGTTTCGGGGAACTTGCTGCGATGTCGGCAGCTCGCTGTTGGCACGAACTCTCGGGGACACTTGAGAAGCTCGTAGACTGCCATATAAACGTTTCCTCAGGATCACCTCTGTGTTAAGTCCAAACGCGTTAATGTCTCCTACGTGTACCACCTCAAAGTTCTTGAAAAGAGTAATTAGAGTATCAACGTCCGGTAAAGTGTTGGGTTGGGAGGCCTCCCCCTGCTCGTTTAGCGCGAGATGAATAACTACATATCCATCGGGCTTTAAGGTGCGCTCAATTTCCGATGCGAACATGGGCATGAACAGAGCGTGATCGAACACGTTTGCGAACTCAAAATCGAATGTATCCCTCTTAAAAGGCTGCCTATGCATATCGCCCTTCATCACTAGGGGAGGAGCGGCGACCAGATCTATTCCAATAGAGTTTAGCACACCTACTTCCTTCAGTGCTTGCACTTCTTGGCCTATGCCTGCTCCGATGCAGAGCGCTTTGTCACATGCCTTCAAAAGATTTTTCTGCATGATATCCTGAAAAATTTCCGAGAAAATACTAACCTTGACTTTCCAAGTCTTGGATGTCCACAGTTTTCTGATCTTTGGATTAGCTGGTAGCGCGTCCTCGTCACGAAATTTGACATGGTAGCGAGGCTTAGGAGCGGTTGCACTGTCGCCGGTGTTGACGGCAGAGAGTGTCACGCTGTCGAGTCTCACAAGGCCCTCAGGTTTCATGCAGGGGCATACCCGGCTCGTGAAGCACAGAACGTGCAAGGCCATAGCAAATGTAGCCAACATCAGCATGAGATCGAGCGCCTTCCGTCCTGCGCATCCTCGCAGAAGCTCTGGGACTCCGGAATTGTTGCTCGTGTATGCCATTGCAGTTGAGCAACTATCTGAGGCGATGGCCAAAAAGGCAGGCTCAAATTTGAGCGAGAGAGTGGAAGAGACTGTGAAGCGCACAGCAGCTTATCGTGTGCAAAATCGAGCTGCGGTATGGTTTCCACCCACCAGGGCGCCATGGGTGTTTTGGAGAGGAAGCATTGAGAGAGGGAGCGCAATGTGTGCCATTGCAGGCTGGGGCTGCGCGCTATGCAGCAGAAGCATAGAATCTTGTTATTTCATTGTGATGCTGAGGAGCTGAGGGGAGAGGGAGGGAATAGCGACACTGCGAGGAGCGCTGTTCATAATCGTCAAAGGAGGAGTGGCAGCTGCCTGCATTTGGGGAGCGGGGGAGAGGCTTTCAAGTAGGTAGAGACTGGAATACCAAAGCTGATGCATCTCTCTCTTTCTGTCTCGCTGTCTCTGTCTGTCTCTCTCTTTCTCGCTGATGATCAAGAAAGTAGCGAGCTGATGAACATCTCTCTCTCTCTCTCTGGCTTGTCTTTCCCTATCTCTCTCTGGCTGGCTCTCTCTGTACTCTGTCTGTGTCGTGTACGAATATCACAGGACAAACAACGGAAAGATAATAAGGCTCTTTCAGAAGAACTGCCATGACACAGTAGTTGTGGACTGTACTCGTACCAGCTGCAGCTTTTACCAGCCATAGATCAGTGCTCCTCACTTGCTGTTTCTCAAACTACACTAATTTTAAATTATTTCACCTCCCCCTTCACAACTTTCCATCACACGTATACACTCGGAGGTCCCCCATCTATCGATATATCAGCTTTTAAGCATAGCCTTGTCCCAATTTGAAGCTCCCTCCAAAGTAAAAGGCAATGCTTGATTGGATGGTGATATCTTTAGAGAACTACTTGAACGAAATGTGTGGCATATATTCAATTTCTATTAAGCTTAGGGGATCCCCATTCCGGATTAGAGAGTTGTGAGCGAGGGTTCTTAGCGTGGGGAGGGGTGCATGGTAGACACGCGTCGTTTGCATGGGTCAAAAGAGTCTCGTTGAAGAGACTTCATTGTGACCCCTCTAGGTGTGAGACCTCTGAGTGCGAGGATATGAGTGGAGAAGGTGGAGCTAAGGAGACACACGTCCCAACAGAGAGTCAGGATGATGGATCAGACCCTTCTAAGAAAGATCAGGAGGGGGTGGAAGATACACCAATGTATGTGGAGGTTCTTACGAAGAAAATGCAAAGTGGCTTCTCCCCTCTACCTGAGGATGATGTACAGAGAATCCTCCAGGCCGAGACAACAAGACGGGCCAAGGAGGTAGAACATAGGCCGTGGTTCGAGTCGGGTAAGGTGCATGGGGTGGTGTGCGAGCTGGAGGTGGAAGAGGTCCGCCCCAAGCTGGAAAGGTTGACTAGGGGTGGTCTCTACTTCTTCTTTACAAGGCGCATCCCTACGTATGAGGAGTTAAGGAGTTCATGCTGTTCAAGAGCGAATTATCGGCGAGCTATTTCTTGACGCGCTTCTTGGGGAGAGGGTTTTTCCTTGTCCAATATGTTTCAGAGCAGATCAGAGACAAGTTGGTGGGTCGTGCCTTCTAGTTTTGAAAGGCGCCAGTGCTTATCATTCGGTGGTCATCGGATTTCAGCATCGACGGTTTCCTTCTCCACGACCATCTGATATAGATCGAGTTCTTGAGCTGCCCTCGTGGCTTGGCAAACTTGCAGCCTCGTTGGGTAGAGTTCTACAAATCCCTCGTGCCTCCTGGCATCCAACAAGCAGGAAGATGGTGTGGATCCTATGGGAAAGAACATAGGAAATACCAGAGTTCATCAATCTCAAGGTGCAGAACAGTGCTAACTTCACAATCCAGGTCAAATTTAGTCCATTCCCTGATGCCTGCTATGTTTGCAAAAGACTGGGGCACTTCGCCAAGAATTGCCCACTCAAGACGATGAATACATCATTGGCGCTGGGAGATGCGACTTCTCCCATGGAGGAGAGGACGGTTACCAGGAAGGAGGGTGATGAGGGGAAGGGACCGTTAGCAAATGCCTATCAGTTCGGCTTGCATGAGTTATCACAAGATGTTCCGTCTGTCGAAAAGACCATCGAGGACTCTTTGTCAAAGGAGTGGGTGCAACTCCAGGAGCTAGGCCAATGGAAGGTGGTGGGTAAGAAAGGCAAAACAAGACTGGAGTTGCCAGCAGATGGTGTGCAAGGGAGTGAGAAGAAAAACCTTGCTACTCTCCAAGTGGCGCGAACCCCTCAAGAAGGTGGTGTGGAGGTTCTGGTTTCGGGCAATTCCTCGGGTATCCCTCTGAATGATGAAACCAGGAATGTGGAGATGCCAGAAGCTTATGCCTGTAAAAGAGCTCTTGACGAAAAGGACCCCAATCATGTCCATCCCGATGGTGCACAAGGAAAGATGGCGACTCTCCAGTAGAAGAGCCTCTCAAAACGGATTAAGGATGTGGCGAGGGGGTCCAGTGGTTCACGGGAAAATCGCTTCAGCTTTTTTAAAGATGCCTACAAAGCCCTCACACAGTGAAAAGGGGAGGGGGGATGGTAGAAAGCTGGGGATTTCAATTCTATCTTGGAATGTTAGAGGCTATTGTAATAGTCTGAAACAAAGAGGGTGTATCTCTGTTATTAGGAGAGTCACGCGTCATGTAATTCTGCTCCTAAAAATCAAATGTGGCTATGAGGACAACCTGTGGTTTACTTTCTAGAAGTTGGGGGGGTTTGAAGTGTTTATGAATTGCCCAAAGAGAGGAAAGGGGGGGGCTATAGTCTTAGTGTCTCAGGAGATTTGTAGGAACAGAGAGGGGTGGTTTGTAGGAGTGCGCTATCTGTTGAGGGATCTAAATTTGGGGTAGCAAGTGTGTATGCACTGAACAACTGTGTGGAGAGAATGAAGTGCAGGTAAGCCCTGAGTAGGTAGGTGGTTGGGGCCAATTGGCTGTTAGGTGATGATTGGAACTAAATGGAGGATCCCCTAGATAGATCCCATGGGGGAGCCTAGTGGGGAGCATGAGGTGGGAGGATTTGTGTCTACAACATGGTCTGATCGATGCTAGGGAAATAGTCACGGAAGGCTTATCCAATTTTACTTGGAATAATAGGAGAAGGGGAGACGAGTTTAGGGCCGAGAGGCTGGACAGGTTCTATATTTTGGGTGAAGCCTAGTGGCTCCAGGGCCCATTTGAGGGGAGGTGTATAGCCTCTATTGCTCTCTCTGATCACACCCCTCTCCTCTTGAAGTTCCATATCCCTAGTAAAGTTGATAGATCAAAAGATATCCCATTGAAGTTTGATAAGCGTCTTCTTGATTCTAAGCCATTTCACAGGATGGTCCGGAAATAGTGATGAGAGGCGACGACGGGCATTAGGGACCCCCGTCTTCATTGGGATTCTGTCATCAAAAAAGTGCTGCTCTACATTAAGGAGGTGGATCCTGAATCTAGAATAGAGAGAAGGAGTTATGGCCAAGTGCTTTCGATGGCGTGAGATTTGCTCAAAGCTATTGTCCTTCTCTCTCTGAAGGATCCATTCATGAGTACCCTGTTGGTGGAGGCGGATATCGCTTGGCAAGACTGGGAACTGTGGGAAGTTAAACAGGCGCACCTTAAGAGCAGATAGCTGTGGCTGCTGGCCCAAGGTGACTGCCCCTCAAAAGTGTTCTTTCAGACACTCAAACAAAATCAGCAAAGGGACTTGATTGACAAGGTAGAGGATGTCTAAGGTAACATTTAGAAAGAATTCTGGCACATTGCTTCGGTGTTTCAGTAGGGACTAAGTGCAATTATGGGCGTGGAGGCAAATCCAGGATGCGGATTGGGAGGTTGCCATTAATGAAGCTCTTGTTGGGGTTGACTCTCCGGTGTCTGACTACCATAAGAGCTGCCGCCCTTCGACCTCAAGGAGCTTGAGGATGCTTTAAATGCTTTGGCAGATGACAAGTCCTTGGGTCGAGATGGGTTGAATGCGGAAATTTTTAAAGCATTCTCTAACGTGCGAGGACCCGATCTCATAGAGATGGCCAATGCGGTGGTCGAGGCAGGCTTCTTGTCTGAGGACGTAAATGTTGGGCTCCTGAAACTCTTCCCCAAGAGACAGATTGGAGGCCAATAACGATGCTGAACACTTCTTACAAGATCATCGCCAAGGCATTGGCTATTAGGATCAAAGACGTGTGCTGGTTAGTGGTCGATGAGGAGCAGAATGACTTTGTCAAAGGGAGGGACATCTATGAGAATATCCTAAACGTAGCCCTCTCCCTGGATCATGCAGCTGCCATAGGGTAAAAAGTGTTGGTCTTTGGCTTGGACATGGACAAAGCCTGCGACAGAGTCCGCTAGGACTTCATCATTGCAGCGATGGCCATCATAGGCTTTGGGTCTGGCTTCTTGTAGAAGATTTGATGTCTGTTTGGCAATGCCTCCACGGTGCTATGCCTCAATGGAGGAGTTGTAGGAAATTTTAGGCTAAGGAGGTCTATCCACCAAGGTTGTCCATTGGCGCATCTCTTGGATATGCGATCTGCACGGTTCCCCTAATGGCCATGCTCAAAACTAAGGTTGCCCATAGTGGCCTTCTTCTTCCTTCTAGAGAGCAATTCTCCCACCAGCTCTTCGCTGATGAAACAGTAACGGTGATCCAAGAAGATAGGGATAGCGCGGCCTGCTTGATGGATGTTGTCAATGTCTTCTGTAGAGCCTTGGTTTCGAAGTGCAGTTGGACTAAGTCCTTCCTTCTCTGCTCAAATCAAGACCTAGCTCCGAATTGGGTTGTTGAGATTGGGGCGAAGGAGGTCCCTATAGGACAGATAATAAGGTACCTTGGGCCACCATTGGGTCTTAACATTTCCCTCAAGCAACGGCTTCACTAGTTCAAAGATAAGATAAAAGCGAAGCTTAGGAGTTGGAATGGGGTGTGCCTAAGATGGAATGCTCGTTGTTTGGTCGTTCAACATGCCCTTGCAGCCTCGGTTACTTATCTGGCCTCGCTGTGGCATTTCAAAAAGACTCACTGGTTAGAAATCGAAGTCCTCTTCCGTGCATTCCTTTGGGCTGAGGACTAGGGCAAGAAGAAAATGCACTATATCCCATGGGAGCAGCTGAAAGCCCCTAAGTTAAAGGGGGGGAGGACTGTCGGATGTGAGGATCAGGAATATCTTGCTTGTGAGCAAACTTCTTACGTGACTGTTTCTCAGGCCAACCCCTTGGGTCGACATCGCGAAGGCGAAGCTCACAAATTCGAAAGGAAAAGGGGCGGGTTTGTGGTGCGGCATGTCGTGCTATGACAAGCTCTTCTCTGCCTTCCCTACAACTGTTGCTGGGGCCGATCTTCTGGTAGGTCTTGTCTCGACGTGGAAGGCCTGTGTGGAGCATTTGAATTGGAAAGGTAGGGATGGCCTGAGAGGTGACACTAGTTTGGGAGAATCAATCTAGTGGAGTAAGGCCCTGGCAAGGGATGGCGATGCTTTTGCATGGCACGACATGAGGTAGGCCCGCAACCCTTTCAGGAAAGGAATGGCCACATGGGGAGACGTTTGGGACTCCACTAAGGCTGAGTGGAAAACAATCGACGTGTTGTGCACGGAGTTCCACATGATTGACGGAGAAACAGATCTTGTCAAGGTGGTCTTTGAAAGGATCCCTGAGGGTTGGCCAACCAACCCGATCTTGGCTAAAGATCGAGTTGGCAGTCAATGGAGATTGGGGAAAACCCCCCTAAGCAGGGTCACGACGAAAGTGATCTATAGACGTCTCCTCCAGATGCAGAGTGCGACTCCTTGGCTGAATGAAGTGTAGGGATTAAGAAGGGGCCATGTGTGGTGGAGGTAAAGGCTAACCAAAATCTGGAAGGGTTGCTAGGTTGGTAAATCTAGATTCTTGATGTGGAAGATTCTAAATCAGTGGTTGCTTGTGAAAGCTAAGATTGCAAAGAGGGTTGCTATAGACCCGGGGTGTGGGCTTTGTTGCAAAGCGATGGAGGATGTGAGGCATCTCTTTTGGAAATGTACGGGGGCTAGATAAGTGTGGCACAGGATTTTAGCCGAATGTTGGTTGTATGGGAAATTGATGCCTACTATGTTCAAGTAGTTCTTTCCAATTTGGAATTCTCTTGTTATTCAGAATATTGGTGTCCAATTGGTTGGAATGTTGTTTTTGTAGAGGTTCGAGTTGTGGTATCATGCCCTTTTACCAATGGCTTCGTTGTTAAACAAAACCCAGCAACCTATGGTTCCAAGTTAATGCACGAATCTTTAAAAATGCTGTGGGTACCATCAACCAATCCATTGGGAATGTTGAAATTACCCAAGCATATCTCAACTATCGTGCCCGGCTTCAAATGTAGGGTTTGGTGCAAGCCTGAGGTGTTCTTGGGATTTTTTGGTATTGTTAGGGTTTTGCTACATGTTTTGTGCCTTTTGTGAATTGCTTTTAAGATCTGTGGATCTTGTTGCAGTAGCAAATTGAAAACTTCTTCATTGTGAGAATATTTTGATGTGTTTGTGTAGAATAGGTGAGGTACATTTTATTTTGGTGTTGGTTGTCGAAGATACTTGCTATTAAGGTAATCAAGGTCTGTGTGAGTGTGTTCCGCAGTTCTAACTCAGTTGAGCAAACCTATGTATGCACTGTCTATTTGATCCATTGGCGTTGTTAGTTTAAATAAAGGAACATTGTCCTTCCAGAAGGATGACATTGTTGTTGATTTTGATGAGTGCTCCATGAATCTTTCATAGGGCTAGCTTGACATAGATCCCCACACAATATAACATCAACTCCACTGAATGGTTGTAGATGATTGTGTTTGATTTCACGCAAATGCATGTTGGTTGCAATTAGTGTGCTGTGGCCAATGAGGGAAACGAATACAATGAGTTCGAGGTATTTGTATAGTTGTGAAGCTCTTGTAGCTTTTCTATTGAAAGACTTGTGTAATGAGATGCCATTAGGGGTAAATGCAGAGCTGAATGTATTGTTGTGTCCCCAATGTTATATGCTACCTTCCTAGTGTATGCTAGGAGTAGTACTCTTGGCAAGTCAACATTTTCTATTTGCTTGTGTGAGTAATGTCGCAAAAATGCTTGAACCATGAGAGTAGTATGAATGTTTTCCATGTTCCTAACAAAAGAACAGATGGATTGGGATAGTTGCTTTGTTTCTTTTTTTGAGCATGATGTCTTCTAGGACCAAATCTTGCTCATCATTTAGCTTTCTTAAAGTCATGTAGTAGTCATTGGTAGGTGTCATTCCGTATGTTAGCAATGACTTGTTTTGATGTCGAGTGGACTTAAGTTGATTTTGCATGTCAATCCCAATGTCATAAGTGTCCATATTTTTAAATGCGGGTGCAATAGATGATGATGAGGTTAGGGAGGAATTAGTTGACCTTGAGGGAAATTTTGGAAGGATTTTGTTAAATTTGCTTTTGTTAGGTTCTATGATGTGTTTGTTATCATTGTACATGTCATGCCACGTACCTGTGTTTTGGTTAAGTGCAAGTTCAACACTATGATATGGAAGAAATAGAATGCATGGTACTTTGTAGTAGTTCTCTAGATCATTTTCCTCGATGTAGTTATTGAAGAGGATTATTTTGGCTTTCTTCCTTTTTGTGGTTGTTGATGGCGACATTGTGTGTTCACTTGCGAATGTTGCCAACCAAATGTTGTTGAGATGGTTTTTGCGCTTTAAGTACTTTGCCATGAGGTCGTCAAAGAAGATGTCTGTACTTTCGAGGTGCAATTGTTGCAGTTATTCTCGGTGTTTTAACAAGTACGTGCATTTCTCAAGAGGGTTGGTGTTAATATATTGAAATTGCCATGTGGAGGATGACAACGGTAATGACAAAGCCAAGTAAATAGTCTATTGGGAGCTAATATGTTGAGTGTTTAGGATAGCATTCCCAACTCTGCGAATGCGTTCATTTGGTGGGGCATTGGAAACAATGCTTTGCATTAGGGCAACCTTTTTAGCCTTTGTGGTTTCTTTGTCTATTTTTAAAATATATGATGTGCAGTATGTAGCAGCATTCCAAAAGTATGAGCATTTTCAACCCATAGCAAACCGTGATCATGTTGGCTTCCTCGATTTTGGAATTTGGTGACAAAGAAGAAATCATGCACTTTACCTAGAATGGTGTGATCCTTCTTCAGTATGTATCGACCATTCCACCCTACCGTTTATAAAGAAGGCAGAAGCCTTTTTGACCCCAACAAGGAACCCGTGATAGAACGCCTACATAATTGGCATGCATGCTTCTAGAGAATTCACTCCAGTAGCAAAAAACAATGCTGAATCGATATTACATGAAGCGCAAAAAGACGAAACGCTACCAAACCAACATCCTCCCATTCAAAGCATAGCATATGGAAGATCATTGCCTTCAATAACAAGCAACGAAACCAAACAACATAGCTATTTCTAGCGGAACGTGTGCAAAAGGATGATCCAAAGAAGAACAAATCCACCCATGAAATCTGCAGTTAAACGCACATGCAAACAAACTCTCTGCAAATACATGGCTCGCACATGGCCCACTTGAAAGAATCCCATGCAAATGCTCGCAAACCCCTATTTTCTGCTTTCCCCAAATGAGATCGTTGCTTAGGCTACCCACAAGGGGCAGACCAAAAAATGGATGATCCACAAGGCACAAAGGGAGGGATGCAAGATTATCTTTTTAAAAACTCTATCGGTTAGATATGTTAGGAGTTGTTAGAGTGGAAGCAAATGCTCCCTTAAATGTGATGCTATGGATTTTTCTTTAGGCTTTCACAATGCACATGAATGATTATGGTTAATATGTCATGAGCGAGATGTCAAATCCTACAAAAATGAAGCAGCTTGTCATAAGCTTGTTAGCAATGGTGTGTAAGGTACAAGTTGGCCTAGGAGCAAATTGGCAAGCTATCTTCTAATCCTAGAAAATGGTTGTTCCATTTTGTCCATTGCTATGCAAATGATTGAACTCTATTGTCCTCATTTTCCCACTATGTGGCCTCAAATAGATCAATTTATAGCAAGCTGTCCATTGGTGCTCTGTTTATATTTGTCTTAAAAAAGAAGCAACTAAAACCAAACATTCTGCACTACTGAATGACATTTGAAGTTGGAACTATCCCTGCTGCAAATTTCATATGTCTAAGAGTTGGACACAATGGGTATATTAAATGAATCCATGTAGGAGAACTTTGATGCACATCTCTAAAATGACCTCATATGTTGAGGCTATGAAGGGCTTCATCTAATTATAAGAATTTGGAATCAGTAACATGTTGATGAGCATTGCCATGACTTGTCTTCTACTTAGCATAGAGCTATCGCTCTAACATGCAATTCGCTCCATGAGAACCAAGATGCAATCGTATGTATGACACATGTCTTTAGAGGCCCCTAAGGGTGTGACTTTAAAGTGCATTTGGCTATATCTAAATAAAAGATGTTCATATGTTTGATAGTCAATTTATCTTTGTCCTTACTAAGAAACCTTTAGACTAATCTAGTGCATAAGCACTCCATAATTCAACTGTAGTGGCAATACATTTATTTTCCCACAAAAATATGATCGAGGGTTGAAGTTTGCATGTACCAACTTGCAGTTCAAAGTTCAACTTGTGACTTCACACACAAATGCACTAATCCATAATAAACCAATGGAAGCATGCTAATTACTCCCATGTACCTCCTTCATCAAAATCAACCCAAGTTGCCAATTCACATCCACTGGTATTGCCACGTATCTAATATAAATCGTATTAAATATTGTCCTAGAGTTAGAAAGCTTTATGCGCTTTGTGTATGCACTCCTTTATTTCTATTGTTTTATTTTCTCCTCTTTTTTGCCTTTTAGAATATGCACTTCACCATCCCTTGCATCTAGATTCTATTGTTATTGAGGACTTCATCCCTTCGAATAGCTATAGCATCTCTTATTTCTTTCATTGGTTCTTTTTTAAAATACTATTAAGAACCTTGCTAAGAGATGCGAAGAACGTGCATCTATCAAGGAAACATTGATGTTGAACCTTTTGCCCTGAAATACAATGCACCTCATCTTCACGACGACTTCTTGCACGTGCCTTAAGTAAATATAACAAGAGAGGGTAGCTATGTTGAGAGAGAGAGAGAGAGAGAGAGAGATCTAAATGAGCTAATGGTTTTCATGACTTCTCAAGAGAGAAGTATCTATGATCATAGAGCAACTATCAGTTGGAACTCACTTGGAACTAGTGATCTAAAGGGCTAGAGAATATTCATGATTAGACTGGAGCTAGTAATTGGCCCAATAGTTCTCAATAGAGGGTAGCTATGTTAAAAAATGAGCAACTTATTGGCTCAAGCTCTTGAGAATGGGTATCGATGATCAAAGAAAAAAGTGAAATGCAAGAAAGCAATGGAAGGTTCAAAGAAAGAATGGAATTTAGAGACACTTTCACATAGGAGATGGACTCAAGGAGGAGAAAAGGATGAAATGCAAGGTACGAATGGAATTGTAGAGGACATGGTAAAAAACTTGCACACAGGAGATGGAGGCAAGGAGGGTAGAGATGGAGATGGAGATGAAGATGAAGGCAAGTAAATGGCAGAGGTAAAGGCATGTCGATCTTTACTAAGTCTCGTGAATGTGCATGAACTAGTGCATTCCACATGAGCTAGCTCTGGGAGTTACATTACTAGCGCGCGCGTGCACACACACACACACACACACACACACACACATCTTGGCCCTCGTACACTTCCATGTAGAGCTCTAATTCACATGCCACCTCATCCAATCATCTCGCACAAGCATGGACTCACAGGTCTCTATTGTGTGTGTAATCACTTCTTCCCATTTTGACACGTGGTCCCCGCCCCTATTTCTTCTTTTCAATTCTCTTCCCTCACTTTCATTTACTCAAACCGCTCACCCACCCCTCACTTAGTCTCATTGAAAAAAAACCCTTGTCCCTTCCTTTTATATCTTACACTTCATTCTTTATATGTATTTTATAACTTTCAATCTTTCACAAAATAATGCTTTATTACTAAACTCTCACTCCCCTCCCCCTTCTTTCATTTATTTTTCCCTTTTCCCTTTATAGCCACCTCCTCTCCCCACCCCCCCTTATTTTTCTATTTCCGCTTGTATATCTTCCCTTTATATTTTCTTTTCCCCCTTTTTTAAATTTTCATCACCCCCGCCATTCCTTTTTCTTTCCACTCCATTATATTTTTTAAAAATTAATCTCACCTTCTAATTTTTCCCCTTCTCTATATATTCATTTTCCTTTCCTTTTTTTACTTATTTAGTTCATTTTCCCTTGTTTGGTTTTCCCCTCCCCCTTCTCTTTATATATATATTTCCTTTCCCATCCTCAAAATTGCATACTGTAGAAATGGGCCAACAACACAACATTCTGTTCAAGGTTACACACAATTATGTTTTTTTTAAAAATAAAATTTTATAAAGCGTCTAATAGCGTGTGTTTCTGTTTTTTTAATATAATTTCTACAGAGCGTCTAATAGCACGTCTATAGGCGCGTCTGTCTGTTATGTAGACGCGCTAATAGACACGTAAATAGACACGCGCGTCACTTTTTCCTTAAATTATAAATATTTATTTTATATATATATATATATGTATGTATGTATATGTATATGTATATGTATATATATGTATAAGTATAATTATAAATATATATATATAGGTATGTATGTATATGTTTATATAGATATATAGATTACTCTATATATATATTCATTTATTTGTTTGTTTATATATATATATATATATATTCTCTTCTCTATGCAATTTTGCAAGGGGGTTGGTGAGCAGAGAAGTGGGGTGGAGGGAGAAGCCACAAGGAGAGGGTAGGGGAAGGGACGGTGAAGGAACAACCACGAGGAGAGGGGAGGTGAGGAGGGAATAATGAGCTGGAGCGGCGATGAGGGGAGCAACTTTTGCCAGGGGGTGAAGGTCATGAAGAGAGAGAAAGAGAGAGACTAGAGGCAAGGTGGGAGGTATCATGAAGTAGTGAGGGGGATTTAGACAGAGGTAGAGAGCAAAGGGTGCCGAGACAACTAGGAAGAGAGGAGAGAAAGTAGAGAGGGAATGACAAAACAAAAGAGATGATGAGCTTTAAGGTCATGAGGGGTAGATATCAAGGCTACACTTAATTTTAGTTTAGCATGTGAGGAACCAAAGATTATGTATTGTCATTGTATGAGTCCACACTCCATAGCTTTAGTGGTGAAAAAACCAAAGGGTGGTGAGAATTTAGAAATCTTTACCCATCTATCCCTAATGATGCATTAAATGGGGGCCGTCCCAATTTGGGACAGATGCCATGATTAGAAAGATGGTCTAGACTCTGATCTATTAATGTTAGGGTTGGCCGGAGGAAATTGCTCAGTCCAGGGGGTACGTAATTTAGAGGTATTGTACCCCAAACCTCCATCAGGGAAGAGGAAGGTAACATGACAATCACCTGAGTCGCCACACTGCCAACAGAAATCTGTTTGTATGTTGCACAAGCGGTTTTCACGCTAGGTATGCGGTCTGTGCTTAGGCATCTCATTGTTGCTAGTCGTGGACATGCAACAATGACCTTGCTGCCGTTTCAACAGGTTGCCTTAGACTCTTAGAGTGCCGTTAGTCCACGTATCGTACATGAAAAGGTACAAATTTACGTGCTTGGATCGTAGAAAAGCACCTTCATGATTTGATCCACAGCGTGGGGAAATTACTGATCAAATATGAATCATATGATAATCACAGAAACCACAGATGACAATCAATTGCAGCGCCCACGATTAGCTGCTTCCAAAATTTGCAAAGATACCTACGTGATTAGTTGGGACCGGTGAACCTATACTTTCCCAGTAAATAGAGGCTCTCGATTGTATAGAAAGTAATTTATAAATCGCTCTGCGAGTGTCACAGTTTGCTCCATAGTTGAGAATATTCCTGACAAAGCAATACAACAGTAGAATACTCTGATAGTAATAACAGAGAACTAATGCAAAACCAAACAATTGCCCTACGATTGAAAGATACATAGTGATCTTTATAGATCACAGTACAACGGTCACGCAAGTGATCTTCACCTAGAATATGGGATCTAATGCATTCGGTGCACATGATATATAATGGAGCTCTCCATGTGTTACTCCACGTGATGCTTTCTGAGATGCTAGGCTATGAGAATATAGGATCTAATGCATTCGGTGCACATGATATATAATGGAGCTCTCCATGTGTTACTCCACGTGATGCTTTCCGAGATGCTAGGCTATGATTATGGTTGAAGGTCGTGGATGACCTAACATACCCCCCTTCAAACACGACCCTTGAGTCATGAGATGGTGAAAACAGGTTTGAGTTGATTCGTTTATGTGAAACCTTGCTAAGGAATGGCTGATACACCGTGAGAAGATCGGAGCAGTTGGAAACGTGGTCAGGGAAGAGGCTTAGTGAGAATGTTTGCTGGCATATCAGATGTAGGCAGATAATGGACCATCAGAATTTGATCACGTACTTGATCTCGGATGTAATGATAGTGCAAATGGAAATGCTTTGTACGTGAATGCAATACTGGATTTTTAGTCAAAGCAATGGTGCTTTGATTATCACACCAAAGAGGTGTGGGAGTGGAATCTGGAAGTTTAGAAAGATCCTCAAGTAGTCGACGAAGCCAAACAATCTCCTGGGATGCAGCAGAGGCTGCAATGTATTCTGCCTCAGTGGAAGACATTGCAACCACTTTCTGAGGTTTGTTGAACCAACTGATCGTAGTCCCATTGATAAGAAAACAGCATCCAGTGACAGATCGGCCAGTATGAACATTTGTACCCCAATTGGCATCTGAATATGCATGTAGTTCAAATGAAGAGGAGGGCTAGCGTCGGAAAGTGAGACCAAAAGCTTGAGTACCACAAAGGTATCATAGAATACGCTTGAGTAACTGCCAATGAATGGAACTATATTGAGAGGGAGAGATGACAACAAATGCTATAACAGGTCTGCAGCAAACCATAGTATAGAGAAGGCTTCCAAGTAAGCTGCGAAAGGGAAATTGAGGAGAAGCTTGATCAGAAGTGGGAGCAGCAGCATTGAAGATAGAGATGGCACTGGGATCCATTGGAATAGGAGCTGAATTACATTGAGCCATGTTATACTTGGACAGCAAATCACGAACATATTTATGCTGAGAGAGCTGGAGGATACCAGCATCGTGATCTCAAAAAATTTCCATGCCCAAGCAATAACCAATCTCGCCGAGATCAACCATGTCAAAATGAGTATGGAGACTATCTTTAACTTGTGCCAAAGTAATGACATCGTTAGCAAAGAGAATAATGTCATCCACATATAGAGTCAGCAGTACAATAGCAGAGGATTCATGAAAAATGTAAAGATTGGAATCTGCAGAGGAGGAGATGAATCCATGAGTGTGGAGATAAGTGTCGATTTTCTGAAACCAAGAACGTGATGCTTGCTTCAGTTCATAAAGAGACTTGAGCAGATGATAAACATGCTGTGGACGAGAAGAGTCCTCATAGCCCGGTACTTGAAGCATGTAAATTTCTTCCTGAATGTCACCATGCAGGAATGCCATTTTTACATCCATCTGATGGATATGAAGGTCCTCTTGTGTAGCATAAGCAAACAAACTCGAATGGTACTTAGCTTGACAACTGGAGAAAAAGTCTCAAAATAGTCGAGGCCGGCAACCTGAGAATACCCTTTGGCCACTAGTCGAGCTTTGTGTTTAGAGAGAGAGCCATCTGCATGAAATTTCTTTTTGTAATACCACTTGCAAGGAATTGGTGACCTCTGAGGTGGTAATTCAGTAAGCATCCAAGTGGAGTTGCGAATGAGAGAAGCATATTCTTCGTCCATAGCTTGTTTCCAATGTTGTGCTTCTGGGCCATGGATAGCTTCATCAAATGAAGCTGGTTCGGGTCCATTGTCAAGATGACAATAGGCTTGAGCTTGAAACCAAGGGCACTCTCCTGCATAAAAATTTCGAGCATTCTCGATTACCTTAGCAGATGGTTTTCGTGATCGAGGAGGAAGACGACCAGGTGGTATAGTATCGGGCTCTACCAGAAGAAGATCATCCATGTCACGGTAAACATCATTAAAAGCATCATGAATAGGGGAAGGAGAATCTGTTGCTGAACTTGATGGAATGGAGGAGGAGGCTTCAAATGAATCAAGGGAAGAGGAAACATCAGAGGAAGCCTGGTCAGGAATTGAGGATTCGGCATGAGCTATAGGAGTGTCAGAATGAAATTCCTCAGGCAATGAAACATCATCATTGTTCATGGCAAGATCAGGAAGATCATCATTACCAATGAGCTAAATGTCATGAAGTTCATTACCAGATGGAATAGCACGATCGAGAGGTACGCTTGGAAATTCAAAATGGGAAGACTCATCACGACCATGCATTGTACCTGGAAAAATATTTTCAGAGAATATAACATCAGGATCATGCGTGCTGCAGAAGGATCCCAAAGCTTATAGCCACATCAGTTTGTAAGATACCCAACAAATATGGCTTTGTGGCTGCGAGGATCAAACTTTGAACATTGTGAAACCAGTATCTTAGCAAAAGCCCGACAACCAAATACTCGAAGTGTGGAGACATCAGGTTTGGAACCATGCCACTGTTCATAGGGAGTTGAATTGGATAATGCTATGGTGTGTAATCGATTCTGCACATAAATGGCTGTGTGAACTACCTCTGCCCAGAAACTTGCATCTAGATGACTTTCCACCAACATGGTTCGAGCTGCATTATTGGAAGTTTGATTTTTTCTTTCAGCGACTCCATTAAGCTGTGGAGTATATGGTAAGAGTGAGTTGGCATTGAATGCCTTCTTGTCGACAAAACATCTGGAAATCATGAGCAAGATACTCCCCTCCATTATCGTAATGCCTTGAGCTTTCTACAAGTTTGCAGCTCTGCCATGCTTTTGTCCTGTTGGAAGCATTGAAATGCTTCTGATTTTGTCTATGGAAAATAAACTTCTGTCCACCTACTTGCATCATCAATAAAGGTCATATAGTACTTGCTGCCTCCTTTAGAAAGAATTGAGATAGGTCCACATAAGTCAGAATGTACTAAATCTAGAACATTTGTAGAACGAGGAGCATGACGATGAAAAGAGCGTCTGGAATGCTTTCCGATGATACATGATTCACATGCTCCCAACCTTAGACTTTGAGCAAGTTCTAAGCAATTGACTAACTGTTTCTTGTGCATGTGACGAATAGTTTTGAAGTTTACGTGAGCCAGACGCTTGTACCATGTATCAGTGTTGCTTGTGCTTGTAGCTAAGAAGACAACCTTTTGAATCTCAGAGGTATTTGTCAGTAAATACAAAGAATGACGACGTATACTTTTAGCTACAAGCTCACGTGTGTCTTCCCGGCGAATGAGACATTCATCTGCTGTGAATTCAACTGACATGCCCATATCTATCAACCTTGCTATTGAAATAAGATCTCTTTTTAATTTTGGAACATAAAGAACTCCACACAGTCGAAAAACATCACCAGTGGCTAACTGAAATTCTACATCACCTATTCCTTAAATATAATGTTCAGTGTCATCATCCATTTGAACTGTTCGTTTTGAATGACAGTGCTTGAAAGAAATGAACCAATCAGAATGAAACGTCATATGCTGATTTGCCCCAGAATCGATAATGAGATTTTCTATTGCTTGTACCTTTGATGGCTGACGTGAAGACGGAACCTCCTGAACATTGTGCATGCGAGGTTTGTCAAATGAAGAAGAATTCATAATCAGCTTCTTGACTTGTTTCTCCAAATCAGCAAGCTTTCGTCTGCATTCAAATTCAAAGTGTCCATCTATGTTGCAATAGTGGTACTTGCCTTTCTGTCGATTGCTTCTAAAGTTCGAGGGAGATCTCTACGTTCTTTCACCAAGAATTGGCTGGGGACCTTGTGTCACAAGTGCATGATTACTTTCACTGCTTGAAGACTGCATGCCTAGGTCAACTTTCATCATCTCTTCTTCAAAGAGAGCATTCGCAATTTGTTCCCAAGTAAGCCCTTTATTTGCCATCAACGTACTTCTTATGCTATGCCATGAACTAGGAAGCGATTGGAAAAGCTTGAGCTTCTGTTGCTCAAGAGGAACCTTGTATGCATCGCCACAACATGCCAGTTGATCGAATAACTCCTTCATGTCCCAAACATGAGCACGCAAGTCCTTTCCTTCAGTGTATCGCAGATTTTCCAGCTTGTGGAAGATATGGAGTATCTTCATCTCCGAATGCTTCTCGTACCGTAGGATGAGCCACTCCCAGAGTTCAGCGCTCGTATCACAAGGTACTTCCAAAATGATTTCTCTTTTGAGGCTAAGGCCAATTGCTGCCAAAGCCTTGTCCTCCCGAGTCTGCCAAGCTTTCTTTTCAGCTTGGCTTCTGCTCCGTGCCAGACACAATCGAGTAATATCCTTCTCCTTTCAAGTACAGGATCATCATCTTCTTCCATGCGTTGAATCCTGTTCCATCAAACACAGGAACAAGTCGATGGACTGATGTTGACGTAGCAGTCGACATCCTAGCTTGCTCTGATACCAACGACAAAGCAATACAACAGTAGAATACTCTGATAGCAATAACAGAGAACAAATGCAAAACCGAACAATTGCCCTACGATTGAAAGATACAGAGTGATCTTTATAGATCACAGTACAACGATCACGCATGTGATCTTCTCCTAGAATATAGGATCTAATGCATTCGGTGCACATGATATATAATGGAGCTCTCCATGTGTTACTCCACGTGATGCTTTCCAGGCTATGATTATGGTTGAGGGTCGTAAATGACCTGACAATTCCAACCTGAGTGCAATCTGTGGTTTTTGTGAGCGAGAAGTGTGTGTAGTATACGTTCCTCAGCAAATGATACATTATACTTACCAGACTCGCCATGTGCACCTGGGCAATAGAGATAGCATCAACGTGTTGCGGACAAGCAAGTTTAAAAAAGGAATGAATTAAACCATCATACGCCGCAGCAGAGTGTGATTGCTACGTCCTGAACCGCACGCGCAGATATCAATGCACAAAAAATCCAGCAATTAGCTGGTTCTTTGGGACGTCGGACTCCGGAGACAGTTGATTCGTTGATCCGCCAGTGTCCTTGGCTACGGGGCAACCGAGTTGTCGGGTTTGACGACGAGCTTCGTCCGTTACCACGGTCGTTCTTCGGCTTCCAAATGGCTAGAGATTCGAAATTAGATTGCGGAACTTTTCGGGCATAATCGTTTGCGAGCGACTTCCCAAAAATGAAAAAAGGTTGTAGCATGGAATCAATCAGGCTTTTGCCCAATAAATTCGACTTCCGCCCAGACTTCCCAAGTAACGTTTTGTCCTCGTCCGTAAGTAATGGTTATCTATAGAATCTTGGTTCGAAACGCGGAAGTCAAACAACAGCGCCATGGACGGCTGCTAGAAGGGAAGAGTCATGTGCTTGTGCAATATTTACTGTTGATTCAAAGCGATGCGTGCATCATTCATGAGATCGGATCGACTGTGCTGACACACCATCTGTCCACATATTTCACAGAACCATTCATTAGTCGAAAGGCAATAGCTGCAAAGGAAGAAATCCATTCAAGTGTGCTCATCAATAGATACTAGTATGCAACCCGCGCGTTGTTGAGGGATATAGAGAGAGCCAGAGCTCCTTTTGGCACATCCATTGATCGGTTCTTAAATTGCTAATCAATTAACTTGCATGGATATGGATATGAGTGTGCGCACGTATGCGTAAGTTGGTGGGTTTGTTTTGTGTGTGTGAGAGACAGACCTTGCAAGGAAAAAGAGAGTGGAGAAATGGAGAATGAATCGAAGAAAACATGGAAATCGCAATGGAAAGCAATTAGTAGGATTGCACGAGAATACACCGAGTGGATTCGACATGCGAGATCAGATAAGGAAAAATGGGTGTCTGCTGTAACTGTACCTGCCGGCAGCTGACTTCTCAAACATCAACATTGTCGCTGTGGCGGAATAATCGGGACGCTTTTTTGACGCGACATACCGTCGATTGTCATGGCAATCAATCATTCTTATCACACGCGATCGTTTCTTCACGCAGGCAAGTTATAGAAATGACTTCCGACCACATCTGACTCATCGAACCTGCATGTGAATCGATGTTTCACGCTAGAATGTGCCTGCTTTGGTGTGAGATACTGGTTTAGCATATTAGCTTCTCCGTTGATTTTTAGAATTGCTTCGTGCCGCAGAGGCTTGCCTTGGAAGTCTCAAAAAATGGGCAACAAAATTGCAATTCATACATCGTCGATAGTAACGAGTTAGATTGATCATTTATAATCGTAGAAAATGACGTGACGGGGTTTTTCCTACACACTTTATTGGGACCTACTCCTACATGTCAATAATGCGCACGCACTTAATTTGGATTACTCATCAGAAATTTGTGCTTTCCTTTTGGCAGGGCATGTGGATCATTGCATAGTATTATTGACAGTTCGCCAAATTGTCTAGCTGCCAAGGCGAAGTTGAAAGAACTTTTTGGGTTAGGCATGCCGGCACTGAGCTTTGCTAACTGATGACACCTCTAGGTTTTCCTGTTTGTGTGCCAGAACTTGCGGGAATCGTAGAAACTTCAAATTGCAGGATGATGCTGAGGGTTTCTAAGCTCTTCATATGAAAGATAGCTGGATTTACGAAATACGCCACGATTTTGAACTGGAAAATTATTGAATTTCCTAGAAGACATCAGAATGGACAGTTACAGCAATCCAATAGCAGGAAGCGGCATACATGGGAATACGGAGTTGTGCTTACCTGATTATCGGTTAGGGAAGACACTTGGCATTGGTTCGTTTGGGAAAGTAAAGTTGGCAGAACATGTAATCACTGGTTACAAAGTTGCAATCAAGGTATTGAACAGGCAGACAATCAGTAGGACGATGGACATGGAGGAAAGAGGTAATATATTCTCTCTTTCAAAACAGCTGTGATTAACTCTCCTCTTTTAATACGCAAAAACTCCAGCATGTGTCTTCGCGTTCATCAATTACAGGCCGAACGAGCAAAATGAGAAACTTCCTTCAAATTACGTCTTTGAGTGCAGCTGGCAGAATAAAGATGGTGATAGTTTTGTGTCATATTTTCCACTAAAAGATTTAAGTTCAAAAGGAACTGACAGTGAATCAAGCTTGAGCTATTACGTTTTGGTTGAAGTCTAAACATTTATGGGAAACCATTTTAGCAATGGGATTTATAGAATTTGAACTAATAGGTTCACGCCCACCTACAAGCTGTGATTCTGCTCGAGCTGGAGAACACTGTCATGCATGAATTGTCCTCCCTGACTTCAGCGTGGACTAGCATAGGAGATAAATCCGCAGAGGGGGTTATTTATATTCCAGTCCATAGAATATTGCAGTAGCTGCCTCAAGGAAAGAGATCAGGCAGCTAGCAAAAGCTTGCTTTGTGCCCTAGCTGGCCGTGCTATGCCTTTTGAAGGGAGAAGCACAAAGAATCTATGGCTCTTTGTACTATGGTTAGGTGTAAAGTTACAGCTTACATTCAAGGAGACAAACATCTTCAACCCGTTTAGGCAGTGGAAACCCTTGTCATATGCTTGGTTGTATTACATGGCCTCCTATCCAACGTCCTTTAGGGAGGACAGCCTGAGTCTTTGATTTTCAAAGTTCTGGCTGTTTCAAGGAGTGGCCACACATCTTCAGTTGAATCTAGGCAGCTGAAATAGAGTTGTCAGGTGGTTGCTACAGCTTGCCATATGTTGGAAAAGCATCTGGAGTCTCTGTGATGCTGTTGACCATTTGAGGATTTTGGAAGTTTCAATCTCACGATCTATAGCTACCGTCAGCAAAAGATATGAGGAGAGTACGGTTCCCCATTTTGGAACTGGCTGACAGTCATGCTTGACTTGCTTTTGCTTATGTGACAGCACTTTCAATATTAGCTTTCAATCTTGGCTTTAGTTAACTCAGCAGATTTCTTCAAACTTTGAAGCTGTACTGTGGCAGTACTCTGTCTGCTTGTTTTTCAGTTCTTTTGCTAGTACAGATAGAAAAGGGTAAAGTTGCTGACATTCATGTCTGATTTGCTTTTGTTTCTGTGACAGTGAGACGAGAGGGAAACATTCTGAGGCTATTCATGCATCCACACATAATCCGCCTCTATGAAGTTATCGAAACTGATACACATATCTATCTGGTCATGGAGTATGCACATTCCAGAGATCTTTTTGATCATATAGTTGAGAAAGGCCGTCTGAGAGAGGATGAAGCACGCTGTTTCTTTCAGCAGGTATCAAAGCATGCTACTCTTCTGACCCTGTCTTTTGTAGAGGCTTTTTCAATTGGCTTGCTTAACGAGTATTTCTTCCTTATAAACCGCATGTTTTGCAGCATTTTAATTGTGATACCACTCTCTTGCCTTTGCCTATATGCACTTTTGACAATGTCTAATGTTGAGTATGCATGTATTTCTGTGTTTTGGATTAACACATCCTTTTTATTGAGTCTGATGGAACAAAAGAACTAAAAATGGTCTATGGCCATCAAGTGACGTGACCCCTCATTTAAGAGAGAGAATCCAAGGACTAGAAGAACACAAGTAAAAGATAAGGTAACTGTTTACCTCATCCTTCATCTACAGGTAAACCCTCCATGGCATAAGCCTTGGGGGAGTTATGCCATGGGAGGTGAACCGTGAAATAAAATATGAGGTAGCTCTTTGATAAAGGCCAGATAACGAGTTGAAATTCATAGAACTCAACATAGAACTCATAGGAGGGCTCATACATTGTCACATTCCTAACATTTATAGTGTGTGTTTTTGTATATGGGACTACACATCTCCCTAACTCCATGTGTGTATGCTGCCACTAGGCTCCCTTTGCACATGCAAGCAGTGATGCCATCTGTGGTTGGAGCGTATAAAATGGCCCTCGTTTGGGCGAGTAAACTATGAAGCTAATGAAGGATCCCTGGAAAAAGTAGGACCCTAAGTGCTCATGAGAGAGAAGATGGTGGAAGCTCACTCAAAATGTAGAAAGCTCCCAATAACTCAAACGTGGGAGACAAGGGCAAGAGAGACAAGAGCTTATCCAACTTCAATATTGGACTTCATGCCACACCACACTCCAATTGTGTGTGTACGTGCACAAAAATTAGGATTAGGGTCCTCATCCCCAAATCGACAAACCCACACCTCATTGGCTCCTCACATGCTTAGCACACTCTTCTTGTTTACATTTCATGGAGATATTCTAACATCCCCACTCAATGTCAACATGTGGCACACATGATGAGCATTGCATACTCACCTTCACTGATTATAAGATTATAGTGCATGTGGCAAGAACATGCGTTTAGAATGCCGATGTTACAACATACATGTTCCTCTAATACTTAGAGGATTCCATCTGAGTTGTCATTTGACGAGCTTACGAAGTTGCCCGCCTGACATGATTTCTTGCAATCTCTTGCAAGATGACCTATTTCACCACAATCGTGACATTTTTTTCGTGACAGTTGTTGTAAGAAACAATGGGCCTGATCATGACCCTCCTTTTTGTAATAGTTACATTTGAAACCATAGAAAGACTTCTTCTTCTTGACATGATCCATCGATAGGGCTTGCCCTTGAGTAGATGTAGAGGCGCCCTCCTATCTTTGCTTTTATGTTTCTCTCCTCATCGAGCAAATCACTAATAATGATCTCGGGTCGCGGAGATGCTTTAAGGTTGTGACAAGGCTATCATATGGTTCGGTCATGCTCTTCAAGAGCACTACAATTACATCCTCTTCTTCCACCTTTGCATCCATAGTGGCCAATTGAGTTGTGATACTATGGAGCTCACTAATAAAACCACTTAAATTTTCAGCATAAACTAAATCATTTGACTTTGAGCTGCTTGGCATTTGCTCCATAGAGTCGATCCAACTCATTCGAGGCTGTTTTTGATGACATAGCTCCCGTCACCAAATGAATAAGCAAATGGACATTACAACCCATCAAATGGTTTGATGTTTTCAAACAAAATTTCATTTGTTGACATTTTGATTTCAAAACAGCAATGTGAATATCTTCAATGTAGAAATATGCAGAAGGGTAGAGGAGAGGACAACAAATGAATTGCTCAAAAGACACTCCTCAAAACATGATGATGACCAAGGCTAGAAACAGCTCAACCTTTCAATTGGCTTGAATTAGAACCTTAAGAAAAGGATGAGGGACCAAATATTAAGTGGCGCATGTCATCAATGTACAATTTTTTTTTTTTTTTTTGGCAAGAAAATTACTTCATTAAGTGTGAATGAAAACCGCAAGAGCAAGCTCAAATGCGGGAGTACATCATGCAATGCATGAGGAAAAAACAGCTCAAAATGAGCTAATAAAGAACCAAGGCGGAGGCTGAAAATGCCATCTCAAACCTGAAGGAGACTCAAAGAAGAAAGGAGATCCTCTCCAAACTCTGAAAAAAGTAACTCTCTTGGCAATGGTTGCTCTGGAGGATCCTTGCATGGTCACCCAAATGGCCATCAGAGTGTGTACTGTGTCAGTCCAAATACTGGCCATAGTCTGGGAAGGGTGAACCTGGATACCCTCCATTGCCTCTGTACACCTAGCTCTCCAAATATGCCACGCTGCAATGCCAGCCAAAATCTCCCAAGACGTGTCTATTGAGGCATGAGCAGCTCTGGAAGGAGTGAAGGGAACATCCTGGAGGGAACAAGACTCCTAAGTGTCGCCGTATAATGAAAGCTGGATCTAGATCATGTCCCTCGAAAAACACCTATGGGCCAGTAAGAGATAACCAAGCCACTGAACCCCATGTCATATAGAAAGGTGTTGTATGAAAGATGCTGAAAATCCTAGCAACACCTTTACAGATCGTCCTCGCCTATCTGCACTCCCAAAGGCAATGTTGTACTGACTCAATTGCCATGTGACAATGAGGACAAGTAGGGTCAGCCCCGAACCTGGATCTCCACATGTTCACTGCAATCCCTCCATGAATAGAAAGCCAAAAGAAAAGAGCGATCTTTCTATTCCTGAGGGATTTCGAGAGCCTACGCCAAAAGTTCTTCCACACAACTGCGAAAATCTGAAAACTATCCCAATGTGGCGCTTTGAAGGGCCTCCAACCTCTATTGCTAAGCTGAAATCTCCGAGCATTTCTAATTGTGTAGCGAAAGAAGGGGAAGCTCTTCTCTCGGTGCCCCTCATCAATCCATTCCCACTCCCCTGGGTCCCACTGCAAGAACCTAATAGGGGAACCACCATACAGCCAGAGTCTTCAAGACCCCAGCGCAAGGAGAATAGGATTAGGGTCAAGATACCACAGTGAGTCCCTGCCCCACTCCATGAATCCTGCAATCCTGATGGGATGAAATGCAACCTCCAAAAGAATATCATCAGAAGATCTGAGATAAGTCTGCCTTTCGACTGAACATCAAAGACAAGGGTATCCTCATGTGCATCCTGCAATGCAATAATCTGTAACGGAATGCCCGTCCCTGAAAACGCTCCCCACCAAGTGGACTCTGTAAGCAGCATGTCATCTGTGTCAATCCACTCTGGCGGAAAGGTTGCCTGTACCTGCTGTATCCTAAGTGCACTCCCTCTGAGGTGGCCAACTGCTAAAAGTCTTTGATCCTCTGGAAGTCTCATAAAGGTGTGCCAGGCGCCTGCAGTAGAGGCAAGTCCCCTCTCTGATCTAGACCACTGCATATTATGTGACACTCCAAGTTGCCTGCCATGATCATCCAAAATCGATTCATTCCACATGACTGGCTGCCTGTGAATTTCGTCACAAGAGGTGGGTGAAACTCTACAAAGTGTGTTTCTGAAGCAGCCCCAAGCTTTCAGAATAGCAGCCATGAGAGGGGAAGGGGGAGATTTGAGATGGGCTGAAGTAAAGATCCATGTGCTGTAGTCCAACCAATCTCCCCCATGAGAAGGCGCACAAGGCTGAACGTCGTAGTCGTAACGAAATCGTCGCTGTGGATTCCGAGGGAAAAACAGCCACAAGAAGCTTAAGAGAAGATCTCAGCTTGCTACCACTGAACTCGTGATGGCAGTTTGCAGAGAGTGGAAATTCACACGAAGCCTTCAAAGCCGTGTCAAAACCAACAACGGCTTGGCACTCTGCATAAGTTACACAGGAGCCCTAGTAGATAAAGAAGCCATAGATCTGCAGTACTCAAGCACCTTCGTTGATCAAGTGATGAGCAAATTGACTATGAGTTGCCACAATGCAGCCAACCCGTGACAATAAAACCTTCCTCAAAACTGCAATGAATCATCAAATGTTGCAGAAAGACTTGCAGCTCTTGGTAGAAGGACGACCAGCCTATAGGCAAGAACAAAACTGGTCCACAAGCTCATTGCAATCCCTCCATGAATAGAAAGCATGGGTATGGCTGCATCGATTTGTTGAATTCTCTCTACAGTTCCTCTGAGGTGACTTAGCAATTGTACTTTAGGATTCTCTGGAAGTTTTGTGAAAGCTTTCCAAGATCCCACAGAAGAGGTGCCCTGGGGCCTCTCTCCCATCTATAATATAATAAGAAATGCCAAGTGGTTTTTCATGCTCATCATCAAGTATGCTTCCAGGATAGCAGCCATAAGAGGAGGAGAGATCTGAGATGGGCTGAAGTAAAAATCCATCTGGTACTATCCATCCAGTCTCCACCCGAAGAATAGGATTGTATGCACTAAATAAAGAAAATTTTCCATGGCTCTTGCCCTGGTATAAGTCCCCTTACCACAAATTTGCAAAGCAAGGCCCTGTGTTGCAAGTTTGGATCTATGATATTGAGACCCCCTTCCCTTGTGGGAAGGATCAAGGTCTTTCAAGCCACCCTAGCTAAAGCATCTATAGTACCATCTAGTCAAACTCCATAGAAAATTCCTTATAGTCCTCTTAAGCTGAGTGATGCAATCCCTAGATAGGCAACAACAACAAACAAACCATGTTGTGGCCAGCAAAACCTGGTTGACAACCAGCACCCTAGAAGCAAGATTAAGTTTGGCTGAAATCCAAAAGAGGAACTTTCTCCTGATACTCTCCAATATTGGAGCAAACTGTTGTGATAGAGAGATACCCATATCGACCTGGCATCCCAAATATCTGACAGTGACACCCCTTTGAATCCAAGTGAAACCAATATCAGCTGCCCCATCCGGAGTGTCCTCATCATTAATCCAAAAGCCATTGGATTTATTTTAATTAATGTGTGCACTTGCTGCAATACAAATCAAATCCAAGGCTGCCTTGAAAGAAGTGAGAGTTTGCGGAGTGGCATCCAAATTGCAATGTCATCTGCCGACTCAATGTCTAAAAGCTCTTCCTCCTATCTTAGGGGAAATGTCAGCCCTAATATATCAGCTTGAGATCTAAGAAAGATACTGATAGCTTCAGCCACAAACAAAAAGAGAAAGGGGCTAGAGGGCATCCCTGACGCACTGATCTAGAAATCTGAAATCTCCCTCGCCGTGCTTCTCTCATAATCACTTGGCTGTGGGCTGGTATGTATGAGGAGGAAACCCTCTAATCCAAGAATTTGAAAATCCAAAACGAAGACTGATCTCTTCTAAAAAATCCTTGTCTAGCCTGCCATATACTTTCTCAAAATCCAAGAATAGAATGGCCAATCTCAGGGTGCTCTGTATGGCCCAATTAGAAGCTTCCCAAATTATTAAAAATGCTTCTAGCATGCACAAATCTCATATGTGTATCATGAATGAGATCTAGAAGGATGGGTTGCAAACGCAAATTGATTGCTTTTGCCAGAATTTTGTAGCAAGTGCCCAAAAGGGTGATTGGCATCCATTGTGAGACCAAATTTCGGCAACCTCCCTTTGGAATAAGATGTATGAGACCCTCTGTAAGTGAATCAGGCATGGGTTTTTTAGTCCCCACTATTAGTTAGCTTGGGGCTTCCATCCAAGGGGACACCCTAGATGCAGCAGATAGGAGTGATGGGTCTTCCACCCATCAAGTCTCTTCATCAGCTAAGGCCCCTTCCCTATGGGGCTTCGACCCTTGGAGCTCAATTGGTCACATCAGCTTTAGTTGGCATGACTCACATTTCACCTTCTCATTGCGAGTGTTCAAGACTAGTGGGCTCAGTTTCCAGTCCCACTGGCCTTGATGCTTAGCAAGAGAGGGCATCTCAAGAGTTTGCCAGACCAGTGTCAGGCCTAGCAGGAGGCAATGCCCTCATAGTTGGAGTAGAAGCTATGTAGTTCCCTCCGTAGTTCCCCTCTCTCGGTTCTTTAGGGATGCAACAGCTGCAGTACCAGTCAACAGAGAGGCTGATGACACCTTTTGATTATCGTGTCCTTCACCCCGAGAGGTTAGCCATACAATGTCCTCTCCATCAGATCGCTAACCACCAGTAGTAGTAGTGACCAGTGTCTACCCCGACAACTCCCTTGGTGATGACAACAATTCAGTCGATTCATCAAAGATGTGCTCATCAGCCTTAGTCCTTCCTCAATACCTCAGGAGGACAAGCTCAGTCCCAATATCCCTTCACAAAGAAGCTATGCCATCCATCTCTCACTCCTTTCGAGAGGCATACGAGTCACTTATCATAGTTGAGGCGTTCTCTGTAGTTTCGGACATCTCACAGTCCTTTCAGGTAGCATCCCATTCAGTAGATTCATTAGAGAGGTGCCTAGTAGCTCCTCCATTCCTGCGGAGAGTATCTAGTACAGTCTACCTCTTGAAGGGGTGCTCTACAGTGACAGTTTCCTCTCAGCTCCCTAGGGAGACATCTACCATTCCATCTCGCTCGGAGTTTGTCAAAGAGACAACTACAGTTTTCAGCAGCTCTCGGCATCACTCAGGTTTTCCGGGAGACATTTACATACACAGTTTCAGATTCTAGGAGGGTGGCAGAACTTTTACCCTCATCAGTTATCATGCTAGCAGAGCAGGCAGGTGTATCCCAACTTTCCCTTACCACAGTCAAGTAGACAGCAGTACCACAATTTCTAGGAGTGCATGTGAGTATTCTGGAAATTTTCAGCTACAGTTTTCAGCAGCTCTCGGCATCACTCAGGTTTTCCGGGAGACATTTACATACACAGTTTCAGATTCTAGGAGGGTGGCAGAACTTTTACCCTCATCAGTTATCATGCTAACAGAGCAGGCAGGTGTATCCCAACTTTCCCTCACCACAGTCAAGTAGACAGCAGTACCACGATTTCTAGGAGTGCATGTGAGTATTCTGGAAATTTTCAGGTTGTTCAGTTTTGGTTGCCTAGACTCAGTGGCTTTATCATCACCCTAGCAGTTCATGGAGTAGCATCAACATTATCAGTAGCCCAGTCAATCCTCAACAATTCATGAGGACAACGTGCATTTCATATTTTCGTTAGCCTATTAGAGTGCCATACCACCTGAGGATCAGGAGTTCGCAATAGTAGCGTGGTGGGATGACAGGCCTCAGCAATTCGGCTTTCAGTCTTCATGGCAGTACTGATTCTCAGGAGTTTTTATTGAGCCGCCGTGTTATCATAGCAAAGCATTCGTTCCTCAACCTGTTGGAGCGGTACAAGATCAATCTCAGTGTCATACTGTTGGGAGGACAGTCGAGTTTTGAGCAACAATTGGTGGTCATCAAGATCACTTTCGCTTGGCAGATTCACTCAATCCCTCAGCAGCTACTTGTATCCAGAATTTAAGCAGGAGGGAATGTCACATGCAGCCTTGCACTAGGGAGCATCGTGACACACAGTCTGACCCATCTGTCATATGCCGTGACCCGTTTGTGAGCACTAGTCCAAGGACGAGTCAGGCACAAGCTACGAGGGTCCATTTCCATTTTCTAAAGTCACAGGACACGGTGGAGCAGTTCAGGTCACTAGGGCAAAGCGTTGCGAGGTATCCATCCAAGTTCAAAAGAGGGGAATGTCACATGCACTAGGGTCAAGCCTAGGTTGCCGTGACAGCCAATCACAGCTCCCCTCCCTACGCAACATATATGGCAGGTTTTGGGGCCTCCAAAGGGAAACAAGCATCAAAAGTGGGCTTTGGGGAGGCTTCTTTTATAGGCAGCTCAACCCCCTACAGGTCAGCCCCTAGGGCTGAGCCAACCAACCAGCCGACTGGCTGGTCGGCCAGTTAGGGCTGGTTGGGTCGGCCAAAATAGGCCCTTCCAGCCCCTATATAAAGTGGGATTTCCCCCTCATTTCAGCACTCAGCTTCCAGGCAACAACTACTTTTAGCCAGCATATGGTCAAGGTCGGGTATCCTATTTCCACAGCATGTCTCAGCACAGTTTTGTGCCGATTTGGCAATCATGTACAACAGTGTAAGTAAAGAAGTGTACTATAGTTAGGAAGATCACTTGTGTCTCTCATGCTGAGTTCTCCTTGTATGTTCATCTATTTTCCACACAGCTAGTCCCCGCATGTTACATGTGTACATTGTTTATTCGGAACATTTTATCACATGATTTTTAATGCCATGCTTGAATGAGCTTGAGCATAGTTTGTTAAGGTGTGTTTTTCCCTTGGGTGACCAAAATGTGGAAGGTTAGAACAGCCAGGTCTAAAGCTGATAGGGGAATGGATTGACCACCCATCTTTACTGCTGATATCTATTTTCTTATTTTGTCCTTTTCCCTCTCTGCCTCTGCCTCCGCCTTTTTATCCCGCAACTCTCCACCACCACCTTATGCCTCTTCTTTTCCAATTTGAATACCTAGAACTAGGAAAGTTCATTCATAAGGATAGGTTTCTTTTTATGCAAGACTGTGTGCATGCAATCATCTCAATCATACTAAGTAGCTATTTAATCCTGCAGAAAGTGAGTTGGCAATTTTTATGCGTTCTGTCTGTCCATCCTATTGGTCCTTCCAATAACATTTAGACAATTAGATGTAATCTGAAGGATCTATTGGAACAGCCAGCCCACAAGTTTGGAAGCTACCTTAAAGAAATCCTGGAACACTGCAGCAAAGCTCTCAGACTAGCACAAAAATAGCCCAAGAAATACTCACAATGTAGAAAGATTTGTGAGAATTTTATTTCAACGGTTGTAATTGACCACTATTTAGTTTGATAGTGGTCACCAGTCCCATAGGTAAGGAATTTAATACAATCATATCATATCATCTCTCTCTCTCTCTCTCTCGCTCTCTCTATCTCTCTCTCATGCCGTGCATGCAAACATAGAGATCGTGATACGGTGTGTCCTTTTGGTACTTATTTTCAGATGCCATTGAAGCACTCTCTGTTATGGAGATGTCATACATCGTACATAGTTTTTGGTCTCAGAGACCTCTATGGTCATTTGCATATATGTAAATGAAGTTTTATCTTCTTTCTTAATCCTGTTAGATCATGAAGTCAAAGTGAGTGTTTCTAGTGTGTTTGATTGAGTTCTAGAGTAGTACTAGACTACTTTATATCCTAGAGTGCCATGTGTCACTATGGGACTTATCCCATATAAATATGACACCTAGAGTGCGTGTGCCTATTCTATAAAGGCATTGTACTTGTCTAGTCTTAAAATATCAGTCAACATCAAGCTTTCTATCATGTGAGTAATTTGGTTATCATTTCTTTGCACTTGTATCTTCATTTTAGTCTTTCCATTTCCTTTCCATTCCGTGCCATGTACCTTCATGTGGTATCAGAGCCATGTTCCTAGCCCTGCTCTCTCTTTCCCTTTCCCTTCCCTTCCAAGAGGTTGAGGTGAGGGAGGACAATGAAGCTACTCTCCCTTCTCCTCCTTGGAAGGCTTCCCTCTTCTCTCCTTCCTTGAGCTCTGTTCTCCTCCTACCCTAGCCTCACCTCGGGAGCTGATTTGGAGCTGATCTACCTCGCCATCAACTACCCCTTCTTCAGCTTGAAATGCCTCACCATCAGCTGTTCCTTAGCCTCGCCATGGTTTCTCACCATCAACTACCCCTTCAGCTCAAATGCCTCGAACATGAAGTCAAGTGTGAGTGTGTCCTAGAGTCAAAGGGTGTCCTACAGTTGTGTGGGTGTGAATGTACCTAGTAGGTGAGGCATTAATGCCACCTTCTAGTGGCTGGTGTGTTAGGGGTGTGAGAAGATAAGGCTGCCCAGCCTATAAATGAGGCTCTTGTACTTGCTTATGAAAACGGAATCTCAATCTAGTGAATGTGCCGTTGCTTCAAGAAGCTTGCCAAGCAACAAAACAAGCACTATGCCAACTTGGTTGGGGCTGCAGCAAGTGAAGATGAAGAAGAAGATGATGCTTCGACACCGACTCATGCTCTCACTGCCGACATCAGAGATCTCTCTCTCCATTCAGAGGTCTATGTACCTGATGATCATGACTTTTATTTCTGATCTATTGTATGTGTGCTTGGGTACTTTGCCATGGGTAGTCCCCAAAAAATGCTTGTAATAATGAGTCTTGTGTGCTTGAGTCAATAAAGGTTCACAGCCTTGGATTTCCTCTTAAAATGTTGTAATCTTTCCTGCTTTTTCATGTCTGACTCCCGACCATTCTGTTATGGATTCATGAGGGGATCTATTGTGGGAGCCTTTCTATTGGCTTTGATGGGTCTCTTTATCAAGCGTGGCCAAGTTCCAAGATGTTGGTGTATTCCCTAGACCTATGAGCGGGTCATGTAGCCATGCTATGATATGAGCCTCTGAGCTACATGGGTTGCACAGATTAGCAGTCCATCATTGTCATGTTATGTTCTTGGCTTCATTCTAGTAGTTCCTCACCTTTCCTTCATGGGGAGATGTTAGAACGTGAAGTCAAAGTGAGTGTTTCTAGTGTGTTTTATTGAGTTCTAGAGTAGTACTAGACTACTTTATATCCTAGAGTGCCACATGTCACTATGGGACTTATCCCATATACATATGACACCTAGAGTGTGTGTGCCTATTCTATAAAGGCATTGTACTTGTCTAGTCTTGAAATATCAGTCAACATCAAGCTTTCTATCATGTGAGTACTTTGGTTATCATTGCTTTGCACTTGTATCTTCATTTTAGTCTTTCCATTTCCTTTCCATTGCGTGCCATGTACCTTCAAATCCCTCTTTAGAGATAAACGGAAAAAATTACTCTTAATATCTATTTCATATTTCTTGGCAATGCTGTTGCAGATACGTTTGTGGGGGAATGACAAAATTGTTTTATCATACTTTTATGGCCTGTTTTGTCAAAGAAGTCTAATTTGGGAGTTGTCATCAACCATCTAAGGTTAAACTTTGACGCCAAGAGATAATATAGAACTATTGCATGAAAGATGGCAGCTGAACAAATAAAGTTGACGTTTTGGGAAGCCTTACTGACAGAAACTGAAGGGGGGCTCCAGAAAGTCATAGCTCGTTATATTGAGGGCAGTTAAGGGTTAGTTGGGAAAGAATGACTCCTTTTCTGATTTTGCATGGTCTTGGCTAGTTTGGGAATGGAACCTGGTCGTGTTACAAAATTATGTTGTCTCTTCCAAGTAGATTCTAAATTTTGTCTTCTCCTATAATCTCGTTAAGATATCTGATACCGATGTTTCAGTATTATCCTTGAGTTTTGCACTGCACCTTTGTAAGCTTTAAATCCTTTGCATGCTAAACATATCTACCACAGGTTTGGCTACAGTCTGATGGCTATTGGGTCTACTTGCTACAAGAGAAAGGAAGAAAGTTTATTAAAGTCTATGAAAGGCCAAAGGGCCTACGAGACTGAAGAAAACCAGATACAATGAAAGCTAAGGGGTGGGGCCACTAAAACCTGCACCCATACCCCAAGGCTGGTGTCTAGAACAATGAAATAAATGCATCGTGCTGTCATTGGCAAGAGAGAGAACCCAAACTAAAGGGTAACAATGGGAGCCCCCTGGCTGTCAGCCAACAAATTGGTTATCCATCCAGAGATTTGTTGGCTATCCATCGAGAGTGAGAACAGACTGAACATCTGTCTAAAGTTTTGATGAGACCCCCACGCCCAGTTCCCAACACACATGCTCTACCCTTCTTTTTCTCTTCTGACTTGCAACCCCTTGGCTTAAGATCATTCTTTTATAGGTCTTCTTATAGGTCTTCTGCACTGCTGGCAGTCCATAGCTTAGTTGGGGAAACATTGAGGTTCACCTTCGTATTGCCTGAATCCTCCCAGATCCTCTGCCCTTCCCCTCCCTGCCCTTAGCCTCTTTTCCTTGTCTTTTGTCCTCGAGGCTCCCACATACTTTTTTTTTTTCTTTCCATAATTTAAAACCTTACAGTTCATTTATCTAGTTTTCCAATTCAAGTGTTGAGGGAATTTTAGTAGCTATAATACTTGAGGACTAAAGCAGTGTTATTATTCTGATTTTAAACAGCTTGACGAACTTTTTGTATAGATTGTTTCTGGAGTTGAATACTGCCACAGAAATATGGTTGTTCATCGTGACTTGAGATCAGAAAACCTCTTTTTGGACTCCAAATCCAATGTGAAAATTGCTGAGTTCCATCACAGTAATGTTATGCGTGATGGCCATTTCTTGAGAACCCGATGTGGAAGCTCTAACTATGCTGCTCCCGAGGTGACTTTTCTTTCTTCTTTGTGCATATATATGCATCTATAGCTGTTTTTCTTTTTGTGTGGAATTCTTATCTTTTTTCAAAATAGTATACCTTGATCTTATTTGGGCGCCATTGAGGTTTCTACTCTTGGTGTCATATGTATAGTGATGCCATATTTTTCTCTGTTAATGAATATATGTAGGTAATTTCTGGAAAATTATATGCGGGCCCAGAAGTTGACGTGTGGAGTTGTGGGGTTATATTGTATGCTCTTCTCTGTGGAAGTTTGCCATTTGATGATGAGAACCTTCCCAATCTCTTCAAGAAAATTAAGGTGAACATGCTCAGTGTTGCAATTTATTTGTAATAGCATCGTTCTAAAGTTGATTGGGAGGATGATGGTAGCACACCTTGCTCACCATGCTGCTGACATTGATCAGCATTGTGTGGTTATGTAGGGTGGTATATACACGCTTCCAAGCCACTTGTCTGCTGGGGCAAGGGATTTAATTGCACAAATGCTTCTTGTAGATCCTTTGAAGTGGATTACAATCCTCGAAATGAAACAGCATCCTTGGTTTCTATTCCGACTTCCCCATTATCTTGCCGTTCCTCCATTGGACTCAACAGGAAAAAAGGGTATGTGCTTGTGATCTTTGCTAGCTGGACAGCAAGCAAAGTATGCCTCTTTCCATTAAAGGGTTTCTGATGGCCTGTAACATTGATTTTATACACGATTGCATGCATAGTCTCCATTCAGGAGTGAATATGTAATTTGAATGTGGGTATGGGCTTTGTCATGAATGTCTGTCCCACACCTTCCTATCAACCCAACCCTCCACATGTGCACACACTTGCGAGTGTAAACATCCAATCGTAGGCAAGTACCACATTTGTTTTGACAAAACCTTATTGTTTAAGGATTCAACCTTGTGGATGAATATCGTGAGGTTGAAACTGAACTGTTCATTTTGGTTTAATAGGCTCCAACCCTTTGGGTGACTACAATGTGTATGCACATGCATAATTTCACATGCACATATGCACATTAATGCACACTTACTTGCTTACGCCTACACTCTTTGACACTCACACCCTTTTTTTTAATAAAAGAAACTTTTCATTAAGAAGAATGTACATTTGTAGCTATCCTAGAATGGAACAGCTACTGCTCAAGATTAAAAACACCAATAGAAAACTTCCAGTTGGGACAAAGGAAGGTCTCCGAGAAAATGCGCATCCTGGCAAGGATGAACAAAAGAAATGAAAGATATCAAAAGAACAATGCCCATATAGCCGAATGTTACGGGCATGATAGATAGAACATAAAGCCCAAAAACAACACGAGGAAAAGAAGTGAGTACTGGTTAAGAGGCCTAGCGCTCAAACAACCAAAACTGTCTACCAAAGGCAATCCTAGGAAAATGAGCATGAAGATCCGCCGTCCTCAGCCTGAAAAAGTAGGGCAGACTAAGGGAGCAATTGCAGAGCAGCCTATAACAAAACTCACCAGTAAGGCCCCTACCCAACAACACCATAAAAAGACCCGCTGTTTGAGAGGAATCTTGCTATTCTGAATGCGAAAAAGACATGTCTTTCACCAAGCAAGAGGCTTGTGAATATGCCAAAATAAATTCCCATGCTGCAGAATCCAAGGCTGTGGAAGAAAGACTTGATAAGCTTTCTTAGCAGAGAGGTCAGCAAATGAAAAGGAAGGATAGTTGGGAGAATGGCAATCAAGCTTCCAATCTAACAACATATGTGTGATAAACAAATGGGGGATAGGCTGAAAAGGCTACAACATGACTGTAAGAGTGCGCCACATAGATCTGTGATGCATAGCCAGACAATACTATCTTGTAGCCCGTGGAAAAGAAAGCATCAGCTACCACATCCTGCACCGTAGAAACAGCCAAACGATGTAGGAAATATGCCTTTCTAGGCTGAAGGTAAGCCAAAGGAGGATCAAACACCCTGCTCCAATGAATACTTTGCAAATGGAGGGAATTGCCTGGATTGGGAGGACGCCCTAACCAGTGCAAATAAGCCAGAATCTGCTGCCAATCGTGTATCAGACAAGAGGGAAAAGGGCAGCCATGCATACGCCCCCCACATGCGAGAAGGTGAAGCAACCTACAATCATGCTTGGCATGCCAGAGGCATACCATAATCTTGGTGATAAACTTTTGAATATCAAGTGAGGACCAAGGAATCAGTGGCTAATAAAACCATACGTACGCCACAAGGCTGGATTGCACAATCTAAAGGCGGAACATGACTTTTGCTCTGAGGCTTTACTTGTAAATTTTTCCTTTGTACTTATTGGTGGGTTTTTACCTCTTCTTGGGGTTTTCCACACAGAAATAAAAGATTTCACTAAAAAAAAAGAGAGTGAGTGTGAGAGTGAGCGATGCTACAAAGTTCAAACAACAAGTGTCATCATCTACCTTCATCTCTAGTCGTTCATTTCTTTCCATATCCGCCTACGTTTGACTTTGACTTGTGTTGGTTCTTTCTTTCAGAAAATACTTCTATTTAGTATGAAAAAGCCCCAAAAGAGCTAGCTCAAAGTGAAAATACATCATGCATGGCATGAACCCAAAAACCTCTTAATACAAGTCAACAGAAAAATTGAATACAAACTAGAAAGAAACCAAGGAAGAGGCTGAAAGTGCCACCTCAGTTCTGCTACTCCACCATGGCGTTGAGAACTCGGAGCCCTTTATGGAAGAACCCGTGGAGCATGCTGTGGCCAAAAAGCTCAATGATTAACCAATACCTTATGCTATAAACTTTTCAAACACACGGGCAGACTTGTTTTTCATATGTCTTCTAAATTATGTCCATGAGCTTGATGTATTTAGATACTCTGCCCTGGGTAGTCCTTCAAAAACATGAATGTAATAATCTCTTTGAGTCAATAAAGGTTCTCAGCCTTGGATAGTCCTCCTAAAATGATGTTTAATTCTCTATGGCTCCATGTCACCCTGTTTTGGAGGTAGGAGGGGGATGTATTGTGGGAGCCATGTATTGGCTTTGATAGGGTCTCTTTATCAGGCTTGGCCGAGTTCCAAGATGTTGGTGTATTCCTAGACCTATGAGCTGGTCAACTGCTAGCAAAAATCTGCTCTATACTTGCATTCATTGATGTACCAGGGTGATTCATACGATGACAAATCTCACAGCCTCCCTGAGATAGGGCACATTGGTGCCGCAGATAGTGTGTAGCAAAATCACACCCAACTCACAGCTTTTACGATGTCCATTTTCCACAAAAGTACAGCATCCACAAGATTTTGCAAACCATTCATCAATGCCCATTATGTCGTGGCTGGCAAAAGCATAATCGTAGGATGTTGCAGCCTCTCAACACACTTTCAGATTACTGCTGAAAAACTCGTCGTTCTGTCCGAAGTAAGCCAAAAGTCCAGTGCACGCAAAGTGTAGCAATCACGCCTCAAATCAAGTGATGGCAAGGATTAAATTGATGTTTGATCATTTGCATGCATGCCTTGTAGAATCCACTGCCAGACTATGCACTGCCCTTTCTTACAAAAATAGTTATTTTGTGGCTGTGGCTCCTTTAGTAAACATTGTATCACTTTCTAAGGCTGTCGACATTGATATTTCTGTCAAAGTGTTTCAGTGCCATCTTTCATGCTTGGTCAGTGTGAAACTGTTCCTTAGATCGGCCAACAAGAGAGCATATCCATCATGTTCAGATCCAACTCAGCAAGTAGAAGCTCCACACAGTAACCAGTTTCCAATGCAGCTTCTTCAATGCAGTAGTCAGCTTCAGCTTTCAACGCAACAGCAATGAATCTCCTCCAATGCCGAAGCCACGAATGAGTTCCAATGCACCTTCTCCATGTAGCAACCACGAGCAACCATGAAGTCTCCACGCAGTAATCAATGTAGCTACGAATCAACTCTTCGACAGCAGCCGCCAAGAATCAGCTCCACGCATCAGCCAAATGAGGAGCATCCAACAAGGAAAAGAGGTCACCGTGAAGGAGAAGAAGGTGATGAAGGATCAGAAGGGAATGAAAAGGCTAAAGTGGGATCTCCATGAGGGAAGAGGGAGAGTAGCTTCCTTTGGCCTCCCTCAACCTCATTCCCTTGGAGAAGCAAGGGGGGAGGAAGAGAGAAGAGCTAGCTCTGATACCACATGAAGGGACATGGTGGAGAGGGAGAGGGTAGGCTAGGGAGAGAGATAATAATACTCAAATGAAAACATAATGAAAGGAAACATAAATGAAAGAAAGAGAAATGGAAGTGCCAAAATGAAAGGACTCACATTGATAAGCTTGATGTAGACTCCTTGATGTATATAATGTGACACACAAGTACATATATAGGATAGACACACACTAGAATACCAAAGTGTATATGGGATATCTCCCAATATGACATGTGGCACTCACACATAAGCCTCTACTAGAACTCCTAGTAGAACACACTAAAACACACTCAACTTGACTTCATGTTCCAACACCTCCGTGAATAGAAAGCTAAAAGAATAGAGTGATTTTTCTATTTCTGAGGGATTTCCAGAGTCTTCTCCAAAAGAATTTCTGCACATTTGCAGAAATATGAAAGTCGTCTCAATGAGGAGATCTAGAGGGCCTCCAACCTCTACAACTGAGCTGGAATCTTCTGACATTTCTAACTGTACAACGAAAGAAGGGGATGCTCTTCTCTCGGTGCCCTTTATCAATCTAGTCCCACTCCCCAGGGTCCCACCGCAAGCATCTAATAGGGACACCTCCATAGAGCCAAAGTCTCCATAAACCTAGGGCCAGAAGAAGTGGGTTAGGATCCAGGTACCAGTGTGAATCTGTACCATACTCCATATACCTTGCAATCCTGACCGGATGGAAGGGAACTTCCTAAAGAATGTCATCTGAAGATGTATGAAGTCTCCCTTCCAACTGAATATAAAAAACAAGGGCATCCTCTTGTGAATCCTGCAAAGCAATAACTTGAAGAGGAATAACCATCCTAGTGAATGCACCCAACCAAGTGGAATCCATAATAGTCATATCATCTGTATCCATCCACTCCACAAGTATGGCTGCATCAATCTGCTGAATCCTCCTTGCAGTCTCCTTGAGATGACTAACTAATAAAACAATCTAGTCCTCTAGAAGCTTTTTGAAAGCTTTCCAAGACCCTGCAGTGGAGTAGGGCCCCTCTCGTATCTAGACCACCGCATATAATGTGAAGTGCCTAGTGGTCTGCCATGCTAATCAAGTATGCTTTCATTCCACATGACGGGCTTCCTATCAATTTCTTCGCGAGAGGAGGATGGAACTCTCATACCTCTGAAGCTGCCCCAAGCTTTCAGAATGGCAGCCATAAGAGGGGAAGAAGGGGACCTGAGCTGGGTTGAAGTAAATATATTCTTGTGATGTCCATCCAGTCCCCTCTTGAGGTGGGATTATAGGACTATATGCTGCGTATAAAAAAATTCTTCCACGGCTACATCAACCCTCTCACCACCATTGCAAATCTAGGTCAATAATATTGAGACCCCCTTCCCCAGTGGGAGAATCAGGGTCTCCCAAGTCACCCTGGCTATGGCATCTGCAAAGCTTGACTTTGTAGATCCATTTAGTACCCACAATATTCTTCCCAACTGGAGGATCAACCAAATCCCATGTGTGGTTCTTCTCAATGGATCAAATTTCTGACTCCATGGCCTTGTGCCATGCGGGATGTCCCTGAGCATCCTCAAACCTCTGAGGCTCAATTTCAGCATCCATTACTGAGGTTATAAGTGCAAAGTTCACATGATTTTGAGTGGACCGTGTATTGACGCTGGTTCTCCCCAAAATAGGCTGATCTCTGGCATCCTGAAGAGTCAACCTAGACCATTTTGGGACTGATTTCTCGGCTGTCCCATTGGCTGCACCATCTGGAATGGCATCCTTGCCACGATGATGGTAATGCTTCCAAATGTTGGGCTGAATATGGGGCTGTCCTTCCCCTCCTGCTGGCTGCGTATCTAGAACATGAGAGGGAGATGCCTTCTCATCATGTGGCAGCCCATCTGAAGCATGAGAAGTAGAAGGCATATCCTGTGGGGAACAATTTTAATCGTCCTCAAAGTGAACTATATCCAAGGGGACATCATCATAGGGCAGTAAATGCTCAACATTCGCGGGCTGCATGTACTCATTCTCTGCAAAGGCAACATCCCTACTACTAATGATCTTCTTGGTGGCAAGGTCGCAGAGTCTGAATCCTCTGCTCTTAGTGCTATACCCAACAAATATGCATTTGACACTCTTGTCATCTAGCTTTGATCGATTTGGGGCTGGAATCAAAGCATATGCAACCGACCCAAAAACTTTGAAGTGATCCACCTTGGGCTTGTACCCATAGAATGCCTCAAATGGAGTCTTTGTGACCAATGCTTTGGTGTAACAATGGCTTCACCCCAAAATGCTTTGGAGTCTTTGGTTCTGTTCTTCCTCTCTGCAATGGGATTATGTTGAGGTGTGTATGCTGCAAGTGATGCCTTATCCCTGCATGAGATTTATAGTCTCCCCCATTATCTGAACAAAGTGTGTGTAGCAATTGGTTTGGCTCTCGGCCAAAGCCTTAAACCAATAAAACACTTCTGATTTGTTTTTCATGAGAAAGAGCCAAGTAAACCTGGAATAATCATCAATGAAGGTCACAAAGTATTCAGCCCCCCTGTGAGTTCAGACATTCATTGGACCACAGACATCTGAATACACTATCTACAACACTTGGGTAGCTTTCACAGAAGCTGTCCCATCTTTCTTGAACGGCAAACGATGCAAATTTCCAAGTGCACAACCCTCACAAACATCAGGAGCTGGCTGCTGTAACTTGGGAAATCCCTGGACCACGTCATGCGTATGTAAATACGATAGTGCCCTGTGATGCACATGGCCAAAACGAGCATGCCATAAATCACCCTGTGAGGCATATGACACTGACAATGCATGCTGAGAAGGGCTGATCATCAAGCTTATAGAGCCCTTTCTCGTATGTATGTGTAGCCACTATTTTGTAGCCCTGCTTGGGATCCTTGATCCTGCACTGATCACCCTGAAACTCTACCAACATATGCTGGTCATGAGCAATTGAGGGAACTGAAATCAAGTCTTCATCAAGTCAGGGACGTACCAGACATCACGGATATACTTCTTTTTTCTGGAATTCAAGAGGATGGAACGTGTTGCTTGTCTTCCACCTCCCTTGTAGGGTAGATTTTGCATATCCTCTCCTCCCTTGGGATCTTGGGTCATATCCATCTACCCTTCTCCACTTCTAGATCATGTGAGGTGGTCCTTATTTTGCATATTAAATTCCTTTTCAATATTGAGATGTCCTCCCCAAGATATTGGATTGCATGGCTGTCCATCAGGTTGATTTCCAGTTTGTAGAACTGCATTTTGTACTTGGATCGTGCCACCTGGATTGTGCCATATTTTTTGTATCATTTTCAACGTCACTAAGTCCATGATTTCACATGATTCTTCAGGTATATTAGCCGCCTCTATCCCCCATAGTTCCATCCACTCCTCCTCATCTTTGTAACAGCTCGTGGTCTTAGTGGCTTCCATTGCTTTATGTGGTATCTGGTGTGCATCCATCTTCTTAACCTTGCTGAGGTATCCCAGATAATGGCATAGTGTTTCACCTTCCAGTGGTATCATACCTGTTTCAGCTAACAGGATGGGATACGGTGTTTGTGTTTTAACTCCTAACTCGCCTACAATAAAGCGTTTATGCACTGTTTCTATCCTTTTCCAATAAGCCCTGGAGAGTCCGAGCGCTCAGGCTGCGCATCCATAGAGAACCACTGTATGCATAAGCATGGTGTATAAAAAATTCTTAATCTCCCAATTCCACAAATGTGCCTTTCTGCATCTATTTTGGAAGCTGTAGAATGCTTTTAAACCTCCCAGAATCCTACGTTCCACACATGCATTCCACTTGTAATTATCTATAAAATCCAGCCCTAGATATTTGTAGGAAGCAACTACTTCCAAAGTCTCCCCTTTGAATGTGAAATTTATCTGTTAATTTCGAGACCTGATCACCATTACTTTGGTTTTTGCTATGTTGACCCGCATTTTTGAATTTTGGCAGAATTATTTAAGGCATCCAAGTGTGCCTGCATATTTCTCTTATCTTTTGCAAAGAAGACCACATCATCCGCATAAATGAGCAACAACAGTGCGTAGCTAACCACCTGGGCTCCTCTGCTGTTTTTTGTCATCCAATCTTCCAACTCGTCCATGACGAGACCAAAGAGAGTTGGTAACAAGGGGCATCCTTGCTTGACCCCTATATCGTTGCTTATGATGACCTTTCCTTTGGAATTGGATCCATCTATGGGTTGGTTGTGCTAGCGCAGCTAGTATCTTCTCGTAGAGTTTGTACATGGTTTCTCTGGGTTCTTGGGGGAGCTTTTCTAGTCTCTCCCATGGTTTTTTGCGTGGTACTGTGTCAAATGCTTTCTTGAAGTCTACAAAACAGCAGTAAATGGCCCCTTTTCTATGTTTTGCTCCCTCATTTGCTGCTCTTATGGCTACTGGATGATCTACCGTCAAGTGTTTGGGACGGAACCCGCCTGTGATGGTGTTCTTACCCCTTCTTTCTCTTCCCACTTGCTGAGTTTTTGCTCAAGAAGGGTTCCATATAGTTTGGCCATCAGGCTGCTCACCATGATGGTCCTATAGTTTTTTGCCATCTTACTATCCCCTCCCTTGTGGATTGGTACAATTCTACTTAGTTGCCATTATGTGGGAAAACCTTCTTCTAGAGCCATCCTTTCCATTTGCTAGTTTTTTCAGCCGACTTTCCACATCATCTTCTATTATGGCATTGTACGTTGCTTTGACAAAAAAATTGTGTCTAACCTTTTCCTCTCCTTCTCTTTCGCATAATTCTTTAATAAATTGTATCATGTCTCCCCATGATGCATCCCTCTTCTGTTGTTTGTTTTGCCAGGTAGCTTCTGAAAAAACTTTCCTTATGAACTAAGGAAAGAGAACCGTAGATGGAACTACATGATTATGCTCACTATCTACCAAGGAATTGTCAACCTCCATACTGCTGATAGCTACACCCACTACTACTTCTATGAGGTTACTCCCGCATACCAGGCTTGAAACTAGTTTGGCAGGCACTTGAGACATCCCCTCATGTTGAGCTTCAAGGCGAGTGGCACTCATCTACCTCCTGAGGGAAGAATAGATTTCGAAGATGAGCAGTGAGAAAAAGCTGGTGTCGGAGTGTCATTTCTTCTTCTTCACTAGTGGCAGCTGCAGCCAAGTTAGCATGCTCCTTGGATTGTTGTTTGGCAAGCTTTTGAAAACAACGGTCCTCTATATGGCCAAGCTTCTTACAATACGTACATTTGAAAGGTTTGAATGGCTTCTTATCCTTGGAATATAATGCATGCTCCTCGAGAAAATCTTTGTGCCTTTGTTCATGATCGAGACGCATTACAACCATTTCATCAAAGGATATACCCCATGCTACTCAAAGCGCTGGTATGATATCACGAAATTGAGAAATATCCTCAATGCTAGAAAGGAGGATAGCCACTTGATCATCTTCCCCAACAAGGGCCTTCAAAGCAGCAAGTCGAGTGATGAGGGATTCCATATGATTCAAATGAGTATTAAGAGAATCTTCATGCTTCATATGGAGCTTAAAGAATGCCTGTCTGAGAAACGCTTTGGAATTGATAATTTTGTTGCCAAATAAGCGCTCTAGCTTGTCCCATAATTCATGTGCAGTGTTATCAAAATCCAAGTGATGAATAACATCATCAGACAAACCCAAACCAATGATAGAAAGACCTTTGTCATTGAGAGTTTCCCACACTAGAATTTTCTTTTTATGAGATTCAAGTTTCTTGTCTTTGCCACTAACCACCTTCCACACACCTTCCTTCATAAGCACAAGCCTCAGCTTGGTTTGCCAAGTTGGGAAGTTCTTACCAGAAAACTTTTCAATGACAATTCCTGCTTTAGAATACTTCATGTCTGCTTCAAATGTTGCAGCAATACGAGCTCAAGTGCAAGCCTGGAGCAAAGGATAGAATAGTATGGGCTGTAGCAGCAACTCAGCTTGCAATCGGGGCAGAAAACGGCTAAGAAAAGGCATCGGACCAGCTGGAATAGCGTAGGCAGCAGCTCATGTTGCAGTCAGGGCAGATGGCGGCATTCTTGAGGCGTGAATAGCAGCAACAGAAACTCTCTTGTAGTAGGTTGTTTCTTCAAAAATGGACTTCAAATGAGGTCTTTTTTAGGGCGACTAGTAGTAGAAACATATCCACAACAGTAAGCAACTATTTCCTTCACAAAAACGCCCCCAAAACAGCAAAAACGGGCTATCTTTGAGCAAAAAATGGACTGCTTTTGAGCACAAAAAAAGCTGTCTTTTCCTCTATGAAGACGCCCACTAATGCCCACAAGAATGGTGACCAATTTTCTCCAAATCTAAGCACAAAACTGCAGAAAACTCGAGGCTGATAATCGCAGTAGAAATCTGCAGCAAATCATGTAGCAGCTCCAAGAGGAAAGAGGGAGAGTAGCTCCTCTTTTTGGCTCCCTCACCTCAATCCCTTGGAAGAGCAAGGAGCAAGAGGAAAAGAACTAGGAGAAGGAAGGATGGCGGAAGAAAGAAAGGGAGGAGGAAGGATGGCTCTGATATCACATGAAGGAACATGGTGGAGAGGGAGAGGGAGAGAGAGAGAGGGTAGGCTAGGGAGAGAGAAGATAATACTCAAATGGAAACATAATGAAAGTGAAAGGAAACGGAAATGAGCAATATACCAAAATGGAAAGACTCACATTGATAAAGCTTGATGTAGACTCCTTGATGTGTGTAGATGTGACACACAAGTAAAATCATATATAGGATAGGATACACACTAGAATACCAAAGTGTATATGGGATATCTCCCAAAATGACACGTGGCACTCACACATAAGACTCTACTAGAACTCCTAGTAGAACACACTAAAAGACACTCGACTTGACTTCATGTTCTAACAACATGTAGGGCCTTTGTATGGAACCTTCTTTAGATCTAAAGGAACCATGTTGCTCTAATACCAATGTAATAATGTGGGGCCTTACTCTATGGAAATATGAATGCATGTAGAGACCTCAAGCATGAAGGACACCAGGGATCTTCCTAACTAATGTACACTGGTTTATTTAGGATATATAAATGTTGGCAAAAATGCCTACATCTGCTTGTACAAGAATGCCAGAATGGCATACAAAATGGAGACCCATTGGCTGCTATAAAATGACTGCAAAAATGCGATGGGAACTCCCCCAACTGCTATGGAAGCCTCCTGTTGAACTAGGTGCCTAAGGAGGAGGTGCTCGGCTGCTATGGCACCCATGGCTTTTAGATATGCGGGATCTATCGTGCCATACTGCTATAGCCTAGAACTCTAGAGGAGAAATGATCCAAGAGTGGATGGCCATAGAGGGCATGAGTGCCCCCTTATATAGGACTGGAAAATAGCTGATTGGTCAAGGCAATTTGACCAACCAGACCAAGGAGTTTGACCAACCAATCCGATTGGTCGACCAACCTGCTTGGTCGGGTCTTTACCAACTTGGTCAATCCTTTGGGCCGACCTTGGGCGACCAAGCTAGCCTGCAAACCAACTGCTTGGATAGCCCAAAATGGTGCACGATTTGCTGATTGTGCGGCTAGGTGTATGCGTCAGCAAATCGTCCCAATCAAATAATAATGCCTTTTTTAAAAAAAAAGTATATGTGCAGGAATCCCCCGTGTCCCTAGAAGGTTCCTTGCTATTTTTAGCCCCTTGCTAAAAATTGGTCCTCCTCCCAACGCATTTATCATTTAAGCCCTTTTGTCTCCTCACTAATTCATTAACATTAATCTTGCTGCTAGGCACATGTCCCTAGGTACATAGATAATGAACTAACCCGAACTAATGCATGTGGAGGTCTCAGACCTCGATCACCAAAGACCAGGACAGTTAAATCCTTGACCAAACCTTATAACATATCGAAACAATAAACTATTTGCACTTACAAACATTATCGTTGGTCTCCTAAGGACTTCTTGTCACCGACCCATCCAAGGTCATGCCACATTCTAACTTGAATGTAACAAGGTGTGAGCCCATTTAGACTCCCGGGCTATAAGGACATGTGAGGTCTCCTCCTTTGACTAAAACAACTAATAGTAGAAGGCCGTGGTCATCTCCAAAATTGACATGAGAATCCAAGTGAATTTGACTTCCCTCATCTTGTAGCCGTTGGAGCTGGGGCCCTACAGACTATGGACCAGTGGCCTGCAAGGACTTTTTTTTTTTTCCGAAAAAACAGTGCTAATTATATTACTTCGAGAACAAGATACAAAAGGTCAGCTTGTAGCTGACGGGCTGCGTTCACAAATCGGACACAGCCCTAAAAGGTAACAGAATAAATCATACTCTCACGGAGGGATAAGACGAGTGTGAATGAACAGCCATCGGGGTGGTGAGTAGTGCCACCGAAGGCCCTGCGAAGTCTGCTCAAAGAAGAGGCCCTGTGTGTCCCAAGCCCGGAGGAAGCGTCTCCGCTTCTCCTGACCGGCTGGGGAATCTCCCTGAATCTGGTCCCACTGGCCTCTGAGGGTATGAATAATCTCGCTCCAAATCTCCGTCATGATCTGGGCAGTCGATAAGGAGGTGCCACCGAGGATCTGCGCGCAGCGCGAGGTCCAGATGTGCCACCCTGCAATGCTGCTAATAATCTCCCAGACTGGCTGTCTCTCCCGAACTTCTGTATCAGCCTCTGCTAGGTGCTGCGGGATACCCTCGAGCGGCCCCCATGTCCCCTGTGTGATAAGGAAAGTGGGGTCCTGCTGGCATGCCTCGAATAAGTGATGAAGACCAGGTGCGGTGCTGCACCAACAGAACGCGCCCCAAGTGATCAATCCTAGCTCTGGTGCTGCGCGAGTAAGAATCCCGAAAGTCCACCTCCACACTTCCTGGGCGCGAGTGCAGCTCCACAGGCAGTGTTTTGGTGACTCCTCATCCTCATGGCAAATCTGGCAGCATCCGTCCTGGCCTATCTGCCGCAACCAGCTCCCCACTGGAAGACCTTTGTGGGCAAGAAGCCACAGGAAGTATGAGATCTTCCGCGGCCGCCAGCTCTCCCATAAGGCCTTCCAGAATGCCTGCAAAAAGAACCTGGAAATACCCTGTGCATACCAGCTGGGCCGCTGGGTGGGGGGGCGGCTCTGCATCCTCCCAAGAACTCGCCTGCCCAGAGTCGTGCTGTAGGCGAAGAAGGAAGTCGGCCCGTGTCCTGTCACAATCTCTGGCCACCACCACTCTCCTGGGTCCCAATCAAGCTCTACCAAGGCCCGCCCCTCCCAGAGCTAGAGACGCCAAAGCTGCATCTGGTCCTGCTCGATGCTAGGATCGGTACGCCAGACCTTCCCCAAAAGGCCTACGACCCGAACCCTCTGCCACGGGAGTAGGGGGTCGATGAGCGCATCCTCTCTCCTGAGTCGTCCATCCCCAACAACCGCGAAGAAGGAGATAGAGGAGTCATCCATACGTCCTGCGATCACCAATGGGATGCCACGGGGGGTGAACTGTCCCAGCCAGCGGGCGTCACCAGGCATGAGGGCCTGAGGCTCAGGTGGAACCAACCAATCAGCTTTGATCGCGCCGTCGATCTCCGTGCGTCTCGCCTGGGCTCCACGTGCACCTCCAGCTACGTCTGCAAGATCAGCCGTCTCCAGATGTCTGTACGTATCCCTCCAAACTCGAAGGGACCGGGCTGGCCCCCTCATCCAGCCATCCCACCTGATATGTGATCTCTCCCCCAACTGAAGGCCCTCGGCATCTTTGACCTGACCGTTCCAGATAAGCGGCTGGCGATCGATCTCCTCCTGACAGCTAGGAGGGGATTGAATGAGACTGAGGCGGAGCTGCCTCCAAACCATGAGGAGGCTACGAACGAGTGGGGAACGGGGCTGAGTGAGCGGGGCGGAAGTGAAGATCCACCTGAGGGACGGTAGCCACTCTCCACCTCGACGCGGGACACAAGAACCGGCTCCCTGCTGAAATAACATCTTCCACGTCTGCCTCCCCGGGGTCAAACCGCGGATGACAAGCTTGCCTAACAAGGCCTGACTCTGAAGCTCTGGATCGATGACCCCCAGGCCACCCTCAGCCTGCGGAAGAATGACTGTCTGCCAAGCAACCCTGGCTCTGGTATCTCTGAGACCATCCTCCCCGGACCAAAGGAAGTTCCGAACCAGTCTCCTGAGCTGTGCCACGCTGGATCTCGAGAAACACCAGCAGGAAGCCACATACCAAGCCGTGGCTAGGAGGACCTGGTTAACTACCAGGGCACGACCTGCAAGGGAAAGCTTAGCAGTGCTCCAGAAAGCCAGCTTCCGTCGGATGGAGTCTAGCACCAGGAGAAACTGCTGAGCTGGCGTGATGTCTAGGCCAACTTGAAAACCAAGGTATCTAGCGGTATGTCCCCGTGGAATCCATCTGAAACCCAAAAACCTCCCCCACTGAGAACACGCCCCGGGGTCTGTGAGAAAACCAACTGATTTGTTCCAATTGATTTTCGCACCAGCGGCCGAGCAGAAGACCTCCAGGGCCATCCGCACCCTCTCTAGCATCCTCTCATCGTCCTGGACATACAGGGCTGTATCATCTGCGTACTCCGAGTCCAAAAGCTCCGTGTCCTCCCGGAGTGGAAGGTGAACACCCCTGATCCCTGTAGACCTCGCCCGAAGGTAGTAAGTCATAGCCTCGGCAAAGAAGAGAAACAGGTAAGGAGCAAGGGGGCAGCCCTGACGCACTGATCTCTCCAAGCTAAAGCGCTCACCCATCCTGCCTCCAATGATGACCCTGCTAGAAGCTGTCCTGTACAAAGCTGAGATACCCTGAATCCAACCCGCTGGGAAACCTAGCCGCTCCAGAGTCCCCTCCAAAAAGGACCAGTCCACTCGATCGTAGGCCTTCTCAAAGTCGAGAAGTAGAATGGCAAGGTGTGATCTGCTGTGCTGAGCCCACTCCGCCGCCTCTGAGAAGGTGAAGACGTTATCCAGGATACTGCGATCCTGGACAAAGCCTGTCTGAGTGTCATGGATGAGGTCTGGGAGTAGAGGCCGAACTCTGGCGCTGATCATCTTGGCGAGGATTTTGTAGGCAGTGGTAAGGAGAGTGATCGGGCGCCACTGACGGATCTCCCGTCTATCTCCTCCCTTCGGGATGAGGCAAATCAGTCCCGAGGAAAGGCTCTCTGGCATCTGACCGCTGCTGAAAATCCTCTGCAGAGCTGCAAGGAGGGGCTGATGGATCTGGTCCCAAAAGGAGGTGAAGAATGCCCGGGATAGCCCATCCTCACCTGGGCATTTCTGTCCGTCGATGGCCATCAAGGCCTCCAACATCTCGTCCATGGTGAACGGTGCCAACAACGTCGCCTGCATGCTAGGCTGGACCAAGGATGGAATGTGCCTCCACACCTCCTCACGGTCACGTCGAGTACGAGGGGGGCAAGCAGCTCCTGCTGGAAGAGGGTCCTGTAGAAGTCAGTGGCCAACCCCAAGACCTCCCCCGGATCCGTAACGATGTGACCATCCGCTGTCCTGAGACTCCGAAGCTGATCACCTGCAGCTCTCTGGCCATGCGTCCTAAAGAACTCCCTGCACATCCGGTCACCCTTCCGGGCCCAGAAGGAGAGAGAGGCGTGATAGGAAAACTCTGAGCGACGCTGGAGTGTCTCCTCCAGAAGGGCCTGGATCCGAAGCTCCTCCGAGCCGGGGAAGCCTGCTGAAGTCGCTGAATGGAGGCGAGGTCCCTCTGAAGAGCTCTCTCTTTGCCCCACCAATCCTGTCGAACCTGTAGGGCTGCGAGCTGGTAGATCTGGCTGGACTCCTGCAAAGCCTGCGCCACCGAGCCAACCAGATCCACGCACTCGCCCCAGTCTCTGTCCCAAAGACTGCAAATACTGCTGCGCACATCCTCCCTCGAGAAAATGGAGTCAGGAATCCGGCATGAGCGGGGGGGAAGGGACTGAGCTGCCGAATCTAATGATAAGAACACAGGCGCATGGTCGGACAGTGTCGTCCCTGGAACTATACCCGCTTGACCGCCTCTGCCGATGGCCCAATCACTAACATAAAATCTATCTAGCCTCTCCAGGAGTCTGCCTCCTTCCCTGCGGAAGCCCCACGAAAAGTCCAAGCTCCCGTGCCAGCGTCGGAAGGACGGGTCTCGCCAACTGTCCCTTCCTCCTGTCGCAAAGATAAAAGACTCCCAAGCTGACTGCTCTGCTTGAGACATACCTGTAAACTCCGGTCCTCTGCCCTGCTGGTCCTCCAAGGTCTCCAGATTGTTGAAGTCACCTCCAACAATCCAGGAATCCATGTCTGGGAGAATCCCTGTAAGTGTCTTCCAGAAGGTGGCTCTACAACGGAGATCTGTGGGAGCATAAATGTTGAGGACTCCAACTCTGGATCCCTCCAGTTCTAGGCCTACCCAAAGGGCACGGCCTGGAATCAGCGTGCCATGACCGAAAACTCCCTGGGCTAGCTGCTCGCCCACGGAGGTACAAACACCACCACTCCTCCCCAGTGCGCCGATCGAGGGCTCCCAATAAGTGTGAGAACGTCCAGGGAGAATCTTCCCGCATCTGCGGGAGTGAGCCGCAGAAAGCTTGTGCTCCTGGAGCAGAAGTACATCCAAACGACCTATCACTGCTGGCTGAAGTTCCTGTCTCAAAATGAGCTTCCTAGGACCACGGGTTCTAGAAGAGTGAAACCCGTTCACATTCCAGGAAACGAGGTGTAGGCTCATGGTGAGGGCTGGGAGGCTGCGAACAGCTGTCTGCTCGCGGTCGAAGTCGAAGAAGAAGCTGACATCTCGGAGTGGAGACGCTGACGCTTATGGGAAGGTTTGGGGGGGGAGGCGGGGTCATCCTGCCCGTCCTTCAACACCTTCAGCAAAGGTGAGAGGCCTTTGGTACCATGAACGAAAGCTTTCTCGAGCCAGCTCGAGATCTCTGAGGTGGTCATACCGTAGAAAGCGCGGAGTTTCTGAGGGGTCCAGGCTCTGACATCTTGGGGGAGGGGCCAAGACAGGGGGGGCCTGAGGATCACAATCAGTCTGAAGCGTTTGGCGGCGCAACGCCACCGCAGGCGCACGTCACCCTCGGACCACTGAGTCTCGAGAAGATGCCCACCGGACGGGCCTATCCAGGAGCAAACCTGAGCATGTGTCTGCTCCCTGAGAGCCTCCCATACTGAGTCGTCTGTCCAGGTCTCGGTGCCGTCGCTAAGGAACGTGAAAGCAAAGCTAGGGCCATCCCTGGGGGCCAAGGCGGCTATCTTCCCATCCGCCCCTTTGCGGAGCAGGAAGATACTGATGTCGAGGCAAGCAGGGAAAGTCCCGAGGTCGGCCACATCCAAGTAGTCCCAGGGGCCAGATCTGTAAAAGTCGCGGGGGAGCTCTCTCTCCTGAAGCTGAGGCCCGTCGGAGTCTGCTACTGAGGGGCTAGCGGACAGAGAAGCCTGCTCCGGTGAAGGTGTAGACTCAGGGTGTCTTGCCAGCGGAGGGGGAGGGGGAGGAGGCTGGGGAATAGGCAACACAGACTCCTCAGGGGCGACTAGTGGAGGAGGAGGAGGAGGGGGTTCGGGGGCTGCCCTCGGCTGAGGAATCGTCGGTGCAACTAGATCTGCGGGAGAGCTGAAAGAGGCGGGGGGGGGGAGGGATGGGGATGCATCTGGAACTGGGGCTGAGAAGGAGGGGGAGAAGACTGAGGAGGACGAGGGGGGGGCTGAAGCTGCGGGTCGGGAGAAGTGGGGTGCAGATGGGGGATGGCCTGGGGCTGAATGGGAAGAGGCTGGGGAGAGGAGGAGAGGGGGACCTGAGTCTGTGGAGGGCGGGCTACCGTCGAAGAAGATGCTCTCCCAGGTCCCTGGGGCGGCTGCCTGTCAGGTCTCTGAGGTGCAACTGCAGGTTGGGTAACCTCAGCCTCTTTGCCTTTATCAGAAATCTTCTTGTTCTTTCCCCTTTTCCTTCTAACCTCAGTCCAGCCGCCAGCTAACTCTGGTCCGGACTCCGGCTGCCTCTGCTCCTCCTGGCGTGGCTGCCCGGAGGTGGGGGGAGGGGGCGGAGAGGGGGGGGGGGCGGGGGGGGGTCGAGAAGAGCTGGCGAAGCGTGGACAAACAGCCGCCAGGTGCCCGAAGCCGTGACACCTCAAACACTGCCCTGGCTGTCCGGTACCATGCTCTGGGTGATGCTGCCGGCATCTGTCACGATCTCGATCATTGTCGGGAGAGTCGCAGGATCCGCCACAGCCACACGGACTCGGGGGGCTCCTGCCATAGTCACCGCATCGGCGAAAGTATCGTGCATAACCCAGCCAAAGTGGGAGCCCAGGTCCCTGACAATCGGCCGTAGCTCAGCAGCAAGACCTGGAAAAACTAGCGTCACTGGATGACGAGGTATACGGAACCGAGCATCAAAATCCGCCGCGCTAAATCCGCGGTACCACGGGACTATCATGACAATCTTTCCATCCACAGTCGTGGGGGAGCCAGCAATCAGGTTGCTCGCCGCTTTCGCATTGGAGAGTTTGAGCCAGAAGATGCCCCTTCCCATAAGGGCCACCTCCTCAATATGGCCGTCCTCTAGCATGAGGGTGGACTGGAGCCAGTCCCTGATGGCTGATCTGGAGGGGGAATGTCCAATGACTCTGCCATAAACAGAGGTAAGGGCAAAGTCATTGGCAACCTCCTGAACCCGAGATGATTGTTGCTCTGTCAGGATGACGCGGTAGGCATCTGGAGAGGGAGGGTCCGTCTGGGCCTCCGGTTCCGGGCAAGGGGCCGCCATACCGCCAAGACAAACTGCGAGGCTTCCGATGAGGAAAAGGCTGCCACCCAAAAAGGGAGGGGGGTAGATGCGGGAGGGTGGAGCCTGGGTGTGGCGGGAAGGATGGAGGGCGGGGGGCGGAGGAAGCGGGATGGGGGGGCAGGAAGCGGAGATGGCGCGGGGTGGAGGAGTGGGGGCGGGGATCGGGGGCGGTGGAGAAGAGGTGGGGACGGAAGCGGGGGCGGGGGAGAGGCGGAGTGGGGCGAGAGGCGGACGGGGGGCGGGGGGAAGGGTGAAATAAATAAATAAATAAATTAAAAAAAAAAAAGGGAGCGAAGGGACGGGGGAGGTGAAAAAAAAAAGGGAAAAAAAAAAAAGGAGCGAAGGGACGGGGGAGGCGAAAAAAAAAAAAAAAAGGGGAGCGACGGGCGGGCAGCGGAGGGGGGGGCGGTGAGGCGAAAGGGGGCGAGGGCGGGGGGCGAGGGGTGGGTGGGCGGAGCGGGAGGCGGGGGGGGGGTGTGAGTGGAGCGGAAGCGGGGAGGGATGGAGCGGAGGGGCAAGGGGAGAGACGGAGCGGGGGGGGGTGTGCGTGGCGAGGGGGGGCGGAGCGAGGCGGGGAGGGTGAGGCGGGGTGAGCGTGGAGGGGGGGTGAGCGTGGAGGGGGTGAGCGTGGACGGAGCGGGGAGGGGGGGTGAGCGTGGACGGAGCGGGGAGGGGGGGTGAGCGTGGAGGGGGGGTGAACGTGGACGGAGCGGGGAGGGGGGGTGAGCGTGGCGAGGGTGAGCGGAGGAGCGAGGGGGGGTGAGACGGAGGTGAGCGGGGATGGCGAGGGAGGGGGAGGTAGAGGTACGGAGGGGGAGGGGGAAGCTCGCAGGAGCTTACAACCTTGTCGCTCAGGTACGATCTTGGGGAAGAATAGGTATACAAGCCATCACTTGCAATTTCAGTGGCCTGCAAGGACTACCTGGTCATCTTATTTCCTTGTTGGACCCAGCATGCCTTGGAGAAGTGGTAAGAGAACTTTTCTCTGTGAATCTGTGTGGATCTCTGTGGCCTAAAGTGATAGCTTCTACACTTCACTACAAGTAATGATTTCGTTTTGAAGCATAGAAGAACATAAACTGATAGAAAACAATACGAGAACCCTTATTATTTCATGCAGTGAAATACGAGAAATGAACAACCATCATGGGATCCTCTTCATCCCTATTGGGCTTGTAGGATGATCCTAGTACAATAGAAGAGACTGCTGCATAATAGATGATTGAACCAAAACACGCTATGAACCTTCTTCACGGACGAGCCATCAATTACAAGCCAAGAAGATGCGTTGGTGTTGCCATAGATGAAAGCATCACGCTGATTTCAGAGAGAGAGGTGGAAACGACCTCCATATGCGGGATTCCCTAGGTGGCTTTATTCTACTCCATGCAATCATGCATGCATACCGCCAAGTAGCCATCTTGCTTACCAACCCCCCTTGACCCATACACAGTTTGCTCACCCAACACCCCCCTCAAACTGAGAATGGGTGATTTGCAAGATGACTTTGTGAGACAAACTTCTACTTTCAACAAATGAGATGCGCACAAAACCAAGAGCGCTACTCCAAGATGATAGAGGAAGAAATTGACAGATTAACAAACAATTCCTAACAAAACAAAGTGGGAATTTCAAAATAAGCTGCCACTCACTGTCGTCCAAATAAGTGAACATGCTTTTGGACTCAGCGCCAAAGAGATTCAGAAAGATAGAAAACAATAGAAACTACTGAGAAACTACAAGTCATTGGCCTAGAAAGCATAGTCGTCATAGTCGGTGTTCTCATTAACGACACACATCCATGCAAACTCCTTAGTAATGGCATGAGCTGATTCGACCTTGCTTTTTCCGGCTTCTTTGTTTCTCTTTTCTGTCTTCCCACTTCTTGAAACAGAATTGTTCCTTGTGACCAGGCTTTCCACAGTAGCCACAATTCAATTTCTTCACTTTGCATGCAAGTGATCTATCCTCCAGCCATTCATTCGACTGATGCCCTTCATCATCATGAGGTATAGCAATCATTTCTTCAAGGCTTATGCTTGTGTTCACACGTAAAATCTTGGCAATATCATCATATTTAGGAGGCAGACTGGAAAGAAGGACAACTTTGGAGTCATCTTCGTCTTCCTCAACACCGAGTATGAAAGTTGTCGAACGATTGTCTTCATTGTATGAAGCCAAAGTGAGTCGAAAATGAGTGTTCTAGGTGGTGTTTTATAGTCTAGTGAGTCCTAGACATGCCACGTGTCATATTGGGAGATAGTCAACATCAAGCTTTATACATTGTGAGTATTTTGTTTATTGCCTTGCACTTGTACTTTCTTTCCTTTTCATTTTTCCTTTCATTATGCTTTCCATATTTCCATTCCGTTCCTAGCTAGCTACCATGTCTCTTCATATGATATCAGAGCCTTCCTTCCTAGTCCTTCCCTTCCTCCTTGCTTCTCCATGAGGTAGCCCGTACCTGCCGTACATATGTCCGTACCTGCCGTACAACAGCCCGTACAGCCTGCTCGCCTACAATCCACGTTGATGCTGCTGCTGCGTCGTACAAACAGGGCCGTACAAACAGCCCGTACACCTGTTGCTCCAGCCTCGAGATTGCTGCCAAGACCTGCCCGCTTCTCCTGTTGCCCACGAAGCTCTATCTTTTCACCATTTGAGCTGCCACATTGCACACCTCATCCGCCTTCTATAACGGTGTGAAGACTCCACACTAATTTGCAGCAAGAAGATAAAGAAAAATGATCTTGATGTGAGGCACGGTTATTTCCCGGATTCTCCGATTACTTCTCTGATTGCTTGTGGTGCTAGGCTTGCACATTGAGTGACTCTACTAGTCCTTGTGGCACCTCCGGCCTCTACATCGACTTTAAGGTAACTCTCAATCTTCTATCTTGAGAGTCATGCCACTCCATGTAGCTACCCCATGGACTTCATAGACACATATTTTGGGGCATCCATGCCTCTCCTAGACCTCTAAGTTGGTCAAGCATCCATGCATGATGAGTCTCTGAACCATGCTAGATGAGATTTCTATGTTATGCTCACTAGCCTCTGAGATTGTGTGGGAGCCATGTCTAGTTCTAAACCGGCATGCACAGTTTTGATGACCGTCATTGTCATGTTCTGTTCTTGGTTCCATTCCAGTAGTCTCTCACCTTGCCTTCATGGGGGGGTGTTGGAATATGAAGCCAAAGTGAGTCTAAAATGAGTGTTATAGGTGGTGTTTTATAGTCTAGTGAGTCCTAGACGTGCCACGTGTCATATTGGGAGATATCCCATAGACATTGTGACTTTCTAGAGTCTAGTGTCACACTATATAGTGTTGTACTTGTCTATTGTCTATTACATCAGTCAACATCAAGCTTTATACATTGTGAGTATTTTGATTATTGCCTTGCACCTGTACTTTCTTCCTTTCCATTTTGCCTTTCATTATGCTTTCCGTATTTCCATTCTATTCCTAGCTAGCTACCATGTCTCTTCGTTTATGTAATTGAGATGTTCTCCCAACGTAGTATCATGCTTCACCTTTAATTCGAAGAATTCTTGCTTGAGAAGAACCCTGGAGTTCTTCATACGTGCTCCAAACATAGTATCAATTTTTTTTTTCAAGAAAATTACTTCATTGAGTATGAATGAAAACCGCGAGAGAAAGCTCAAATGCAGGAATACATCATGCTATGCATGAGTTTAAAAAAAAGCTCAAAAAAAGCTAAATAAAAACCAAGGCAGAGGCTGAAAATTCCACCTCAACCCCGAGGGAGACTCAGAGAAGAAAGGAGATCCTCTCCAAACTTTGAAAAAAGTAGCTCTCCTGGCAGTGGCTGCTCTGGAGGATCCCTGCATGCTCGCCCGGATGGCCATCAGAGTGTGTATTTGTTGTCGGTCCAAATACTAGCCATAGCCTGAGAGGGGTGAACTTGGGTACCTCCATTGCCTCTATACACCTGGCTCTCCAAATATGCCAAGCTGCAATGCTAGCCAGAATCTCCCATGATGTGCCTATTGAGGCACATCTTGGAGGGAACAAGACTCCACTGAGCGTTGCCATACAATGAAAGCTGGATCTAGATCATGTCCCTTGAAGAACACTTGAGGGCCAGTAAGAGATAACCATGCTACTGAACCCCAAGTCATATAGAAAGGTGTCGTATGAAAGATGCTGAAAATCCTAGCAACACCTTTCCAAATTGTCGTCGCATGTCTGCACTCCCAAAGGCAATGTTGTACTGACTCAATTGCTATGTGGCAACGAGGACAAGTAGGGTCAGCCCCGAGCCTGGATCTCCACAGGTTCACTGCAAACCCTCCATGAATGGAAAGCCAAAAGAAAAGAGTGGTCTTTCTATTCTTGAGGGATTTCCAGAGCCCATGCCAAAAGTTTGTTTGCACAACTGCAGAAATTTAGAGGGCCTGCAACCTCTACTGCTGAGCTGAAATCTTCGGGCATTTCTGATTGTATAACAACAGAAGGGGATGCTCTTCTCTTGATGCTCCTCATCAATCCATTCCCACTCCCCTGAGTCCCACTGCAGGAACCTAATAGGAGATTCACCGTATAACCAGAGTCTCCAAGACTCCAGCGCAAGGAGAAGAGGATTGGGGTCAAGATACCACTGTGAGTCCGTGCCCCACTCCATGAAACCTGCAATCGTGACGGGCTGAAAGGCAACCTCCTAAAGAATAACATAGTATCAATTGACACCCAGTTATCTCAAACATTCTTCGTGAAATCGATATGGTGATGAAACTTGGCACCTAAGGCTCATCTTAGAATTTCGAGAGCACGTTCATTCTTCGTCTCCCATGTGCTGATCTTTTCTTGATTCTCCTGAGCTACCTTAACAGTAGGTTTCTTCTCACTACCTGCAACAACACCCAAAGACTCTTTAAAGTCTCAAGCTTAATTGCGATGCAGCGAAATTCACTCTAGTAAACACCATTATTTTCTCAACTGATTTGGTTTTAGTCTCCATCTATTTTCTTGCTACGTTCATGACCTATATCTCTCTCACAGGTCTCTCAGACCGTTGCTCTGATACCATTTGATAGCTTCTACACTTCGCTACAAGTAATGATTTCGTTTTGAAGCATAGAACAATACATAAACTGATAGAAAATAAGATTTCAGGCAGTGAAATACTAGAAACGAACAACCATCATGGGATCCTCTTCATCCCTTCTGGGCTTGTAGGAGGATCCTAGTACTGTAGAAGAGACTGCTGCATAGTAGATGATTGAACCAAAACACACTATAAACCTTCTTCACGACGAGCCATTAAGTACAAGCCAAGAAGATGCGTTGGTGCTGCCACAGATGAAAGCATCACGTTGATTTTGGAGAGATAGGTGGAAACGATCTCCATATGCGGGATTTCGCTGAAGGATCATGACCGATATCTACATGGCAATGGGGTAATCATTTGGGACATCCAGGTAGTTCTAGGGCCCTAGCCTTTAGAACCTTTCCAGAGGTGCTTCAATCCTAGTGACTGAAATCGTGCCCAAGCCGGATAGCCTAGGCATAGAGGGGTGTTGGGGCACTGGAGAGGCTGGGCATTAGGAGGGAGCAAGAGAGTCTGTTGTAGTAGCAAGGGGGTGGAAGGGGGGGAAGGGGAGACAGAATGGGTGGAGCGCGGGTAGTGAGGTTGATCATTGGCTGTAATGGCACTGACCAAGGAGACTAGAAACCTTGACCTACCAAAAGCAAGGTGGTTGTGGTATGAGGGGTCTCTTAACCTTGTGCCAAAACAACTTCCAACTGAGGACAAAATGGACTGATACTCCTTCAAGAGCCCTAGGAAGCAGAGCATCACCCGGAATCGTGGCACGTGGCGCATTGTGTGCATGTCGTTGATTGTGAGCCCATGATACCATTAAATAAAGAACACTAGGTGCGGGCCAATGAAAATGGGACTCTACTCCACCGAGGGCTTCCTAGAATTAAGAAATCAAACACGTTGTCGCAGCTAGTGGGAGTATGGAAAAGTAGGAGGGGAAACAAGAGAAAAAGAATGGAAAAAGGAGAAAAAAGGGTGGGAGAGGTGGGAGAGGGGGCAGAAGATCACTTCCGAAAAAAGGCTCCGCCAAGGGGTGCTTTAAAAAAAAAAGTCCAGCTTCAAACTCCCCCAAAATTGCTGTCCAGCCCTACTGGTTCAAAGCCAACAATGTGCCTGAAGTCAACAATGCGCCTAACAACAAAACAGCAGCCTCTGTCTTGAGGGCTACTATCAGGAAAAGGGAGCAGAGAAACAAACCCACACAACCTGGTTGTGATGTTCCTAGGCTAGGGTTGCAGCTTTCGTGAGCAGTTGCTTGAAAAAGGTCGCAAGTCAGCGATAGAGGGAGGAGGCGCAGAATGCGTGAAGGAGGAAGGAAATGCAGAATGCACATAGGGATGAGGCGGGGTGAAGAAAGGAGAGATGGGAGGGATTGGAGAGAGCGGGTGCCTAAGAAGACGAGGGGAGGGGAGGCGGAGCAGTGGGTGAGGGTAATGGAACAGCAAGGGGGGGGGGGGGAGTGTGGAAGAGATGGAGCGGAGAGAGGCTAGGTGGGGGCAGAGGGGGAGGAAAGGGCTGGAGGAAGAGGGAGGGCAAGGTGCGGCAGAAGGGTAGGGGGAGGAGCATGAGTAGGAGAGAAGTGCTTTGGTTGAAACTTGTGTGTGTCTGCGCTTTGGTTGAAACTTATGTCTGTTGGAATATGAAGCCAAAGTGAGTCTAAAATGAGTGTTCTAGGTGGTCTAGGTGTAGTTCTATAGTCTAGTGAGTCCTAGACATGCCACGTGTCATATTGGGAGATATCCCATAGACATTGTGACTTTCTAGAGTCTAGTGGCACACTATATAGTGTTGTACTTGTCTATTGTCTATCACATCAGTCAACATCAAGCTTTATATCATGTGAGTATTTTGGTTATCATTGCCTAGCACTTGTTCTTTCATTTGCTTTCTATTTTCACTTTCCATTATGCTTTCCATATTTTCATTCCGTTCCTAGTTAGCTTGGCATTCTCCTACTGCCATGTCTCTTCATATGGTATCAGAGCCACCTCCAAGAGGTTGAGGTAAGAGAGTAGCCATGAAGTTGCCTTCCCTCCTCCTCATTGGAAGGTCCTCTCTTCCACTTGGAGGGCTAGCCTCTCCTTCTGTCCTTCCTTGAGCACTCCCTCTTCTTCTTTTGTCTCTCCACCTTGAGCTCCTCTCCTCCTACCCAAGCCTCACTTGCCCACACAGCTCTTGCTTCCACTCACCTGCTCCCACTCACTTCGGCAGCCCACGCAGCACTTGCTGTCCACGTTGCCTCTGCCTTCTCTGCCAAAAATCCGCCAAGATTGCCTCCCACTGCTCGCGATCCGAACAGCAAAAAGAAGCTTAATGTGAGCTTGATGTGAGTCTTCTTTGATCACCTCTCCGAGTGCTCGTGGTGCCCGTGGTACACATTAATTGGCTCCTCGAAGTGCTCGTGACACCTCCGGCCTCTACATCGACTTTTGGGTGACTCTCCATCTTCTATTTTGAGTGACTCTCCATCTTTTGAGAGTCATGCCGTGGCCGCTCCATGTAGCTACCCATGGACTTCACCGACATATTTTGGGACATCCGGCCCAAAATATTTTTGGCTCATGACACCTCCGGCCTCTTCATTGACTTTTGGGTGACTCTCCATCTTTTGAGAGTCATGCCGTGACGGCTTCATGTAGCTACCCCATGGACTTCACAGACACGTATTTTGGGGCATCCATGCCTAGTATTTCATTGACATCATCATCGACTCGCAGGGATGTGCACATGTGCATTAGCTACTTGGAGGACATCTCTTACTCCTAAGAGATCTATTTTTATTATTTTTACAGCTTGATGTATTTTGGGGTCCTCTGCCCTGGGTAGTCCCCCTAAAATGATATGTATTGAGTGTTTGGTTTTCATTGAGTCTAAAGGTCCTCTGCCTTGGATAGTCCTCCTAAAAAGATATATTGGTTTTCCTTTTTTTTTTGGTGTGTGGCTTCCTAACATGTCGTGTTATGAAGCCAAGGGGGGATGTACTGTGGGAGCCATGTATTGGCATTGATAGGGTCTAGTTATCAAGCTTGGCATATGAGTTCCAGGATGTTGGTGCATTGGTCTCCTAGACCTCTGAGTTGATCATGCATCCATGCATGATGAGCCTCTGAGCCATGCTAGATGAGCTTTCTATGTTATGCTCACTAGCCTCTGAGCCATGCTCACTTGCCTCTGAGATTATGTGGGAGCCATGTCTAGTTCTAGACCGGCATGCACAGTTTTGATGACCGTCATTGTCATGTTCTGTTCTTGGTTTCATTCCAGTAGTCTCTCACCTTGTTTCATGGGGGGGTGTTGGAATATGAAGCCAAAGTGAGTCTAAAATGAGTGTTCTAGGTGGTCTAGGTGTAGTTTTATAGTCTAGTGAGTCCTAGACATGCCACGTGTCATATTGGGAGATATCCCATAGACATTGTGACTTTCTAGAGTCTAGTGGCACACTATATAGTGTTGTACTTGTCTATTGTCTATCACATCAATCAACATCAAGCTTTATATCATGTGAGTATTTTGGTTATCATTGCTTGGCACTTGTTCTTTCATTTGCTTTCCATTTTTCCTTTCCATTATGCTTTCTAGATTTCCATTCCGTTCCTAGTTAGCTTGGCATTCTCCTACTGCCATGTCTCTTTAGTGTCTAGTGGCGTTTATTTTGTAAGTTTCTTGCAAAACCTCTTTTCCCTCTTAGCTAGCTGGTAGTAGGCCCTACGAATGGAGAGTTTCCACCCAATTCAAAACTTTTTGGTATACCCAGCTTAAGGGAACTTTTCTTGAGATATTAGCAAAGACATGAAGGGGATAGTGTAGCATAATTGAGTGTTTGAGAAGGCATGCAATATTTTGATGACATAAGGAAGAGAGTGTGTTTGACTAGAACAAGGAAAAGGGGACCTTGGTAGGCGTGATCACATGGTCAAAGGAAATTTGGTGATATGAACTTGAGGTGGGCTTTAGGGTAAGCTATCAAGAGTATGAAGAAGGCAATTGCGGGGGAAAGACCTCAAATATCCCACAAAAGTATGGCTTCCATAGCTGGTCTAGCCTCCTCCCTTCCATCCATTGCTATAGGAAGTGAGAGGATTGTGGCTGGGGAGTACGGCCCTTAGGTACTTATCCCAATTGTGGGAATAGGGCCTCCATAGTAGTAAGTATAGGAAGATGTGACAATGTCAGTTTTTTACAAAATGGTTAAGGTTTTTCTGCCTAGGACTTCAAGATCAAGTGGTAAGGGAGATATCTGTTAAAGAAATCACATATTTATGGGAAACGATAATACTTTCCAAAATGACATTTCAGTTCATAAAATTGAGGTGGAAACAAGCCAATGGAAGAATATAATTAAAGAGAAAGGAAAAGCAAGCTTAGGAGTATGAAGATATTGCCTGTTGCTTGAGCAAAGCCATTTCAAGCAAGGGATAAGTTCAGATCAAATCTCTGCAACCGCTTTTGTTGTACAACTGCCAGCTAGGCTAGTTGGAAACTACCTCAAGGAATTTTTCAAAAACAGAATAAGAGCTTGGAAAATGTAGCTACAAAATTTTTTCCTCTTCTCAGTGTCTCGCACATCGTAGGCTTGCTTAATCAGCTTGATGGGTCTACACAAAAGTGCAAATGTTTTCCTCCAGAGACTTTGGGCACAAATCCCAGTGATCTACTGCATTTTCTAGACTGGTTCTGTAGGTATTGGAGCATGTATGTTGTATTGGTGAACTTTTGAAATGAATTGCTTTACACCCTAAGCACCCAAATCTGAAGCTGGAGGCTGCCTTCTTGAAAGTTGTATTTGCACCGTTTGCATGGCTTGTTTTATCTTTTGAGATACTCTTAGAATCTCTTAACTGTTCAAGGGAGTTGTCTTGGGTGACTTTCAGATGACATCTGTTTGTACCACCTCGGACATGGGTTCCATTGCTTGACTCATGTTCAGGCAATTACTTCAATGCAGGGAGCTTTTATATCAAGTCCTTTTCTTTCCATTGGACTCTACTTGTAACTCATAGAGGACGTGGCTTCTTTCATGGTTGGGTCTTGTGCATGATTCAGAGGGCCAGATGCTTGAGAAGCGGCTGAGATCTATTTTTTCCTTTAAAGTCCCGCAGGTGGATGAGGATATCCTACATGAGGTTGTGAGGCTAGGATTTGACCGGAACCAGCTTGTGGAATCCTTACAAAATGGGGTGCAAAACAAGGTAGCATTGCTGCATTTTTTCCAAATTTTTGGATAAAGGATCAATTGTGGTTGCTGGTTCAAAGCTAGATATCTGTATATGATGCACAGGCAACAGTCACATATTATCTGATCCAGGATAATCGATGCCACATTTCCAATTGCTGTTTGGGAGATGATTTATCGGAAGCAGCAGTAAGATCTTTGTCTCTGGCTCATGACTAAATGGATTCATTTTTTACTGTTGCTAAATGTGTCCATTTTCTTACTCTGGAAGACCTAGCGACGACATTGAGTATATGTATTTCTAGTGAAATTGATACAATAGTTGAGGGAATAATGTGTACATTAATATGTTCTCAAAGAGAATTTTAGACCATAGCAAGAAGGAAAACAATTATCTATATCAAAGTTGATCCAGTCACAAAGGAACAAAGTTGTTAGGTGACCTAGATCAAAAGTATGTTTCATGTGTCTGCTGTTATCAGGCTTTCTATTGGAAAGTATAACATAGGAATTTTGGAGTGATAGTGATATCAGTTGCTGATTAATGCTATTTTCTTCTTCCAGGTGGATAGGCCACAATTCAGGGCTGTAGATCTAGCGGGATTTCCTTCCATACAGAGATTGGATGAAAGTGCAGGAGTTGGCAGTATGCTGCCTCGATTTCAAGCTGAGAGAAAATGGGTGCTGGGTCTTCAAGTAAGATATAACATTGATGTGATGATTAGATGTCACCTTTTCTGCACTTTCATTGTGAAATTGATGGTTTGAAAAATAGTGCTTGTAATTATTCTATTGATTTATTCTGTTTAATAGATTGGAGCATCTTTCTTCTTTGATGAAAGATCCTTCTGCAAGGTGAGAAACAAGCAGCATAAAGAGAGATGCCTATGTAGACTACATTAGATAGGAATGCTATCAGTGCACTGCTCAACAATCATGCTACCCCTTTTTGTGTACAAAGGTAGCTATCTTATAATTGCCACCCAGCAGGAATTTCATTTAATTGGGACTTGCAGGTCCAATGGAAGATTGTCACTATACCTTTACTGTCCTAGATGAAAATGCACATAATTTTAATACCCAGCAATGGAAGATTGTCACTATACCTTTACTGTCCTAGATGAAAATGCACATAATTTGAAAACCCCGCAATGAACCTATACCCCACTTGTCCAGTATGAACTAGGTCCATCAAATATGTTAGAAGCATGCCAATGGTAATGGAGGAGTTTGCTATAAAGAAAGAGCTTACTACCATCTTGGGGCAAGCATAATGGTCTACTTCATGACTTAGTCAAAGAATCAAGGGAGAGACTAGGTGCTTCATGTCTTCTACAAATAAACCAAAATGTAGTCAAAATATGCTCATGTGAGTTACAATGTGTATGAACCAAGTGGCAGCCATGCGAATCTGATGTGTGACTTGGGGGATTGATATCCTTCAGGGTGATGATCTTTAAGGCTGGTTAAAGGGTTAAGGCTGGTTAAGGGGGATGATCTTTAAGAAAGTTGAATATTCATAGGACTTATGTATCCCAATGTATAAATGTTGCTACAATATCCTTCCATAGGAGTAATTCTAGCCGAAGCAGTTGACTTGAAGGTGACATGTTTCCTTTTTGCAAGTACTAGAGGACAAACCAATCAATGAACCAGGGTATACAAATACAAGAGGCTAGTTTTTTATGATGAGGTAGAAACACAAGCCCTCAAAGCGAGGTGTGTCTTCACAAGCCTTCAAAGTGAGGTGCTTGTTGTTTGAGAGGGGGGGGGGGGGGGGGGGGGGGGCGGTGGTTCTATCCCTTCCGGAGGTGTTACAAAGGCCAATGGCCACTAGTGTGAGAAGTGTAGAGGGCATATAGGGTGTCGTAAGCTCTAATGCGGCGGATCGCATTGTGCAAGGATGTATTGGTGTTGTAGGCTGTAATGCAGTGACTTGCGCTATATGAGTACACTATGTAAGGTGATGGTCACGTCAGGAAGAGAAGTCTAGAGAATGAACACAAGGAGCAACAATCATCATGGGCGCTAGAGTCGTGAACATAGAAATGACAAGAGAGTGACGAGTCGGCCAATGTACACAAGTCATTGAAATGGATTGGGAGAGGAGTCCGTCCTCCCTAACCACAGGGGCAGTTGCGGGCAAAATGTCTCATCAGCCTACAATGAAGACACCGGCTAGGATAACCGGAGATCTCCACTCTCTGGCGAAGTGTACCCTCCTCGAGGGTCTCAAGGAGGATCAACTCTCGGAGGGACTCTGGGCTCTCAACCACCAATTTGATCCTAGGGACCCCATCGTCTACTACCACTGAAGCTGCCAAATCTGGTGGGGATTCTAACACTGTGCCAAATGCTCTGTCGATGGAGGTAAGGATGGATCTGTACTCCTTTCGAAGCCCCAGAAAAGCGGAGCGTCATCGAGAATCGAGGAACATGGTGTGTCGTGTTCATGTCCTGCACTGCGAAGCCATGGTACCAAGGGAAGAGGTACACCAGATGCGGGCCAAGGAGGATGGGACTTTGCTTCACAAGTGTCAAGGCGGTAGCAGGAGAGTTCAGGTGAATGAGGAAAAGGCCTCTTCCGTGGATGGTGACCTCCTGAATGTGGTCTCCTTCTAGTGCTAGACTCGCCTGAATCCAGTCTCTCACTTGTCTCCTCGTGGGTGTGAGACCAACTATTCTGCCCACTTCTGCCTTGTCTTGAAGTGACCAAACTGCATGCTTCACCTGTTGCTTGTCGGTTGGGGAAAGAAGAATTTTAATGGCTGTGGGATTTGAGGGTGCTGCCATAGAGTCCCGGTCACCAACAAGAAAATATTCCCCGAAGATAAACAAAAACCGCTCACCGCCGCTGCCCAGAGGGAAGGGAAAAAAAACCAAGGGCCAGCTGCGGGGGAACGGTCATAATGCTACACAGCCCTGCAGTTGGCTACCAATGGAGAGGGAGATCCCTCAAAGAGGAAGAAGGCGAAGGGGGGCGAAGAGGGGACGAACGAGAGGCAAGGAGGGAGTTGAAGAGGAGGCGAGGTGGAGGTAAGGGGTCTGAGGCGAAGCAGAGGAGGTGAGGTGAAGGCGAGGAGAAGGCGAAGGGGAGAGAGCAGATGAAGGCAAGGTGGAGGAGGAATGGAGGCGGGGAGGTAAGAGGATGCAAGAGGTGCAGGTAGGCGGAAGAAGGGGGGTAGGAGTAGAAGGAGAGGGCAAGAGATGGTTGGGAGGCAGTAGGGGCGGAAGGAGAGGGCGGAGAGGGGGAAGCGGGAGGAGACGGCGGAAGGAGGGTGCGGAAGGAGTGGGAGGAGGCGAGGAGATGGTGAAAGGGAGGCGTGGAGGAGCGGGGTGGAGGCGGAGGCTGTCAGCGAGGGAGGAGGTGGGGAGGGTGGAAGGGGAAGGTGGGGAGGGGAGGCCTACAGGTGGGAGGAGGCGAGGAAGGAGGAGGAAGGGGGGGAAGGAGGTGGGGAGGAGAGGATGTAGAAGGGAGGCGGAAGGGGGGGGAGGCGAGGCAGAGAGGAGGGTAGAGGGTGGAGGTTGAGGTGGAAGGAGGCAGGAGGGGGGCTGAGGTGGGAGCTCAGGGAGCTGCCAAGGTGGAGGAGGAATGGAGGTAAGAGGACGCAAGAGGTGCAGGTAGGCGGAAGAAGGGGGGTAGGAGTAGAAGGAGAGGGCAAGAGATGGTTGGGAGGCAGTAGGGGCGGAAGGAGAGGGCAGAGAGGGGGAAGCGGGAGGAGACGGCAGAAGGAGGGTGCGGAAGGAGTGGGAGGAGGCGAGGAGATGGTGAAAGGGAGGCGTGGAGGAGCGGGGTGGAGGCGAAGGCTGTCGGAGGGAGGAGGTGGGGAGGGTGGAAGGGGAAGATGGGGAGGGGAGGCCTACAGGTGGGAGGAGGCGAGGAAGGAGGAGGAAGGGGGGGAAGGAGGTGGGGAGGAGAGGATGTAGAAGGGAGGCGGAAGGGGGGGGAGGCGAGGCAGAGAGGAGGGTAGAGGGTGGAGGTTGAGGTGGAAGGAGGCAGGAGGGGGGCTGAGGTGGGAGCTCAGGGAGCTGCTTTAAAAAAACTCCTTGGTGTCTAGCAAAAACGAAAATCTGAAAATTGGTGGTGACTAGCAAAAACGAAAATCTGGTCTTGCTCCAAATTGAGGGCTTTTGGAGCTGAGCGAATTGGGTTGTGACCTCCCGGGTAGAAAAAACTTACTCTGCTCTCCGATCTAACAATGTTTGCTGCTGATGAGCCCTTGTTGTAGCAAGGCGCTCCTTAATCCAAGCATCTGTAGGCCATTTCTACTCTTCTCTCTAAAGAGCTGCTAACTATTGGTGGCGAATACCAACCTCTTGCCTGAGAATCTCACGTCCTAGTACGAGTAACGTGTGATAAAAGTTGCTAATATCAGTGAGGGTTGCAACCACATGGGACGGGAACAGTGTCCACTCTGTATGTGAGAAACCCAAATCTGTAAAACTGCCTCTGCGAGGCTCTCCTTTGCATAAAAGGCATCTAGAATCTTGACACTGGTGAGTGGCCTCTTGAACGAGGCTCCGAAAAACCATCAAACAGCTGGAAAGTGGTCTAAAGTGGACACCCCAGTGCTAATGTATACTGACCCACCTCTTACCCACAGCCCAATCATCTACATAAAATCTATCAATTCGTGCATGGATAAGCATCTGCACCCTCCTGTTCGACCCCATGAAAACATGAGTGACTGTGACTGAGTGTTAAAAGCATCATCAAACCAAACATCTCTGCCATAGAGCTGAAACAAGAAGGCATCCCAAGATACTCTCTCCAAAGAGTGAATGCCACCTTCTTTGCCTCCTTTTTGGTCTGAAGGCATCTCAACTATGTTGACATTGCCTCCAATAATCCATGACTCTGCGATGGAGGCCCAAGAGAGCAGTTCCTTCCATAGAACGACATGATCCCCTCTGATGTTGGGGGTGTATACATTTAGAAAGCCAATCTTCCACCCACCAATCAAAAGAATAATCCATTGGGTCCTATAGGGAACAATAACCTCGTGTCCAACCACCAAGGGGAACATAGAAGAAGAGACAAAAATGCAAGTACCTCCCCTAGTGCCCAAGGCAAGCGACCAAAATGTGTGTTCTGAAAGAAACTTGCTTTACTTGGCACAATCTGTGGCATCCAATTTGTGTTCCTGAAGAAAAAGTATGTCAATGGGACCCCCAGTAACACCTGGATGAAGCTGGTTACCAATCAGCTGCCCACATCTATTATGTGGCACACCACCTAGGCCTTGAACGTTCCAGCTAACAATCCTCATCTACGAGAGGAAGTCGGGTGAAATACCTTACCCGACCTGGTGGCGGAGACAACCCTCTCCTGAGAAAAACTCCTCTTGTCAAGTGGAGGAGAATCAACTTGGGAAAGGGCCCCCACACCTGCAGAGGGGGAGGATTTGTCAATAGGAATGCTGATATTTGGCTCCTCGAAAGTAGAGGGTACAAACTCCTCGTCTAGATTAAACTCGGCCATCTCTTCCAGTGCTGCAAAAGAGTTCTTGCGAATCATTCCTAGCGCCGATGTGGAAAGAATCCCTGCACTCTGTGGTGTGGTAGAGATAACCTTGTTACCTCTATCAAAAGAGGTAGCACGAAGAGGAGAAGAGGGAGGGGGCTGCTTTGGTGGAAGGCCACGGGAAGGCACATGAGCATGAGAGACATCTCTGACTCTATCCACCAATGAAGAAGGGGCACCTCTGTCGGGCCCTGAGGTATTGGGTGATCCCTCCTGCTCTGCAATTGGGGCAACGGGGGCGACCACATCAACACCTGAAAGTATGACAGGGATGTCCCCTGCCTACAAAGTAGCAAGGTCCGTGGCACTAGGGGCATCCTCCTGAGAAGTAGGAGCGACAACCCTCACTGGTACCCAACGGGAAACAACCAGTGGAGGACATGCTGAAGGTCCTAGGCATGCTGGAGGTGAAGATCCTAGATGAGAGGCTGGTGCCAAAGGTTCTGGATGCGCCGACAAAGGCCTAGTAGCACGTGTCGAAGGTGCGCAACGTGCAGACGGTGTTGAAGGAGTGGTAGGAGTAAGAGCTGCACGAGAAGGCCTTTTGGGTCTCTTCTTTTTCCTTGGGCAATCTCTGGCAAAGTGCTCAAGGGCTCTGCATATCCTGCACTGGTCCTGCTTCCTGTGATCTCACCTCTATGGCGAAAGAAGGAGCCATCTTGACGCTGAAGCATGATATGGTCATCGAAGATATTAGGGTCCATGACTACTAAGACCCTAACTATAGGCACCCCATCATACCTGACTGCCTTTGCTGTTGAAGAGGGCATGGCGGGGATCTCTGCGACCAGACCAAATGCCCCACCAATGGAAGGAAGGAGACGATGATAAACCTGAGGGAGGCTAGGAAACCTCATGAATAGGGAAAAAATTTGGCTATCCTCCTCAACAGGGTCAAAGCCAAAACGGAACTGTGAGATGAAGATCCTCTTGGAGCCTAGCATCAAAGGGTTAGCTTTCTGCACTGTGGCCGCAGACTCCGGAGTGTCGAAAACCACTTGGAAGAACCCACGTCTCAATAAGCGAACCTCAGTGAGGTGAGCTGCAATGTTTGGAGGTGACGCTGCAAGCATCCAATCCCTGGCCTATAGCCTGGAAGGATGGGATCCAAAGACCCGGGCATGAAGAGAAGTAGAGCTACATCTTTTTTGAGCTACTGCAACTCATCTTTAGAAAAAGTTACTTGTCTTGCGGCCTATTGGAGCGGTTTAGGATTGACTCAATGGGAAGCCATTCATCAATCAAGGCGAAGAGGCTGATTCGATCACGATGAAGATCCATATGCCAACCTCTGCTGCTGCAGGAGAGAGAGAAGGTGAAGGAAGGTTGAGAGACGAGAGGGAGGAGAGGAGGGGAGAGCAGAAGAGGGCTGAGAAGGGTTGAGAGAAGAGGGCTAAAGAAGAGGTTGAAAGGAGAGGGGAAGGGTGGCAGGGAAGAGAGGGGAAGGGGGTGAGGTTAGGAGGGATGAGAGGAGAGGAGTAGGGGCAGAGCTAGGAGGGCTAAGAGGAGAGGATGGGGACGGGGATAGGGAGGCTGAGAGGAGAGGAGGGGGTGGGATTTAGGGGCTGAGAGGAGAGGAGGGGGCCAGGGGAAAGGGAGGCTGAGAGGAGGGAGAAGAGGTGGGGTAGGAGGGGGGGAGAGGAGCAGGTAAGGGGGGCGAAGAAAGAGGGAGGAGGGGACGGGGGTAGGGGTCGGAGATAGTGGGTAGAGCAGGGGAGAAGAGGAGGTGGGTGTAGGGGTGGGGGGAGGGGGCAGAGAAGAGGGGAGGAGGGGGCAGGTGTAGGGGTGGGGGAAGGTAGGGAGAGAGGAGGCGGGGGAGGGGGAGGGGGAGAGGAGGCGGGGGAGGGGGAGGGGCAAGGAGGGAGAGGGGGAGGGGCTAGCTGAGGGGAGGGGGGAGGAGGGAGGGAGGGCTGAGGGGGAGGAGGGACTGAGAGGGGGTAGCAAAGGAGCAGCTCAACTGGGGTAGTTGTGTTTAGAAGGGAACTGTTAATATTAGCTTAGTCGAGCTAAAAACAGCAGTAGGTGCAGAGGGATTGTAGGGATAGTGATGAGCGTTGCTTGGGTTAGCCCCAAATTAGCAGGTCCCAACTAAATTTAGCAAGTCCCATCTAAATGTAGGGGAGGCTCTTCAAGGTGGTCCATGCGAGAGAGGGTAGAAGGGAAAGTGGAAGGGCAAGAGGTAGAGAGAAATTGTGGGAGAACAAAGGGTGGAAAGAGGAGGGAGATGTAGAGAGAGCGGGTGGAGTGATACAGGGGTGGAAAGAGAAGGGGGCTTGTAGAGAGAAGTGATAAGGGGTGGAGAGATATGGTGAGTGACAAGGGGTGGAAGATAAGGTGTCATGTAGAGGGAGGAGAAAATAACGAGGGGTGGAAAGAGACGGCCCCAAGTAGGGAGAGAGGGGGTGACAAGGGGTGGAAAGAGAAGGTGCTATGTAAGAGAGAGAAGATGGAGTGACAGGGGGTGGAAAGAGAAGGCCCCTTGGAGAGAGGGGGGGGGGGGTGACAAGGGGGGAAACAAAAGGTGCTATGTAAGAGAGAGAAGGTGGAGTGCCAGGAAGTGGCAAGAGAAGGTCCCATGTGGGGGGGTGACAAGGGGTGGAAAGAGAAGGTTCTATGTAAGAGAGAGAAGGTGGAGTGACAGGGGGCGGAGAAGGTGGAGTGACAAGGGTGGAAAGAGAAGGTCCCATGTAGAGAGAGAGGGGGGTGACAAGGGATAGAAAGAGAAGGTATTCTGTAAGAGAGAGAAGGTGGAGTGACAAGGGGTGGAAAGAGAAGGCCCCATGTAGAGAGAGAGTTGGGTGACCAGGGGTGGAAAGAGAAGGTGTCCTGCAAGAGCGGCCGCCACCCTTGGCTGCACAGTTGGGACTCCCAAACTGCCTTGAGCTCTTGGAGCAATCACACCTTCCCATGGAACTGAATGGTCTCTTTCTTCCTCTCAGAGGAGGGGTTTATTGGACCGCCGGGGTACACCTAGATTCATCTCCCACATGCATTGACGATCTCCATTGGATAGCTCCAGGTATCTTCACACAAGGTACGGGTTGAGATAGGGCAAGCAGAGGGCATCAGAGAAGGGGGAAAGAGAAGGCCCCATGTAGAGAGAGAGGGGGGTGACAAGGGGTGGAGAGAGAAGATGTTCTATAAGAGAGAAGGTGGAGTGATAAGGGGTGGAAAGATAAAGCCCCATGTAGAAGAGAGTTGGGTGAGAAGAGTTGGGTGAGAGAAGGTGGAGTGACAGGAAGTGGCAAGAGAAGGCCCCATGTGGGGGGGTGACAAGGGGTGGAAAGAGAAGGTTCTATGTAAGAGAGAGAAGGTGGAGTGACAGGGGGCGGAGAAGGTGGAGTGACAAGGGTGGAAAGAGAAGGTCCCATGTAGAGAGAAAGAGGGGGGTGACAAGGGATAGAAAGAGAAGGTATTCTGTAAGAGAGAGGTGGAGTGACAAGGGGTGGAAAGAGAAGGCCCCATGTAGAGAGAGAGTTGGGTGACCAGGGGTGGAAAGAGAAGGTGTCCTGCAAGAGCGGCCGCCACCCTTGGCTGCACAGTTGGGACTCCCAAACTGCCTTGAGCTCTTGGAGCAATCACACCTTCCCATGGAACTGAATGGTCTCTTTCTTCCTCTCAGAGGAGGGGTTTATTGGACCGCCGGGGTACACCTAGATTCATCTCCCACATGCATTGACGATCTCCATTGGATAGCTCCAGGTATCTTCACACAAGGTACGGGTTGAGATAGGGCAAGCAGAGGGCATCAGAGAAGGGGGAAAGAGAAGGCCCCATGTAGAGAGAGAGGGGGGTGACAAGGGGTGGAGAGAGAAGATGTTCTGTAAGAGAGAAGGTGGAGTGATAAGGGGTGGAAAGATAAAGCCCCATGTAGAAGAGAGTTGGGTGAGAAGAGGTGAAAAGAGGAGGCGTTCTATAAGAGAGAGAAGATGGAAAGACAACATGCTTGATTGGATGAAGTTGGAAGACAATATGAAATACAGGAAACAACACAAATGGTATATACAAGCATGGGAGGGAATCTCCTCACTGAAGATGGTACTTCTTGACTCGTGACCCATTCAATGGGGCATGTAGGAGCTGGCCCTCCAAAGTGGCCAAGTAGACGACTCCACTTGGAATGAGCTTGGGTATGAAAAATGGGCATGTCCAACCCCACTGACAAACTTAGGTTTGTGTTTGAGAAACTTACTTGAATACAATAGTACCAAATCACTGACTTTGAACTCTCTTTTCCTGAGGTTGTACAGTTGTCATCCCTTTCCGTGAGCACCTGGTCGGTATCCATATGGAATTCATAAGGCATAACTGCCTTCAGGCCATAGACCAGCTCAAACGATGAATACCTAGTACTTGCTTTGTATGCAGTCCGGTAGGCAAATAAAGCATCTGGGAGCAAGACATCCCAGTCTTCTAAACAGCTGAGGCATAAACAAGTCAAGATCCCACACATTGTCTGATTGGAGCTCTTGGCCAAACCATTGGCACTTGGGTAATAGGAAGCGAAAAATTTGTGAACTATTTTTAACATTTTGACCAAGGCAGCAATGGTGTCATTGAGGAAGTGAGTTCCTTGATGTGAGGAAGCACATGCCATCTCAAGATGTGGTCCTTTCCGAGTTTGTACAATTGACCTACAATCAACTTGCAGAGGGCGGCTTGAATGATCCTCTTCCATTGCTCTATTGGGGTCATACCTAGAGGGAATCCACCCGTGGACAACAATCGTACTATGTTGGCATACCATGGTGAAAAGCAATCTATAGCAAACAAGCATTCATCATGTAGTGATGTCACTCCAAAAAGGACCACATCGGGCAACAAGGAAAATGAGCTGGAGAGTAGGCCAAGGGAAAGCCTCAGGTAGTTTTAAGGGCAGGTAGAAATAGTGAGGAGGGGCTGTTAAGGTTTGCAAATAGATGCGAAGCTATACATCGAAGAGCCTTCGGGAATGGTGGCTAGAGAAGTGAAAGAAATATCTCTTGTTGAAGAAGAGGCAGATGAGGCAAGAGGGGAGTCTTGAGGTGTGGTGGCAAGGCAAGAGGGTGGTGAAGGTAGAAGGGGGGGGAGGGGGCTAATGGAGGAGGAAGTGACATAAGAGTAGGAGAAGTTCGCCTCTAGCGCACGGATTAACTGGACTAAATCTGTCAGTTTCTTCACGAGCACAGAAGAGGTCCGGGAGATTTGGGAATAGGGGGAAGCCCTCGGTTTCAAGTGAATCCCACGTGGGTAGGCAACGAGTTACCTAGGGTGTCAGGTGGGGATGGATATTATAGCAGAGCAGTAGATCACCCCGGTTCTAGAGATCATTCGGCGCAAGCTTCTATACTGGAGCTCGGCCAAACTCTCCCTCGCAAGCAGAGCAGTGGTCAACCAGGTCCTTCTCGCTATGTCTTGGTATATCGCATCTTGCTGGTGTTTTCATAAGGGCTGCATGGGACAGCTCAGACGGTTGGTGCACAACTTTCTATGGGCGGGTTCAAATGGCACGTGGAATATCAAGACTAGAGTGGCCTGGCAAACATTGACCCTTACACAGTTGCGTGGTGGGCTGGGCGTCATAGACCCGGAGGTGCAAAGCTAGGCCATCTTGAGCATGTTGGTTGTTTGAGGTCTCACACCCGGCACAGAGCCCTAGGAGTTCCTCCCCTAGAGAGGACGTCTCAAAAACACCCCCCGAACAGGTGGTCAATGGCAACAATCTTATACGTAGATCTTCCTTCTTGTAGGGAGGAGTTCGAGAGACAGTTGATTCTTTGGCACCCAGAGATCAGAGATGCGGACGGACGAATATTAGGGCAAAGAACGCACATTGGCTGGGCACAATGGGACAGCGGCCTAGCGAGATCCTTTGGTTCTTGGAGAAAGCTCCCTAAAAAAACAGAGGCCGGGGCACAAGCACTCTCTCACGTGAGAGTAGCAGGTTATATGGATGGCCAAGATTGACTCAGCGATCCTTGAGTTGTGGTGGGAGGGGTTGTGCAGTCCTTGGACCCCCCACTGCTAGGACGGTCAATTCTCTTGGATGGGGTTGCCTCTCAAGGTCTGGTTTTATAGAGAGCATTTGGGATCCATCCGACGTAGGTTCGACAGGGTGGGACAGGGAGGCCTTTTGTAGATAGAGTCAGAGAGAGAGTCGGAGGAGCTGGCAGCCTTGGATGATCTAGAGTGGTAGAGGATCAGGATTGTTGGCCATTTGGGCAAGGAGTGGCATATCGACCCGACCACGATATTACCAGGTCCGAAGGGAGCGGTTTGGCGTCTCTAGCTTTAGGAGGGTAGGTCTCTTAGGGACATCCAGTGGGACCCAGGAGAGTGGTTCTGGCCAGCCCGACACGAGAGAGGAGGTGCCCTTCTTTTCTTACAGGACCTGTATCGGCAAACGTATTCAGGTGGAGGCAGCAGCTTGGACCCCCTCGAGGGAGTGACACTGGCTAGAGCACGAGGGTCCCAGTGAGGTGGTCAGCTTCTGGCCTGGTCCAGTCTGAGATCACGGAAGATCTCTTACTTCATCTAGATGGTGGCTCATGGGGGCCTACCCATCGGTCCCTAATTGGAGCAAATTCTGGTGGAGGGCAGATGTGTTCACTATATGGAGGGTTTGTTGTAGACAATCCCACATTGCTTATGGAGTTTTCCTGCGGTAGAGAGCATTTGGACAACAGCTTTTCGGATTTGTAGGACATTTATGTCACTGGTATGGACATGCAGGCTAGTCTAGATTTATTTTTGTTATTTAGACTTGCTCTTGTTATGTGACACTGTGGGTCCATATATATACCCAGTGGTCACTAGATGCACTCATATTTGTGTTCATTCCTTATTCTGAGTTCACGTCAGTTTTCTCTGTATGCTCATGTTGCAGTTGCTCTCTCCCTCACTTTGTGTTCCTACATATGGTATTAGAGCGAGGTTGTTGCGGATGTCGAGCTGAGACTTGCTGAGATGTCGTGAGAATAAAGAAGATCAGTGGTCTTTCCTGTTTGGCAGCCTCTATAGCACATGATTCAGATGGAGGATAGAAGAAAATGTTTGCTTCTACTTGTCGTATTAAGGAGAGAATCAAGCAAACATAGAGGCGCACAAGGGACTTCATGTGCAGACGTGGAGGCAAGAAGGAAACGACTTCCTTGTCACTCGTGGAGAAGCAAGAATAGCTATCAGCCAACGTAGACAGTCAGCATGGGTGGAGAAAGGTCAAATAGATTACGCGTCTTCGTGAGGCTTCTGTGGGGAGAGCAACGTTGCATTAATTTTTCAAAGGTTTAATTCTTTAAGGTTGAGCTCTTGTCGAGGAAGTCTGTGTAAAAAGAAACTAGGGCAGAATCTTTCTGGTCATCAGCAACAACAGTTGTCATCACCAACATAAGAGACAGACATTTCGTGGCATAATTATTGTTGGTCGTGAGGCATAATTATTGCTTGTCATGAGACATAATCTTGCTGGTCATCATCACCAATAGAAGAGACATACATTTCGTGGCATCTTGGCCTGTGTGGGCTGTGCATCAACAATGGAAAGGTCTGAGTAATTCTAGATACATTTGTGGTATTAGTGTTGATTGAGTATGCACTTTTCTTCCTTGGACAGATCAGATTTGTGCAGCAAAGGAGATTATCTATTGATTTGTTCTCGTAGTGGCTGGGTGTATTTTCTGTCTGTACAAGTGCTTGAACAATCATGTCACAAGAGAGTTCCTTTCATTTTTCAGAGTCATACAAATTGGATGGCACGAATTATGCCATGTGGGCATTCATGGTCAAGCACCTTCTTATTGGCAAAGGCCTTTGGGAAATAGTGATAGGAGAAGAGACTCGTCCTCTTGACATACCTGCAACTCCTACGTCATCTGCATCTACTACTATAGCTATCACTTCATCAAAGGAGCAGAAAATTTTTTGCAAGCGCAATGGACAAGCTATGTCAGTGATAGTGAATTCAGTCAAGAAATTGGTGATGCAAAATCTGAAAATCATTTATGTTGGCAAAGGATGCTTGGGATAAACTTGCCTGGATGTACAATGTCAAGAATCAGCCTAGATTGTTGTCCTTGGAAACTCAACTTAAGGACTTAAAAATGCAGGACAATCAAACCATTCTTGAGCATATCACCAAATTGGCTGATCTACGTGATCAATTTGCATCTATTGATGAGAGCATTAGGGATAAGAAAATTATTTCAGTCACACTGAATAGTCTTGCCCTATGACTGTAGAGAATAAGGCGGTAGCTGAAAAACGACCTCAATGAAATCCTAAATTGTCAAAAACAGTGTGGCGGCTGGTAGAGAGGCCACAAACTACAAATTCGAGCTGTTGAATAGATGGAAAGTGGCTCTACAATAGCTGCCCAGCTTGTAGGAGCTACTTGGAGCTGATTTTCGATGATGAAGTGCCTCCAAACTTACTTGCCGAAAAAGGGGTCTAAAGCAGTCGCCCTAGTTGGAACAGCAACTTAGAATGAAGTTTTTACGACGAAGAGCTCCAAGACCAGTAGGTTCATCTTCACCAATGGCAGCAGCTCCAAGCTTGAATTTGTTGAAGAAGATCAGCTCATGGAGAGACTAAGGGTGAGATGGGGGCTGACTTCCAAGAGGAAAAAGGGAGAGTAGAAAGAAAGGGAGGAGGAAGAATGGCTCTAATACCACATGAAGGAACATAGTGGAGTGGGGAGAGGAGGTAGGGTAGGAAGGGAAGAGAGCTATGGAGGATGGAAGCAAAGGAAACAACTAGAAAGTATGAAAGACATATTGAAAGAGCATGAACCAAAAGAAAGTACTCACATGTAGACCAAAGAAAACAACTAGAAAGTATGAAAGACATAATGAAAGAGCATGAACCAAAAGAAAGTACTTACATGTAGACCAAAGTGCTTGTAGGATTGATTAGATTGAATGATGGATAGGCTCACACACTAGAGTGCACAAATGTATATGGGATGGCTCCCAATATGACACGTGGCACTCGCACATAAGACACTACTAGAACTTTTATTAGAACACACTAAAACACACTCAACTTGACTTCATGTTCTAACATATTCTCCTAAGATCTAGAGGGCAGGTGTGGTTGGAAGGGGACAAAAGTGGAAGGCTAGAAGGGTTTAAAAGCGGAGGGAGTAGTGCTACTATGTTCATCACAGTTTTGTGTTTTTATGTTTCTTGCTGCTAGCTAAGGGAGTCATATTATGAGATGCCATTTTTGCATCTAATAGCATTTTGCGGAAAGATATGAGGTATGTTTATTTAGTCCTCTTCTTTATAGTAAATCGTTTGTGCATGTGCCAATTTAATCGTATTAACAGTCACGAGCAAGTCCAAGGGAAATAATGGCAAGTATCTCGAAGGATTTGCAAGAGCTGGCTGTTTGCTGGAAGACGATGGGACATTGGAGAATGAAACAAGTTGGTTTCCTCCTCTGCCCATGGTTGGAGAAGATCAGTTTGCAGGTCAGGAAATGTCTGATTCCCGAGTGGCTCCAAGTCCTTTGCAAGAAAATTGTTTCTCAAGTACGAAAATGTATCATGGGAAAATGAGAGGTTTGCCAAGTTTGAGGCTGCAAAGAAGTCAAGGAACTCACTTTCTTTCCTTGGCATTTTGTGTGTTTTTCCTTGCCGAATTTAGCTTACTCTGATTTATAAAATGTCTTTGAACTTGATGTAGGAAAGCCATTTGTTTTGTCTGTACATAATATAACCTGATAACTTGGTGTTTGTATTGTTTAGGCGCTTTGTTAACCAGTTCAAATTGTAGTCTTCTCATTTTTTAGGATAAACAATTTATAGAAAATGCTCATTTGGTTTGAAATTGGATTAAAGTGATTGTCGATGAAAATGCATGGAATTTTCTAGCTGGTGATTTCCCGAAAGTATTTTGTGTTACTTTTTCCATTTGCCAAGGTAAAATTGTACCCTTTGCGAAAATGGGGCAAAACGTGAGAAGTGAAAAGGCCTTTGTTAAAGTGCTGGATGTGAAGATTCACTGTAGAGTATCCTACAAATGTAGCTAATCCAAATTGCATTACATATATGGGTGTAAATCCTCCGATAAATTTGAAATAGGAAAGTGAGAGGGAAGTTCAGCAATTGGAATCATTTTTTATAGAAATTGACTCTAAACTGTCTTAAGGAAGGTAGGTATGGTCAACAATTAGTGAGGCTCTCATAGATACTAACTCAAGTGTTGGAGGAGAAAATAAAATCACCTATATGGCTCTTGTGAAAGCTTTGCATTGATCTTGAGCTGCCCTCGGAGATTCTTGGAACCAATCTCAATAACAAATGGAGTCCTGGCTATTGTTGCTAGGGACAAGAACAAGGGAATGCATGATAGGATGAACATTATGTGCTTTTAGAACACCAATCAAGTCCCAGATTGTTTTTGTGACTGCGTATTATCATGTACTTCATCATCACATAGGGGTGCCAATTGAGAGGACTACGACATATAACCTATGCATGCAAATTCTAGCTATAGCCCATAATAAAGATTAAATAGGAGACGATTATCTTGTACCTTGTGCAATGTTGAATTTTCAATCTTGGAAGTTGCTTCCAAAGCTACTCCCTTGAAGTCAAAATACAAACAAGAAGCTTGCTAAGTAGTGCTTGACGGTGAACATCAGGATTGATGAGTTCTAGTCCTAATGTATAGTATTTGTGCATGTCAAGTGCATACAAGTCCTTATGTGCCTCGAATGTATGCTCAACTATCATGAGCTAAAGGTCTTCTTTGTATGCTCTACAAATACACTTTGGGGAGGAGTCAAGAATTGTAAGAAATCCCTTATGAGTCCTCTTTGCCACAAAAGAGTGTCCACTGTTGAAGGGAAATGCTAAATGCCTCGAAATACTAAATTGGCAAGCCCAATACAAGATGGTGAGACCTTGGGATATCCATTGAAATTATGGATTTTGATCCCAATCTAGAGTCCCTTATGCCATAACCCAAATTTACTCATGCCAATGTTTTGGTTTTTGAGATTGCCTCAAGTTTGCCTATGCACTAAAAGAGTTGGAAGAAATCTCTTATGTGCCTCAAACGATGGCATTGATATTAGTTCAGAAATCAAATGTTGCGTTTAGGTGATTTCCTTAAAGTGAATGCTTTGGCTAAGATGCATGACCTTAAACATAGATGTCTATATATCAAGGGTTAGGTATTGGAGAAAACTAATAGTTGATAGACGGGGAGTCATGAAGAGGACTAATAGTTAGATATTGGAAAAGACTAATAGCTGATAGATGGGGAGTCGTGAAGAGGGTGATAGATATTCACTAAGGAAGTTTGACTCATCACCCCCTCAAAAGATACTATAGAAAGTCCATCCTTGCAACCAATTGTGTGATGGCAAGATAAACGAGTGTTCATAATCCCATGCTTTCAAAAGGGCCTCTCTAATTTTGAACTCATGGTCTTTGTCAAAATGAGGGACAAGAAGCCAACTTTGAGCTTTTGCTCAGCCTTGCTGATGAAGGGTATAATTTCTATAATGTTTTGTGAAATTCTTTCTAGTTAATAGGCTAGATGTATGATTAAGAAATTATTGTGAGTCTCTGCCTTCGTCTTTGAGCTAGTTTGAGCACTATGCATGCTACTAGAACTATACTCCTTTAAAAAAATATTTGATTGAGATATAATGGGATCTTTAGAACTTTAAAATGTGGTCTCAAAGCTAAATATTTTATGGATGTGTGTCTAGCTCTTGCTAGAAAATTAACAAATTCAAAAGAGAGTGATGCCACTTGATTTGAGATCCCCAGTCAATAAGATTGTCCTAGCATACTATCAATCATTTGTGGTATCTATGCGCTACATTCGTCATTCTCTCATATCAGCTTCTAAGGGAATATATGCATGGACGTTATTTGTAGAAGTAACTGTAAGAAAGGATTCAAGTCTCTTTTTCGCTACTCTCTTCCCAAAAAATTATCCTTAATTTTTGCCTCATGACTAGCTTCTTCCATGGTGCTACTAGACTAACACCTTCCAAGTTATGTAATGTGAGGAAATGAACACTCTCTTACAAACTTGGGGGCAAAAGCCAATGCAATCCAAACAAAATAGAAACTTCCTTAGAAAAAATTTCTTTCCCTAACGTTTCTCCAAATCCATCTTGTTCTTTGAAAAGCAAAAGACTTGACTTTTCTCAAAGCAGAGCTTACTGCAAGTAAGTTTTCTAAGAGCTATGGAAATACACGTTAAACACACATCTAAAAACATTGTAAGGAGGTTGAATAGGACGTTGATGCCCACTGCAACTTATAGGTAGTGGTCACTTACTTGTGTATTGGATTATGGATCCCTTTATCATTAATAACCTCTTCATGTAGTTGTTCAAGCTTCAAAATATGTGGGTACCATGTTTCCTTCTATGTTGAGTTCTAAATTTTGTACAACAAGAAATTATAGACTTGCCAAATATTTTTGACTTTGGTGCATAAGAGGGAGCAAGGTATTAACATAGGAGAAATGAAAGAACATCCCATCTTTACAAGATTTGTTAGAAAGAAACTGCTTATCATTACTGCGAGAAGTGTAAAGATATGAATCCAATTGCCTAGCTGAGAGGGTTTGTAAAATTTCTCAAAGGTGCATTACCACATATTTTCTCCTTTTGTAGAGGGCACAATAAGCTTACTTGAATGCACCATTTTTCATGCTACCTCCTTCAAAGGTTGCATCCAAAAGTTGCTCTTGTCCATTGGCTTTACGACCAAAGCCGCCACCAATGTGTGCCATCCACGCAAAGCGCGTCACGGTCATGGACAAGGACATGGCTCTGGCAAAGCGGCTACGGATGGACCCAAGCTTGAAGCCCTAAATTCTCTTGGAGCCCACCCGGAGGGGGCGGGCGAGAGGCAGGGAGGGGGCGGAGAGGCGGGGAGGGGGCGGAGAGATAGATTCTTTGTTCACCTTTCTTGTTTTGAGAAATAGACCCTCTATCTTTGTTACCTTTCTTGTTTTGGGAAATAGACCCCTCTGTCGAGAGTAGTGGAAATAATGCAAGAGATAGACGAAGACAAAGGAGAAGGTGAAATAGGTGATCCTGTACTAAGAGAGATCATACCATATCTCTTAACCTATTTTCCATAGGGATTTCCTTCCAAAGAGTAGAAAAACTCTTGGGTTTTAAATGACTTTCAATAACGTTTACTCTACTACTTGTCCTAGTCGAGTTAATAGAGGTTCATCCATGTCTTTCTTGATATGAGTTAGAGATTCATATATCAATTATGTCGTATTGCATCACTTGAATTCTATTATCATCACCATTTCAGATCAGCAAATAATTCCTCAGCATTAGGACATATATGCATCAAAACAGTCTTATCCTAGTGCATTGGAGTTTGGCTATAAAGAACACTAGGGAGCCTCAATGTTCTAGCATATGCCCTTATCGCTATAGTGTATAGTCCATACTTGATGCATATTAGAGGTGGTCGGATCCGATATAAGAAAGCTATGATGCATATTAGAGGTGGTCAGATCCAGTATTACAAAGCTACCCCTATAGGATCTCGAATATGCCTGAGGGACATCATGTATTTTCCTAGTTGTATTTTAGCTTTTAAGTTGTCCCTCATGTATTTTCCTAGTTCTATTTTAGCTTTTAAGTTCTTTGCCTTCTTACATCAACACTCCTCTTTTCACTCAAACCTTTACTACACTCCAAAACCAATATCTTTTTGTTACTGTACTAAGCACTGGGCAATGGGAAGATAACAAGAGAAAGAAAGAAAAAGAAAGAAAGAAAGAAAGAAAGTTTATTAATGTCCACTGGAGACCTAAAAAGGTCTATGGGACAAAAGAGACCTGCTTATACATCAGTACAGAGAGGGCCATAGGCAACCTCCCTGGGAGTATCATGAGATTCCTCCAAAAAAAGAAAACACATAGAACATAAAACATAAAAGGAACTAAGTACTAGGCTATGGAGTGGCCATTACATCAGTTTAAGACTGAGGGTCTTTAGATTTTGTCTTAAATTCTCTAATCACTGCAAGACTGTCACGATATACTGCCCATTTTCCTGCTTCCCTGGCTGCCCGAACCTTAGCAAGCGCGGTAGCTTTGTTCTTCAATCGGGTTCTTGTACGCTCCTCAGCAATCCATATCTTTGTCCCCTTTAGCTTATAGGATTGTCATAGAATCCTCTTCCTGAGTGTCTTCGAGTTGAAGGTGATGACAACGTGTCCATTCCTAGGCGATAAATAAACTGGGGAAGACTCCTCTTCATCATCATTCTTGTCATCATTTGGGCTTGCTGACCAATCAAATGCAAGCAAAAGCATACCTAGCACCCCCTTGGCAACATCGCCAAAAATCTATGGTCTCCGGCATTGCCTCACATGCCATGGGATCTAGCCAATATGCCACCGAGATAGTCCCTCCAAAAGACTCTTTGTGAAGAGCAACGCGTGCCAATGTCGTTTGTTAGTGTCACACTAGAAACTCCTGGCTTGTTGCAACGTGAATTCATAAGAGTAGAAGGGAGGGGGGAGAGGGGAGAGGGGAGTGGAGAAAAGGGAGAGGGAATGCAAGAAGAAAGAGAAGGCATAAGGGAATATGGCATTCACAAAAGGCATGCAAGGAAACAAGAACACATACCAAGAGAAGGAAGATAGCTTGTATTCGAATGGGAGCAAAGAAGAAGTGAAGACCAAAGTCAACCGTTTGGCCCTTTATGCATGTCACCTTTTGGAGGGAGGGTGTTAAACCACCTTGGTCGATGTTGTCACATTTTGCACCTTCTCGCATAATCTTGTAAATATGCACAATGCACTTACAAAAATTTTAGAAATTTCCTTAGAGCCGTACGGTCTAAGAGGATTGTAAACACTAGGAACAAGGGAGTAGAAAAGATAGGAAGACAATGAGAGCATAGGGTTGGTCCTCCCTCCAAAAGGTGACATGTATAAAAGGACAAGTTTTTGAGGAATAGAAGTTCTCTCTTTTTCCAAGAGTTGTGTCTTGTGTTCTTCTTTTTTTGCGGAAAAAGGTTGTATATTATTTACATAATCAATTTACATCATGCAAATCTATAAAAGATTCACAAAAAAAAGAGTCCTTCACAAATGAAGTGTTTACCAGGATAAATGAAAAATTAAAAACTTTGAGCAGCTAAGTTTCAAGCATCTTCATCCTTGACTATCGGTTCAACTACAACTTTCTTTTTTATCAACAGGAACTCGTGAGGATGTTTCTTTTCTCGAGGAGAGATCACACAAAGTAGACTTGAAAAGAGGTTTGGGAAGATCAGAATTAAGCTTATCAGAGTCCTTCACCGTAGTATCTGGTTCCATGTGGCCAGGACCATGAGCAGCAAGGAGGGGAGTTCTTGTAGAGGGTCTTCTTAGAGAGGGGGTTCTGAAAAAAGGCTTAGTAGAGGGGGGGGCTCCCTATATCCTGAGTCGAGGAATGTGGGGCAGAAGCACCATTCAAAGGAATCTCTTTAGTTGATACACAATGATCAGCTTCAACAGGCACCTTTATAACAATAGTATGCGAGACTTCAAAACAGCTAAGTGCATGCAATTCAATCTCCATGTTCAGCTGAGCGTGTGCTGCATTGTATACTTCGATTGGTTTGTGGGGGTGCTTTTGTTCTTGTCCCGCCAATCGTCGAAGCGTATGTCAGCAAACAAAATAGTGTTGTTAAACTAAAATTTGTTTCGGGCAATCTAGATAAACCAGACAACTTGTGCTCTGGTTGGGTGCAACAAATCCTTTTTTACCTTGGTCTCAAAGAGACAGAAGATATATTCTCTCACCCTTGGGCATCTTTTGCAAAATCCGTTCCCTTTTCCAATTCTGAGGCTCCTGACATTTGTCCGCAGAGCCATATGAAGAATCATCCATAAGAGAGTAGAGACTTTTTCTGGTATGTCTTTGACCCAAATGTTCTCAAATCTACTGTTCCAAATGACCGCAATATCGCCAAGCTTCCATCTTCTATTCAGTTTGTTGTACACCTCATCAATGGTGAAAGTTGGTGTGGGGGTGGGGTAAAAAAGAGAGTTGCCCACCCAGAGAAATTCTTTCATGTAGACCAACTGAGACCCACCCTTCCATTGCGTTTCCATTAGCCAGAGGGCGAGTCTGTTCATAATTAGACCATGTTGGTTGTTAGTAAACGAGAATTCCTTTCGGATTTCTGGCCAGCTCTTCCACTTGATATTTCCCCTATCCCAAAGTTGACCCCAGCATTGTAAGTCCTTTTTTAAGAGGAGGCTGGGTCTAATGAAGTCTTCATCATTCATAGGTTTATTATTGAAAACCAACGAGACCCAAATGAAGTCAAGAGCAATAAAAGAACCTTTACCTAAGAAAACAATAAAGCTCTTGATTTGCTCAAAGGCAAACCAAAGAGACCTCCATAACAGGCTCCCTTTTGTGATGTAGGGTTATGGACTGCATAGAGCAGAAAGAAGAGAACAAATTTTCCACTTCGGCGTTCTGAGAGGACGGATGTGGACTATGTTTCTGAGTAACAACTAGGCCCAATCTTCAAGGGGATTAACAATCCAAGAGGCCGTGAGCTTATGAGCAGCACCTTTGGGCTTAGTGCAAAAATTTGACAATCTAGAAGGACCTCCCCACAAAAAGGCTCTATACAGTTTGATAAAAGCTTTCAAGCCCAGCTCTTGAGGGTGCCCATCAGGATAAGTAAAAGATGGCCATTGGGTAGAGACAATGATTAAGAGCTAATCTCCTCCCAGCTAGGTTGGCTTGGTATCCTCTTCATTTATCTAGCTTTTTCTTGAATTTGCAGAGAAACCAATCCCTCTTTGCTTCATTGAATTTTGAAATTCCATTGGAATTTCTAGGAAGCAAAAAACTAAGCCATGAGGTATCCTTAAACACCCAAGGTCCCTCAAGTCATCCTGTTCCTTTCCACTTAAAAGTTGCATATCCAATTTTGGAGTGATTGATGAGGGATCTCGAGCCTTCACAGAAGACATCAAGACATTTCAACACTTTTTGAATATCTTGTCGTGTGTTTTTTGCTGTGAAGTTAGTGTCATCTGCAAACTATTGATAGATCAGTTGTTTGCATGAAGGGAGCTCAATACCTTTGAGGGTATCACCTGCAGTTTCATTTTGAATAAGCCATCCTAGAGAATCTATAGCAATTGCAAAGACAGCTGCTAGAGAGTTATCGCCTTTTTTCAACAGAGGGAGTTCTTCCTGAGCCCTCTTTCTTCTGATTAGCTTAAAGGTTTCTTTGGTTGGTCGATCGATTCTACCTGCCCACCATTCTCTCATATAAGTTTTTGACTCATTGAGCTTTAATTGGTCTTGTAGTCTTAAATCTCATCTGGTTAGTAGCAGTTCCTCTTGAGCTCTGGACCATGTCAAAGTCACCTAGGGGAAATCCTCTTTCACCAATTACATCTAGTGAATCCCAAGGGCTCTTTCTGTCTCTATAACTGTTGGGGGCATAGATAGAAGTGAAAATTAAGCATTTCCCTTTCAAAAGACAACTTAACAAGACCCATCTATCTTGTGTGTCTACCTAGTCATGAAGGATATAGCCCCCAAAATGAGAAAGGATCTATAGAGCTCTCCCTCCTTTGCCATCCTCGTGATTGGTAACAAACCAAATTCTTCATCTGTCTATTCTTTTCAGTCTATCTTGAAGAGTATATCTAGTTATGTTAACCTCCTGAAGGGCTAAAATATGAGGAGAGAGGGAATTGGCTCTCAACCAGAAGGCAATCTCCTTACTTCTACCAGGGTCAGTTAGTCTCCTGACATTGTAGTTTAGCAAAGAGACCATTTTACTTACCATTCCTTTTTTTACCCTGGAATTCAGGCTATCACTCTGGGGATTGGCTATTTTGGACTGCCTTCTTTTGTTTTGGACAACAATGAAGGCTATGTTCTGTGTGGGGGATTCCTTGTTCTCTTGGAAAGCTTTGGGTAGCTCCTCTTCTAAGTCAATACCTAGCAAGGTGTCTGTGACCATATCATCACTTCTAATGTGTCGTCTTCAACGTCTTTGGCCCATCCAGGATCAAAATCATCATCTTGCATTCTATCCTAGTTTTCTCTTACACTCCTCAGTCTCATCACCAACTAAAGCTTTAAAAGAGTTTTAGTGAGAGGGACCTCAGGGGCTTAAGAAACTCATGTTTCTAAGTAGATTTAGGACTAGAGGGAGATCCCACATCAATCCTTCTCAGCATTTCTTTGGGGGCCTTGGGCACCCATTTCTCTATTTGTGCCATAGATTGGGTGGGACCTACAAGTTGGCCTTATTCTTCTTCTGAGGTAGTTCTTCATTGAATGACTTGCGACTTGCAAGTCCACAAAGGAAATAGGAATTAGAAATATTTTTATATAGCACTTGTTGTTCTCTAAATAGCTCCCATTCCTATTGAGAATCACCAAAGAGCTAGGCAATTACTCAGCTATGTCCATCTGGATGCAAATATGAGGATTCCCTCTTGGGTTTATGAAGTTTTTAGCTTCTACACCTAGAACCTTACCCAATTCCCTACAGAGGATGGGGAGTTGGTTAAAGAGAGACAAATGGAAGTTAGGAAGTTCAACCCAAATAGACCTTGGGTTGTCTAGTGAGAAGTCATGAGACCACCATGAGAGATAGAGGGGTTGGTTTTGAATGCTCCATAACCCATGTTACAAAGCTCTTGCCGCCATGTCGGCTCTTTCAAACAGAAAAACAAAATATCCCTTCCTGAGAAATATGACGTTAGTAACAACTAGTCCCTAACCACTCCATAGACTCGAAAACGACTTCGTGGTTGATTGTAGCAGTGACATGCATACTTGTATTAGTAGTCCTCATCGCTGATCGACAAGATTGAGAGTTCTCTTTCAGAAGTGAGCGTGAGATTTTCGGATAGCTTCCTCCCGTTCCAATGCCTGCAGGGAGAGTTTGGGAGGCTTGGGAGTCTTGCACTTTAGCTTGGCCTCTAGTTGCTTCGGAATTCTTTTGTTCATCCTCTCTTTGAACGTCTTTTGTATTTTTTGAGGTTCATTCTTCGTTGTTGGCTCCTTTTTTAGCACCTCTATCTACGGGGCTATTATTGGGCTCGCTTGTGCTGGTTGCTCCTCCAACTTCATCTTCTTTTCTTGGGCAAGTGAACATTAGGGACTCTTCTGGATAGGCAGTGCGAGGAGCAAATCTCGATCGGGTAGGAAGGGAGAAGAATTCTCTTCTAGTCGTTTGCCCTACGGTTGAGTACGAGGTCTTTGCACCTCTCCTACCTCTGTTTGCTTGCCATCCTCTATCGGTAGTGGAGTCTTGTTCATATCGCATGTCCCTTTCAGCTCGAGCACCATTACCATCTCCACATCCTCTTGCATGGGAACTATTCCCCCCTTTGAAGCTGGCGGTGGGCGAACATCCTGAGCTGGTGAAGAACGGTTCTCTACCATGTTCAAAAAAGAAGCTTGCATGTGAAGTCTACACCCCATTGCTAAAAAGGGCTTAGTTCTCTTTCTTGGGTGTTTGAGCAGGGAATCCTAAGTCGTATGCGAGCATATTATTCCAACTTGGTAGCTGCCCATTCAGTCCCAAATCCCGTACTAGCCTTGTCTATAGCTCAGGCTCAAGATGTGAGAGGGTACGATGTGAGAGGGTCTTGTGTTCTTCTTGCTTCTTACCTTTAGTGATGCCACTCATCCCATTGCCCCTTCTTTTGTCTCTTGCTTCCCATCCCCTCTCCCTCTCCCTCTCCCTCTCCCTCTCCCTCTCCCTTCCCCCATACCTTCTCCCCCTTCTTCTCATGTAGCTTCACTCTTGCAACAACTCTGGGAGCCATTTGGGTGATACATATAGACCGTTCATACTTGCATAGCTCCCATGAGGAGTAGCTTAGAGTAGGACGCTCCATGGGAACACTCTCAAGATCCCCATGACACATGAGTGACCGTCGGAGACCACATTTTTGGCATCATTGCCAGGGAGTTAGAGGTATGCTTTTGCTTGCATGTGCTTCTCCTGTTACTTCCCATTTCCCAACACTTAGTAGCTTTGTGAAAGTATTTGGTTTTAGTATTTTGAAAAGGTATGAGCTGAGAAAAGAGGAAAAGTGAGTGAGAAAAAAGAGAGAGAGTTAATTTGAGTTATTTGTAGATGCCTTTTGAGGTTTCTAGTTGTACAAATATAGAAAAAGGTAGAGGTGATAATTGCTAAGCCTTGTATGCTATCCGTGGTAGCATGCAGACATAATGCCATAGTGCATCCAACTCCTCGTGTGATTTCATTCTAGCATCCACCATCACTGATGCTTTCACCTTTAACACAAATCATATAACATTCTTTGACTCAATTTCAACCACCAGTTGTAGTCAATAGACTGGCTATCAAGACATCTTAACATCAGTTTAGATATGCCGCATTGCATCACACTTGGATTCTATTACCACCATTGTTTCAGATTAGCAAATAATTCCTCAGCATTAGGACATATATGCATCAGTACAATCCTATCCTAGTGCATTGGATATTATAAAGTTTGGCTATAGAGAATGTGAGGGAGCCTCAATGTACTAGCATTCCCTTATGGCTATAGTATAAAGTCCACACTTGATGCAGATTAGTGGTTGGATCCAAGACTACAAAGCTAGCCCTATAGCATCATTTGAAAGCTCATATGCCCCAGGGGTATCATATGTTTTTTCGGTTGTATTTTAGCTTCTAAGTTCTTGGCCTTCTCACTATTAGATCCACTATGAGCCTATGATAGATATTATATCATATGCCAACAAATGTTCATCCTTACACAAAGAAGATCACCTTTAGCTCATGATAGTTGAGCATACAAGTCTCTAATGGGTTGCCATAACTCATCAACTTTTTAATCTTCTTCAACAAAGCATAGTATCATAGTTACACCTTTGGCCCTAGCTTTTATGCAGCCCCTAGATCACTTTGTTCATAGTGCCTATGCAGTCTCCTTTGCCCTTGCATCATATTATATAGACTGCTTTACTGTAGCATATCGCAAATATGATGTCGATTCTTTTAGGTTTGTGACATCATATCATAGAGACTATTGTACTTTATCATATCTCAAATAGTGTTGTTAGTTCTTTTGGGTTGGTGACATCCTTATTTGTCACAACCTACGAGGTTGTTTTATCATAGCTATACCAAACAACTTTACATCTGCATGCGCCTTCAAAGATTAGCTTCATAGTCTATATATGATTATGACATATTCAAATTTGAGATGTTCAAATGTGACTCATATATGCAGTCACTCACACAGTCATCTTTTGATCGACCAATCTTTGATCCAAGGCCTTTTTTATTTTGGGCATTCTTCTCTTATCACTTTCACCTACTTTTTGTGATTTGTTCCCAAATTCAAAGGATAAATTACAACTTAAGAGTAAATGCACATTATGTACATCATTTACTAACTTTTACTCATTGTATTAACTTTTGTGCATATTCACTCTACTCATGGATGCACATAACTTTTTCAATTTTGGTTGCTATCATATGCACCAAAGAAAATCCCAAAAAAAGATCTTTTACCATATGCAATTTAAGAGGGGGTGTTAAGGATGGTGTAAATTTCACCAGATCCTAAGGGCATGGGTCAAACCATAACCCTAGGGGGTTCATGTATATATCATCTTAAATTCAAAACAACACAGTGGATAGTTATGTATCCTGTGCAATCTACTCTCTTTTGCCAATCCTCCAACAATACTAAATTATAGAAGTGCTTTGTAGAGAGTTCTCTATGCCTAAACACTTAGAGTTTGATAGGAAGTGGATGCTAGACTACGTGAGAGCACTGATGCACCCATACAAATTAGAGATGCAAGATGTGGTGAAATATGGACATGCATTTCCCACAACATGTATCTCATGAGAATTGGTACCAAGAAAAGGATGAACATAGGAGGGACCCTACAAAGTGGAGCAACACAAAAGGTGGCACATGCCTAACAAGAAAGGATCAAACCTTCTCACATTGGGAGTAGCAATAAGGGTCACTTCACAATGCATTTTGTAAGTATCTTTATTACTAGCTATCTTATTCATTAATGCATATTTTTTTATGCATGTTATTTTTTTAAGCTTTCCTCCTTCCCCATGGATGATTGTTTGTTGCAAACTCATGCGGTTGGTCATATGCCAACCATGGATGAGTATAACTATGCTTATGCACATTATACTCAAGCTCTCTTTTGACAAGTACAATGCAATTAAGCTACAACTATGATGACAAAGGGAAGTCTCTAGACAATCTTTCTTTCATAGTATAAGTAACTTATTTTAGGTTATATAATGTTGATGTACTTAATAAGCTTTTTCATTCATGTTGCATGCAGCCTACCCCATTTAGTAACTCTAGAGAGGGTGCGGGATTTGGTTTCAATGGGGATCTAGAGCTGGCAGAGGTGGACGCACAGGAGGAGGTGAGGGTGAGATAGATTCCTCTAAGAGTGATGTAGATTGAGGAGACCATGGACCCTCAGGGCTCTAGATTAAAGCCCCCTATAATTGACCTTGCAAACTTACACATTCATGCCCCCTCATCTTGCATTATATATTCATGCCTCTTTAAGGGAATTTATGTAATAATTTTTTCAATGTATATTCATGCCCCTTGAGGTTTCTTTTTATACACATTTGATCACTCTCTCAGGAAATTTATGGTGGGGTAAGATGGGGGCAATAAATCTCTATCTTTTCTCGACCAATTTTTTTAAAGAAATTGCAACATCAATGCCTAATGCATATATCGATGCTATTTTTCTATGTAATTTGCATTGGTTCCCAATGCATGTACCAACAATCTTGTATTTATGAACATCTTGATGGTTATATCAAGACTTTCATACTAAGGAAAAAATTTATTTATTCACAAATTTTGTTAAGATTAGGGTCAAAAATACCTTATAGTGTTACTATGTCAAAGGAGAGGTATATGTGGATTCTTGCACATAAGGAGCTCTATGATGTATACCAATGACTTATTAGTACCAATTGACCATATACCATACTTCCCTCAGGGACTTTTTTTTTTAACTCACAAATCCTTAACACTATTGCTTATAAAAGCGGTAACGTTGCGCAAAAATGAAAACCGAATGCAATTTTCCTTTTTAAAGGTAAAAAGCAAAGAACTTTCTATCATAATTAAAAACAATACTGCACAGTATCACTACGGGAAGAAAAAGATGCCTACATTCAAGTGTACCTTTTGTAGCACTTTTGAAAATTATCAACATGTACATTTCTAAAAAGCGCAATACATAGTGCTTATGATTTGTTGACATCATCAAAGGAATTGAAAAGTGGTAAATTTTTTGGTGCACAATGGTCTTTTAGTATAGCTACATAGCCAAAAATTGTGCATGAACTGTCTCGCTTTGTGAGTGCATCCATCCTCTTTTGTATTAGCACCAACATATGATCTTTTGGTATAGCTACACAACCAAAAAGTATATGCGCACTCTATCATTCTATGAGTTTGCCTTTAATTATAATTTACTACTCTACAAGCTTTAGAGAAAGGTTCATCTCTTAAATGGGCCACATAGACAAGTCCCCATGACAGCTAAACACCGAAGTTCTCACATTGCATCTTAAGGTGTAAGCCTCTCTAATGGGTTTTTTGGCATCATCTTATGACCAATATGTCTCAAAATTTTACTTGAAAACAACATGTGAATACCCAAATTGAAATATGTATGAGCATCAAAGAAGAATTGCACCATGTTAGTGATAATCCAACCAAGGGAGAACGCATATGATTGTGGATTATATCTCCTTTGTTTTGAAAAAACTTGTAAATCTGGTACAAGTCAATCTTTTTACCATGGTTTTTTCTTGCAATGGGACGATGCATCATGCCCAATCTTTATCACTCCACAACTACATTGATTTTCTAAAGGCCTTTCCAGCAGTCTTTTGAAATATCTTGTGACGTTCCCTAATCAATGATTCCAACTCAACATGCACCATTGGAGTAAAATCAAGCAAAATGTTGCCAGGGTTCAAGTCTATATGGAACTATTGGGCCTGATACAAGCATGCCAAGAGAGCATGGATTAAATAGTGCACATTGGTACAAAATAATTTAAGTCCTTACACCACGTCTTTTGAGCCTTTGGCTACATCCTCTAGCTTTCCTTTTGCCTGTGTCCTCTTCCCTGCTCCTCCCTTCAAATGCACATCAATGTAATTCCTGAAGGACCTTCATTAAATGGCAACTTGAGGAAAATTTGAGACAGGCACCCACCATGGAAGTATAGTGTGATGGTTTCATAGGGGCTCATATGAGGTAGCAGTAATAACTCAAGCAAGGATAAGGTGTGTTATTCGCATGGCCACCTCTCTTTGTGCTTCTCATTCACAAGTGCTAGCACTGCCCTTATAGTGCTTGCCAGCATACCACGTGTGTTGCAAAAACCAGGAGAGCCTATCTAATGGACCCAATAGATAGTCTCGTATATTTTAGATCAAATCTATTCACTTCAAAATATCTCTTACTTTGTGATAAATTTCACAAAAGCAACCTCTCTTATGTGACTAGCTTGCTGCTATAGCTTTTGTGCATCACCTAACAACCACCCTTCCTTTCAAGATTACAATGCCCTCTACCTTATCTTAATTAGCTCGCTCCTCTACCATCCCAAACATTAAGGCTGGCTTCTTGTCCAAACTCTCAATTTTAAGGTTCTTTTTGTCAAAAAATAATATGACTTTATTTCTATGCAAAGCACATGATGCATCCCATTATTCCATTTGCAATTGCATTGACATTGTTCTTGGCAAATGTCGATCATATGTCTCAAACCATGTTCTTTGCTCAAACCATGTGTAGACATATCCAACTTGGGATTCAAACTATAGAAATGCATCAAACTCCCAATTCACTTTTACTTTAGCATTTTCTTTGTGTCCTATTTAACCTTGGTCTTCAAATTACATAACCTACAATGCTCTCTATTATGATCAACATAAGTCTCTTACGCAAACTATTTATTTGCTCTAGTAGGCAGTTGCTCTCAAAAGCACCGATTTAACTTGCCTGCATTATTTCAATCTTAACTCAAACTTGTCCTTAAAGCTAGTGGAATCTTCCATCTCATAGTAAACACTGTGTAGAAGTTCGCAAATCAGATACAATATCTACATATGCAAAATCCATGTGTTATTACAACTTGTGATGTACAACATATAATGCATAATATGAATGCATGTAAAAACAAAAACAAAAAAGCAAAAACCACCTCCAAGACTGTATTAAAAAAATTTGGGACTTCTTCTCATGTTTTGGACTTTTTTTCCAAACTAGTCAACTCCACTTGATATTGACCTACTAGACTAAAAATTGAGTGCTTTTGCAACTCTGCATATATTCACCTCCACACAATTGGGGCCTTTGAAAACAAAAATAGGGGTGTGAGGGGAAAGAAAATTATTTTTTAATATATTATTTTTGCACATTTGACACCAAATGAATGTTTTGATGAAAAAAAGAGGAAGGTGCCGCACACGCCATATGTGAGCACATAAGGCTTGATCCTTATATGGGCAAGGCTCAAGCCCTATGTGCCCACATAAGGTGTGTGCCTTATGTGGGCACATAGGGCTTGAGCCTTATGTGGGCACATAAGGCTTGAGACTTCTATTACTAACTCATTTTTTATTGATTCTTTATTTGATAATTAGTTTCTTAATTATTAATTTTTATTACTTTTTATAAATTTATTAAATACTATTTAATTTCTATAATAATCTCCTTTGTTTGAATAAATAAATGAATAACTGAGTAGTTCAAAAAATTACTTGAGGTAAATATAATAATTTATGAGTTATTGATATCAATAGAGAGGTGGTGTAAAGATACACCATCTTTTGAAAATGATGCATAATATATCTTCTCTTATGCTTTTGAATCTCTTTCTAAGTCATCAAACAAGAAAACCACTTCAGTGTTCCCATCAATACCACATCCGAACCCTCTTTGAGGGTGGAAACCTATAATATTAAAACAAAGATCAGCAATGGAAATGAAAAATAGAATTTAATTACTTAAAAAAAATTTTACTTAGTTAATATGTAAGCCCTAACCCTAATTCCTACAAGCTAAAATAATATACTTAGTTAAGATCCAAACCCTATATCCTAAACCATAATTTTATGCCATAAAATAAGAAAAAAATCAAAATGGTTAAGAATTTAAAAAAAAAACCTCATTTCTTGGTATTAAATTGATAAACAAATGAAAATATGAAGACGTTTTGAAAATCTCTCATTTTTATATACAATTGAAACAAATTTCAAATAATAACTGGAATGTCCCCTCCCATGTGTATAACCAATGCACCTTACAGAGCGGCCTCTTTTTGTCTGTCTTGAAGGTCTAGCTGGTTATATTTCAGGGGAACGTAGCATAAGTTCACCATACTAACCCCTTCATGGAATGAAAAACAAGGGATGCTTTGCAAAATTGTACCATATCATGGTTCTTCATGAATAAGAGAAATGAGTTGAAGGCCGCTTTTAGAGGGAGGTAAGAAAGCCAGAAGATTGTTCGCTATGTACCAGACTGCGTGGTCAAACCATAGGGGTTGTGCTTTACAACTCAACTTCTCTTCTAAGCGCTACATTTAACATATGCACGCCTAGCATTGAAGATATCATTGTATCTCAGAAACATGGCTTTTGCATGTTCCAAAGACTCCAACAAAATATGGACTTCATGAATAAGAAAAATGAGTTGAAGGCCTCTTTTAGAGGGAGGTTGGGGAAGAAAGCTGGAAGATTGTTCGTTATGTACCAGATAGCATGGTCAAACCATAGAGGTTGTGCTTTACAACTCAGCTTCTCTTCCAAGCAGCTACATTTGACATATGCACGCCCAACATTGAAGATATCATTTGGTTATTTTGGGGTCTTCTTATCTATCTCAGAAACATGGCTTTTGCAAAAGATGGACTTCTGCCCATGGCAAAGGTTGACATTGCAAAAAAATTGCTCAAAGCATATTTGTGTACTATGCTAATATTAAAGTTATGCGCCTATCTTTTAGCCTCTGCTTTCACTTCTTTTGAAGTCCCAACAAGTTTCGCTAAAAAGATCCATGTGTCTGGGGCAAAAGGTGCTAGCAAATTCATATCATGCATTTTCCACACCTTGTTGTCATATGCCAGTAATTCTGCTTCAAGGACCCGAAGGGGGAAGAAGGGGTTTATATATGTGTGGGTAGTGCTTTTCTTAGGTGTGACTATGCTGGCCATCATTTGGTCAAAGAAAATAGTTTGCTGCTCTTCATTAGATAACCCCTCCATGTCATGAAAACTATGTTTTGAAACATGGGAGGTTGTCCCCTCTAGAATGGAAAAGCATTTCAACCCCAAATTATATGTGGATGTAGGGCCTATAGGGGGTTGAGATTGTAATGGAGGTAAAGATTGTTGATTGTATTAGGAGACTTCATAGCAAACTTCATCAAAGCTGAATTGTCATCTTCCTTTAACTAGTTCAATGAGACAGACAACTGGTTGATAACTTCCACAGTTTTCTCAACATTACCCTTTCGAAAGATTCCGGATGGTCTTTTATTCCCTAGAAATCCAAGGCAAGAATGGTCTCACGGACCTTGTTTAACATAGTCATAACAACATGATAGCCAAGGGAAGGTGCTGGCAACAGCGGGTTTGTATAACCAAGTAGCCTCAAATCCTAGTGCCAAAGTACAGCCTGAAGCAAGACCATTAGTCGTGTAAGATTTTTCTTATCTTACAATGGCGATGCAAGTGTGTGTGTTCCCTATCCACCACTAACTAATCCTATAAACTACTTTCCTTTGTCAACTCTATTACCAAGTGTTCAAAGAGAATCTTCAAAAATCAAATGAGTAACTAAGTAATTCACCATGTTTGTAGGAGTTGACCATCCAAATACATTAAAGCTATGCAAATACTATAGTAGTCATTGCAAATTCTTATGAGAGCATCCATGAAATAGAGTATGAGTGCTCATTGCTTCTTTCCAAAATAGATACATATATACATCACCAGAAAGGTTAAAGCTCCCTTAGAGGCATGTTTCAAAAACTCTAATTCCATAGTTCTTCTTAACGATAAGTTGGAAAAGATGTACCAAATATAACTCAGTAACTACACGAAGAAATCATCTCATTGCTTGTAAATCATAAAGGTTAAGTGTTCATAATCTATCTTGAGTTCTACCACTATCAAACAGATTTACAAATGTATTCATTATAAGGTCCCCTAGAAAATCTCTAAACTTTGTACCACTATGTATCATTTAGGTGTCTCAATGTCATTCCTATGTTGTGAAATAAAAAACCCACTAATCGTGCAGTACATTAGAAACCTCCCATCAAGTTAGATGGAAAACCCAGTAGTGGGCAGAGATAAACAGCCAAAATATGCCCATAAAGGGTTTCATCTTCATGTAGTAGTCAAGAAAGTAGTCCACATGGCTGTTCCATCGTGGACAACAGCAAAAGAGTACATTCTTATAATGCTAGAGACTTCAATTCATGAACTTGCAAGAGAAATTCTCCTGCTCACCAACCAAAATCCAACACAAACCATAAAAAGTCATTTTGTGAAGGGAAGATAGGCTTCACTGCTGCTAGAGCATAGTTGTCATCCATGTCACCCTCACAAGTAAGATGAATATCCATCTCAGGCTTACCCCAAAGGGGTGAATAACTAGTAAAGCAATATGGTAGTGAACTTGAAAAATCTTGAAGCTATCATTAAGTGCATTCCTATGTATATCAATATGTAATTTTACTCCAAGTATGTGCATACACACATGCCTTGGTATGACACATGGTTTTGGAAGAGTGAGACTATGTAGTACTACAACCCCAACTTATAAGATGACAGAAATACATGCCCATGATGATGGGGAAGTTCCTTAACGCTGGCATTTATGTGAATGATACTATAGACATTGTTTTTTAATGATGGCAGTAGGGTTTTGGGACTTCATTTGGACCTTTGATTAAAGGATACTTGAGCAACTTGCACAAGCATCACAAAGGGACCTGATTATCATCACCCTTATGATATTAGCTTCATAATAGGTTATTAACTTCAAAGTACTACCACTGCTCATCTGACAAGGGATTTTCCATATGCTATTAAGGTGTTAATGTACTAATCGATCAAGGATGCCTAATGGACATCAACATTATAAACTAGGGAGTCCGAGATGAGACAAATAGTTGGTAAGGAATGTAACATAGGGCTATCATTATGTCTATAGGTTAGACTTAGTAGACCCTAGGTCATTCCCATTGGATTTATGTGTGTGTGTGTGTGCGTGCATGTGTGTGTGTGTGCGCGCATGTGTGTGTGTGTTTCTATATAGATATATATATATATATATATATATATATAGAGAGAGAGAGAGAGAGAGAGAGAGAGAGAGAGAGAGAGAGAGAGAGAGAAATAAAGTGGAAAACATGCATCATAAAGAGGTATAACTAGCTTATTAAAGCAAAACACTTGATGCCAGCCTTGTGGATCACATTCATGGCATAATATATAAATCGGAGAATCACAAAAACATAACTGAGTAACATTACACACCCACTCACACGTAGAATCCTCTGCTCACCTCGATGATTAGATGGAGGATACCACAAACATACACTTATGATCTTATGGGTGCATAACCCTTTATTGAGTTTATTTTTGGGTGGAACTATATTTCATGGATATTGAGATTTGATTATTTGGAATAGTGGAGATTTTAAAATGTTAGGGATAATCTAGTAAAAGAGGGGGTACCCCAAACTTGAGTCAATTACCTTGGGTATGCCTAATGCTAGCCAGGGTATGATCCAATGAATACTCCACCTTTGCATTTAAATCCCCAACCATTTGCCCATGTGTTGTATGGGGGAACGGCCATCGAGTACACCACAACCAAGCTGAGTGGGTATCCAAAGCACATCGCATCAAAACATGCACCTCACGTGGTATTGGGAACAACCCTAGAGATTTGAACCCAATGCAATGTAATATCATCCCCAGGGACTCTTGCTTTTAGAATGGAGGTCGCTTGTTACTTTGTTTGACTTTGGAGTGTTTGGTTGAGCCCCCCGTTGGCCTTGTAGATAATACAGACATGCCTGTATGCCCTTGAATCCTAAGCGGAGATTCTTCTTCACATACTATCATGATTTTTATTACTTGTGTGTTTCCTCTTGCTTAACAGGAATGAGACTATCTTCTTCTATTGAGACTTAATGCATGAGCCAGTGTCTCTCTCCCTACAGAAAAATGCAACCACGATATGGAGCTCTACACTCTGAGAGTGAGTAACGTTACTTCGGCTACACCTCCCTGTTCTTTTGTTTAGCAACTGCATGATGGTAGCATGTATCGCTTCCCAACGTAGAGCATTTTTCACTGACACAATTACGATTTGCTATGCTCACTGGTGAATCTCACCCTATGCATACTTTAGCAACTCCACACATCTAGTATGTGGACGTCCACTAACCAAAAGCCTCCTATGGCTTGATCAGTTGTTGATTGGTTTATTCATGTGAAGTATTCCGTTCTTTGAATAATGATGATCGAGATCACATGGGGGAGTTGGTATCCGGTCGACAAATAATGTGTGGAGTTTGTCGAGCTAATGTGTGGATGTCATCTTTGGATATTTTCTAAACATATTCTACTGTCCAATTATGCCTATAGTGGCAAGCAATGAACCAAGATGCCTTATAGACTCACTTCCAAAGGCTTTACGATGACTTAATCACAAAGATGGCACACAACTATGTATACTATATTTGTATATTTGAACTCTTGCCTTATGAACCTAGGCTTGGAGCCTGTAGGGGAAAGTCCACCTACTGCTCATAAGTTCGTTGAGAATATGAGTACGGAGTGTGGACTAACAGTTGGCTCAAGAGTTATACTGGTGTAATGTTTTGGTTGCTTAGGCACCCTACTAGCACACTCGACAACACTTAGTATTATTATGTTTGCTGATAGTTGTTTAGTGACATTTTTAGGGGCCGAATCTACCCAAATAACATAGGAGTACCTGGCTTACTCCCCATGTGAATTCACAAGATTATGGGAAACCTGAATATTTAGACATACTAGCCTAACATTTTGAAACTTTTGGACACAGAAACATCCTACAAACAATGGATGCTATACAACCTCTGGCAGCATGCCCTTCATGTTCGTGTACTTCCAAGAAAAACAATCTTGAGCATGCTAAATGGTCACCTAAGCAAGGGAACCAATACGGTTAGGATGGTCTAGCAAAGGTCAAGGAAGTGGACCTTGCCATTGAAGGCAAGGACCCTAAATCGGTCTATATAGTCGATGACCTAACCCTTGAGCAAGAACAAGCCTTGCTTGATCTACTAAGTATCTTGTGGTCCTCGACCATATAAGCCTAGAAGTGCTTGGGGACTTGCCGCAGATCAATTTCCTCTTCCTCATCATCCTCCACAACTTTTAGGGTGGTTTTCTTCTCCATGGGTGAGGTCTTAGAGCCTTTGACCCTTGGGAGCCTTGCTCTTAGAGGTGGTTTCTCTTTCACAAGGGGCTTAACCTCAACAAGAGGGGCTTTCTCTACCTTAAGGGATCCGAGGTGGGCCTTAATTCTGTCCAATCTAGCTCCCTGGTTGGATGAAGATCCGTCTTCACCACATATCTTAACCAATGAAGATCTGTCTTCACCTTCCATACCCCATGATCATCCGGTGGCGCCCTCAAGATGTTTATCATGTTTAGGGAAACTATAGTCCCTATCACCTTGGGGTCAAAGACCACCATTTTTGTTCCTGTCTTCTCGACCACGTCTATGGTCACTAGGACATGCATCCAATTCTAAGAGAATTTGGGTTCTAGTACCAGAGCATACCAGTGTTCATCTCGCTCCTCTCCCATGTCCTTCTCGTTACAAGCTTGGAACATATTGGATTCACTACTTGTACAAGTGACATGGAACACAAGATGAACAATGCCACAATGTCATGGAATCTTTAATTCTCTGAGTGGACTTGAAAGACATGCATCGGGCCAATTCAAATGGATTGTGTGAAGAGATCTCCCACACAAGCTTCACCTTCTTGTTGGAAGATGGGCTAAAGGTGTTGAAAGAGAGCCAAACTTCTCACTAGTTTAATGAAGCTTTGGGTGGAAACTCCTTCCCAGTCTAATGGGGACAATTCTTTATGTAGTGTCTGACTCGACCACAAATAAGTTGTTGAGGGCTTTCCATGTTTGTAGGTTGACCCTCACAATTCCTCATCCTTGCACATATAAATTATATTAGAGGCCCAGTTGTGGACTAGACCTGTAGCACCATAAAGGGTCTCCCTAAGATGACATCATAGCCATCTGGCTGCCCATGGAAATCCATCATGACAAACCAAACATGCTAGGTAAGACCGAAGGTCTTGATCTTTATGTCCTTTATGACTCTCATTGGTTGTGTTGTCACACCATTAGCTAATTTTACAATCAAGTTGGTGCTTTCCATTTCAAGCTTTCCCCTTTAGCCCAATAGTGCTTAGTAACAATGTTGACACCTGCTCCGCATCCAGTATTGTCATGGCCTTTTTATTTTGGCAGAAAATCGGGATCACAACATTCATATCATCACTCTCAAAGTATTGGCCCAGCTTGTTGACCGGTACCTTTAGCAAATTTGGCTCTTCTACAGGGCCTTCAACTACCCCAATGGCCACTTCCTTCTAGGTGACCATTTGTCCATTCATCCAATTGTAGAGATCTTTCCAAAGGATGGGGTTCCCTCTTAACCGAGCTACTATAGGCATTTTCACCTCTGTGGACAAGAATGCAGTGAGCCCTGCCACATCTCGAGATTGGACAATTGGTTCTTGGCCTTCATACTATGGTTCTTCAAACTTGTAAAAGGACACAGGGTCCTCATCTGTAGCCTAGTGCCAAATATGATCCTTGTCAAACATCTTATGACGTAAGAGAGATCATCCCATCGTTGTGCTGAGACTATCCAAGGTAGGCAAGGGCTTGGGAGATATTTTTAGGGCGTGATGATTGAGATGGATGGTGTCCATGCCCTTGTTAGTCTTGAGCTATTGCTCAAATCTTTCTTGACAATCAAGAACTAATTGTTGTGCCTCTGCAAGGCATTGTTTCTCAGTGTAGCACGGTTGAGGTAGTTGTTATGGCCAACTAGACTTACATCACATCTATGTAGCTGTGTCTCTCTTACCCTATCCTTTTCGTTAGGCGATGGTACAATAGGATCTATGGTTGATCAGGCAGGTCCTGATGATGTGGAGGTGGAGATGGTCTCCGTCTCTTCATCCGAGCCACTCTGAATGATGACACAATCCGATCCCTTTCCCACCTTAATTGCACATGTGCGGCCTTTACCCTTAGACTCTGAGATGTGGTTGCTTTTTCCCTCTTAGCTTGTTTTTTTTTTTTTTCTCTTTGCTTGTTTATAGAGCTCCTTACTCATGGATTTAGCTTGGGCCCTCATGATCACATCTAAAAATGGTGAGGACACTTGGCCTCTCTCAATATTCAGCAAGTTTATGCTAGTTTTATGGTCAAAAGTCATTCTAGGTGCCCTCCTCATGGGACAATCCTTGTATAAATGGTCCACCCTACAGCCAAAAAATAACGAAGCATTCAAGTTAGTTGCAGTTATTCCAGGCATGGGTTGGTCATCCTTGTAGGGACAGTTCTTAAGGAAGTCAGGTCCCTGGCATTCAGAACAGGCCATAAACTGACTAGCAACCGCCTTGTAAGGACACTCACTTGCATGGTGTGGACCTTGACAAGTGTAGCAGTGGATAGCCGGTCTATGATTCACAATGTTCATGTCCCTAGCTCGTTGCATGGTGGGAGCAGTCTAATACACAAAAAATATATTGTTCATCTTGCATGACATAATGGCTTATCTGATAATGGCTTATTTGACTTGTTTGATACACGCGACTTTCATAAGGAGAGGGATCACGTGCCGGTATGGCATAGTCACGGTGCTCACACTCACTCGGTGGCTCTTTAATGATAACCTAGTTTATAGGTGAGATCCATGGTGCTGGGGGTTGTGGTCTTAGGATAGGCAGTGGCAAAGGCATGTTTTGAGCCCTAAGTGGCCCTTGGTTGGCCAAGGCTCCCTCTATAGCTATTTGGCCCTAATTATATTGATTTGGGGATTTTGTTTACATCACATTTATTCACAATCACGTAGAAGGCATTCATGATGGTGGAATGTTGCAATGATTGCCTTTGCTGGTACATGGGCGGGGGCATAGTTTTTGGGTATCGACATTGAGAAGTCTCACAGTTTTCCCATCTAGCACAATGAGCACGGTAAAGCGCCAGCCTAGCCTGCAGGTGAGGGCACTCATTTGTAGGGTGGTTACCCATGCATATTCCAGACCACATATTGTCTCATCTTGGAAACAAGTGTGGATTGCTAGGACCTCCTATGCTTGGCCAACCCAGGCCCTTGAGTGGTTGAGCCACTCAGTTTAGTAAATTTGTGGCTACTTCCTCTATGTTCACACCTTTAGCCAGCAGAGTTGCCTCCTTAGCCTCTCTTGTGCTAATTGTCCTGCCCGTATGTGACACTTTGGATGGAGTCACAGGTGACTTTTTTGGTTGCACCTTATCCTTCATATTGTCATCCAAGAGCACAACAATCTTGCTATACAACTCGAACAATGTGGGATTTAGGGTGAATAAATGGTCATACAATTTGGCATCCCTTAACCCAATGAGGAAGCGTGTTAGTAAGCGCTCATCGCTCATTCTTTCATGAGGCTCATAGTGGAAATTTAGATGTTTAATCCTTGCAATATATTCTCATAAGATTTTGTGTTCCTTCTTCTTGACCTCATACAACTAGTTAATTGGACTCCACTTTGGGCTGGTGGGAGCGAATCCCACTATAAAGGCCTTCTTTAATGCCTCCAGTTGATTTGGCCTATAAAGACATTTTGGGCTCCTGACCAAGTTAGATACAGATTGGGATGGGGTGCCATACGATTTGGTAAGATGTCCTCCCCAAAGTCCATTCCTTTGGGACTAGGATGGATTTCACAAAAGGACAGGCACACACGTTTAAGCCTATGCGCGGCCACACCACATAGTTTAGACCATGAGGAAAGCAACTGAATGATTCACTATCTAGCTGCAATAGTTCATCGTAGAGGCACAACAACTAGAAGCCTCTGGATGCACCGTTGGCCACCCCTAAACCCATTGGCTACTTCCCATTTGTGTCCTAGTACAGTCAAGATCGCTAGAACATTTAGGTGTTGTAGGGACACCTTGTTAGTACTAGTTGTACTGATTTTCATATCTGGACAATGCTAGCCGTGCACCCAATCGAGCACCACTCATCCCACCAATCAAGTTTAAGTATAGTTGTGGTCTTTTGTCAACAATGTAGTGAATACTAGCCTTTCCGAAGATTCTTGCTAGAGCGGTGTGTAAACCCTCTGCCCATTGAAGACTACCAACTCATGGGTGCCCATCGGGTAGGATTGGGCAATCCTAAAGGTGATAGGAAGCAAGCTGTTCTTGGTGATTAGGGGTAATTTAAATGAGTCTATCTTGGAAGTATGGCAGATGGTTCGGGCATTGATTACCAAGTGCATTTGGACATACTGTAATAAGTTGGTGTTTTAGGGGGTGCATGGTTCTCTCTCTCTCTTATGAGGTTATTGAGGTTTTGAACACAACTTTGAGTTACTTTGGTAGGAAAAATTGTTGACGCTTGCCCAGTTCTGGAGGCTCTTCTCTATTTTTTGGTTGTAATCCTCTTTTGCTCGTAATAGTTTCCAAGGGAAACAAATAATTCTAAGGTATGGCACATAGTATAGGTGGAACGAGCTTTGCATATTGGAGTGATCCTTGAGGCTGTTTCCATGCCATCATGGTGGCCTTACACACCGGTGTGGTTCCCACACTAGTCTGTGAGGTGCATCTCCAGTTGTGCCGAGTGGATGTCCCGCCGAGAGTCAAAGAGGTGCACATCAGAAAACATCCCAATGTATTGGGCATGCCCTTTGAGCAAGCAAACCCACCAATGGCCCAAGGAGTCGACTGGGGGCTGGGTGCGGCACCAGTCCTCGCATCCTGCCACCACACACTATCAAAGGTTGGCGTGTGAGAATCGCTCAATGTGCCGCCAGCGCTAGAGCAGTGCACACATATGCAGGGCGTGGAAACAGCCTCCTTGTGAGGTAAATCCCAAGAGGAATTGCCAAATCTCGTGGATCTGACACGTCATTGTCATTTTCTGGAAATGATTCCGTATTATTGCTCGGGGCGGATTTACCGGGACGCTTTTTTGACGAGATATGCAGCTTAGCAGTGTCGTTTGTTATCGCCATTTCTTCAGGCAGGCGAATGTAGAATGATCATCGGACCATATGTCGATCTTATCTGATCTGAATGTGAGTACTTCTCGCTGGCTTGCCGTGATTCCGCGCATTAGCTGCTTCGTTGATTTTTAGAACTTTTGCGTGCAGCAGAGGCTAGCTTTGGAAGAGCCTCTGAAAATATGAGCAATCAACTTTCTTGCCATTCGCACATCATCGCTAGTGACGACGCGTGAATCAGTCTGATAGGGCTTCGTGACCTGTACTTGGAGTGATCATTTACAATCGTAGAAATGTTGACGTGAGCTGCCGAGACAAAGCTGAAAGGCAATCAGAAGCTTTTTGGATTAGACATGCTGGCAATGAGCAGGGCCCGATTTTCCTGTTTATGTGCTACAGGTTTGTAGGGTAGCTTGGAACAGGTGGGAATCAGGGTTTTAGCTTTGGCAGGCTGTCAAAGAAGTACGCCATTGAATCTTCTAAGAAGACACGAAAATGGACGGTTCCAGCAATCCGAGAGGAGGAAGCGGCATACATGGGGGTACGGAGTCCTTTTTACCTGATTATAGGTTAGGGAAGACACTTGGAATTGGTTCTTTTGGGAAAGTAAAGTTAGCAGAGCATGTAATCACTGGCTACAAAGTTGCGATCAAGATATTGAACAGGCGGAAGATCAGTAGGACAATGGACATGGAGGAAAAAGGTAACGCTATTGTCTCTTTCAAAGCAATTGTAATTACACTGTCCTCTTTTAATACGCTCACAGACATGCATGTGTCTTTACGTTCATCAATTACAGGCCGCACGCGCAAAATGACGAACTTTTATTCAATTACATGTTTGAGTAGGCAAAAGAAAAAGGCGGTGATTGTGTGTCATTTTTCCCACTTAAAAAGTGTAAGTAGGAAGGGAACTGACTTGAGTGCAGAATTATTGAAGCTGAGCCATACTGGAAACCATTTTAGAAATAGGTTTTGCCACAACCTGAAGGAATGATTGTACACTCACTTGCAAGATTTGCCTGAAGTGGAGAACACTTTGTCATGCATTAGTTGCCCTCAAGTCCGTAGTAGGAAAGGAGTGTTTCTTTGATCAGGGATCTAGAAAAGAATGCTGAAACCTTGTGTTGTGCCCTAGTTGATTGTACTATGCCTTTTTAAGGGAGGAGCAAATGCTGTCTACAGGTATCTGGTACCTTCTATAAAGGTTCGGTGTAAAGTTATATTGTATTCAAGGAGAGAAACATTTTCAATTCATCCAGGCAGTAGAAACCCTCGTCAGATGCTTGGCTCTATGCCATAGCCTCCTATACCACGTACTGTTGTGGCTTTTCAAGAAGACGATGATCTCCATAAAGGCATAGAAAGGCTGGTTCTGAAGGTTGTGAAAATGTCTTATCAGCGAAGCCATATGCCCAAACTTCTTGCATTCAAAGCAAACACCTGCAAAGAGATCCCATTTCAGTTTATAGAAGGCATTGCCCATCGAAACATTATTCACTGTAGCCGCATAAGAGTCTGGGGTTGAATTATCTGTGTCCCACAAAATACCAAATCTGTTTGAATTGCCTTTAGGTTGTGGTGGACAAACCACTTTGCCAAGAGATGCTACAATTTTTGGCAAAAGAGAAGCCAGACATTGAGGGAAGTCCACCACTTCCACCCACAACTGGCATCTGTGTCGGGTCAACCCCTAATAATCTTTGGTGGAAGACCAGGGCAACACATGAACCATCTGCTGTCCATAGAAAAGAGGAGAGTGCTCCAATAAAATTTGCCTGTGCTCTTCATCTGTCATGATCACTTCAAAAAAGCCTCTTGCTGCATAGTGAACTTTTTTGACATAGCAACCACCCAGGGTTCTAGTCAACCAATTACCAACATCTACAGCAGCAGCAGGCATACGTCCTGGAAAAAAGATAGTGATGGCATGCTTGGCATATTCTTTGACTGGATAAAAAATATCATCCACTTCCACCATTCTGTCATAATTTCCAGTTCATAATTCATGTACTTGAATAATATTGGAGTTAATATGCGATTCCTTCATCTTTGCTTGTGTGGGATCTGCTGCAGCAAGTAGGTCTTTATTTGTGAAATGGTATCAGAGCCAACGGAGGCCCTCTCGTGATCTTGCCAATGTTGAAGGAAGGAGCCTCTGGTGGGAAGGAAGAGATCCCATTTTCAGCATGGTGATGACCTGCTCTGGCAAGATGACCATGAGTCCTGGAGAATGGTCGGGCCTTGGCATGGCGGAACAAGCGGCTTCAATGCAGGAGGAAGCCTTGCCATACCTCCACCACCGGCAGCTCTACTGGAGGCACATGTATCCCTTGTTAACATGGTTGCTATGATGTAGGCCATGATGCAGATGTAGGCTCAGGAGTCAAAGAATCTCGTGGCTTACATTTTATGACTCCAGGTGTTAAGGATACCCGTGAGGAGGCCAGAGAAGATAGTCTCCAAGCTGCCCAAGAAGCGAATGAAGCAGCTTAGGAGGAATGTTTCTGGCCAAGGAAGCCATAGAAGCTGCCTAGGATGCTAGAGAAGAGCGTCTTCAAGTTGTGCAAGAATCAAAGAAGGAACAAGACCGGGAGGCTCGAGAAGCAAAGGAGGTATAGGATCGAGCATTGATATTGTCATTGTTACAGGCCAAAATAGCAGAGTTTAACCGACTAGCTCCACCTCTAGTCAGGCGTTCTTGTCCAGGGGAGCCAAACTTCGCTAGTTATGACAGAGAGATGGAGCCACTAGTTCTTGTCTTGGCTCGACCATAGGATCGAGCATTGATATTGTCATTGTTACAGGCCAAAATAGCAGAGTTTAACCGACTAGCTCCACCTCTAGTCAGGCGTTCTTGTCCAGGGGAGCCAAACTTCGCTAGTTATGACAGAGAGATGGAGCCACTAGTTCTTGTCTTGGCTCGACCAATTCGAGAGTTATTTTTTCGTTGCGTAGACCGAGGACAGTGAGAAGTGCACCTTAGCTTCCAGGTACTTGAAACGTGAAGCTGTCACTTGGTGGCACAAGTGGTGCACAAAGCACTATAATGCAGTATTAGAGATAGCTCACTATGCTTGGGTGGAGTTCATCAAGGACATCTGAGGCTGATTCTTGCCACCCCAATATATGGACCGTCTTCATGCCCAGTTCTTTGAGCTGGTACAAGGGGCCACGAACTCGGTCAACCACTACGTGAATCGCTTCATACAAGTGGCCATTCAGTTTTAGGTTTCGTACAAGGACCAGATCAGTAAGTTTCGTCATGGTCTCCGGTCTTATATTCAGTGCTATGTTTGTAGCTTCAGGCCAATGATGTACGGCAATATTCATGAGCTCACTCAGAACTTTGAGGGTCATGAGCAAGGGCCCTCTCAATAGGAAGTATCGGGAGACCTCAGGGCAAGTGTGTGCCAAGACGACCAAGATTCAAGACAGCAAGCCTGCAACTGACAGTCACTATAGGGGTTTTCTCAACGCGAAGAAGAAGCAGAGGCACGACAAGGAGCGTCTCTATTATCACTGCCATGTGCACAGTCACGATAAGCGGCATTGCTCTCATTTACGTCCTCCAGATAGTGCAGCTATTACAGCTTCCCTTCCATCAAGTACTGCCACAACCTCAAGAGCCGTCTCAGCAGTCTTGCAGGTGGCGGAAACTCAGCATAAGAAGTGATTCTCCAAGAGAAGCCATTTGAGAGGTTCTCGTGTGTTACGGACAGGTAACAGGTAGAATGGTCACTGTCCTTTTTCATGGTGGCAGTTTTAAGGATTTGCTAGCCATCAAGCTCCATCTTCCCATAATACAGTCAACAATGGTGCTCCAACTTCACATTGCATTTTGGAGTGCCTAGCCACCAGTTTGTACGAGTGCGATAGCCCAGGAAGTCGAGCTCCATATTATTGATATGGTAGAGAAGTGAACCTTTATTGCCACCCAGTTAGGCACAACAGACATTATCTTAGGTGCACGATGGTTAACTGAGCACTGAGCATTAGTCAGTTGGCAGCACCGCTCCATTTCAGTACATGATACAGATGGGAGGTCCCGGGTGCTTTGGAAGGTGCCCAAACTGACTTATGAGCAGTTAGTAACTGTCTCTCAATGACTAGGCACCAGCCACAGGTACAGGTACTCTTGGACAGGGTCTTCAGCTTGTCCTTGTGCCCAATTTCAGAAGAAGGGGATGTCATGGGCATCTGCAGTCCATGGCATGGGGCTGTTAGAAATCGACCAACAGAGGGTACGCACAGCGGAAGACTGATAGAATAGCCCAGGAGCTCACACAGTGTGGTCTGGGGTGTGGAATCACAAACTTCTTAAACTTATGTGCATAGCATAGGTGTGCAGACTCATCAATAGACAATGAACCAGCCAGATATAGAAGATACCAAAATAAAATATTTCCGTCCAAAGCTATGGACACAATACAAAAGAGAGAGATCCAGAGTCCCATCAATGGTGTGGTCCTCTGATCTTACCACAAGGTACTTCTCCTATCTGCCGGCTATCTCTAGACTCGAGCCCGCGTGCTCCACCTCGAGCTTCTGTAGACTTTCTGTCCAGATCCAAACACCTTGCTGCCCTAGAAGACAGCCAAGGTCCAGCCCTAGCTGAACTCTATCTGCAGCAACTCCTAGTCTCCTCTGCCTCCTGGATGTAGGCCTGAGGGTGTGAGTATAGCTGCTCCTGCTGCTCCTCTGATGGCTGATCTGTTGGATGAATTGTGAGGCCCAGGGCCTCTCCTTTTATAGGCCCCAAGGGCCCTCAAAATAGCCAACTGGCAGACCCCTTCCTGGCCAACTTTCTCTGCCCTAAAAAACTGACCTGGTTGGCTGCCCCTACCAGCCCAACCAGGGCCCTATATAAGGGTCTTTCCAAGCCCTTTTGCAGCCTTTGTTCCAGGACATAAAGCCCTCCATTTATTGCAGGATTCAGCCCCCCTGGCCGGCCCTTCTTCAGGCCTGATTTGCTGGCTCCAACCAGTCCTACCAGCCTCAGCCAATGACCGACCCAGGTGCTGCTGCTCCCTTCCATGGTTGCGCCACCTGTAGGCTCTGTTGCAGGCTTCCAAATGCACACAGATGCCCTCCACATAGTTGCCTTTATCTGTGCAATCCCCCGCCATGTCTGCTGCTCCTGACTGACCTCCTGCCAGGTTAGATCCAGGACTTGCTGTCCCCGCCATCTGCTCCTTCCACAGGTTCCGTCCATTGCAGCCATGCTGTCTCTTTGATGTGAGGTGCTGCCCATGTGGCGGCCCTTTCTCTTTCTTTTCTCTTGGGCACATCCTGCCCTAGGTCTCCCTCCCCCACGCTCTCCTCATATGGGGGCTTACAGATGGGAGGTGACCTTTCCAACAGGGGCTGCCTGGCCCACAGATAAGTACAGCAGCACAACGTAGGGGACAGGCCAGCTGCAGCTACTCTAGGCCGAATATAGGACCCAGAATAGGTCAGGCACATACAATAGGGATCTGCAGCAGTCTTTTATAGGCTTAGATCCAGTCTGTAACTCACAGACCAGACTGTGAAAATGGCAGTTACAGAGCAGTCTGTGGAAATGGTAGTTACAAACCAGTCTTGGAATGGAGTTACAAATCAGTCTGAGATGGCTGTTACAAGATCTTTCAGGGTATAAAAGGAGGCCTTTCCCCTCATTCAGCTCCATCAGTAGCTCAGTTCCAGGACCAGCTCTAGCAGCAGCACCTCCTGCAGTATTCAGGGAGGAGCAGCAGATCTAGCAGCGGCTTCATCAGCTCCAGCAGACCTAAGTTCTTCAGCAGCAGATGTAGTCCCCATAGCTTCTCCATGGACCGTCCTCGCATAGGGTCAGTTCTCCCCTAGGCCATATAGCGTAGTGTCATTGTGTACAGTTTCATAGCCTCAGTCATGGACAGTTCCATAGCCTCAGCATGGCCCTTGAACGGGCACTCAGATGCATGCCCTCTTCAAAGAGGGTACAAACAATTGCACAGAGGGGTATTATTCATGATTGCCATGCCCAAACATAAGGAATAAAGCCAGTATTTAGCATAACCATGATGTGATGTCGTCCAAGAAATGTCCACAGTTCTCTCTTCTCTCTCCAGTCAGCATTCCACACAGTAGTTAGGACAGGCAGAGCTAGTGAGAGAGTATCCTAGGCACCTTGTTATTGACACTCTTAGCTTCAACCTGGAAATTCATCCCTACTTCTTTTCTGAAATGAAAGGTATTCAAATGATTTGTTTGGCCTTCACTATTGCTGTCAGATAAATGTGCTCTGGGTTGTTCCTTGATTGATTGCTTGTTAGTCATGTACCTTGCAAGTTTTTTCTGTTTGGTGTTTTATGTTTCTGAGCGAAAAATTGTTTAAGGAGGTTAAATCGACCTTTGGATTTGAAACGTTAGCTTTTCCCAATTAACATTATTCTTGGCATTAGCTTTCAACCTTTAAAGTGCCTTTTTAACTTTTTATGTTTTAAATAAGAGAGAGAGAGAGAGAGAGAGAGAGAGAGATTCTAGTTTTTTGGAAGTTTTTGTTTCTTGACTTGCTTGTTTATTTTTGCTTAAGTCACCTGCTTCGTTTCTTCTTTATTTCTTGTTTTCATTCTCTTTTGTTTATTTGACGTATTTTAGCAAGCACTGGGTTTGCCCAAGAGACTCCGCGGGTCTTTAGAAACCCAGTATAGCTGCTTATGCTTGGGCACTGATGACGACATAAGTGTTGCTTTGCTTGCTAAGTATGTCTTCCTTTTGCTTTTCATAAAAGTTTTTGTTTACCTCTTTTTTCTTCTCTTTCATTTTCTCTTTTATTTTCTTTGTAGATTTTTGATCTTTAGAACAAAAAAAAAAATAAAATAAAATCTAAATTTGTATGATTGGACTTATTCTAGTCTTACAAAGGTATATATACTTTTGAGAAATCAAATTATCGAGCTTAGAAATGACATGCAAAGGAGGATCACTTATATAGCTCCTTGAATGAGATTAGGGCTGAGTTGCTTGTACACTCGGGTCTCCAATGAGGCTAAGTGCTCTATTACCTCTTCTATCTACTTTTTGAGAGGTTGACTCCCTTATAAGAGGGTCTCAAGCTACTAGTAGAGACTCAAAGTCTATTCATTTGTCTTGTGCTGGGGAGGCCACTATTTGGGCAAAGACTAAATCTTCCCTCTAGCCATTGTTTTTCTGATAAAAATGCAGGTTTGTATGAGATTTTCATGACTCTCTCAATGTTTCCATGAAGTAAAAACTCCCTCCTCTCTACTGTGTATAGTCACATCACGACCCTCTCTACTATTGTGTATAGTCACATCACGACCAACATTTCTACTACTCACTGCGTGCAGACTTGGTGGTTTGTTTTGTGATCGTTCATTGTGTGTGTCATGTGTTAGATCCTTAGATTGACTTCAGATGAGTCATATTTGGCTCCTTTGAATTATTTCCATGAAGTAAAAAAACCATCCTCTCCATTTTGTATAGACACATCACAACCAACATTTTTGTCACTCACTACGAGCAGACTTAATGTGTTGTGATCATGATGTTGTGTGTGTCACGTGCTTGATCCTTGGATTGACTTCGAGTAAGACATACTTGGCTCCTTGGAATTGTTTCCATGAAGTTAAAAAACCCCCCTCCTCTCTCCTCTCTCCTCTCTCTCTCTTGCATGCATGCACCCACACATGCATGTATGTACGTGCTTGCAAACAAATACATACGTACTTGCTTTTATGTACATGTATGCAAGTGCACACAAAGATTTATTATTTTGATGAGGACTACTTCAATTTTGCCTCTTCACTAAATAAACAACATTGTGGCATTGTATGGAGTGTGACATGTTACAATAAAGAGGATTATAATGCTACTCGTAGTTATGAATGGAATTATTTATGTAAAGTATCATCTCTTAAGATGCATACATCTTTGGAATAAAAAATAGTGAACCTTATTTTGTAGCTTATGCCATGCTTTTAGAATCATTCATTCTATTGCAATAGTTCATAATGCTTAGAGAAACTAAATCATAAAAATTATTGCAGCTAACATTCCAAATTGAATATAGGAATTCCTATTAAAATCAATGCATTCATTCAAATCTGTACATCAAGGCATAGTGTGGCACCTCTTTGCTTGTTCAGTTTATTTCGGTGTTAGCCTTAGTAAGGGGTATGAGACACAGAGTGTGAGGTTCTTCATTTAGGAACTTGCTGACAGTCATGTTTGACTTGCTTTTGTTTACATGGCAGTACTTGCAATCTCGGCTTTACTTAACTCAATAGATTTCTTCAAATCTTCAAGCTAACTTTGGCACTAATCTGTTTGCGTGTTTTTAAGTTCCTTGTTTAGCAGAAATAGAAAAGGGTAGTAAATGAATATTGTGACCTCCATCATAGTGTAACTGGCTGACAGTTGTCTGATTTGCTTTTGTTTCTGTGACAGTAAGACGAGAGATAAAAATTCTGAGGCTATTCATGCACCCACACATAATCCGCCTCTATGAAGTCATAGAAACTGATACAGATATCTATCTTCTCATGGAGTATGTGAATTCTGGAGAGCTCTTTGATCATATAGTTGAAAAAGGCCGTTTGAATGAGGATGAAGCGCGCCGTTTCTTTCAGCAGGTATCAAAGCATACTATTCTTCTGAACTTTTCTACTTAATGACTATTTCTTCCTTACAAACTCCAGTTTTTTGGAAATCATTATTGTGATATACCACTTTCTTTCCTTGGCCTGAGAGCACTTTTAATGTTGTCTAAATTTGAAGATGCATGTATTTCTGTTGAAGCAGAATGCACAAAAGAACTGAAAAGTAAATGATTCATTTATCGCCATCAAGTGAATAGATCCCCCATTCAAGAGAATACAAGTAAAAGGTCATGTAATGTTTCACCTCATGCTTTAAGAGAGACATCATCTTCGGGTAAACTCTCCATGGCATAAACCTCGGGACACTTATTCCATGGAAGGTGAATAAAAGAATGCAAGTAAAATATGAGGCAATCTTTGATGGAGACCAGATAATAAATAAGTTGAAAATTTCCATTATAACCGACAAGGTGGTGGATTGATCCATTCCAAGCTTTTGTTCAACTGCTGGAAGGAGATTCTGGAAGAAGGATTTATAGTTAGGAATTATGTCTTCTAGGAGTTGAGTTTCTAAAGGCCCATTCCGGGTGCCTTGAAAATAGTGAATTATCTACATGCATGAGTCAGGAAACAGGGAGTGTTCACTGCTTGTGTGTTCAAATGGAACCTAGTGGCACTCTGGATGTGTGGTTAGGTGGTGGGGGCTTGAGGATCCCCCATACGTGGCATCACCCCAATCTCCTGCCTGACCACGTCAGCAATCCGCTGCTCTGACAAGCCAGGCCAGCAGACCAAGCGGGTCTACCAGATCTGTCCCTACCAGCCAATTGAGAAGACATGTGATTTGCCAGGCAGTAGCTAGCAGTGTGGTCAGCAGTAGGGGTGAATTTTTGATAGGCACAGTTTTATTGCAGCTCCTTGATGTTTTTGCTTTGTTCTTGAATTCTATTGTGGTCTATAGCACTGTGAAGTGTTACCCAGTAGAGTTGTGGCGGCAGGTTCGGTGCTTCGACAAGTACAGGTCTAGTCCAGCCCCTTGATGCTTTTTCTTTTTTCTTTTTGGAAGTGTAGGCTGAGCCAAAGCACCTTGGGGTGTTAATGGGTGAATTCTTTGTGAAATGCTGTGTACATACATTCACACGATTTTTCGTGCCACGCTTGAATATGAGTGGGCATGATTTGGTAAGATGTCTGTTTTTCCTTGGAAATAGTGCTTGAAGTTCTTCCATGCTTCACCATTGCTGAACCGCAGAATAAGGGTGATAAAAATGTGCCAACAGATCGGAAATAAATGTTTTTCATCTTCTCCCTTTCAACTCTAAAGGGGACGCATTAAAGAAAAATTTACGTTATTCATGTCTGCAAAAGACCACAAGGGTCTATGAGACCAAAAACTGTGTACAACGTATGCACATCTCCATAACAGAGACTGCCTCAATGGCATCTCAAAATAAGTACCAAAAGGACACGCCATATCATAATCTATGCAAGCGTGCGTCCACATCTGTGCGTGCGTGCGTATGTGTGTGCATGTGGGGGGGGGGAGAGAGAGAGAGAGAGAGAGAGAGAGAGAGAGAGAGAGAGAGAGAGAGATGAATGCAATCAAATCCTGGAAAGCTTCTTGGGAGGCCCGATAGGATGGATAGCCGGATGGACCACCAGAACAAATTTAAATCACCACCTTCTGCAGCCTCAAACAGCTGCTCAACTTGACTGAGATGATTGCATGCACACAATCTTATACAAAAAGAAACCTATCCCATGAACTAACTTCCCTAGTTCTATGTATTTAAATCGGGCCCCAAAAGAAAGGAAGAGGTGTAGGGTAACCTCCCTGTCATTAATCATGTAAGATTAAGCTTTGATGCCAAGAGACTAAGGCACTCGTGCATACAAGGTGTTAGCTGAACAAAAAAATCAAAGTTGGTGAAGCCTCACTGATACAGAACTGAAAAGGGGTTACAGAAGAGCACACATTAGGATCCTTTTGTAAGTTCGAATTCTCTTGGCTACTTTGGGAATGGAACCCATGGGAATCAGAAGGATTGGGCTTAGAACTGACAGGTTGTGTCACAAAATTATGACGTACCTTCCAACTAGTCAACCAAGATTATAAAGCAATCAATTTTGGTGGCTTATATTCGTTTTTTCTTGCCTTTGATAATGTTTGATAAAAAACACATTCCTTCTTTCATGTCCACTATTATGGAGACTCTCTAGTGCTCAAAGCATGGCAATAAGAATATTAGATTACCCTCTGTGCGGCATCTATGTTCCCCAAAGATGCATGGTGGCTTGAACATATTGAATATTCATATCCATATTTAAGGGGAAAATGATGCTGCAATTTTTACAGTGTGATCAGCCTTGGGCTGCTATGATGTCTCATTTACTTTTGCAGTTGACTTTGCCGGAACCTGGGCACTCATATTTTGTTTCGTCTAAAGGCATCATTGTTGTTAGTGACGTACTTCATGATGATATTTTCTATGCTGGGGAGCACTCTTTCTCAGGGGTAGTCCTTCTGATCAAACATGAGTTTCAACCAGTATTTGGTCTACTTGCTGCAAGCAAGAAAAGAGAGATGTGAACAGACTGAGCATCTGTCTGCAATCTTGACAACACTGCTGCCCCCCTTCCCAACGACGCCCACCGCCCTATGCACATGCTAACCCTTCTTTTCTCTCTCCAACATATTCCCATTGTCTTAAGATCATTCTTTCATAGGTGTTCTGCACAAGTCCAGAGCTTACCTGGGGAAACATTGAGATCCACCTTTGAATGCTTTTGAGTGGTTTAGGAATGGAATCTACTGTCAACCGCCTGGAAGGAACAGGATCTGCTCGCATTTGTAATTGTGTCACAAATTATATCATGCCTTTCCAAGTAGGTTTACTGAGGTTATTATATTTTTCCTTTTCATTTAAAATCTGCTTAAGATACCTAAGTTTGCATTATTTCTGCCTTTGCACTGCACCTTTGAAAGGATTACACCCTTGCACTACCAGATCCATAGCAGGGCTGCTTGCTGTTTAGTTTTAATGTGACAAAGAAGGAAAAGGGAGAGAGTGGACTGATTGCTATTGAATCTACATGCAACAAGGGAGGGAAAGGGAGAGCAGGCTGAGCATTGGTCTAGACTCTTGACAACCCACATGTTGGCTCCTCTGTCCCTTCCCTTCATTTGACCCGTTTTCCTTTGTCTTTTGGTCCTCCTTGCTTTTTTAAACTTTCCAAATAAAATAAAAATAAAAGCCCCGCAAATCAAACTTAATTTCTATTCCTTCAATCTGAGTTCTGAGGTAATTTTAGTAGCTGTAATAATTGCAGACTTAGAGCAGATTTAACGTTTTGATTCTAAACAGGTTGATGGCCCTTTTGTGTAGATTGTTTCTGGAGTTGAATACTGCCACAGAAATATGGTTGTTCACCGTGACTTGAAACCAGAAAACCTCTTGTTGGACTCCAAATTCAATGTGAAAATTGCTGATTTTGGTCTCAGTAATGTTATGCGTGATGGCCATTTCTTAAAAACCAGTTGTGGAAGCCCTAACTATGCTGCTCCTGAGGTGACTTTTCTTTCTCCTTTGTGCACAATACATTTGTCTATGCCTTTTCTAATTCTTTGTACTTCTCTTCTGGAGATAGTATACCTTGATCTTATTTGGACACCATTGAGGTTCCTTCACGTATGTATCTTGATGCCACGTTTTCCTCTGTTAATGAATATATGCAGGTCATTTCGGGAAAATTATACGCGGGCCCAGAAGTTGATGTGTGGAGTTGTGGGGTTATATTGTATGCTCTTCTCTGTGGTAGTTTACCATTTGATGATGAGAACATTCCCAATCTCTTCAAGAAAATTAAGGTGAAGATAATGTGCGCTTGCGATTTATTTGTTATACCGTTGTTCTGCAGTTCATTGGGAGGGTGATGGTAGAACATCTCGCACATTGTGCTTCTGACATTTATTGGCATTGTGCCTTTATGTAGGGCGGTATATACACGCTCCCAAGCCACTTGTCTGCTGGTGCAAGGGATTTAATCCCACGAATGCTTCTTGTGGATCCTTTGAAGCGGGTTACAATTCCCGAGATTAAACAGCATCCTTGGTTCCAGTTCCGACTTCCCCGTTATCTTGCCGTTCCTCCGCTGGATACAATTCAACAGGCAAAGAGGGTATATATTTTATATATGCTAGCTGGACTGATGCCCTGTGGGCATGCAATGCTGCATTCTATACATCGTTGCTTGCATCGTCTCCATTAAAGAGCGAGTAGTGTAGTTTGAATGCCAGTATGGGCTCCTGACCAGTGACAACGTAACTCTCCACATCAGCACAAGCTTTCAAATGGAAGCATCGAATTGTAGGAAAGTACCACATTTGTTTTGACATAAGTTTGCTGATAGGCTCCAACCTTCTGGATGACTATCACGAGGTTAAAACTGAACTGTGTCTTTTGGTTCAATAGGTTTCAGTCTTTAGGTGACTCATCACGAGGTTAAAACTGAACTCTCCTTTTTGTTTTCTCGGCACTAGAATTCTTGTTGGTGATTGCAAAGATATTGGCTTATCTGCATGTTGTTTTAGATATGCTATGCTATAGACAAGTGTATGTGTTTTCCAGCTAGAAAGGTGAACACTGATTGCCCAATGGCTGGAGAAAGGCCGAGGCCTCCTCCGTCTCCACCTTCTCTGGTGCATCTGGGCAATTCTGACGGCTGGAACAGGAGCTTGATCCACTGCCCCTTGTGCTGCACTTTTACTGGCTCTTTCTATTGCCTCGGGTGCACTTTTGAGGGCTTTGCCAGCAGCCTGCAATGGACTCTTCTGAATGGTTGTGCTCCCAATAGGGCCTCATATAGGATGCCCCGTGGAACGTTGGACTGGGGTTGTGGTTGCCCCCCTGTACAGCCGACCAGTCTGCTGGCTGGCCAGTTCAGTCTGTGGACTGGCTGACCAGTCCTTTGGGGCCTACAAAACCCCACCCTGTTGGCTGCACCATTCCTGCTCATGTCCAGCAGTCCCTTGTGCCTTCCGAAGGGGCCTCAAATAGGCTGCACACCTGCCCTAAATCAGGGCCCATGTGTGGCCCAAAGAGTGGCCAACACCATGTGTGTCTCTTCCAGGACAGATCTTCCCTAAAGGGTGGGTCATAAATAAACGTAAGAAGGAAGTGTGTATGCCGCCCACATGGAAGCCAATGTGCTGCCCATGTGACAGCCTGTTTATCCCTCCCCTTGCCCCCTGTTTTTCTAGAGGTGTCACTCCCCCATGCTCTCCTCATTTAGGGGCTTACAAAAGGGGACTTGACCCTTATTCTTTGACACCCCCTCTCAATGAGCCGTTGTGAGATGCAACCTTCTCTCGAAGAGTGTGCTCCATCTAGTCCCTGAGAAGTGCACTGAGGAACACGTGGAAGGTGTCCTTGATGTCTGGTCCAAACACCCATAGATCAAACTCTAGCATCTGCTATTTGATGGCATGGTCCCTGTCATTTGGAAATCGCTCCACATTATCCACACTCCACTCGAGTCTCCACTCGAGTCATACTTGGTAACTCGTCCATGATGTCGCTCTTCAAGTGGCGAGCATCTGACAAATCCCCATCCAGAAACTCTGACTCTCTTCGGATTATTTTCCCTGCAAGCAATCCTTAGGTTCGGGTCCTGAGTCTCGGGTCCTGAGTCTTCCAAGGTAACATTTGTTTTCTCTTTGTGTTCTCCCATCGCCAGAACTCTTGGGAAGGCTTGTTTGACAACCTACCTTGTCAGCTCCATGTCCGCCAAGAAGTCTGTGTCACCAACTCTGAGCCATCATGTAGAAGGTGTCACATACCTCTATGTTGAAACTACCCCCTCTATCTGTCCGTCGAGTCACTGATGGTACTCTACTGTGGCAGTCAAGTTAGAATCCTAACAGATGCCTCAAGCATGCAAAACTTTAAACACACAGTCTTTGGCCTTAAGAAAACGGGGACTCAAGGCCTTTATGTTTTGATAGGACTCAGCACACACATGCACGAGAATCGTAATTACGTGGAAGGCTTGCAATTTTGTTTACAAAGCATGGAGGCTGAGACTTCACAAAAACTGGACTGGTGGTACATTCACTGGTCTAGGACTCTAGGTCCACGTGTGTGGGGTAAGTTTCACACATTCAGACTTAAAATTGGAGCTTGTGGATGGTGGAAAAAATACCGATATTTGTCTATGCATGTAGATAAATCCATTCTTACAATCACCACCTGAGAACACAAGGCATATAGTGCAGAAGATGTGCTAGAATACTGCATCCACTTTATCTCTATTTAGCAGCGCACCAAGTAGATAGAGTACACTCCTGATAGAGAGAAAGTACACACAGATGTACAGCCAAAATGGAATCATGTATAGATGTCAAATCCGATGTACAAAACCTACCAATCAAACGTACGCTGAGGTAGGGCACCAACCTCAGGCTCTGTTAGCTGAACCTCCAGCTGTAGGCTCCTCCTAGAATACCATGTGCCTCAAACAGAAGGGTGAAGCTCTTCAGGCTGCTTCCTCCTCCAGACTTGTGCTCTCCTTCATGGTGAAGGTATAGTCCAAGGACATGCCCCACATGGATGAGGGACTGCTCCTAACTGAACTGTAAACCCTCAAGCTGACAAACAGGTGGCCCTCCTTCCAAGACTGGCAGACTGTAGTCTGTGGAATTGCCGACCAGGGTAGCCTCTGCTGACTACCCTCCATACAGGTCCTTATGCAGTTCTTACCACTAGATGGCCTTCTTGGCATCATTCAGCCCCACAGCCAGCCCAAAAGATGGGATTACTATCAGCCCTAAGCCAGGGGTGTAGGACAACCACCTCAGGAGGGTTTAGTGGCCCATATTTTTTTCCATACATTTCCATACGGCATACGCATACGGGTATGGAAGTATGGAATAAGTATGCTGGCTGAACCATACGTGGCCCTAAAATTTGTCATAGTTTCAAAACATAAGGTATAGAAAATTTTATTAACAAATTTAAGTTTTACATTCCAAAAATTTCTCTCAAACCATTAAACAGATGATAGAATCTTCAATCTAGACATTTGAAAAGGATGATATTCAAAACATACTCTGCCAAATTTTGGGTCACATATGATATGCCATTTCATACGTATTTTTTCCAGACGTTTGCATACGTTTGGTACATGAACAATACGCAAATGGAAAAAACTATATAGTGGCCTATGTGGCTGCCCTAATAGTAACTCAAGAAGGATGGATTGTCATTGTCGTTGCTGCCCATGTCCCAGCCCCTCTCAATCCCTCTACATGTGTTCATGTGGCATCTGTTGCATACGCCCACATTGTAAAATTTACATCCAACATGCTATAGGTATCAAGCCCCTTCGCACTCCTCAGTTGGGGGTAAGAGGTAGGGCATTCACCCTTATATTCCAACACCCCTTCTAAATGACACATCGTGGTCCGATACCCACTCTATTAAAGAATTGCCCATCAGCTCCCGTACAGAATCTTTCATCAACAGTGGTATCATCCCAGCATCTGTCAAAGCCCCCAAATGAGGAGAGAAAATAGGGGGCAAGGGGAGGATGCACAGACTGCCACATGGGCAGCACATAGGGTGTCATGTGGGCTTCCTTCTTAGGTTTATTAATGGTAACCACCATTTAGGGCAGATCTGTCCTGGAAAGATAGCCATGGTGTTGGTCATTCGTTGGGCTACACATGGTCCCTGATTCAGGCATAGTTACTATCAAACGCGTTTGATTGATTTACCAAACGTTTGGAAACGTTTGAAAAAGGAACGTTTGGAAACTTCAATCAAACTTTGCTTTGCATGCACAAGTTTGAAAAATTTCAAACGTGAAAATGTTTGAAAAACCCCACGTTTAAAAAAGACCCTAAGTCTTAAACTATGAAGATTTCGCCTCTTTTTTCATGCCCATTTTGATACCCATATCCGCATGATGGCATCCATACCTCCTGCGTTGAAAGCAAAAGCTCTACCTCCAAGGTCGTGACATTTGTGCTCTCCTGTCCCTAGGGTTGGATGGTGCAGTCTACTCTAGCTTTTAGATGCTAGCTACTAGCTCCCAGCTACTTAGTAGCTAGTTAGTAGTTCCTAGCCTTGACATTGATGCTTGGGTACACCATCGCTTTCAAGTTTCATATTTTGCAGCTAGCAAGTTCTAACTTCTAAGCTGTTTTTTGAGAAAAAAGGTTTCGTTTTTGACTTTGTAATGTTGTTTTCAATTTATGGGCCTAGGCTCCAAGTTCCAAGATTTGTAGTTCAACTCTTTGAGAGTCAAAACTCAAAATGTGACTGGTTGGGAGGCATTTGATATCATTGCGGATTTGTAGAGGTGCTTCTGGAGGAGACTCTGGAAATCCCACAGGAATAGAAAGATCACTCTTTTCTTTTGGCTTTCTATCCATGGTGGGATTGCAGTGAACCTTTGGAGATCCAGATTCGGAGCCGACCCTACTTGCCCTCGTTGCCTCTTTGCTTTGAAGACGATTTAGCATTGCTTATGGGATTGCAGACATGCGAGGATGATTTGGATGGGGGTAGCCAGGATTTTCAGTCACTTTGTGCACTCCCCATTCTTTATGACATGGGGCTCAATGGCTTGGCTTTCTCTTACTGGGCCTCAAGTCTTTTATGAGAGACATGACTCTTCTCGGGCCATTTCGATTCGACGTCATCAGGTTGAGTCTTGTTCTTTGGATGTGGTACCACACCTTCCTTTTGCAGCAGTACATGCCTCTGTGGATACCTCTTGGGAGATATCGGTGAGCATAGCAGCCTGGCATATCTGGAGAGCCAGATGCACACAGGCATTGGAGGGAACTCAGGCTTATCCCACGCACACATTGGCTAGTATCTGGACAGACACCATATATACTTTGATGGCCGTATGGAGGAGCATGCAGGGAGACTCCCGTGTAGCCTCAGCTAGGAGGGCTTTTTTCTTCAGAGAATGGAAGGATTCTCCTTTATTCTTTGAGACTCTTACAGAGTTGAGGCGGCACTTTCAGCCTCAGCCTTGGTTGTCTTCCACCTCATTTTGAGGGGGTTTATTTATCCTCATGGTTACATGATGTATTCCGCTTTGAGCTTGCTCTTGCGGGTTTTTTCTCTTACTTAATAGAATTCTCTTTCTTGAAAAATAAAATAAAAATGTGACTGGTTTGGCAGTGGTAAGTTTGTAACTGGTTTTTGCTTTAAAATTTTAAATTTAAATGAAATTTCTAGTTTGTAAGCTGTGTATTATTATTTGTAATGACAATATGTCAAAATATGCAGCATAGTAATGACATCTATGTCAAAATATGCAGCATAGCGTTTTTTAAATTGAAATTATGCTATCTAAAAAACCCACGTTTGGAAACTCCACCTCATTTTATCAAACTTATCAAACCTTTGGAAACTCCAGACGTTTGGGACCTCCAAACGTTTGATTGTAACTATGGATTCAGGGCAGGTGTACAGCCTATTTGAGGCCCCATTGGAGGCGTACAAGGGGGTGCTGTTAGGTCTGGACATGGGCAGGAATGGCGCAGCCAACAGGGGATTTTAAAGGCTCCAAAGGGCTGGTCGGCCCAGTCCACAGACTGTCTCAGCCAACCAGCAGACTGGTTGGCTGTAAAGGGGGCCGAACCCTAACCCTAGTCGGCTGTTCCCAAGGGACATCCAGCCCTATTAGGGCCCCCATTGGGAAGGCACACAACCATTCGGAAGAGCCTATTGCAGGCTGCAGGCAAGGCCCTCAACATTGCACCCAAGGTACTACAGAAAGCCAGCAAGGGGCATTGTCCTATCCCAAGCCTCAGAAGTGCATCTGGGCACTAGAGAAGGTGGAGACGGAGGCAGCAGCAGGCTGGCAGAGGCACCAGCAGCAGCATCAGACCTTAGCCATGTGTAGGGCTCATCCAGTGAGCGGAACACAGAGATGCAGAAAGGGAGATAACAGTGACAGAATTTTGGGTTGCTCCCATAGCCACCAAAGACCTCATTCAGAGGCACGCAGCAGATGAAGCAAGCAGCATATTAGGGAAACACTTGTGACCTCAGTTCCAGCACTGGTGGGCAGCACCCCTTTGTCCACCGTGTGTGGTTTGTGAGTGCACCTTTGTACTACATTTTCTGTCCTCTCTTTGGACGTTCTTTTTCAGTTATCAGTTGCTATATCTTGTTGTCTATTCTAGGTCTCACCAAGGTTTACATTAATAAGTATGTGTGGACATCACGAGGACGATCTAGAGTTGTGAGCTGTGACCTTGTGGACAATTCGTTTTATAGCTTGTGTTCTAACATGGTACCAGAAGCTACGACTTGAGCTAGAAGTACGTGTTCATATATAACTCCAACATGGTATCAAAGCTAGTTCACGATTCAGAGATGTAAAAGCCATGAAAGGTGAAAGATGCCCTTGCCCAACTTTGGAGACGATGGCAAGTTGGACGGGAGCAACTACCCGGTCTAGAAGGTGAAGATAAGAAGATGCATGGTGGCTAGGAAGGTTTGGAAAGTCACCATAGACGAAGAATTGAAACCCATAGGATCAAGTGAATCCTATAGGTAAGGTAGTGAAACCAACTGACCCAAATGATGCGGGAAATGGGAGGAGAAGACCCAAATGATGCGGGAAATGGGAGGAGAAGGACATGAAGGTGTTCCCTAATCACTACCATGACCTCAGATGGCGTGATTTTGCACATACTTAATGTGGTGGATACTTTAGAGGAGACTGGACCATACATAAGACTTATACGAGACAAACAACATTGGCCGGATTCTTACGCTCTAGAATCCATTGTTTAAAATAAAGATGGAGGAAGAAGATTTGGTAAGTGGGCATTTGATTAAAAAGGTTGTCAAAGATCAGCTAGCATCTATAAATCAAAAGGTTGGCAAAAATCGAATAGCGTTGTTAGTGTTGAATATGCTTCCCAAGAGCTTCAAGGTTTTGGTAACGACACTAACCACTGCAGAGCGATCCAAGCAACTCAATTTTGAGGAACAAGGAGAAGAACTGTGAACATGTAAAACAAGGCCTCCTTGCATCAAGAAAAGCAAAAGTGAACATGCAAACCTGGACAAGATAAGCCCAAAAGAGAGTCTCGGAGTAGAAGAAACAAAGAAAATGCTTCCACTGTGATAAGCCTGGACACACAGCAAAAGACTACAGATTGAAGAAGGTTGATTAACAACAGGAGGAGAACCAGTCCCGAAGAGAAGAACCAACCTCCAATTTGGCGAATGAGTTGTTCTTCGTTGATACCCCAAGCATCCAAGAGACTCTATTTGCAAACAGTGGGGTGACAACCAGAATGTCAAGCATTTGAGTGCTGGTGCTGTTAGAATTATTGTTATAATTTAGCAGTGACCAATGTAATGTAATAAGTAGGTTAGGGGCACTTTTCCCTCATTTAGAGGTTTTTCCTCCTAACCAGAGTTAGTTCACTAACTACGGTTAGTGAAAAATGAGGTTTTGTCACTTAGACAAAACCTATCTCTCTCTTCAGTTGTAGCATATTCTTCTATTGCAACCATTGCTTTCAGCTCTCCAACTCTCCTACACTCTTGCTCTCCTGCTCTCACACTTTGCTCTCTCTCTCCCTCTACAACTCACATTTGGTATCAGAGCGGGTTGACCCTGCTCCCTGCTTCCTTGCTCGCAATCTCCTTGCTCCAAGCTCAACAGCTCGCTGCCCATCCGTACAAGCATGTCGTCCGTACCAGCTCCTGCACTGTGCAGCTTCCGTCTGTACAGCTGTACAAGCTCACGGAGCTCTCGCTGTCTGTACAGCTGTGTCTGCTCCCGTACATTTCGTACGGTATCCGTACCATCGTCGTCAGCCCGTACAGTTCGTTGTCAGTGGTCTGTACGTTCGTCGTCAGCCCGTACAGTTCGTACTGTCGTGCCAGCCCGAGCTGAACCTGTTCGTACACAAGAGGGTATCCATCCGTACAGCATGACTGTACATTCCGTACAATTTCGTACAGCTCTCTGTCAGATCCGTAGAGAAATATGCTCTGTGCCGTACGCCCGTACACAGGAGGGTACCCATCCGTACAGCAAGGGAGCTATTGGTTGGTAAATTAAATTCGAGGCAGATTTTTGCTTTGTAGGCCATTTTGTGGGCAGATTTGGACACATTTTGTGTATTGGGAATTTTGTCAAATTTGGGGCTTTTGCATTTGTTGGAGAGATTGCAAAAATTTGGGGCTTTTGCAATGACACTGCAATTTTGCAGTGAAATTTGGGACCTTTGCAGGCAGAGAGCAGTTTGTGCAACATTTGGGGCTTTTAGACCATTTGCCCCTTTCTGGTTGCAATTTCAAGCCACAAATTGGGGCTTTTGTGTTGGGAGAGCAATTTTGCAGGTTTCAGTTCACACTACCTTTCTGTGAGTGTTTTGAGGCACTTTTGGCAGGTTTTGGGAGAGATTGGATGCTCTGGCAGATTTCTGACAAAGACATTACAGAGATTTGAGTTGCATTTTTAGCCAGTGTTTGGCTGTATTTTTTGGGAATTGTGTACTCCATTCCCAGCAAGGGAATTCAGATTTGCATTTGCTGTATTTTCTTTCTCAGACATTGCCCAACAAAATCAGAATGATTTCCAGTTCAGTGGTCTCTCACAAGAGGATAAGCTGGATGGTACCAACTACTCCCTCCGGAGTTTTATGGTACGCAATATTCTGATTTCCCGTAATTTGTGGGACTATGTAAATGGGGATGAGATCCGGCCAGCAAATGTGGCACCTAATACCCCTCCCCAGCAAGGAGGAGGCAGAGGTCGTGCACAGGGTACAGCTGCAGCACAAGTTATTGGTGCAGTTATACCTACCACTCCAGAGCAAAAGAGATGGGATTCACGTGATGCTTTAGCTTTGTCGTGTATTTCTCTTTCAGTGAAAAGATTCATCATTCCGCATATCCGGTCGTGTAAGACCTCAAAGGCAGCATGGGATATTTTGGAGAGCATGTATGCAGCTCGGAATGATGCCAGGGTGTCTTTTTTGAAAAGAGAATTGTCTCATACACATATGGAAGAGGGTGACTCCATGTCAGTGCACCTCACAAAGCTACAGGATTTACGAGAGCAATTGCTGAACATTGATGAGATCATTCCTGATTCAGAGATGATTACCACTACTTTGAATTCTCTTCCTGAGCCTTATCTCAGCTTTCATACCTCGCTGAATTTGTCATTGAGGGGGGGTGCAAATCCTCTTAATTTTCACGAGTTGATAGGACTTCTGTTGCAGGAAGAGCAAACCAGGAAAAACATGGCTTCACGAGCAGGTGAACATGCCATGCTTTCAAAATTCAAGCCTAAAGTAAAGGGACAAGCAAAGACATCAGCAAATCAGCCTTCCAGTGGTTTAGGACAGCCTTCTCAAAAGGCTAAGGGTGATGCAGGTAAGCCCAAGAAGAAGGGAATATGTCATTATTGCAAAAAGCCAGGTCACTACATTGGAGAATGCAAGAAAAGGCTCGCAAAAGGAAAGAAAAACAGCTTCGGTATGGCTGTTTCAGATTCAGCTCCTCATGCATCTGACAATGAGCAAGCTACAGCCAACTTTGTGGAGCACGACTATGCCTTCTTGTCTTGCATTTCAGACTCTCAGTTGGCTGCTCCGGATACTACAGCCACTTGTAATGATGACTCTTATGCTTTTCTGACATGCAGTTATGATTCTTCCAAGGATGCATCAGCTTTCAGTGTCAATGAGACAAAATACATGGTATTTTGATAGCGGTGCCTCAAAGCATATCACTTCCAGGAAGTGTCTTTTCACATGTCTGCATCCACCTCCCGTTGGTAAAAAGGTCACATGTGCCAACAACTCCTCCTATTCAGTTTGTGGTACAGGAGAAGTTGAACTTACAGCCATTGATGGCTCAACATTCAAAATTTCTGATGTCTTGTATGTGCCTGGTATCACAAAAAATCTACTTTCAGTGTCCACTCTTAACAGAGCTGGATTTCAGGTCATTTTTGAAGATGACAAGTGTGCAGTCCATGACAGAGAGAATGACTATGCCTTGAGATTGTCTGGCACTTTGTTACGTGGTCTTTTTTAGCTTGACATGTATGAGAAAAGACCAGCACATGGCTCAACATTCAAAATTTCTGATGTCTTGTATGTGCCTGGTATCACAAAAAATCTACTTTCAGTGTCCACTCTTAACAGAGCTGGATTTCAGGTCATTTTTGAAGATGACAAGTGTGCAGTCCATGACAGAGAGAATGACTATGCCTTGAGATTGTCTAGCACTTTGTTACGTGGTCTTTTTCAGCTTGACATGTATGAGAAAAGACCAGCACATGCTCTTGCAGTTTCCACTTCTACTGCTACTATGCAGAATGCAGAGTTATGGCATGCCAGATATGGATACATGCATTATGGCAGCTTGATGACGCTTCAAAAATATGCTATGGTTGATGCATTGCCTCCTCTTGAAACACCTCCTCCACATGCCTGTGAAGGGTGCATTCTTGGTAAAATGCACAGATTTCCTTTCAAGAAGGATGGATCAGTAAAAACTGTTCGAAAATTACAGCTTATTCATAGTGATGTTTGTGGTCCCATGAGGACTTCATCATTGGGTGGTCATCTTTACTTTGTCACTTTTATAGATGACTACTCCAACTACACTTGGGTTTATGGGCTGAAACGCAAATCAGAAGTGTTTATGGTTTTCAAACTTAAAAATGAATCAGAACTCAAGATACAGACATTACGCACAGACAGAGGAGGGGAGTATTTGTTTGCAGATTTTGATGCATTTTTGAAAGACAAGGGCATCGCACATCAGCTTACAGTGAGGCTAACTCCTCAGCAAAATGGCGAAGCTGAGAGGAAAAATCGTACTCTTATGGAGATGGATAGATGCATGCTAAAAAGCAAAAAATTGCCTCACAAAATTCGGCTTGAAGGTCTCATGTGTGCCAATTATGTTTTGAATTGGGCTCCCACAAAAGCTTTGAAGACCAAGACTCCCTATGAAGTTTGGCAAGGGAGAAAGCCTTCTGTGGATCATTTTCGTGTTTTTGGATGCCTTGCAGATGCTCATGTGCCCGTTGAGTTTCGGCATAAGTTGTCTGATAAGGCAATCAAATGCATTTTTGTTGGGTACAGTGCAGAGACCAAGGGCTACCGTCTCTACAATCCTGTCACACGCAAGATTATTGTCAGTAGAGATGTTATTAATGGAGACTTGTTGGAAGAGGTTTATGTCAAACAACCTCTGGGCTTTAAAATTTCAGGAAATGCACTTCAGGTATGCAAGCTGAATAAAGCTTTGTATGGGCTGAAACAAGCCCCACGTGCATGGTATGCCAAAATTCATGTCTTTCTGACCAGCAAGGGGCTGCACAATAGTCCAACTGAGAGCACTTCTACATCAAGAAGGATGGGGGGGATATTTTAGTCATCATTCTTTATGTAGATGACTTACTGCTCACAGGGTCAAATGAAGATAATATTGCAGATTTTAAAGCTGAATTGCAGACCACTTTTGACATGTCAGATTTGGGGCTGCTACACTTTTATTTGGGGATCCGGTTCACTCAAGAGAAAAGTGGCATTGTTATGTCTCAATCCAAGTATGTGCAGAAACTCTTGGACAGATTCAACATGCAGGATTGTAAGCCCATAGCTACTCCCATGGAGCCGGGGCTGAAGCTTACAATGCATGATGCAGGTGAATCAATTGATGTCACACTCTACAGTCAGGCTGTTGGATGCCTCATTTATCTCTGCAATACACAACCTGATATTCAGTTTGCAGCTTCTCAAGTGAGCAGATATATGCACAGCCCAAAGACTATGCATTGGCAGGCTGTAAAACGCATCTTCCGTTATTTGCAAGGTACCAAGTCTTATGGCTTGATGTTTCCCAGGGGGGGTGACTTGCAGATGCATGCCTACAGTGACTCAGATTGGGCTGGAGACTATGACACTAGGCAGTCCACAAGTGGCAATTGTTTCTTTTTGGGCAAAGCTTGTATTTCTTGGTTAAGCAAGAAACAATCTACAGTGGCTATCTCTTCATGTGAAGCTGAGTACAGGGCAGCTTTCACAGCGACAGTTGAATGTATTTGGCTGCGTCGTTTATTTACTGATCTTCATCTTTCATTGGAGGGTCCTTCTCCAATTCTCACTGATAGTCAGAGTGCTATTGCAGTGACAAAGAATCCTGTGTTTCATGCTCACACGAAGCACATTGAGGTTTACTATCACTACGTCAGAGAAGGCATTTTGCAGTGCCCTGAACTTATCTCCTTTTGGTGATTGATCATTTCCTTGTACATGACATTGGCACTGCAGGGGGGTGTTAGAATTATTGTTATAATTTAGTAGTGACCAATGTAATGTAATAAGTAGGTTAGGGGCACTTTTCCCTCATTTAGAGGTTTTTCCCCCTAATCACAGTTAGTTCACTAACTACGGTTAGTGAAGGATAAGGTTTTGTCACTTAGACAAAACCTATCCCTCTCTTCAGTTGTAGCATATTCTTCTATTGCAACCATTGCTTTCAGCTCTCCAACTCTCCTACACCCTTGCTCTCCTGCTCTCACACTTTGCTCTCTCTCCCTCTACAACTCACAGGTGCACCGATACAGATTCCTATGTGGAGGACAGCATTTGTCGCTCAGAGACTGAGACTAAGACTGAGGACGAGGCCGTCAACACTGAGGGGGAAGATACAAGTGTACGCTCAAAGTGCAAATTTCAAGAGTAGAATGACCAAGGCTGCCGCATGGCTCAAAAATCACAATCACAAGAGAAGTGTGTCGTGCTTGCTACAATAGCAAGCAGCAACATGAGGATGTTCATCCTGGGAATGTATTCTCAAGATTCTTTGAAGTTCAGCAAGATGTTTTGGAATGTTTGGTTGGCCTATTGTTTTCCAGAGGTCCTATCTTTGCGACCCCAAGTGACTCCTGCTGCTGTGCAGAATCCTGAGCTTTTCCCTTGAGTATCGTGAAGCCCCACGCCATCGGCATGAAAGCCCTAAAGCTCTCCAAGTAGGCTCACGTAAGCATTACTTTCACACAACAGCTGTGAGGATTTCTCCTTGGACACACACTTACCAACAGCATCTCTACGTGGCTGTAATCCAGGTTAGAGAAGGCTTGCTTTGATACCATGTCAGACAAGAATAAGATTTAGAAGGAGATGGCAAGGGAGCACACTAGATACACAAGCACACGATGTATTGCATTCATTGTCTCACATGTCTATGTGAGATAACAGAAACATGGATGCTATAATAGAAAAGTAAATATGACAAAAATAAACAATCTTATCATGAAGAACACAATCACTAGGAAGGATATGTAACTTAAACTCATGACAAAATCATTGCACGTTTTCATAAGCTCAAAGTTTTCATAAGGAGGGAAAATCCTAGTAACTTGTCGAATGGCAACTTTTCATATGGACGGAAAATTTGACCTCATCTCTCATTATCAGATCTCCTACTGAGGAAATGTGTTGGACAATGAGAGCCTAGCAGCATTAAGAGAGCTGATCTAAATGGCTATGACACAAGAGCTATGGCTTCCTATTCTCTTATTGTGTGTGTAAGCTTAAGTAGATCTTTGGTTCTCTGTTTTTTAGTCTCTACGGGTTGTTTCTCCAAACGTATTTCACTTTTTTGTAAACGTGAGAATGACACAAGTGTTATTTCTTGAGTCGTGAATTTTGTTCCCCGTCGTTCCCTTTCTTTTTTCCCTCGGCCCTTCTTTTTGCCCTTTCCTTGTTGGAATAATTGAGAGGAGGGAGGAGATGGCCAATATGCGTATGCTGTTGAATAGGAGTTTGAATTGAACCAGGAGACTTCTTGCAGAGCCTTCTCCCTTCTCTGTCTTGCGTAGCTGGCAGTAGGCGCTTTGTGCCATGTGTGGCATGTCCTGCATTCCTTGTGTGAGAGTTTCTACACCCTACTGAGTACGTTTTCCGGCATACCTGTCTAAAGGAGCTTGCTCTTAATATATTAGCAAAGGTAGGAAGGGGGAGGATAATGCAGGGTAATTGAGTGCTAGAGATAGCATGCAATATTTATATATGTATATTTAAAGGAAGAGAATACCAGAACAGGGACAAGGAGAACTTGGTAGACATGATCATATAGTCAAAGGAAATCTGATGAATTGTCTTTGAGGTGGGCTTCATGGTAAGGTGTTGAGACTACACAGAAGGCGAATTGTACGGGAAAGATTTCAAATAATTCACAAGAGATGGATTTCATAGCTGATCCAGCCCTTTTCTTCCATCCATTGCTATAGGAAGTAAAATGAAAGGAGCATGGCACCTTCCAAAATCAAATTTCAGTTCATAAAAGCCAGACAAGTTATGACTTTGAGGTGGAAACCAGGAGTTAGAAGAATATTAATGGAGGGAAAGTATAAGCAAGCTCTCAGGAAAGGAAGATGAAACACGTGTGTTGCTTGAGCATGGTGATTACGAGCAAAAGAAGGATAGCCTCAGATCCAGTCTCTGTTACTGCTCTTGTTGTTTAAGTGCCAGCTAGGATAGTTGGAAACTAGGTCTAGTCCTTGAGAATCATTTTCTCCCAACATTGTAGGGCTTGTGTAATCAGTTCGATTTGGTCTGCATGTCTCTGCCACCGCTTGTGTTGTTTAAGTGCCAGCTAGGATAGTCGGAAACTAGATATTCTCCTTGAGAATCATTCTCTCTCACATTGTAGGGCTTGTGTAATCAGTTTGACGGGTTTGCATGAAAATGCAAATGCTTTCCCTCTGTAGACATATGGCACATATCCAAAATTCTTAACAAACTGGCTAAATTGCACAGACTGAAAATTTTGTACCTCCTACATGTCTTCGTAAGAGGCTTTATAGGCTACCTCTGTGTTCAGAGGATGTTGTGTTGAACATTTGAAATAATAGTTTTATACACTAAATCTGAAGCTGGAAACAACCATCTTGGAAGCGGTATTTGCATCTGTTGCATGACTTGTTTAATTAATTGGGATATTTTTAAAAATCTTGGTAGGAGATGTCTTGGGTGACATCAACTGAAGATATCTGCTTGCAAAGGATCTCAATGAACCAAAGAGACAACTTTGAAGCGTGCCTGGATAACAGTGACTTATGCTCAACATGTGTTTCATTGTTCGACTCTTGTTCAGGCACTTGCTTCAATGTAGGGAGCTTTTATATCAAGTCCTTTACTTTACAGTGGGACACTACTTTATAACGAGGCTTCTTTTCATGGAAGCCTTTATATTGAGTCCTTTTCTTTTTGGTTGCCCATCGGGGTCTGCCCATTGACCCCTGGCTGGAGTAGATGTGTGTTGATGGGCGTTGTCACCGTCGCTGCACGGATGGAGATTTGGAGACAAGATCCCACACTGCTTTGGAGTTGCCCTGCAGCACAGAGGATCTGGTCAGAGGGGAATATGTTGAAGAGTTGAGGATCTATGACTCTTTGTAAGGTCCTTTTGCTCCATGCCAGCAGCAATAGAGCAACCACCAACGTTTATGGAAAGAACAATGCTTCACCTTCGCACTTAAACCATTACAAGTGTCCAAATGTCTAATTTTTCCTTCTAAAATCCTGCAACTCTTCTCATAACACATAGAGGCGAGGCTTCTTTTCAAGGGTGTGTCTTCTGAGGCTTTGTGCATGTCTCAGAGCAGAAGATGTTGGAGAGTTGAGGATCTATGACTGTTTGTAAGGTCCTTTTGCTCCATGTCCAGCATCAATAAAGCAATCACCAACTTTAATGGAAAGAACAATGCTTCATCTTTGCACTTAAACCGTTAAAAGTGGCTGAATGTCTGATTTTTCCTTTTAAAATCCTGCAGGTGGATGAGGATATTCTACATGAGGTTGTGAGGCTGGGATTTGAGAGAAACCAGCTTGTGGAATCCTTGCAAAATAGGGTGCAAAACAAGGTATCACCTCTGCACTTTTTTTTGGAAAAGTTTGTCAATGATTGATTGTGGTTTCCTGCTGGTCCTAAGCTAGATGTTTATATGATGCACAGGCCACAGTTACATATTATCTGATTCTGGACAATCGACGCCGCATTTCCAATGGTTATTTGGGAGGTGATTTATCAGAAGCAGCAGTAAGCTCTTATCTCCACAGTTCAAATGAGTTCTTTTTCATTGTTGCTAAATAGACTGCAGGTATATCAAAGTTGGTCCAGTCGCAAAGAAACAAAGGTCTAAGGTGATACAGATAAAAAATATGTTAGATGTGTTCGTTTTTTATCAGATATTTTATTGCAAAGTTTAAGAGAGGATGTTTGGATTGATCTGTCATCAGTTGATGCCGATGAATGCTGTTTTGTTCCCCCCTCAGGTGGATAGAACACAATTCAGGGCTGTAGATCAAGTGGGATCTCCTCCCATACAAAGACTGCATGAAACTGCAGGGGTTGGCAGTAAGCTGCCCCGATTTCAATCTGAGAGAAAATGGGCGCTGGGTCTTCAGGTAAGCTATAAACATTATTTATATGAGTAGATGTCACCTTCTCTGCACTCTACATTGTGAAGTTGATGGTTCTTTCGTCGATTTACTTTGTATTTAATAGATTGGAGCATGCACTTCTTTGTAAATAGATACTTCTGCCAGGTGAGAAATTAAGCAGCATATAGAGAGATGCCTGTCTAGACTATATGAGGTAGGAATATCATAAGGTTCAGCACTCATGAGACATGGGAGAAAAACTGTGCCATCTATTTTGGTGTACAAAGGTAGCGCTCCTAGCAATTGCCACCAAGCAGGAATTTAATTTTGAATTAAAAATGCAAAGGAAAAATTGGGATTGTAGGTAATGGAAGATTGTTAGTGCATGTTGATGACGATCTTGACCAGTCCTTAGCAGGTGCCCAGAAAAATTCCTAATCTATAGTAATCTTGCCGTAAATGGTTTGGTCATTCTTGGGTTAATTGTCCTGAGAAGCTTGTGTGAGTTCTTTCTGGGAACAGAATGCATGGATTGTGCTCGCTGACCAGTGTTTTGAAAAGATGAAGCAACTGTACCACTGTGATTGGTAGCACCAAGACAGCCTCATCTGTGAAGACCAGTAGAAAGTCCTTCCAACAGATTGAGATATCAGTTGAGTGTCTTCAAGCAAAAATCAGTGTAGCTTGGAGCCACTCCTTGACTCGTGCTATTACATGACATAGTGCAGGGATGCAGCCGGTGCATTTACTCCTGAAATTTTTTTAGAAAGGCTAGTTTCTACAGAATGACATGATATCATCCTTTCCACTCTATATTAATATACATTTGTGCATGTTCGAATGCATCTTATTCTTAACAGTCACGAGCAAGTCCGAGGGAAATAATGGCAGAAGTCTTGAAGGCTTTGCAAGAGCTGGCTGTTTGCTGGAAGAAGATGGGGCATTACAACATGAAATGCCGCTGGTTTCCTCCTCTGCCCATGGCTAGACAAGATCAGCTTGCAGTTCAGGAAATGTCTGATACTCGAATGGCTCCAAGCCCTCTGCAGGAAAATTGTTTTTCACATACTGAAATGGATCATGGGAAAACAAGAGATGACCGTGATGTTGTTAAGTTTGAGGTACAGGTGTGTATCAGATATGCAACAAGTGTTAACTATCATCGCCTCTTTATTTTAGTGAAGCTTTGTAATCAGTTTAACGTCTATGATATGTGATCTATTCATGGTTATTCTAAAGGAGTGAAAACATGGATCTTGCAGCTGTACAAAACCAAGGAGGACAAGTACTTACTGGATCTGCAAAGAGTTCAAGGACCTCACTTCCTTTTCCTGGACCTTTGTGCAGCTTTCCTTGCTGAACTTCGTGTACTATGATTCATAATATGTCTGATTCATAACTTTGCGTACTGTGATTCTAACTTGTCTTTTAGAGATGACTCCAAAAGCTATTTGATCAGCTTGGTATAGAAGAGCCATCTATTTCGTCTGTACATGATAAATGCTTAACAAGTCCAAACTGTAGTCCTTTTGTTTGCCCTGCAAAAACATGTCTGCAATCCTTATAGAAACAATATTCATTTGGTTTTGAGATTGGAATCTAAGTGATCTTCAATGAAAATGCATGGAACTTTTCAGAAATTATTGTGTCCCTTTTTTCGATTTGCCAAGGTACAATTGCATCCTTTGTCAAAATGGGGGCGAAGGTGAGTGGTAAAGGGCCTTAAACAAAGTTGAGTTGTGAAGATCTAACAGAAAGACAATGAAATGATATCCATCATCGAAAGGAAACGTTGAATGCCAATGAAAACTGAATTGGCAAAGCCCCATATAGGATAGTGGGACCTTGGAATATGGAAAGTGTGGACTTTGACCATAATCTAGAGCCCTTGGGCTGTAATTCAGAATTCAACTGGTGCCAATTGATTTAAGCTTCCAGAATCTGAATCATGGCATATGCTCCTTTGGAAAGATAGAGTTCAAACATACCTCTTATCTGCCTCTAGTGATGGCGCTGATATTGAGGAATCCAAACAAATCTCTTAGATAGCTCTAGATTGTCTAAGCTTGCTTAGTAACGCTCATTTGGGTGAGACTAAAGTATAATCTTCACAATAGTTGTAGCTTGAATGAAGACAATGTGGACTACTTTTTGATTAGCCTTCTGCTTTAGTTCTAGCCTTTGTCATGGCTGAGGCTTCCCTTCACCTCAATATGAAGACCTTTGTATAAATAAATGCTTAAAGTATGTTTGGGGGTGCATATAATGAATAATGTATGGGGCGAGTACACGTGAAGCATGATTACCATGAGTATGATGTCGGCGAAAAGATTTCATGTAGTTGTTTGTATGTGTGAGGCATATGTCTATACTAAGGTCTACGCCGACTGTTGGGGGCTGATGATGTCGGTGGGGATGCCACAGTAGCTATTCCTTGCTATGTGTGATGGAGTTCATGGTTTTCATCATGAGATTGAAACTACAATATGTGTTGTGGTTTTTGAGGATGAGTTTTGGCATGTTCTTGGACTCACTTAGATATATATTTTCACCGTATTAGCGGAGACTTAAATTTCACCTTGTGAAGTTTTTGTCCATGTGTGGCTCGCTGATATTGCCCTAGCGGCTAGATTGTCTAAGCATTCTTTGCTTAGAAATGTTCGTTTGGGAGAGACTAAAATAAAATCATATAATCTTCACAAGGAGTTGCAGCTTGAATGAAGGAAATGTGGACTACTTTTGATTATCCTTCTCCTTGAGTGCCAACCTTGGTCATGGCTGAGTCTACCCTTCATGTACTATATGATGGCTTTTGTATAAATGGATGTTCAGGTATGTGTGGGTTTGTTGATTTGTATCTATGAGAGCATATGTTTAAACTATGGTCTATGAATGTGTTTCTTAGAGGGCCCTAAAGAGGATGTTTGGTCTCCACAAGGAAGTTTGAGTCATCGCCTCCTCGAAGAATACTCTAGAAGGTATGTCCCAATAGAAAATTGCATTGTGGGCAAGATAAAAGACCATTCATAATCTAATTTGCATCTCATGATCTTTGTCAAGAGTGAGGAACAAGTCAAGTTTGAGTTGGCTTGGTCTTGTTGTTGATGGGATTTGTAGAATATTACATGAAAATTTGTACATAGCTTGCTTAAGGCTACATCACCATTGACTAGAAACACGACTGAGAAGACATTCTTGCTAGTGCTATTTTGATGTTGGTTTGAGTAGGACTAAGAAAATTCTACTCTTCCAAATTCTACAACGAGGTATTGAGAACTTTAATGGTGCTTTTATGTTTTTAAGGACAATTGATTCTTCATGAAAAGGTCTCAAAGCTAAAATATTTTACTGATGGGGTGTATTAATTACTTGCAAGTCTAGTACATTCATCATTTTCCTGTACAATCTCTTAGGGCATATAGGCATGCATGTCTTTGTTTCCCTACTATGTGTGAGTAAAAAATGATACCTACACTTCCACCTAATCCTTTTGTTTTTGCCAATCTCCTCTCCTCGCTCTCCAAAAATAATTTCGCTATTAATTAGTGCTATCGTGGCCTGTGATTGATTAACCTAAGGCTATCCCATGCTGCGATTGATTAACCTAAAGCTATCCCATGCGAGTTGATTAGCTCTATAGCGCTCTGTCCTTCGCCTGTGCTCTCCTTGTTGCCCTACGCCTCTGCTCTCCCTGCTGCCTCTCCCTACCCTACTCTCTCCTCCCTCCTCCACCCTCCCTCCTCCTTTTATACTCGCCCAAGGTGGAAGCCGTGGAAGCTTCTGGACTTCTCTACTAATCTCAAACCTTCCCAAATTGTATTTATTTCTGCATTAATTTGGCACCTATTTGCTTAGGTTATTCGCATCACACCCATCACCTCCATACTAATTAATCAGTTTTATTTTTGGGAACGTCATGGGCACATATTCCTTTCTTGTATAAGATTTCTCTTCTCCAATTTGTTTGCAGCTCTAGCTTGCTCATGAGGGTTTTAATGATTTGCTCAGACTAAACATTCTTTGGGATCCCCTTGTTGTTCCATGCTCCCCTATTTTTCATGTCTAAGTATTTCTTCTAAAAGGCCCTTATGGGATTGCTTGGAATTGGTATCCCTTTTGGTTGGTTAGCTCGATTGTTTGCCCCTCTCATGGATATTAATTGGGATCACCAGGGTCCCAAACTTGTTTTAAAGCATACTCCATGCTGATTCTATTGGTGATAGTTTCATAACTATCTCAGTAATGATAGGCACATGGGAGAGGATGAGGTGAGTCATGCAAGCTAGGATTGATTGGAGAAGAAATGGGGGTTATGGGTTGGTGTGATCGGAATTGTTGGGTGAGTTGGAAATTGTGGGCAACGTGGGAAAAGAGGAAGGATAAGGAGTAAAAGGGAGCTTGAAAGTTAAATTGTTGTGGCAACTTTCAAAGGGAATGTGAGAAGTTTGCAAAGAGGTTAGCGAGATCGGGTAGGTTTGATGCCATGTAGTGTTATCGAGATTGGAGAAGAAATGGGGGTTATGGGTTGGTGTGATCGGAATTGTTGGGTGAGGTGGAAATGCAGCGTGAGAAAAGAGGAGGGGTAAGGAGTACAAGGTAGCTTGAAAGTTAAATTGTTGTGGCAACTTTCAAAGGGAATGTGAGAAGGCAAAGAGGTTAGCAAGATCGGGTAGGTTTGATGCAATGTATGCCACGTATTCCTCAAATAGCTCCCTTACCTTTTTGGTTGGCATGATTAGTGTCACCCTGGGATTATACCCTTTGGATGAGGAAGATTCCCTTTCAAATGAAGGTAGTAGGCCTACTACTGTACTTTGCGAGGAGTTCCCATGAGGCATTCATATATAATGACTACATCGAGTTTCATTTATAAGAGCCATGCGTGTACTAAGAGCCATAGTCAATTTTTATCATCCTCATCCGTTTGTTGGCATGTGTGTCTCACAGTTTGTGTCTCCCTTTTTCCTTTCCCAATTAGAAGGGGTTTAGTGCATTTTGAGTTGCAGTTGCTTCCATTAACCTTGATCTCGACCTTCAAGATGGTCTTCTCCCTTAAGGGTATCCACTAGCTACTCTTGGTAAAGTGTCGTGGTGCCTTGCAACAATAGACCTTGCTTGGTTCCTCTATGTTGTTGTTTTGACTTAGTAGTTGGGGTTCCAATTTTGAGATAGTTGTCCTTTGACTTTGCAGTTCTATACATTTCTCCTTGTACTTGTGGTGTTGTATTGCAGTTCTGTACATTTATTTATCCTTATACTTGTTGTATGTAGAGGTGTCGGCAATTTTGCATTCCTTGAACTATTGCAGAACTTTGGCCTATTTAAAAGTTAATCATCTAGCTTTGGCAATTGTTCTAACACTTGGTATTGAGCATCAATCTATTGCATTTTTCTTTGGGCTTGTTGACTTGATGCTATGCATTCCCATTCTTACTCCTACACCTGGACGTTATGGTCCTTGAGGTTTCTGTGTAATTCCCTAAACGTCTTTCTCTTTTTGTGATATCATTTCTAGTAATTCCATATATTCCTTTTTCTAGCTATCACATGAGAGTTGTGTTTGGTGGAGGAAATGATTTGCTGCCTCTTTTCTCTTTTATAGTTTTAAGAGCTCTGGCTAATTTTTTTGAGGGGTTTCTATAGCTTGTTTTGCGCTCCTCATACTTTCTTCTAGAGTCTTTTGCATGCAAACGCATCTCTTTCTATGATGTTAGCCTTAAGTAGTAGGATCTCTCTTTTTGCTTGCTACTAGTTTATTTGGATGGATGGGATCATTTTCCTTTTCATTTCTCTTTGGTGATCTTCTAATGCCATACTAGTGAATTGTTTTGACATTTATTGCATCTGCTAGTTATGATGCTACATGATTTGAAATAGTAGGATGTATTGCCTCAATTGATTATACAATTGACAATTGACTCCCATGTGCACATGGTTGATCTTATCCCATATTTTATGTGTCAATTTGTCATATTCCTTCAAGAGGTTGGCTTTGTTGTTATTGGATAGGTGCATTAATAGCTTCAATGCTTGCATATCTTCGGGGGTGTATTACACATTTCTCCCATTTCCATGTGGGAATGGATTTTTGCTAAATTCTTCATTTTGAGCTTCAACAAAAGTAGCTTTTGTTCTTGTTGGACCGCTTTCTCTTAGAGCTCATCAAGGATAGTCAGTGATTCTATTCCCAATATAAGGTACCCCTCCCAAATGTTGATGATAGCTTCAAGTAAATGTCTGCCCTTTATGAAGCCTTTCTGCTCTGGTAGGATCCACTTGGCCATTCTGTTTTTAATCCTTAGCCAGAGCTTTAGCAAAGATTTTATAGCTACAGTTGAGCATAGTAAGAGGTCTCTAGTTCCTTAGCTCAGTCTTATCTCCTTCCTTTAGGAATAAGTTTTATAACACCACCATTGATATGTGTAGGTAGGAACCCACTTTCAACACTTTCCTGCCATAAGAGAAGGAGGTATGGGCCAACAGTGGACCAGGATCTTTTGTAGAATTCAATTGGTAGTCCATCCTCTCTTAGTGTTTTACCATCAGCCATCACCTTGACAACTTCAAACAGCTCCTCTATAGTCAGAGGTTTCTCTAGGTACTTGTTATCAAAGCTGAGAATAGTGCTTTTTTTAGCTTCCTTGCAAAGTTATCTAGCTTTAATCACTTCATTTTCTACTTGAATGGTGGAGGACAATAGACTCTGAAAATGAAGCTGAATGAGGTCAATGTTCTCCTCATTAGAAAGGGCCAAAGAGTTCTAAGAAGGGGTACCTCTTGATTAGACCTTTTCCTTCTTATACTTTTAAAGTATTCCTTGGTAGGTCTGTCAGCTTTGCCAGCCCACCAATCTCTGAAGTATACCTTAGAGTCATTTAGAAGAATATGCTCTTGAATCCTAAACTCATTTCTTTTGAGCACCAAGTCAGCCTGTGCGTGAGGGTCTCCCTGTCTAGCTAGGGTCTCCAGAGTAGTACTCTGAATGCTGTCCATCCTCTTTGCCCTAATTTTAGCTCTATCCTTTCTAGAACTTTTGAGTCTGGTCAACTGCAGTATACCAGGATTCACTAGAAGAAGGAGACTCAGTGAAAGCCTTGAGCCAAATAAGTTTAACACCTTCTTGAACACTCAAGTCAAAAAATTTGGGATCAGCCTTAAACCATGATGTGGTTTTTTGGCCCAGGCCAAAGTCACACTTGAGCAGGATTGGCTTGTGGTCTGAAAGAAAGAAATAGGAAAAGACCCGAGTCTCTGGCAAGAGCTGGTTTGGCTAACTAGATCTTGTGAGACATATATCTTGTCCAGTCTAGCCTCTCTTATGTTGTCCCCCACTTGAGTGTTTGACCATGTGAAGGTGCCCTTCATCCCCATGTCCGCTAGACTTAGCTCTTCTTTCAAGTCCTCCCAGAAAGTCAGTTCTCTGCCTTTGATGATTGTTCCTTTACCCATCCATCTATCCTTGGAGCTTTCCACCATGTTGAAGTCACCAGCCGCAAAACATTTATTTCTTGCTATAGCAGGAGTGATTCCTAGCTAACCATTCTTTCTTGTGAACTGTTAGAAGCATAAAGTGACACCACTGTGAATGTCTGCCCATGTATCATGCATTTAACCATAATTTATATGTTATATGTATCCACTTCCACATCCAAAATACCCTAAGCATAGTTAGATAGTATACCAATTGCTACCCCACCCTTGCCCTCCTCATGGTCAGTGAAGTACCATTTCCTTCTCTTGTCAATAACAGTCAGTCTTTTCTCCAAAAAAGGTCTAGAGACTTTAACTTCTTGCAGAGTAAGGAAAGTAGGAGAAAGAGCATTAGTTCTCAGTCAATAAGCTAACTCTCCTCCTCTGCCAGGTTCAGTGAGCTCTCTGACATTGAGTGAGAGGATGGCTATTGGTTTACTTGACATTCTTCTTAGTTTCCTTTCTAGCCCTGGGATTGGGGCTGTTTATTTGAGGGGAGGCATTTTTTCCTTGAGAGATTTTTCTCTTGCTTGGTACCTGAGTAAAAGCCTTACCTTGGTCAGCAATATCCTTTTCAGCCCCCATATCTTGATCACCTCCTAGGTCTTCCTCATTGATTTTTGAAGAGGCCATCTCATCCTCTTTGTTTATATCCTCCTCAAAATCTTTTGACCAACCTGCTTCAATCTGAGAGTCAATGTCCAAGTTTTGATTTTTCTTACCCATTCCTCAGTTTCACTATCTGCCAGGGTGTCCAAAGCATTGTTCAGAGCTATGGTGTCATCAATCATCCCTTTTCCTTTATCCTGGGGGAGCAAGGGTTTGACAGAGTTTATCTATGGGGGTTAAAGGTCACTGTGCCTTTACCCGGTTATGTACAATATGTGGGGTTTAAAGGTCACTGTGCCTTTACCCCGATTATGTACAATACTTAAACACATATATAAATGAATAAAAAAGAAGATTAGGGTGGTTCTGCACCCACCAAAACTTGTGTGGCTCTCTGTCTCTCTCTCTCTCCTTCTTCCGTTCTTGCTTTCGTTGAGAGCACTCTCAACTGGTATCAGAGCTTGGGTGATCTAGCTGAGCATGCGTGAATGCTTGAAGCTCAGCAGCTCTGTGGAAGGAAGGAGAAGCTCTGTGGGAAGCTTTGTGGGTGACTTTACTTGCATCCGAGTGTGTAGAGACCTTGGAGGAACCTTTGGAAAAGTCACTTTGGTTTTGCGAAGTGGTTTTGAGAGCGTGCTAAGTGTTTTCAAAGAAAAAGTCGTTTTTTGAGCTTTTCCCTGTTCTGTTCGATGACAAAGACTCCGTATTGACTTGTAGAGGCAACTACTGCTTGCTTTTGGTGTCCACTTCACTTTAGGAGCTTGGAAACACCTTTATTCTTGAATCTGGGGTCATTTCATTGGATTTCTGACTCACTGTCAGTTTCTGCGTTTTTTGCCCGGGTGTTAGAACTCAAGTTTGGAGCAACCATTTGTAGATCTGTTAGTTCCGGTGGACTCAGGAGGTCCTAAAACTTCTATGTTGCTCATCATTCGCACTTCGATGGAGTTTACAAACAGCTCTGTTTCCAAAAACGTTTTTCAGTCCGTGTGTTGGACCCAGTGATTGAGACCACGGTTTCCAAAACCGTCTGTCCCATTGTGTTCCGGACGCCCAAAAATCCCTACCTGTTAGTTCTTGTGTGATTCGGTGGAGGATTTTTAGAGTTATAGATCTCTGTGTATTCGATTTCGTCTCTCTGTTATGCATTTTTCATTCTAAGGTTTTGAAACCTTAGATTTATGCCACATGGCAGTGGATAAGTGTTGACTCCCATTTCTCACTCATCGGTTGGGATTTTGGAGTTCTAGCAGAAGAGAGATATTTGCAGATTTTTTGCTGAGTCTGATTATGCAATGGCGCCCATGTTTTGAGGCATCTCAGGTTCTATTTTCAGTAGCAGTCATTACCGTGGGACTACGATTTCTTGAGCATACCTTATGCAGATCACTCTGGTTGCAGTTTGAGTAGTGTGCGCTCATTCGTGGTATGCATTGGGTTGCAGTGGATGATTTATAGGCCATTTGGATGCATTACGGTCCTTATTGGATGCGCTGATAGGCCCAAATTGCCTTGTGGGATGCTATTTTTTATGGACGCTTTGCACATGGATGCTATTTTATGCTGAGGGACAGCTTTGACACATTGCAGGTGATGCACTGATAGTGCTATGCTCTCTTGGATGAGATATTATTGATGCATATGCCAGTGGACGTTACGCTTGAGTCATTTGGCACTTATTTCAAAAGAAGCAAATTAAACCCTTGGCAGGGATTGAAGCTAAGCCTGCAAATATGTCTGAGGATGATTGGAATGAGTTGGATGCATTGGCAAAGTCTACTATTAGACTTCATCTTGTAGAGTCAATTTATTTCACAGTAGTAAATGAGCAGACTACGGAAAATTGTGGAAGAAACTGTGTGCCACTTATGAGAAGGAAACTGCCTCTAATAAAGTTTACCTCATGAAGAGGTTGTTTGAGCTGCAGATGAAGGAAGGGGTCTCCATTGCTTCTCACTTGAATGAATTCAATATTATTTTCAGCCAGCTTCAGGCTCAAAAGATGAATTTCGATGTGGAGATTAAGGCAATATTTCTCTTATGTTCATTGCCATCCTCATGGGATACCTTCCATACAACTGTCAATAACTCTGCACTTGGTGGAGTACTGAAATTTGATGATGTTGTGGGTAGCTTGTTGGCCGAGGAGATTAGACGGAAGTCTATGGCTGGCAACAAGCAGGATGCAGCCTTAAATGTGCAAAGGGGCAGATCACAGCTCAGGGGGAAGTCCCAAGAAAGAGGGAAGTCTCGTAGCAAATCCAGGGCACGGAACATTGAGTGTTACCACTGTGGCAAGAAGGGCCATATGAAAAAGGATTGCTACAAGCTAAAAAGAGAGCAAAAGGATAAGAAAAAGAATGCAAATTGGGGTGCAAATCAAAAGGAAGAGAGTCCAAGGGAGGACAAAGGAAAAGTGAAGATCGAGGAGATCAATGCAGTCACACATGATAGTGACAATGACATTCTCTTCATGTCTAGTTTATCTGCAGAGTTGCTTATTACTTCAGATGATGCATATTCCCAGGATTGGATTTTGGATTCTGGTGCTTCATTCCATGTTACTCCCCATAGGGAATGGTTCTCCACTTATGACAGTGGAAAGACAGGTTGTGTGCATCTTGGAAATGACTATCATGTGACATAGTGGGAGCAGGTGACATAAAGTTTTCTTTTGCAAATGGGTCTGCATTTGTTTTGAAACATGTGAGACATGTGCCTAAGCTGACCAAGAGTCTTATTTGAGTGGGTGAGCTAGATGATGCTGGTTTTCACACCACTTTCAGCTTTCAGAGTTGGAAAATTCAGAAGGGCTCTATGCTTTTGGCCAGGGGTGCCAAGTGTGGGACTTTGTATCCCTTACATGTATCAGGGGTATTTGATCATGTTGTTGCAATAACCGAGCAGCCAAGCACTTCTCTATGGCATTGCAGGTTGGGGCACATGAGCCAAAATGGAATGAAACTCTTATGCCATTCGGGTTATGTACCACATTTGAGTTTCTCTGATTTTGAATTTTGTGAGCACTGTCTCTATGGGAAGAAGACTAAATCAGCCCATAAAAGAAGGGGAAAGAAAGAGTTTGAAAAGCTTGATTTGGTGCATTCAGATGTATGTGGTCCCATGCCTACACGGTCATTAGGCGGGGCTGAATACTATGTGACAATCATTGATGATGCAACTAGGAAAGTGTGGGCTTATACTATAGCTTGGAAGAGTGATGTGTTCCAGGTATTTCAGAAATGGCTGGCCTTGGTTGAGAATTAGTCAGGTAGAACGCTTAAATGCCTACGGACTGACAATGGTAAAGAGTATCTCTCTCATGACTTTCAGCATTTTTGTGATACATGTGGGATTAAGAGGGAGCTCACATCCCCCCGTACTCCAGAGCAAAATCCAATTGCAGAAAAGATGAACCGTACCATTCAAGAAAGGTTGCAATGCATGCTTTCCAATGCAAGTCTTTCTGGTGGTTTTTGGGCTGAGGCAATGAAGACTGCAGTACATGTGATAAATAAATCACCTAATAAGAGTTTGGATGGTGGTATTCTTGAAGAGGCATGGAGTGGCAAGAAGCCCTCTTACTCTCATTTGCATATATTTGGGTGTGAGGCATATGCACATGTGCCAAAAGAGCTTCGAAAGAAGCTAGATCCTAAGTCTAGGAAATGCATCTTACTGGGTTATGGTGAAAGTGGAGAGATGGGCTATCGTCTCTGGGATCCAGAAGCAAAGAAGATCATACGCAGCCATGATGTAGTCTTCAATGAGAAGAAGATGCATAAGACACCCATGAGGGATGTGGAAATGAGGAGAATCACTTTCCAGGATGTGAATCCACCTGCATATGTTGAGAGACAGCAAGCTGTCCATGCACCAAATGTGCAAGAAATAGTACCACCAAGTACTCCCACAGGTATACAATCAAGGGTAGATGATGGATCATCTATTGTTGGAAATGATGAGCCAAATGTAAGTGATATGTAGGTGGGACAGCAAGCTGAAATGCCCTTGAGGAGATCATCTAGAGTGTCTAGACCACCTGATAGGTTTGTTCTAGGGGTAGACTATATGATGCTTACTGATTGCGGGGAGCCTTCTTGCTACAGAGAGGCTATGATGCGCGAGGATCAACGCAAGTGGGAGTATGCTATGCAATCAGAGATGAGTTCACTCATGAAGAATAAGACTTGGGACTTGGTTTCTTTGCCACATGGAAAGAAAGCATTGCCATGTAAATGGGTCTACAAGATGAAGGTCACATGTGATGATGTGCCTAGGTACAAGGCCCGTTTGGTCGCTAAAGGGTTCAAGCAAGAGAAGGGTGTGGACTTTGATGAGATATTCTCTCCAGTTGTGAAGATGACCACACTTAGATGCATGCTTGGACTAGTGGCATTAGAGGATATGGAGCTTATGGAGATGGATGTCAAGACAACTTTCTTGCATGGGGATTTGCATGAGGAAATTTACATGGTGCAGCCGGAAGGCTTTGAAGAAAAGGGGAAAGAGCATTTAGTTTGCAAGCTGAAGAAGAGTCTCTATGGTCTTAAGCAAGTGCCTAGAGAATGGTATCAGAAGTTTGATGCTTTCATTCGGTCCCAGGGTTTTAGAAGGAGTGAAATTGATCATTGCCTCTACACTAAAAGGGCTAAGGATAATAGCTTGATAATCTTGGCACTATATGTGAATGATATGCTATTGGCTAGCAAGAATACTTATGAGCTAGATGCATTAAAGGCCAAGTTGCATGAGGCCTTTGATATGAAGGATTTGGGACTTGTAGGTCATATTCTTGGTATCCGCATCACGCGTGATCGGAGTAGGAAACTCCTTTGGCTTTCACAAAAAGAGTATGTTACAAAAGTATTGCAGCGTTTCAATATGGAGGGGGGGAAGGCAGGGAGTACTCCATTGCCTCCATATGTGAAAGTGAGTCATACAGATAGTCCCAAATCAGATGAGGAAAGGGCCATGATGGCCAAGGTTCCTTATGCATCAGCAGTTGGGAGCGTTATATGCTATGATAGCTACTAGAAGAGACATTGCATTTTCAGTGGGAGTTGTTAGCCAGTATATGGCTAATCTAGAAAAGAGGCATTGGGAGGCAGTTAAGTGCATCATGAGGTACATGAAGGGTACCAAGGAGATGTGCATCTGCTTTGGTAGAGGAGACATGCGTGTACTTGGGTACACAGATTCAGACTATGCAGGGCATGTGGATAGTAGGGGATCCACTTCTAGTTATGTGTTCATCTTTGCGGGTGGTGCAGTGTCGTGGATGTCTCGTGCACAAAAGTGCGTTGCTTTGTCTACCACAGAGGCTGAGTATGTTGCAGCCACAGAGGGTTGCAAGGAGGCTATATGGCTTGATCGACTAGTGGGAGGTTTGGGGATTCATACAGGTGTACCGACATTGCATAGATTCCATGAGTGCTATTCAGCCAGCACGGAATCCGGTCTTTCATGCAAAGACCAAACACATTGAGGTCAGGTACCATTTCATCAGGGAGGTACTTGAAGACAATCGCATAGAGCTTTTCAAGGTTCATACAGATGATAAGCCTATAGATATGCTGATGAAGAGTCTACCTAGTCAGTGGTTTGAGTATTGTCATGTATTGATGAGCATTGGATAGTATGCTCACTGGTTGTTCTCCCTTAAAGGCACATTGTCCTTTAAGTGGGAGGTTGTGGGGGTTAAAGGTCACTGTGCCTTTACCCCGGTTATGTACAATACTCAAACACATATATAAATGAATGAAAAAGAAGATTAGGGTGATTCTGCACCCACCAAAACTTGTGTGGCTCTCTGTCTCTCTCTCTCTCCTTCTTCCGTTCTTGCTTCCGTTGAGAGCACTCTCACAATACTCAAACACATATATAAATGAATGAAAAAGAAGATTAGGGTGTACTGCACCCACCAAAACTTGTGTGGCTCTATGTTTCTCTCTCTCCCTCTTCCGTTCTTGCTTCCGTTGAGAGCACTCTCAACTGGTATGATCTAGCTGAGTGTGCATGAATGCCTGGAAGCTCAGCAGCTCTGTGGAAGGAAGGAGAAGCTCCATGGGAAGCTTTACGGGTGACTTTACTTGCATCCGAGCGTGCAGAGACCTTGAAGGAACCTTTGGAAAAGTCACTTTGGTTTTGCAAAGTGGTTTTGAGAGCCTGTTAAGTGTTTTCAAAGAAAAAGTCATTTTTTAAGCTTTTCCCTGTTCCGTTCGACAACAAAGACTCTGTATTGACTTGTAGAGGCAACCATTGCCTGCTTTTGGTGTCCATTTTACTTCAAGAGCTTGGAAACATCTTCATTCTTGAATTTGGGATCATTTCGTTGGATTTCTGACTCACTGTGTCAGTTTCAATGTTTTTCTACCCGGGTGTTAGAACTCAAGTTTGGAGCAACCATTTGCAAATCTGTTAGTTCCGGTGGACTTTGGAGGTCTTAAAACTTCTATGTTGCTCATCATTGGCACTCTGGTGGAGTTTACAAACAGTTCATTTCCAAAAACGTTTTTCAGTCTGTGTGTTGGACCCAGTGATTGGGACCACGGTTTCCAAAACCGTCTGTCCCATTGCGTTCCAGATGCCTAAAAACTGCTATCTGTCAATTCTTGCACGATTCGGTGGAGTATTTTCAGAGTTTTAGATCTCTGTGTATTTGATTTCGTCTCTTTGTTATGCATTTTTCATTCTAAGGTTTTGAAACCTTAGATTTATGCCACATGACAGTGGATAAGTGCTGATTCCCATTTCTCACTCATCGGTTGGGATTTTGGAGTTCCAGAAGAAGAGAGATATTTGCAGATTGTCTTGTTGAGTTTGATTATGCAATGGCACCCATGTTTTGAGGTATCTCAGGTTCTATTTTCTAGCGGTCATTGCCATGCGACCATGATTTCTTGAGCATACCTTATGCAGATCACTCTGGTTGTAGTTTGAGTCGTGTGTGCTCATTCATGGTGTGCATTGGGTTGCAGTGGATGATTTATAGGCCATTTGGATGCATTGTGATCCTTATTGGATGCGCTGATAGGCCTAGATTGCCTTGTTTTTTATGGACGCTTTGCACATGGATGCTATTTTATGCTGAGGGACAGCTTTGACACATTGCAGTTGATGCACTGATAGTGTTATGCTCTCTTGGATGAGATATTGTTGATGCATATGCCCATGGACGGTGTTTATGCTTGAGCCATTTGGCACTTATTGGCATTTTGGATTGCCATTGCAGTTGGCATTTTCTTTTAGGCCAGATTTGCTCATATGGATGCATAGTACATGCACATGAGTCAGCTGTATGTTTTGATGCTTTGAGCTTTGAGTTTTGGTGATATTTCACTCTATTGTGGCATACACATTTGGGTGCACCTAGTATTTGGTGTGATTCTATTTTGCAGGCACTAGCATCTAGGATTTTGCTCTATTTGCATCATGGCATCCTCTTCCATGTCTGAAAAGGAGTTTTTCAGCATTAAAAAGTTTGATGGGACAAACTTTTCTTTGTGGAAAGAACAGATAAGGGATGTGCTTATTCAAAAGAAGCATATAAAACCCTTGCAAAAGATTGCAGCTAAGCCTGCAACTATGTCCACAGACGAATGGAATGAGTTGGATGCATTGGCAAAGTCTACTATTAGACTTCATCTTGGGGAGACAATTTATTTCACAGTAGTCACTGAAAAGACTACAGAAACTTTATGGAAAAAGCTGTGTGCTACATATGAGAAAGAGACTGCCTCAAACAAAGTCTATCTCATGAAGAGATTGTTTGAGCTGCACATGAAGGAGGGAGTATCCATAGCTTTGCACTTGAATGAATTTAATATCATTTTCAGTCAGCTTCAAGCTCAAAAGTTGAAGTTTGATGCAGAAATGAGGGCAATATTTCTCTTATGCTCATTACCATCCTCATGGGATACTTTTCGTACTGCTATCAGTAACTCTACACCTGGTGGAGTATTGAACTTTGATGATGTGGTTGGTAGCTTGTTGGTTGAGGAGATTAGATGGAAGTCAATGGAAGGCAACAAGGATGCTGCCTTAAATGTGCAAAGGGGCAGCAGATCACAGTTCAGGGGGAAGTTTCAAGAAAGAGGGAAGTCCCATAGCAAGTCCAGGGCATCGAACATTGAGTGTCACTATTGTGGCAAGAAGGGCCACATGAAAAAGGATTGCTACAAGCTTAAAAGAGAGCAAAAGGATAAGAAAAAGAATACAAATTTGGGGTGCAAATCAGAAGGAAGAGAGTCCAAGGGAGGACAAAGGAAAAGTGAAGATCGAGGAGATCAATGCAATCACACATGATAGTGACAATGACATTCTCTTCATGTCTAGTTTATCTGCAGAGTTGCTTACCACTTTAGATGATGCATATTCCCAGGATTGGATTTTGGATTCTGGTGCTTCATTCCATGTTACTCCCCATAGGGAATGGTTCTCCACTTATGACAGTGGAAAGACAGGTTGTGTGCATCTTGGAAATGACTATGCATGTGACATAGTGGGACTAGGTGACATAAAGTTTTCTTTTGCAAATGGGTCTGCATTTATTTTGAAAAATGTGAGACATGTGCCTCAGCTAACCAAGAGTCTCATTTCAATGGGTCAGCTAGATGATGCTAGTTTTCAGACCATCTTTGGTTCTGGGAGTTGGAAAATTCAGAAGGGCTCTATGCTTTTGGCCAGGGGTGCCAAGTGTGGGACTTTGTATCCCTTACATGTATCAGGGGTGTTTGATCATATTGTTACAATAATCAAGCAGCCAAGCACTTCTTTATGGCATTGCCTGTTGGGCCATATGAGCCAAAATGGGATGAAACTCTTATGCCATTTGGGTTATGTACCACATTTGAGTTTCTCTGATTTTGAATTTTGTGAGCATTGTCTCGATGGGAACCAGACTAAATCAGCCCATAAAAGAAGGGGAAAGAAAGAGTTTGAAAAGCTTGATTTGGTGCATTCAAACATATGTGGTCCCATGCTTACATGGTCATTAGGCGGGGCTGAATACTATGTGACATTCATTGATGATGCAACTAGGAAAATGTGGGCTTATGCTATAGCTCAAAAGAGTGATGTGTTCCAGGTATTTCAGAAATGGCTGGCCTTGGTTGAGAATCAATCGGGTAGAATGCTGAAATGCCTATGAACTGACAATGGTGGGAGTATCTCTCTCATGACTTTCAGCATTTCTGTGATACACGTGGGATTAAGGGGGAGCCAACATCCCCTCATACTTCATAGCAAAATCCAGTTGCAAAAAAGATGAATCGTACCATTCAAGAAAGGTTGCAATGAATGCTTTCCAATGCAAGTCTTTCTATTGGTTTTTAGGCTGAGGCAATGAAGACTACAGTGCACATGATCAATAGATCACCTAGTAAGAGTTTGGATGGTGGTATTCCGGAAGAGGCATGGAGTGTCAAGAAGCTTTCTTACTCTCATTTGCATATATTTGGGTGTGAGGCATATGCACATGTGCCAAAAGAGCTTCGAAAGAAGCTAGATCCTAAGTCTAGGAAATGCATCTTTCTAGGTTATGGTGAAAGTGGAGAGATGGGCTATCGTCTTTGGGATCTAGAAGCAAAGAAGATCATACACAGCCATGATGTAGCCTTCAATGAGAAGAAGATGCATAAGGCACCCATGAGGGATGTGGAAATGAGGAGAATCACTTTCTAGGATGTGAATCCACCTGCATATGTTGATAGACAACAAGCTGTCCATGCACCAAATGTGCAAGAAATGGTATCATCAAGTACTCCCACAGGTATACAGTCAAGGGTAGATGATGGATCATCTATTGGTGGAAATGATAAGCCAAATGTGACTGATATGCAGGTGGGACAACAAGCTGAAATGCCCTTGAGGAGATCATCTAGAGTGTCTAGACCACCTGATAGGTTTGTTCTAGGGGTAGACTATATGATGCTTACTGATTGCGGGGAGCCTTCTTGCTACAGAGAGGCTATGATGCGCGAGGATCAACGCAAGTGGGAGTATGCTATGCAATCAGAGATGAGTTCACTCATGAAGAATAAGACTTGGGACTTGGTTTCTTTGCCACATGGAAAGAAAGCATTGCCATGTAAATGGGTCTACAAGATGAAGGTCACATGTGATGATGTGCCTAGGTACAAGGCCCGTTTGGTCGCTAAAGGGTTCAAGCAAGAGAAGGGTGTGGACTTTGAGGAGATCTTCTCTCCAGTTGTGAAGATGACCACACTTAGATGCATGCTTGGACTAGTGGCATTAGAGGATATGGAGCTTATGAAGATGGATGTCAAGACAACTTTCTTGCATGGGGATCTGCATGAGGAAATTTACATGGTGCAGCCGGAAGGCTTTGAAGAAAAGGGCAAAGAGCATTTAGTTTGCAAGCTAAAGAAGAGTCTCTATGGTCTTAAACAAGCGCCCAGAGAATGGTATTAGAAGTTTGATGCTTTCATTCGGTCCCAGGGTTTTAGAAGGAGTGAAATTGATCAGTGCCTCTACACTAAAAGGGCTAAGGATAATAGCCTAATACTCCTGGCACTATATGTGGATGATATGCTATTGGCTAGCAAGAATACTTATGAGATAGATGCATTGAAGGCCAAGTTGCATGAGGCCTTTGATATGAAGGATTTGGGACTTGCAGGTCATATTCTTGGTATGCGCATCACGCGTGATCGGAGTAGGAAACGCCTTTGGCTTTCACAGAAGGAGTATGTTACAAAAGTATTGCAGCATTTCAATATGGAGGGGGGGAAGGCAGTGAGTACTCCATTGCCTCCATATGTGAAACTGAGTCATACAGATAGTCCCAAATCAGATGAGGAGAGGGCCATGATGGCCAAGGTTCCTTATGCATCAGCGGTTGGGAGTCTTATGTATGCTATGATAGCTACTAGACCAGACATTGCATTTGCAGTGGGAGTTGTTAGCCGGTATATGGCTAATCCAGGAAAGAGGCATTGGGAGGCAGTTAAGTGAATCATGAGGTACATGAAGGGTACTAAGGAGATGTACATTTGCTTTGGTGGAGGAGACATGCGTGTACTTGGGTACACAAATTCAGACTATGCAGGGCATGTGGATAGTAGGAGATCCACTTCTGGTTATGTGTTCACCTTTGCAGGTGGTGCAGTGTCGTGGATGTCTCGTGCACAGAAGTGTGTTTTGTCTACCACAAAGGCTGAGTATGTTACAGCCACAGAGGGTTGCAAGGAGGCTATATGGCTTGATTGGCTAGTGGGAGATTTGGGGATTCATGGAGGTGTACCGACATTGCATAGTGATTCCATGAGTGCTATTCAGCTAGCACGGAATCCGGTCTTTCATGCAAAGACCAAAAACATTGAGGTCAGGTACCATTTCATCAGGGAGGTACTTGAGGACAAGCGCATAGAGCTTGTCAAGGTTCATACAGATGATAACCCTACAGATATGCTGACAAAGAGTCTACCTAGTTAGTAGTTTGAGTATTGTCGTGTATTGATGGGCATTGGATAGTATGCTCACTGGTTGTTCTCCCTTAAAGGCACATTGTCCTTTAAGTGGGAGGTTGTGGGGGTTAAAGGTCACTGTGCCTTTACCTCGGTTATGTACAATAGTCAAACACATATATAAATGAATGAGATAGAAGATTAGGGTGTTTTGCACCCACCAAAAACTTGTGTGGCTCTCTATTTCTCTCTGTCCTGCTTCCGTTCTACTTCCGTTGAGAGCACTCTCATTATCTTTTGGAGAAGGGTTTTTTCAGTAGAAACTGACTTGGGGATCCCTTTTTCAGCTTGTTTACTACTGGTGGGTGCAGGATCCTTGGGCTTAGCTTTGGTCCTCCTCTGTGGGTAGTTCTTAACTGCATGACTAGAGAGTCCACACTAGAGAGTCCACACAGGAAACAAGAATTTGGAAGATTTTTGTAGAGAAGGGGTTGTTCCTTGTACACACTTCCATTCGTGTTGACCATAACCAAGGTGTTGGGAAGGTCCTCAGCAATATCCATCTTAATACACACTTGCGGGTTAGCTCTAGGATTGATGAAGTTTTCCTTCTCAACTCCAACTACCTCACCCAAACAACTGCACAAGGAAGCTAGTTGGTTGCAGAGAGAGGGGCAGATCTGGGAGCTCTACCCACACAGGAGTAATAGTGGATATAGGGAGATCAGGGTTAAAGTTGTGCTTCCACTTCTCTAAGTAGAGAGGTTGGTGTTTGATAGTCTAGAGGGTGTAGTTGAGAGCCTTGGAGGCCATGCTTGGGGACTCAAATAGGAAGACAAAGAACCCTTTCCTTAGAAATCTAACATTGGTAACACTAATGCCTTGCCTAACCCAATTTGCTCTCGCCCAATTTGCCTAACCCAATTTGCTCTCGCCCAATTCTCAATGAAGGCTAGAGGAGGTCTAGGCCCTGGGAGGAAACCAGTTAATGCATGGGTACTAAGCCATTCAATGGAATCAGAAAGCAAGTCTTCATTGATGAAGGCAACAATCTGCTTACCTCTTGTAGATTCTTGGCCCTCATCACAAGTAGCCTCTTCTTCTTCAGCTAGTTTGGTGCTGTCTTCTAGGGTCTGTGAGTCATTCTTTTCCTTCTCACGGTGAAGGGGCTCCTTGTTTCCTTCTTCTTCTCCCCCTTGGGGTTCGTCACTCCCGCTTCGATGGATTTTGGCTTTTGGAGAATTTTCAAAGGTTCCTCTTTCACCTCCTTTGCTACGATCGAAGAGCTTTGAACTGCTCCAGAAGGCTCTAGTTTCTTGTGTCTTGGGGGCTGAAGTAGAGGCAACAAGTCCTTCTTTGGCCTCCTCTGTCCTTCTTGAGCTGGCAAAGCGAGTAGTAAGCGAGTAGTAAGCTGGGAGGGAGAAGAACCCTCCTTTAGCTTTCTGAGCAGTAGCCGAGTAAGATATCATGGCGCCTCCCCTCCCAGCTCTGAAATCTGGCGATGCGCGTCCATTATTTTCTTGTGGTGTTGGCTTTTCACTCAAGGTGGGAGAAAGTCAATCTTGTCTGAGGGTCCCTGAGCCCCTTTTAAGGCTCGACTGGCAGAGGTTGGCAACGAGTGTTCTTTATCTGGGGAGTTTTGGAAATGTGTCTTCAAAGGTCACATCAGAAGACCAATTTGACTAGGATCGATGATCCTATCGATTCAAGCCATAAGTACTGTCTGTTGACACCAAATCTTCATCATACTTATTTCCCAGACCTTGTCCTTTGTGAGCACTTAGTGGTGGTGGGCGAGGGAATCTAGTGTGCAATTTTCCATCTTCCTCTCCATCTCCTTCGTCAATTTCCATCATTTTTTTTTTGCTAAGGAAGAATTTTAACTTTTTTGACAAGATTTTTATCTTTGTACTCATTCAAGGTTGCTTAAACAAGCTGAAAACTTCATGGAAACGGTCACAGAGGCATGATGTGAAAGAATGCACTATATTTGGTATGGGATAGCTATGTGGAATAATGCATTACATGTCCTGTTCACTCTCTACATTATAGGTTAACTTATGCACTACATGGGCTAAAGATATGCTATTTGGATACATTCATTGCTTGCGTTGAGGGATTAATCACGTATGCAATTTATCTCTGAGTGAATGCATGACAATAGAATATTAGTGTATTTATGATCATGACTAACATATGATCATTTATTGTCAGTATTTGGATCTCTATTTTCATCTACTAGAAGAAGTTATCTACTGTTAAGGCTAGCATTCATGGTCTTATGCTAGTTTACAACCGTCTATACTAACAAAAAAGTGTCTTGTATTATCTTTCCTATCCATCTATTGTTGTTTTTGACTAATTCTATCTCATGGTATCTAATATTGGCCTCTGTTGTTATGGGTTTCTATACTGTCTCTTACTATCATTTATGAGTATGTCATATAACGCCATTTTTTCTTCTTTTTATCATATACTATTTGATACTAGCATTTACTATCATCTTTAATGTACCAATGGTTGTCGGTAACTGTCCTTTTACTGTTAGAATTTATTGTCATATGTTATCTTGTACTCATATGATGTGTTGTACTATCATATGCTATCTTTAAAATTTTGTACGGTGGAATATGTCTTTGAAGGATGAGATCAGGGAAGGTTGCATAAATGAATGGTCACAATGTCGCTAGCCTTTGGCTTTTTTATAAGACCATCTACATGGATTATAAAATGAAATAATTGTTTGTATTTCGATAAAATTTTCCTTAATTTTATATTTATTATCGTAATCTCTTACTTTCTTCATCCTTTGAAAGGTATGTACCAGCTCCATTATATTTTCAAAATATATAAGTAGCTAGAGAGCTAACATATATATGTATATGCCAAATGGAGATACACATGCACATCCAAACTTTTTATTTTTAATTTGAGAATTCTCACTTGCATTTAATACATCCAACTGACAATGTAAGGTATATCAAACCAATTAAAAATAAAAAATATGCATAGCACAAGGTGGATACAAAATGGGGTTTACCTCAATGGGCATGTTTTCTGAAACAATTATGCAATAGCTCCCATCTACATGGAGGGAAAACACAACATATGAGCAATGCCCATATCCAATGGAAGTTTAAAAAGAGCACGAAACGCTAGAGTTATATGAGTTGTTGGTCATTATTCAAGAGGGCAAATGCAAGAAAGGCAACAGCTTAGACACTCTTGGGAGAATTTCACCCTTTACAATCAAAAGGGCAAAAAATGACCATCTTTTCTAAACAGCTTTCTACTAAGCGCAGTTTCTAGAGTAGTGCAAAAGCAAGGGGCAATAAAGAGATTTGTAACGTGAGAGATCCACACTTTTAATTATCTTTTAACAATTTCCAAAACGTTGATTATAAATTATCTTATGGGGGAATTTTCCAAAACCATGATTCCAAAGGAAAAGAAGATTCGAACTGCTAAACTCATGTCACACTTGTTGGAGCCAAAGTGAAAGACCACTAAGCAAGTACACTCTCCTTCGATTTGAAAGATTGAACATATTATACACGCTTTGAATTGTTGCAAAGTTCCTTTACTCATTTTGCTTATATTTTAGAGGATGTACTCCTAAAGTAGTTACTCTTGTAATATTGGTTTCAACTTTCACAATACTTGAAACCGTGGATTTGAGTGCATTGATAATTGCTTTCATATATATCTCTTCCATTGTTGGGAGGTAACAATTCGATCTTTCCAAACTTTTCAAACTTTATTTTGTGTGTTATGTATATTTGTTAAAAAGCAAAAAACATTATAGAACATAATTTATGTATCATTAAAGAGCAAAAAACATTATAGACCACCCCTACTTCTAATCCCAAGCCTTGTGGCAGCAAGAGCCTCTAAAAATTGGCTCATGAGCTTTGCCCACTCGTTCAATTTTTGAGAGAGAGAAAGTATGATCCCTTTGCTAAGATAAGTAGTTCCAATACGGTAGTTTATAAACAATCCAAACTAGCAATTATTTCTTATTTCTTTAGTGGGGGACACGTTAAGTGAGAAAATACTTTACTTGAATGCAAATGCTAAAATTTAGCTTACAAATTTCTGTAACCTTGTTTTTGCTCTACATTGAAGTTCAAATGTTACATGGTGTTACAAATTTCTCGAAAGTAGATAAGTAGTTCCAATACGGTAGTTTATAAACAATCCAAAGTAGCAACTATTTCTTGTTTCTTTACTGGGGGACACATCACAAATTTCTGGAACCGTGTTTTTGCTCAACGTTGAATTTCAAATGTGACATGGTGTTACAAATTTCTTTATTTATTTTCAAAAAATGGTGTTACAAATTTCTCAAAACGTATCTAGCAATTCCCTCACGGTGGCTTGCAACTTGCAATTAAGAAGCTCGAATGCTAGTGCAATAACTAGTCTTCCTGAAACTGCGCTTTAGTGCGCACTCTTCTGCTGAGTTTTTTTCAACTGCACAACTACGATGGCTTTTTTGTTATTAAAGAGTAAAGGAGGGCCTCAGCATATCGACGGAGAGATTGCTTCACCTGCAAATATCTTAACAGTACGTCTCTTGACCGGCGCGCTATCGCTCGCCCCTCGAAGGAGAGCCGGCCTGTGCGACCGCGAACCAGGAACGCATCGGCCGATTATTCTGCGAGCAAATGTGTGAATTAAACTTTATCATGCCAGGGCGCTGGGACAGAACAGAGCGCACAGACATATAAGACAAGGCATTCGCTACCTTCTTCTTCAGATGCCAATTATGCAAACTTAGGCACATTCATTCACCGCCCACAACCTTTCATCAAGAAGCAGATTAGAAAAAATCGTTCAGGGAATGAAGCCAAATAAGATCTGTCCCACAGGCGTCAATGTCGCACGGCCCATTGCCGTTTTGGATTTGGCTCGTTTGAGATACGTCGATCGATTTCCTCCTGATCTGCTCCCGTGCTGCTTCCAGCAAGACCGGTGATTCTGTTGGCTGGCCAGGCGGTTCTTTGAACACAAGAGTATGGGGAGGACTTCCAGGTCTAGCGGGTGAACTGGGGCGAGCCGTTGCAGCGGCCGCAGCAGCAATCTGCTGTATCGCTTTAGGACACGTTGGGAAGGGAGAAGGAAGCGGTGGGATGCAATTAGGAAAATTAAACCTAGCGTTGGGACCCCTAAGGCACAGGGTAGCAGCGTCATAAGCTCTGGCGGCCATTTCAGCTGTTTCGAAGGATCCGAGCCAAATGCGCGACCTCTTGTTAGGCTCGCGAATTTCAGACACCCACTTACCCCAGCTACGTCTCCGAACACCACGATACGCGCGTTTCATGACTCTGGGAGAAGCCAGGCGTTGCCGCGAGAGAGACTCAGGAAGAGTGACATGAACCATAGCGCGGGACTGATGGAGTAAGGACGAGAAGAAGAAAAGTAAAGAGGCGGGATTGTGCAACCTGTGAGGCGCGTTTAATTGTCCGTCTCTTGGCAGCCTCAGACCCAGTCGAGCTCGCTTCGAGATTTGTTCTTGTCGAAGGCAATACGCTTATGAATGGCTACTCGATGAAGGGACGGAGAAATCAAAACTGTGCAGCTAAACGAAGGTAGCAAGCTATATAAACACCACTATATATACTTAATGCTCTGAGATATTTCTATAGCACGTGTCCACAGCTTCCAGGCACCACGTCGCAGCTCAACACTCGTCAATTTTTCCTTGCCCCAGCCACGTGCCAGGCATCCAGCAATGCTTCCGAGAAAGTGGTTTCAAAGATATGGACACCGTACGCTACGCTTTATCTGTTCAAGATAAGTTTTGAGAAACCTTCAACTTTCCAGCTCAGTGGTTTTATCCATACCTTTCCTCGTTTTAATTTTTGGCCTTGCCTTCTACGGAAGGCCTTAGTGACTTCAGCTTTGAAAATGAAAATTAATTTTCCCTTATTTTTTGGCCTGCAGTTGGGGGGTAGGCTATAGTGACGACGATTCATTTCAGAAGAGAAAAATACGTATTTTTGAAAAATGAAATCGATTTATTTGATTGGGTATGAGTCAAAACAAGCATGACATCACCAGCTTGCAAATCTTTAGATGCAAACAATCCTTGCCTGCACCCTTGTTGGCATGACAGGCTCTACTAGACCATCAAAGGTAGGAGCATCTATGCCATTGTAAAAGCCCAAAAGAAATTTGGCAAAGTCTGCATATTTCCTATGCTGGTTAGCTTCGCATTATTTTTGGCTTCCCATTAATGCAGCTTGGGTCTCTTTAGTGTTTTTGTTTTTAAGACTGTTGGGGTGGTTTGCTAATGTAGCTTAGAAGGCTGCGCAAGACTAAGCAAACAATGTAGGGTCTTACCCTTGCAAAACGGACGTTGCACTACTGGAGGTTTAGTTTCAGAGCTTCATCATAGTTGAGCAAAGCGTTTCAGTGAGCTGTTCTATGCAATAGCTTGATTGTGTCTTCCTAATTTCTAGGTGATGTCCGCCTCCTCGAGAAGCATATGGGGTCAACCACCTCCTTTAACTCCTCTGATCCAACTCCTCAGAGCTTGCCCTATATCGCAAGGTTCCACAACATACACAAATTTTAAACCTTTCAAATTTCGTGGGAAATCTATAATTCTCACTAGTCCATCAACTAGGATTTAAATGCCCTGTGCTTGCTTCAAATCTTATGGCAAGGTTCACTTTGAATAAATAAGGAGAAATAAAAGTTCTATTATTAGAAAACATAACAGGCAACCACATGGTCGTTCTGTCTCCAATTGAGTGTTGACCCTCATTTTGCATGAAGAGGGACAAAATAGTCGGAGTTCACTTAATATTGTCATAGTAATTATTCTAATATCCATGCCATCTTTGTTTTATATTAAAGCAAAATTTAAAAACCACATTTGTTGTGTATAAAACATTACATGCAAACACAATCTTAGAGTTACCTAAGTTGTATGCACTTACCTTTGTGTTTTGTCTTAGCATTTGTGCAGATCAACTTTGTTCTTTGTACTTCTGTCGGCCTCTTCAAGTTCTTCTTGGGATTGTACTCTTTCTGAAGTCTTTTGTGACTAGTCATTGCTCTAAACTAGACATGCCCAATCCTACCTACACTAGTCATTGCTCTACACTAGACATGCCTTATCCTACCTACAACCAAAGTACAATCCACTACCAAACATTTGAAGAGAGAGTTCTCTTTGGCCTTCACAAATACCCTTCATTAATGTATCCATTCTTTTGGGCAGGCCTAATGAATATTATTAATGTTGTTGAAATTTAAATCTTTGGTTAATATGTTACCCTGTCATGCCTATGGCTTTTGGGCACATGAATACTCTCCCTATTGTTGTAGGAGTTCAAGAATCTAGGTTCTTATGGCCCATTTTCTCTCCCTCTTACATTCAATCGCCACTAGTATTAATCATGGACAAAATGAGGGCTTGTGGTAGCTTGGAGTAGATGAGAAGAGCCACATGCCATGTTGAGGATCACACAAGATCTTTGGAGGTTTCTCAATCACAAAGTGACGTTTGTAATTCCAAAGTGATGTTTCAAATGTATGTCCTTAACGTCCACCTCATACACACAGAACGAGGTGCAGAGCGGACTCTTTTTGTAGATTATAATCCACCTGATTTCTCGTGTCTTCCAATTGCCTATAAAAAATGAGCGTTTGCTGGACATGCGATATGCCTTCCAAATCTTGAATCTTGGTTTTGAAGTTGTTTACTTTATCAGAACTTTCTACTTCTAGGGTGATTGTCTCCTTGTAAGAGTCTTCACAAAGATCTATAGGGCCACCTCTTAAGTGGAGCATAAGATGCAGTGTTGAATCTTTATGGATGCTATAGTTAGCCAACGTGCAACCATCTTCCACTTGCTTACCCACAAAGATCAACATGTGTTGGTCAGGTCTAAAGAATGAGCACAGAGCATTTGTTACAATCACATCACGCCCCTAAACATAGTCACAATGCACACCTCGCTTTTGCAATATATAGAGAATTTGCTCTTCCCTTTTGCATATAGAGAAAATTGGTTGTTTGTGCTAGCAGCCTTCCAATGCACCATTGTTTTCTGGTTCCTTATATAGCTACAATCATGAGAAGCGTTTCTATTGTTACTACTCAATCTTGAGTGATGAAGATGGTAGGCACACATAATCGACTAATTTGTTGGCAACTCATACAGATCAATCACCCTCTCGTTGCCATTAATCAACTCACCCTCCCTTTAGCCTCCCTTTAGCCTATTCACATGAATGTGACTTCGACACATCCACAATGGCAACAATGGCTTGGGTTGGAGCAATAAGAAGCAATCCAAGGACAACGAGGGTGGAACTCTCAGCCAAACTTTGGGAGAGGGGGGAGAAATCCAACAGCGACCATGGGGAAGGCCTCCTAGATCAAAGAACAAGTCCAAGCCACCCATCTTCCTCACCAGGGATAGCATCAACGTTTTGAGAGCTCATGTCTTGGAAATTGCCAATGGCTAAGATGTGAATGATAACATAGCTACTACACTTACATGAAGGAGGCAATGAGGCATTTGCGTGGAAGTGGTACTATGACAAATGTGACTATGAGGCAACTTGCACCCTTGGAGCAATAGTCACGTTGCACCGTCCGAGAGAAGAGAGGCAGAGAGACATCACAATAGGGTGTGAGTCCAATTGCAAATATGGATTCAAGTTGAAATTTTATTCTTTGGAAGCAATAAAAAAATGAAAGATATATTGGCTTGAGGTCGTAAACACATTTCTCAATTGAGAACTTACTGAAGAGGTTTATATGCATCAAACAGAAGAACATATATTAATAAGATAACAAGGATTCAAATTTTAAGAAAAGCTTGTACCATTCGAAGTATGCACCTAAAAGCTAGTAGAGTGACGGAAGTACTTTGGTAATCTAGGCTCAATCTAGGATATACAAACTCCTATGCAAATTATATTACATCGAATGCGTGTGAGCAAACGATTCGAACTTGGAGAGCGACCAAAATGATGTTGACATGAAGAAGGCGGAGGTAGATCTTCGAGACAATTGCTCAAGGCACAGTTTCCAAGCGCGTTAAATTGCAAAGCTGGAAGCTTCAAGGATAGTGCGACTCACACACACGTTAACACGCGTCAAATAAAATATCTCACGAGGCTTATAAATATACATGTATCGCGTGAGGAGCAGGTGGGAGTAGCGACGTTCTAACCCTCTCCTTTCATCAACTGCTTCTGTTCTACAGTCGCTTCCTTATGGTAGCCACCCTGCCTCTTTCTGCCCCGCACCAAAGTCTTCCTTCTCCCATGCTCATGAAACGCACCTATCGTGGTGTTCGGCGGCGGAGCTGGGGTACCTGGGTTTCTGAACCTCACAAGAGGTCCCGCATTTGGCTCGGATCTTTCCAAACAGCAGAGATGGCCCCTAACGCTGCTACCTTGTGCCTTAGACGTCCCAACGCTACGTTTAATTTTCCTACCGCTTCCTTCTCCTTTACCAACGTGTCCGAAGGCAATGCAGAAGATTGCTGCCGCCGCAGCTGCAGCGGCTCGCCCCAGTTCACCCCCTAGACCGGCAAGTTCGCCCGCTACCCTCGTATTCAAAGACCCGCCCGCCCACTGGGAAACGGCATCAACGGTCTTGCGGAAGGCAGCAGTACCGGAGCAAAGTGATAGTAGGCCATGTGACATTGATGCTTGTCGCCTGCTCCTTCCACGATTCTAATCTACTTCTCGAAAGCCCCCGTGAATTAGTGTTTCTAGATACGTGTATTCGCTGCATCGGTAGTGCAGACCGTAAGTGCTTCGCACGCTGGTTCTCTTGAACTGGCCCAGTCGACTTCAGCAAACGGAAGTGTGCATCTCGACGCGCTCTTCCTACGCATGCCGGTGAGGAAGAGCTCATTGTCCTTTTAGAGGGTCATTTAGTCAGACTTAGAATTTCACAATTATCGATTTGAGTTTACGACATTAGCTAGATAACTACCGCTCGATATTTTGTTTAAATTTCCTAATTTGATTGAAGCATTTGGACTTCTATTCTATTCATATTTTCAAATTTTTCTTAAATTAGGTTATTGGCATGCCAAAGGCAAATGCTTAAGGGCTTGTTTTGCCTCTCTCTGTCTATGGCAAGGGCCTTAGCATTCAAGGGGATTTAAAAGTTGTCCTAACCACTTCTTCCATTGAGACCTTAGGAATAGAACCCCTCGTTCGAAACGACTCGACTGGGTCTTCAAATTGATGACATGGTGACCCCTCACCGACTTGACCTCGAACCCCTAGTCACGGCCCGTTACTCGCTTAAGCATAAAAAATGCCTAAGGCATGATTCTAACTAAGGCAATGACCAAACTGCACGCTAATCAAACTAAGGTGACTCTGATCAAACTAAGCGCCTTTCATTGATCGGGCTGGGGCGCGCTTAATCAGACTGAGCCCACCTAGTCGAACGGTTAACCTAACTACCTTCGATCTAGCGAAGCTCCGCAAGCAACTTAGTCTCGACCACGGTCGAATTACCTGTTGCAACGTGGCGCAAAAGGATTGGCCCGCGTCACCATTGTGAACTCGTAGGACCGCCACTGAACCTTGTCACTAACGTGGCTCTATCCATTAAGCCACATGGATCGGTCTCATTATGCATGTGCCTCCACGAGCTAGTTGGTCGGTTAGCGATGAACCAAGGTCCAATAGTCAAGTTGCCCTTGGTGCCAAGGCACCCGACCAACTATAGGGTCGATGACCTACTCAACCACTAACTGAGTCCGGTCCAGTTCGGTCTATGGGAGACTAACCTCGTGGGCCTAGTTAGCCTAACACGACTGATAGACCAACATGTAGCATCGACTATATGGCACAACTAACTAAACTAACCCACTCGTTACATTACAACTAACTATTCTAACTCCGTAATTTAAACCAGATAGAGCCTCGTCGAGTTACCCATCTAACCCCTGCGTTAAATCAACAATTACACAAAGACCCTCACGTTTTTGTTTGTCAAATAGACCATCTCCACACGGGGAAAAGGGAGAGAAGATAGCTGTTCGGGTTACAAAAGGTGGACAAGGCATCCACATATCGCTCATAGTGCACTCACACACCCGTCGGCAAGCTCTCATGCATCCACGAACTTTGTTTTTGAGGAGGAAGATCGATCTGTTGTCTCCCTTTGTGGATGCACCGGCATAAATTGCCTCTCGCTCCTGCTCGACTATCGTCTCTTCCAGTTCGTTGAAAGTCCGGCAAGTGCTCTGTAGTTCTAACATCCGTCGATTGATCAGCCCGATTCTCCGTCGAATTGACCAGCCCGGCCTTTAATTGTTTGCATGGTCAAGCCCCATTGGAGCTTGGTAAAGCTTGTCACACCTTCCCATCCCATGCATCATCCGTTGATTCGTTGAGCCACCCTACCGCATCCGTCCAAGGGCTGTTGGATGGGGATGATGTGTCCGCCATCTGTAGTCCCCTAGCTGTCGATCGTGGCATGTTGCCTGGTGTGGATATGCTCGTGGTCCGAAGGCCACACATCATGTCGAGAACACACCCAAGATCTGCATCGTGGCCCGTGCACGCCTCCCACAAGCACTTCATTAAGCCGTATGTATGTCGCATCCCGTGCCGTCTATCATGCTATTGACAGTTTTGCTCCAACCATTTGGCATCGGTGCCTACATGGGCTACGTGGTCCACATGGCCTCCTACAGGTGTATCAATGTGTTGGTCTCTGCTGTTGTGTTGTTCAACTGCCAGGTGGCATCGTCGCGCTACGTGTCCATCTATATGAGAGGTTAGGGACTCGTGTGAGTCCACCTGAGGTGGCCAGTGTGCAATGCAACACCTCCGTATCTAGATGAACTAATAGGGCTGCTGAGCTATCAAGCAGGGAGTGGATGACATGGATTCCTGACCAAGGGGATCCCTTGTCGATTGTTAGTCACCATCACGCACCCCCCCTCGATTTTTGTCCCCCGCCAATTTTAGGGAAGGGGTGTTGGGCATTGTAAGCGATCATCTGATCCTAGAGCCGCCAAAGTGACGTGGCACTCTGCCACGAGTTGGAACTGTCCGGTTGGGACTTCCACTTATAAAGATAGATTCGCACCGAACTGATTCGATCTGTCTCAATGGTGGGCAAGGATGCTCTCTAGTTCCTCCGATTCGCCTTGATCCATGACGAGTGGGGCCACATGGCTTCTGGGATCTCTTGGGATCTGTGTCTACATGTGCCTCACCAGCAAGATTTAGGTGAAGCTGAAGGAGTTGGAGACCTACAAGGGTGCTCGTGTGGTCAAAGTTTTGGAAATTTTCACGTACGACATGTCCTAGTATCTAGCGCTGGCAAAAATCAGTGACCCATACGAATAAGTCCTGCATGCTTCGACATATTTGGCCGACAACACCAAACAGTGGTGGCGACGCAACTACAAGGAGGACGAACGTCTTCAGTGGAAGACCTATACCATCAAAATGTGGGAAGATCTTCAGTAGCGCCTCCGCATGTAGTTCTTGGCTGCTCACATAGAATGAGGAGACATAGACGATGCAGCGCATGCAACAACGAAATCTTCCAAGTTGTATACCACCCCTAGAGATTCTCCACCTTTCCCCCCCATGTGATTAGATATAAACCATAGTTATTTGCTATCTACCTACCTTAGCTGCCATCTAAGTTTATCTCCTCCTACTTTTACCTCTTATAAGGCCATAAAGTCCGGTCGAGCTTCTAAGTTCATGAGCCACCTATTTAAAAATAACCGGCTTAAAATCATTTGTGAAGCCTTGTACATTCAAACTGGGAAAATAAAATTTATATTTTTGGTTGTCTGGCATTATTGTAGAGTGTTTTGATCCCCTTTTTTCTTGAATTTAATCGGGCTTTGCATGGGCAAAATAACAAAATCCTTGGAAAGTCTCCTTTTTCCCTTTGGCTCTAAAGGAGTGTGATGTTTTCTCTATTTCTGAGTTGAATCTCTAGACTGTTGGTTTTTCTTCTTTTTTAGCTAGGTGGATTTCTTGGTCTAGACCACTATGAAATGGGGGCCTCCCTAGAGTGTACAAGCTCTACTCCATGAATTCAAGGACGTCATGCTAGCCTAATGTATAAGCTTATGCCTCATTTCAAAAAACCCCCTATTGTACACTCACTTGATATCATAAGTTTCCCCCTGTGAATCCCCGGGGTTGTTGCTAGAGCTTGGACTTTGAAGTGTGTCTTGAACGGTTTGTACCTAACCTAGCCACATCGTGGTTCATTTTATGTAGTGGATTAATTTAGTGTTGTGGGGAGGTGTTTTTTGAGATCATTTTTTGCCCAATGGATCTTATGTCATTAGTGATGCAATGATGCAATAAATGCGGTATGAATGTTGTGTGCTTTGTTCTTTCTTGTCTTTAGTGTGTCTTATGAGAAATAACAAAGTGAAATATTTTTTTTCAAGTATGCATGCATTAAATATTATGTGGGTTTTTTCAAGTATGCACTAAATATTATGAAATTTACATTGTTTTTCTATTTAACGTTGGAGTGTAAATGTTTGATTTTTTGTAAACTTGTAATCTTCAATTCCAAAGAAGTCAAGATTTTTTTTTTTTTCAAAAGCCGGATCCACCATTGCAGTCATGCATTCTATTGTTATTGGTGATTCTTCTTACTCATGTGCTCTATGTTATTAGTGATTCCTTCTTTTCCTCATATATGAATGCTCTACTGAAGTCATTTAATATGATCTTTGCTATTTTTAGATCTACCCTTAGTAGCTCTGGTATGCTTACAACATGAATTTAAAGTGTAGGGCATATAGGTAGAGTTCTATTGTTGTTGGTGATTCCTTCTTGGTCTTATGTTCTATTATTATTGGTGATTCTTTGTTTTCCTCACATTTGAATGCTTAATAAAGTGAGGGCCAAAACAATGGTTGGCTCAAGTGAGGGACACCATGGTGTTGGCTAAGGCCTATTTAGTAGTCACTGCAGTTGTTGGCTAAGGCCTAATTGATGCCAAGCATGTGTGATTAATTGTGGTAGCTTGAATTTTAATTAATTGAAGGCACCACTAGGCTTACATGTGATTAAGTAAGAGTGCAATTAATTACTTTTGTCACCGTGGTGGCCCATGATGCCAGGCATGGCAGCTCCTTCATGACTATTTAGATGAGCTTGCATGCAATTATACTGAGTGTCATTAATTACGAGTCACTCACCACAGGGCTGGCATGTGATTAAGTAGAGTGCAATTAATTACCAGTGAGATTGTAGTGGCCCATGATGCTAGGCATGGTGGCTCCTCATGACTATTTGGATGGGATTACATGCGATTATAATGAGTGCAATTAGTTACTAGTCACCATGGTGGCTTGAATTTGGGCAGCATGATTATTTGGATGGTAGTTAATTACTAGTCACCATGGTAGCCCATGATGCCAAGCATGTGATTGATTTGTGGCTCAGATGATGGGCTTGCATGCAATTATAGTGAGTGTATTTAATTTTTAGTCACCATGGTAGCCCATGATGCCAAGCATGTGATTAATTGGCAGCTCAAATTTTGATTAGTTGAAGGTGGCTCATAATTATTTGGATGGCACCACCGGGCTTGCATACATGCAATGAATTTCTAGTCACCACAATGGCCCGTGGTGATTAATTGGCGGCTCAATTTGTGTTCAATTGAATGTGGCTCAACATTTAAGTGTGGTCCCAAACATGGAGAATGCTAATTGGCTACTTTTATTCACACTTCCCACTTTCAACTCTCATCTGCTCAGTCGCTCCCCTGCTCATCCGCTCCCCTATCCCAACATCCTCATCTCTTTTCTCTTGTCATCATTGCCATGCCTGCAACTCTCCCCAACTTTAGCCCCCCTCGTTTTAACATCATCCCCATCTTGTCTGCTTTAGTCCTACAAGGAGATCATATTGCACTCCATAGAATTGAGATGCTTGCACTTGTGCGCAGTCTTAAAGAAAGCATTGCCATGTGAATGGGTCTACAAGATGAAGGTCACAGGTGATGATGTGCCTAAGTATAAGGCCTATTTGGTTGCTAAAGGTTCAAGCAAGAGAATAGTGTGGACTTTGATGAGATCTTCTCCTCGGTTGTGATGACCAGACTTAGATGCATACTTGGACTTGTGGCAGCAGAGGATATGAAGCTTATGCAGATGGATGTCAAGACTGCTTTCTTGCATGGGGATCTGCATGAGGAAATTTACATGGTACAGCCAAAAGGCTTTGAAGAAAAGGGCAAAGAGCATTTGGTTTGCAAGCTAAAAAAGAGTCTCTATGTCCTTAAGCAAGCACCTAGAGAATGGTATTAGAAGTTTGATGCTTTCATTCGATCCCAATGTTTCAGAAGAATTGATATTGATCACTACTTCTACACTAAAAGGGCTAAGGATAATAGCCTTTTACTCTTGGCACTTCATGTGGATGACATGCTATTGGCTAGCAAGAACACTTATAATCTGGATGCATTCAAGGCCAAGTTGCATGAGGTCTTTGACATGAAGGATTTGGGACCTGCAAGTCATATTCTTGGTATGTGCATCACGTGCCTGATCGGAGTAGGAAACTCCTTTGGCTTTCACAAAAGGAGTATGCTACAAAAGTGTTGCAGCATTTCAATATGGAGGGGGGGAAGGCGATAAGTACTCCATTGCCTCCATATGTGAAACTGAGTCAGGCAGAGAGTCCTAAATCAAATGAGGAGAGGGCCATGATGGGGCCAAGGTTCCTTATGCATCAACGGCTTATGTATGCTATGATAGCTACTAGCCCATACATTGCATTTGTAGTGGGAGTTAGTAGCCGATATATGGCTAATCCAGGAAAGAGGCATTGGGAGGCAGTTAAGTGCATCATGAGGTACATGAAGGGTACCAAGGATATGTGCATGTGTTTTGGTAGAGGAGAGATGCGTATACCTGGGTACACCAATTCAGACTATGCAGGGCATGTGGATAGGAGGTGATCCACTTTTAGTTATGTGTTTACCTTTACAGGTGGTGCAATGTCATGGATGTCTCGTGCACAGAATTGTGTTGCTTTGTCTACTACAGAGGCCGAGTATGTTGTAGCCATAGAGGGTTGCAAGGAGGCTAAATGACTTGATTGGCTAGTGGGAGATTTGGGGAGACATACAGTGTACCGATATTACAGAGTGATTTCATGAGTGCTATTCATCTAGCATGGAATCTGGTGTTTCATGCAAAGACCAAAAACATTGAGGTCAGGTACCATTTCATCAGGGAGGTACTTGAGGACAAGCGTATAGAGCTTGTCAAAGTTCATACAAATGATAACCCTACAGATCTGCTAACCAAGAGTCTACCTAGTCATCAGTTTGAGTATTGTCGTGTATTGATGGGCGTTGGATAGTATGTCCATTGGTTGTTCTCCCTTAATGGCACATTGGCCTTTAAGTGGGAGGTTGAGGGGATTAAAGGCCACTGGGCCTTAACTTTCGTTATGTACAATACTCAAGCACATATATATATGGATGACATAGAAATATTAGGGCGTTCTGCACCCACCAAAACTTGTGTGGCTCTCTTTTGGATCTCCCTCTCTCTCATCCTCTTCCGTTCCAATGCCGTTGAGAGCACACTCAAGCAAGCCTTTTCAATGATGCTCAATGAGGCTCTCAGAAATGACTGAGTTATTATCCTCTTTAGATGTAACCTCTTTTATTCAATTTTTGCTCAATGAGGCTCTCAGCAATGGCTGAGTTGTTATCCTCATCAAATGTAATCTCTTTGGTTTCAACTTTAATACAATACTATTATCACAAAAGCTATCACGAAAAGATAGAAGATCCAAAACCATTTATGAAGCTGCAATGGCCCTCCAATGGGGGAGAGTGCCCATGTGTGCAAGATACATGTACTTTTGCTATGGACTCCTCTACATGCAAGGGACATTGAGAATTGAAGGGGGAGAGATTGAGAGAATGCGAGTGAAGGGAGAATGAATGCGTAACATGAAAGGGTATCACCCTTTCAATAGTGGCCTTTGGAATCCAAGGCCCATGTACCCATTTCACTACCCTTCGCCTATGACCATGACTTCCTACCATTCAAATGAACCCATGCATCCTACCCATTCCTACCCCCTAGGACCTAACATGTGTGAGTGCTCATCTTTATATAAATATCAAATAGTCAAATACATAATCCATGGCTCTTTGCCATTATACCTACCTAGCCTACCTTCCATCTTAATACATTCCATCGATTAACCTAATACAATTTAAACCATAATATTTTCATGACATGCCCTCTTGCTTGGGGATCAATTGTCCTCAATTGATAGGTATTCATCCTCTCATGTCTTTATGTTCAGTTTCATGCTTCATAGTACTACATTAAGCTTCATTTTCCATATTCCCTTCTCCATGGTATATCTGCCAAGAAAGTTAAGCATTAGTATGTCTCCATGTAATCGAGTTTCAAAAAAAAATTGAAAAGCATACAGTACTTATTTGTGATGCATCGCTTTTTATCTTCATGAGCTTATCTTCCTGCAAAAATTATTCATGTTTTACAAATTAGGATAAGTACCATCAATCTCCTTTCTTCTTTTGACATGCATTGGTCAAAGCTCCAAGTGACCAGCTTGGAACTCTTAGTCTTGGGTTGATCAGACCCAAAACCATCAAGATCGACAGACCTTGTTGAGATATCTCATGAATCCACAAACCCGTAGGTAGGACTCCATGTCCCAAGTGGATCCCCATAGTGACCATGCTCACATGAATCACTAGATTCCTAGGAACATATCCTTTCTTGAGAAAGGACCCTACATACACATGAACCATTCATACTAGATCTTGGGCCCCCTCTTGCTTTGCTATCAAGACCATCTAAACTTTAACTAGTGGTTAATGGATTAGGCTTAAGGTAGTAGGCTCAATCCTCCACCAGCATGCATCATTAAACCTAGCTTCCATGTGTCATTGATAGCAATCTTTGCTCTCCTTGAGCTCTTTTGGCTTTGATGAAGGCAAACCTTTTAGCTCCTCCCATTCACTTCTCGGGAAGCCTAGTTTTGTTGACATATTATAAACTTTGTGTTCCTCTCAAATAGCATCTTTGTCTCTAGAACTCCTTTGGCTTTGGCTACGACGACTTGAAAGCTTGTTTTGGTGGGACATGGTAGATTCCTGGGCCTCATTGTGGCATGAAATGATTCCTCTCTATTGAAATTCTATGCCAACCTATTGGATCCAGTTGCTTACGCTAGCTGCCTTACCTTTGTGACCTTGTTAATCATCTATGCTGAATTGTATTTGGTCTTCCGTAGCCTCTTTGATAGATTCTTCAAACCTCTTTCTTGTCCTATACTTTAATTGATTGCTTTAATTGTGCCCTTTGGCTACTCCGTCATTGATCTTTGTGTTGTCTGTACTCATTGATGGTTCTCACCATTGCTGACTCATTGAGGTTTTCTCAATTCCCTTACACATGCAACTTGCAACAAGCGATCATTCTTTTTTAGTTTGGCTCCCATTTGGCTCAATTGTCATTGTTGTGTGTTGATGGAGATTCCGGTTTGCTTCCCAAAATTCAACTTGCAATGTTTAGCCTCAGACCTCTATGGTGCCACAATGTTGTTGGCTCTCCTTCTTGTGGTGTCAAGCCACTCCTCATGCAAAATGCCTCCTATTGATGCTGATCCTTGCATGCTTGTAATTCTAGTCTTGCTATTGCTACTGAGTCATCTAGAGGTTTATTTCCTAATTTCTTCATCCTTATACTCTGCTTTTTCTCACTTGCAACCGCGATCATTGCTTCATTGACTACCTTGTTCTTCAAACGATTGGCTGCTTCCCTAGCCTCTCCATCAGTGAGTATTCTGACTCTATGGGGATCAATAGTCTTGTTGAAGTAGGTTGGAAACACTACCATTAAACCTATAAGAGCTTTGACAAAATATGAAGAGGGGAGAGGAGAAGAGTGGAGATGAGGAGAGAGGGCATAGCTAGAGAGCACACCACAAATGACTAACTGCACACTAGATTTAGTTGGAAAAATAGAATCTATACAAACCCATTTAGGGTTAGGGTTAGAGGATCTAACCCTTTCCTTTATAGCACTCTATAAGGTTAGTGCTATGCACATATGATCACATGATGGTGCTATGCACACGTGATCACATGATGTTGAGCGTGAACTCTCAACATCTTCCCTCAAGATCAACATCATGAAGTAGGCCTTCCCTCAAGATGATGATTCTCGGGAATCGAAGAAGGATTGAGCATTACATTCCATCACACCCCTTTAATGGGAATGTCCTTCCTCTACGTCAAACCAAGAGCTAGTCGATGTTTCTCGAATAGCTCTTTATCGAGTGGTTTGGTAGAGATGTCTGCAACATTTTCTTTGCTATCACAATGCTGCAGTGTGATGTCACCAAGTAATACTCTTTCTCTGATGAAGTGCTCTCTAAAATCAATGTGCTTTGTCGTGGAGTGATATACTGGATTCTTGGCCAATGCTTGAGCCAATTGATTATCGCAGTATATTGTCATTGGCTTTGACTCCGGCTTTGACTCATCAAAGTAATCTATTTCTGACAATAGTCTTTTGAGCCATATAGCCTCACATGCACCTATAGTGAGTGCTCTATATTTTGCTTCAGTCAAAGATAAAGAAACAGTTGGCTATCTATTTGACAACCATGATATAGCACCTTGACCAAGGAAAAATGCATATCCCTATGTCGATCTCCTGGTCTCATGATCTCCATCATAGTCAGTGTCACAGTGTCCCATGCAACCGTGGATGACTTCCTCTGTATTCTATCCCAAACTATCTTGTACCTTTGATGTATCTCAAGACTCTTTTGGCTGCATTCTGATGAGACTTTTGGATTTGCCATAAACTATGCTAGTGAGCTTACTGCATGACAAATATATGGCTGTGTGATTGTCAGATATATAAGAGATCCGATGAGCTACCTGTAGTACCTATCATTGACTGTAGGCTTTTCTGAATCTTTAGTAAGTTTCAAACTCTGTTCCATGGGAGTGGCTGCAATCGTGCAAACTGCCATATGAAACTTCTTCAAGAGACTGTCAACATACTTGAGTTGACTCATGAATGTGTTATTTGAATCTCTCCAGAACTCAATTCCAAGACAATATTGCATAAGTCCAAGATCTTTCATGTCAAACTCTGCAGATAAGTCTTGTTTTAGTTTTTTGATGAAGCTATCCTTCCTTCCGGTCACAACTTCCCCTTGAACTTTGTAGTAGAGAGCATGATCTGCATTGGATTTCATGTATCCCAGATTAGCAAAATACTTGTCAATTCTACTGTACCAACTTTTGGGTGCTTGCTTTAAGCTGTAGAGACTTTTCTTGAGATGGCAAACCTTGTGCAAATCCTTTTGCAACAACTAGTCTGGCTTTGTATCTTTGAATACTTTCATTTGGATTGTACTTCACTTTGTATACCCATTTGTTTGCTATGGCCTTCTTTCTTGGTGGAAGGTCACATAATTCCAAGTTTTATTCTTATACAATGCATCCATTTCTTCATTCATAGCAGTTTGCCATTCTGGCTTGTCTACTACATCTTCGAAGTACACTGGCTCTTCTGTAGCCATGATGGTAGTCATAAGAGCATAGTTGGTGGTTTCCACCTGAATTGCTTTGCCTTTCTGAGCATATGTCAATCTGGTTGGAAGTCTGCTTTCCCTAGTAGATTGTATGAGCTACTGTGGCTCTGCTTGGGGTGTTGCTATGGGAATTCTTGCTCTTCTTCATCAACCTTTTCTGTAGATGACTGTGAATTCAATGCTTCTATCTCCTGTGTAGGTGAGGTTTTCCATTCTGATTCCTCATCAAAGATTACATCTCTGGAGATAATGACCTTGCGGTTGATGGGATCATACAATTTGTATGCTTTGCTTTCTTCACTATAGCCAACCATGATGCATTTGTGTGACTTCGCATCCAATTTCTTGCAATGATCATCATGTATGTGGGCATATGCTATGCAACCAAATATGTAGAGATGCCCAATGTGTGGCTTGTGTCCAGTGAATGCTTCATAAGGAGTCATACCCTGTATTAGTTCGGTAGGAAGCCGATTAAGCAAATAGTTTGTAGTGGCTATTGCTTCTACCCAATACTAATTCAAAAGATGCTTTTCACTAAGCATTGCTCTAGCACTGTCTGCTAAAGTCCCATTCTTCCTTTCAGCTCTTGCATTCTACTAAGGAGTATCTGCACATGTGAATTGTCTTCGTATGCCATGACTTCTACAAAAGTTCATGAATGTTGAAGACATGTATTCACCTCCTGTGTCTGATCTCACGACCTTGATCTTTCTACCTGTTTGGTTTTCTACCATGGCTTTGAATTCTTGAAATTTGGAAAACACTTCAGATTTCTCTTTCAGAAAGTAGACCCAACAATATCTACTGTAGTCGTCGATGAAAGTTAGTAGTAAAGTGGACCATTGATGCTGCGGGCCTGGGCATAACCCCATACATATGTATGAATTAAATCAAGAATACCTCGTGCACGAGAGGTACTTCTACCAAAGTTGGTTCGCTTTTGTTTGCCGAAGCAGCATGCTTCGCAAACTTCTCCAAGAAACTGTAGCTTTGGAATCCGAATTGCCATATATTCTAATTCCTGAGATCTAACAAGCACTTGAAGTTGACATGACCATCTCTTGTGCCATTTTGCAAATAGTGGCATCTATTACAGTTGCACTGACATGGCATGCTTATCTGGTACTGTAGCTAGCATTCTGTATAAGCGTTCTTCCTTGACACCTTTAGCTACTAGCTAACATCTTTTGGATTTATCTCTGATCATCACCATCGAAGATGATTCTGTAATTGTGTTCCGTCATTTGACCTACTGACAAGAGGTTCTTGCTGAGCTTCAGAACATAGAGTACATCTTTCACCAATCATTTCGTACTAGTGAAATTGTTCATAATGATAACACCTGTCTCTTAAACTAGATTCGATGTATTGTCTACTGTGTAGATGACATTTTTCTGACCTTCTAATGGCTTCATTTCTGTGAACCATGCCTGATGATTTGTCATGTGAGATGATGCACCGCTGTCGATGTACCAAGGATCCTATTCCACTTGGTCGACTTGATAGCTATAATCCTCTTTGGGATTGAAATCAAAATCTAGGTACACTGTATTAGTCTGATGCATTTCCTCGCTTGCAAGAAACATATTTCCATGTTCATTTGCAAAATGACTGTGACTAGAATGTCCACCATGATGATTTCCTCTACCTCGAAAATTCCCTCGATTGCTACTAGATTGACCGCCTTGGTCGTACTGCTTCTTGCGGCAATCTCTTTCATAGTGTCCAAACTTGTGACAGTAGTTGCACTGAATGTTTGACATATTGGTGAATGCATTCCCTCATCCTTGGAATCTTCCTCGATTGGAATGATTTCCTCTTTGCTGATTCTGATGCTGCTGAGGATGATGCTGATGCCGATGTTGATGTTGACTTTGATTTTGTTGCTGATGATGACCATGCTTCTTTCGATGTCTTGATTGTGTTGAGCTATCCTAGCATGACATCTTGCACATTCTACTTGATCAGATGATAGGCATACTTGTCTTTCTTATCCCATTATGCCTGAGAGCTCGCGCAATGGCAGGATCTGCTACTGGTGCAAAAACTGTTTGTGTAGCTATAGATCTTGTTGTAGATCCCGTTGTTGGTGCTGTGACAACAGATGGACTAGAGCTACTTGTGGCTGGATCATCCAATGGTCTAGGTATAGACCCATCGACATACTCCCATTTGTCCTGAAGTACAAGAATGGTATCCGTTCGGTATTTCCATGTACCATAATTGGAGTTGTTTAACTTAGCAGATGCCTCTAGATTGAGGTTGCTAGTCATAGACATGGTGCAAGAAATGTACTCAAAAGCATCGTGAAAATCTCTGTATGAATCAACTGCAAATACACTGACTGTGCTAAGTGAAATCTTTGAACCATCGCTGAAGATAAAATTGCAATATAGAAAATCTAATTTGTATTATAAGGCTTGTGGCAATGATGCCGAGAATAGCCAAGAGGCTTTACAAGGCTGAAATGATGTGCACGATGCCGTGAGATGGCCGAATAGGCTTTACAATGGTGGCATGTGTGTGTGAAATCAAGTGCTATCTGCCCACTGAAACAATCTGCAATGCCTCTATACTCTCTAAAGTCTACTCACTAAACTGATGAATGTAAGGTTTTCAGTAATGTAATGATGTGAGCATATGGACTGCTGACTCCGAGTAGGTACTAGTCGGGAATTTTGGGCATGGCTTAGATTGGCAACTTGGGGAAATTCAAAGTGTCCCCTCTATGGTGATCTAGTCTACTCTGATCTAGATATGTACCAACCATCGATCGATGAAAGAATAGCAAATAATTCCTTTTCTTTTGTTCTTTTTAAGTGCTAGGTCAGATGCGTCGATGTAGAGGCGAATGTGCGTGAAGGAAGTGGTTTTGTTGACGAGGCTCAAATGTGAGTGTAACTTGCATCAAAATGTGCACGTGATGTGACGAACGCATAGAGCACAAAAAATCAAGCGACTTTCCTTTTTGGAGCACCCTCAAATTCTTCTTAGATCAAGAGATACGACTTGATCTATGTGGAGGGGCAAAAGGAGTGCAAATGGTGCTCAATGATGATGTGTCATTGTGAGTCACATGCAGTGACGATGTGACATGGAATCGTATGTCTCCCTCTCACAAACAATGAATCTCTCAATGAATGGAATTCTCTCACCAATGGACGGAAATACTCCAAGAACCATCACGGTGGTCGCTCCAAGCCAACATCACTACCTTGTTAGCACAGTTGTTGCACATGCTTTAAGCATGGATTTTTGCAATTCTAGATTTGCTTGCTCGAATGAATGAATTACTTTTTCCATCACGAAAATGCTACGGGTAGATGATAGGTGGCAAGTTGCAGGTAGACAACAGATGTCCAGTTGTGGTAACACTAGCCATCCTCTGTGTAGATGACAACTGATGAGCTATGGGTAGATGATAGGTGGTGAGCTCTAGGTAGATGATAGGTGGCGAGTTATGGGTAGATGACATGTGGCAAAAAGCCATCCTGAGTCAACTACTAGACTATGCAGTCATGGCAAACTATGAATAGTTTGATGCACAAAGATGTGGCATACAGACTACAAAGGAGGGAAGAACTACTCTGCATACTCATGGAGTAAATGCATATTGTGACATGTGTCAAGATCTGCGGTGTTGAGAACAACAAGTTTTGATAGATTGCATCTCATTACTACGCTAGTGTAGCAAACATTACACCTAGAAAAATTCTAGTGAGAGCACAAGTCTATCCTACACCGATTGATACATCACTTCATAGTGCTGAAATTGCCCCCAATAGTTCCGTGATTAGCCACATTTGATCGTGCATTGACCCTAGGGTTCCCCACCATATGACCCTTGATTTATCTATAACTCCCAGCCAACAAGTGTACATCCATATGAGACATTCAGCTCCAAGGTTCTCTAAATAATCCCAATACCCTAGGCTTATATTTGTAAGCCTGGCATAACTATAAGTTACTACTAGCCCTATCTTTAGGCTTCATGTGTGAAACAGTTTTACTTTCAATAAGCCTCTAATTTTCCAATAAGGCTTATCTTTTCCCAAAATCACTTACTTTATTTGGATGGGATCTAAATTCATCCATACTAGTTTCACTCGCAACCCTAGGTTATTACAAACATTGGGTTTGTCTACACCTAACACTAAATCCAATCTTAGATCTTAGGTTAGCTCAACCTTGAACATACATAGTCTAGTCTTGGTTGCCCTAGTTAATCCCATTATGAACATAACATCCTTGACTAATAAATATGAGGTCCTATAAATCCCTACCTCCTAAAAGGCTCTACATCGCACTACATGGCTCTACATTTTCTTTAAAAGATCAAAGCAACCTCATAATAACTATTGAAAGGAGACAAACAATCCCTTTGAGAAAAATATTGAACCATTTGTTTGAAGAAGATTTCACCTTACAGCAACTAAAAGAGGGTAGTAACATGTCCTTCAATGGCTTTGAAAGCATATAAGCTACACCTTATGGTGTTGCTATCGTGTGCCTTAGAGGTCCCAATGCTACACTTAATTTTCATAATTGCATCCCACTGCTTCCTTCTCCTTTATCAACTTGTCCTAAGGCAATACAGAGAGTTGCTACCACCACATCTATAACGGCTCACCTAGTTCTCCCATAAACCAACAAGTATGCCCCCTAACCTTGCATTCAAAGACCCTTCTGCCTAGGGAACGACATCACCAATCTTGTGGGAGACAATAGGTACTAAAGTGGAATGACACCATGAACAAGAGCAAACCCATTAACATAATTCACTCTAGCACAAAGCAAAAGTGGTAGTAGGCCATGTGACATTAACACTTGTCGCCTGCCCCTCCATGATTCTAATCTTCTTCTCAAAAGCCCATGCCCCATGATTTACTATTTCTAGATATGTGTATTTGTTGCACCACTAGTAGTGCCAACCATAAGTGCTTTGCACATTTGCACAATGTTATTGAATCACTGCAAATGTCTCTCGAACCAGTCCAAAATGCAATTCTATGAGAAAATGTGTATAGCAAGTTAGCTTCAACAAACGGATTGTGCTATTTTACATCTCAGCATGCTCTTCCTATGCCTGTAGGTGGTGAAGTCACCTTTCCAAGCCTCATTGCTTAAAGAGGAGCTCATTGTCCTTTAGTAAGACATAGAGTGTCATTTACTCAGACTTAGAATTTCACAATTAACAATTTGAGTATATGACATTAGGTAGAACCTGAGAGGTAGCTACTAAGAAGATAGCTATATATTTTTTTTAGGTTTCCTAATTTTATTGAAGCATTTGGACTTCTATTCTATTTATTTTTCAAATATTTTTCCCAAATGAAATAAAATTTTCATAAACTAGCTTATTGAGTAAAAAGATAGCATTGAATATAACTTTCAAGTTTATAAATGCTTTTATTAATAATGTATTTACAATAATGTTGTATTTTTCTATAATTTAGATCTTCATTTTCTTTGAGGCAATTTGAATGCCATAGCAGAAGTACACCCTTTATTTATGTCTTTGTAGTTCCAAGTCATGTCAACAACTTGCAATCCACGTATTCATTATATCAACAAAATAAATGCTCGTTGGTTTTGAAAAGATTGCAATTTCAAGGATATTGTTATATTAGATAATTGGATAGCATGTACCATTTCCACTTTGCATTTGACACACACACATATGTTCTTGTTAAATTAGAGCTTGGAAGATACAACAAAGTTAAACTCTTGAAAACATAGTAGATAATTTATATGAATAGATGTATCAAGCCTTCCAAAATTATATTATATTAAGATTAGAATTTCTATCAATACTATCACTTACCATCCACCTTTATATCTTTCTCATTATGTTCTAATTTTCATCTTTCTAGATCTTCACATTCATTCATGATTTTTCTCAAGTCTTGATATATGTTAAATTCATAGATGTATTTGTCGAGTTCCCTCCCTGCAACATTTGCGAGTCTCATTTGTAATGTGTACAAGTAACATTTTGAACTTTCAATGTATTTGTTATTGTGTCTATGTCTTATTAAGATAAAGAGCTTTGTTTTTATACTAATTGAGGATCTAAAATAGAATATTTTAGTTTAGCATGCAATAAGGTAATGTGGAGAAACATTGTAATACTCAAGGGTGCAAGTGTACCTCATCTTTATTGCCATCGACTTTATTGCTTGTTTCTTTTAAAACTCATTTTTTATTGATCCTGCATAGAGATCTTCATATCCCAAGCATCCTTCATCTTTATGTGCATCAATATTTAATAGAAGGGTTGTATTCTTCAATTTATCGAATTAGTGGTACCTCATGGTGGCAGCATGGGCACAAAGTCTAAGAGAATGATACCATTAAGATTTGCATGTTTTTGTTATGACTAACTTCAGAAAGCATGACGTACATTAGGCTTTGCGCAAATCATTTTGATGGCAGTAAGAGCTTTTGCTTTGAGCATGCATCCTTGTGACTTGTGTCCTGTTATTATGTACACTATGAATGAAAAAGTTGTCTTGTGATAAGATATGGAGTTTAGCACCTTGTGTTTGTGTTTTGATCATTTAAACGTGATTTTTTTGTCCATTATGACAAAATATTTGCATGGATGTTTATTACATTGTTTCTTTTCTCATCATTTTCCATGACATGATAGTTGCAATAGTGCCATTTATATCTTTGATTGTGAGGTCATGTTTTTTGTGATCATTATTTTTGCTCCTATTACAATTTATGGTAGGGAGTGGAAATTTGGATCCTTTATCTAATATTATAACCCTAAGATTTGATCTACATTGGATACTACATTAACTCTTTATCAATTGCACATTGAGCTTTTGATGCAGAATGAGCCCATTATAGTTGTGCGTGTCATTCTGGTGGTTACATAGTATAGTCATGTCTAGACTATCAATGAAGTAGTTTACTTCACTTTCACTAATGATGAGATTTCCTAAGTAATATTAGATATCTTCTTGCATTGGTTGTCATATCCTGATGATGTTTAAGAATTCTATGTACATTGGATCTTTTAGGTGATGTGTAGTTACTTCACTTTCATCACTAATGATGAGATTTCCTAGGTAATATTAAATCTCTCCTTCCATTGCTCGTCATATCCCGATGATGTTTAAGAATTCTATGGACGTTGGATCTTCTAGGTGACGTATGGATGTGGGTACATAGTATAGTCATGTCTAGGTTATCAATAAACTAATTTACTTCACTTTCACTAATGATGAGATTTCCTAGGTAATATTAGATCTCTTCTTCCATTGATTGTCATATCCCCATGATGTTTAAGAATTCTATGTACGTTGGATCTTCTAGGTAATGTATGGATATGTGAAGGAATGAGAAGGTAGTGGTTGCCTAGATTCTAAGTTACTAATGTGGCATTCCCTATAGAATTCTTTCTCTTCCACCTTGGATACATAGATTGGGGGAAATTGAGACATATCTCTAAACATGAGCATCATCTTGTACTCAAATGGTTGCAAGTTTTGCACAGCTGTCTAAAAATTTCGTTCTATATTTGTCATGTCATCATTGGGATTTCATCAATTATGAAGATTTATGCATCTTGTAATTCCATGTATCATTTGTCTGTTTCCTAGTAGGGATGCATGAAACATGTCATGTCTCTTGTGTAGAGCAAACTGATGATGGCTAGTAGCTACTAATTGACTAAGTCTCATTGCAACAACTCCTAATATTGCTAATAAAGCAATATGTTTACCTTGTTTTACATAACTATATCCTAGAGTACCACAAATGACATGAAGTCCTATAGGTGACCTATTAACCTTGTCATGAACTTCTTACTGCTTAGATGAAAGAGTAGAAATTTTAAAGTCCTTAAACCCATTAATCATTTAAAGGATTTTTATGTAGGTTTGTTATGCATATTGTATCTTCATCAAAATCCATTGATGTCATGCAAGAGTTGTCAATTTCATGCAAGGGGCTCTTTTAGAGAATCATATTTGTTACATGGTGTCAATTTTGATCAATTAGCATATTGCAATATTGATCGATAAGTTATTCAATGTCTTCTTCTATTTGGATAGCTCTTGAATGTAGCATTCCCAGAAGTAATAATTTCAATGGTTTCTTTTAGAGAGGAGCTCATTCTCATTTCTAAAATATATGTTCTTTAGGAGAAGGTTGGAAAAAAATCCTTCCAAATGATGAGTAGGGTGTTAATCTATCAAACATATAATGCACATTAAGGGATACACAAAATTGCCAAAAGAGGGAAATTACCAAAAGAATCTACAATCATTTTATTGGTGGATGCACATTGAGTGATATACAAAATTATCAAAAGAATCTACAATGGTTTTATTGATGGAGAATTTTCACCTTGACTTTTGGATGGTGTACTATCTCCAAAATCCATAGAAGTTCAAGTCCTCCATAACACTTGGGTGATCACAATATGTATTTATTGGATGCATTATGGATATAAAATGCTCATGAAGTGGAGATGAGTCTATGGAATGCATAGCCTCGCTTCTTTGAATAGTGGAGACTTGAAAGCATGACAATGTTGTCTCTATTGGTGATATTGGCTTTGAAAGAATATATGTAGATATCATTTTTCAATTTTAGTGGATCTAGATTATCTAGTCTGAGAAACCTCGCATCACTAGGGTTTAAGTTCTTGTGTCTTGGTGGGCTGAGTGTTCATAGAATATTTAAAAGATAATGTGATAGTCACGTGTCAGTTATTTTTTGAATATTCATATGTGCTTGCCACAAGAGTAATATCCTAGCATGATATGGAATGATATTTTGATGGTCTAGAGATGGGCAAAACTAGAGCCATTTGTGTGTAAGAGGATCTAAGGTAGGCATAGTTTCTAAATGGATAGGAAATGGAAATTTGTATTTGCATTTTTTAGGAGTGATTGAGACAAATACATTACATGATGGACTACATGTATGGATTTCCTTTATTTTTACCATATCATGAAGCTACATTGGCATCAAATCTTCCAACAAACTATCCAAATCATTCATGTATGGGATGCATGCATTGATTGAGTTTGATATGATTTTGAGGTCTTGCTCATTGACATATAGCATTAATGTGCATATGTAGATCCTTAATTTTGTACTTTGTATATGATTATGTGATGGGTTAGAGTTGGCCCTCTGTCACATAGAATATATCTCAATAAGAACTGTTGCAACCTAACATGAAATAGCACTACATATTCAACTGAACAATCTCTCTAAGAGAAGTTTTGATTAAAATGTTTTGTAATTGCTTCTATTTTCTCGGTCTCGCATGACCTTGTGCTTGATACCACATCTATAGGAAGTATAAGGAATGTATTGGGTAGGCCCCATGTGTCAACTAATTCCATTAGATCTTCCAAGTATTTCTTGTGCCATGAAGGAGTTCCAAGAACAAAATTGGGTACTTAAAACTTGAGAACATGTTTGATTATCTCTTTTTCTAATAATCTTGGATTTTGGTGTCTTTATTGGTCAATATCTCTTAGTATTATTGGTGTTTGAGATGATTTTGAAATTATGATTGCTTGTCATATTTGGTACATCAACAACATGTATCATTTGTAAAGCTTATATATGGACATGAATGTTGATGTACTCATTTCCAAGTAGAGATTGAAGAACATCTTGCCATCATGAGCACCATATCTAAAAGGATAGAGGAATAGAAATTATGTAGACTCAATTGTTAATGTATTACACTTAGATACACCATCCATCGATGCAATGAGCTAGTGCTTGATAACTCTGAGCGAATCACAAAGCACAACTTCATGTGATGCATGTCTTTTGAATGAGTGACTTCTAGGCAACATGTTAACTTGCTCTAGTAATGACAAGTAATTGTTCTCAATGCAACTCTCATAAGATTAAATAGGGAGTTTGCGGAGTGATTTTCAAGAGTATCATAAAGAACTTTTGAAGAAAGCATGCTTACTCCTAGTTTTGGATGCGATCGCTCATACATTAATAAGAATTTCTTAAATATGGGGTTCTCTTTAGAGATAATGTGTTTATTTGTTGAGAGTAGGTTTGTTGGGTGTAAAATATATGCTAGTGATCCTAACATATTAACCGATTGTCTAACGTCTATCTCTTTTATAGTGTACTCATTGCTGTGGATGTAATTCCTTTTCTGATTTTTAAGATATAATGATGATTGATAACATTTGCATTTGAAATATGTCCACGCGTATTACATTTTGTAAATAGTCTAGATCAAAAGGAATTGGGTGAAATTTTCTAAATGGATAGTTTATACATGTCCTACAAGTCATCCATGTTCTCTTTCCTGGGTTATTTTCTATATCAAAACTAAGAAATGTATTGGATAGGTCATATGATGGGATATATGGTTCTAGTATCTTAACTTCATGAAAGAAACAGTGTTAAATTCTACTCTACCACAAAACACACAATATTAAAATGTATCAAGACATATCATGTTCCATCCTTTAAGAAATCTATTACCATTTGATATATAACCATGAAGAAAAACTTAGTTGCAATCATCTTTTCTTTTTTTGAATGCTAATTTGGAAAATCAAGTTCTCTCTTTCTAGTAGTTGATATTTTCATTTTCGTGAAGAAAGTTGAATTCTAAAGTATAAGTACCTCCTTTATTTCATTGTATATTAAAGGCTAATGAACAACTCACAATTCATGAATTCAATGGAGTTGCAAAATAAATTTGGAGACATTTCACAAAGTTTATTGTAAGTTAAAAAGTAACCTTGACTTTAAATATAAGAAATGAGATAAGCTATTATTGTATTATAGAATAAGATAGCACTTTACATTTTATACATAGAAAATATCATTTAGCATATAATCATACGTTTTTGTAGAGGGAGACTTGGCACAATCATAGTAGTTTTTGCATTGACAATATATGCACATCACATAGCAATTTGCATTTTGCACATAGGACATGACCATACATTTGTATGGGGGGAGAGTTGGCTTGCTTCCTCTCTAAAAATTATAAGACCAAGGAATGTGCCCTTCCTTAGTTTCATATCAATTTGCATTAAGCACATAGCAATTTGCAATTAGCACATAGCAATCTTAATTTGGCATATAGCACTTTGCATGCATCACATAGCACTTTGCATTTAGTACATAGCACTTTGCATTTAGCACATAGTACTTTGCATTTAGTATATAACCACACATTAGTGTGGGGAAAGAGTTGGCATGCTTCCTCTCCAAAATATATAAGACCAAGGAACATGCCCTTCCTTGGGTTTATATCGATTTGCATTTAGCACATCTAAATTTTCATTTAGCACATAGCACTTTGCATTCTGTACATAGCAAGATGCATTTGGCTCATTTCACTTTGTGTGTAGCACATAATCACATATTTATATGGGTGGAGAGTTGGCATACTTCTCTCCAAAAATAATAAGAACAAGGAACTTGCCCTTGCTTGGGTTCATAGCATGTTTTGTTTAGAAAATAGCACATTGCACAAATAACATTCATAACTATCATATAGGATGCATTTGAGTATTCACTTTTATACTAATATTGCTGAACCAAACAATTCTAATATTACTATAACATCTTGGATTATCAATTTCCATAATTTGTAAGTTCCTTTTCAAAAGTACGCTAAAAAATTCAAATATCTGACATAAACTCATGAATATTTGACAAGAAATTGTAAGAAATTGACAATGATATCAGTAAATAAATGCATGATACTTGCCTCAAAATTAGGCCTACGAAATGCTAAATCTAGCTTTGTTGAAGACCATTGAGATGCCAAAATGGAATTCGTACCTTGAGATTACATATGGTTCCTACATTGTGCATGTATTTAGGAACAAAATTCTCTACAAGAAAGGTATTATCATTGATAATGCCAATTCTTGGAAGGTCAAGAACACATGTATTAGGAAACAACTTTTAGATGTATGCGCAACTGTAGCTTGAGAGGGGCAATTTAGTGTGAGATGCTAATAATGGAACAAGTGACCATCTTCTACAAGGTTTATGTGAGGAATTATGGTACAAAATTTTGGATTTGGAGAGAGGGATTTACTCCACGCCTGAATTAACTTCAAAAATCTCTTCCTCCTTGCATATCTATGGTTCCTATAAATTCAAGGAAAGGTCCCTTGTCACACATTGTTAAGTTTTGTGAAGAGGTTAGGACTCTGAGGAAGTGCCTTTTTGGCTACCTTGCACATCACATCTACTAGTGGATGAGCATTTCAACGATACAAGAAAAGCTCGCATTTAGGGCCATACTTGAGCTAACTAGGAAAGCCTTGACCAGGTTATAGCTTAGCAGACGTACCTACTCATGAGAAATTATAGCTTTAAAAAATAAAGAGAAGTAGTAGACTTCTCTCAAGCAATTTCAAACATTACAATAAGGGCAATTCATGTAAGACTATGAAAAACTAAGCCTAAAGACTTTTCAATCAAAATGTAACCCATAGGATGTGCATATCTATAATTAAGATGCATAATTTTACCAAAAACTCTTCATCCTCTTTATAAAATATATGTCAAAAGATAGGTCATTTCATGAACAATCATAAAATTCTAGGCTTCGCATTGGTGAATGACAAGGCTGAAAATGAAATCCCCATTTATATTAGATTCTCATGTTGACAAGCAAGTGAGCACATGTCCTTAAAGGGTGCATGTAAAAATATGTGTCCATAAGTCATTGGTTCAAAAGAAGGGGATTTTAAATCTAGAATACTCACAAAATTTCATACATGAGGGTTCCTTTTAACAAAAAATGAAATATGAGTTTTATGATAAGAAAGAAATAAAGAAGACTAATTGTATTTAAGGTTGGTTTTACCTTGATCCCTTGAGTGCTTGTTTTGATGTGAGGTTTTCTAGTAGAAGAAGGTCTAGGATCCCCCTTGAATCTCACTACATGTTATACTTTCCTAGCACACTTTGGCAGATGTGCAACTATGTCAAGATGTATTTTATTTTTAGAAGTTTTTAGAAATTTTAGGCATTCATTTGCATTTAGAACACTATATTGGGGAATATGGGAATCTCCCAAGTCCCAGTTTCAAGTAAAGGTTTAAGATTTGACCATGTGGCCAAAACTTGGACCCTTATTTAAAAGTGGGACTTGGGAGGATTCCCTAATATGGTGTTTAAGATGGATTCCACTTTCAAGAAATGGATTTAGATTTGACCATGGGTGCAAATCCTAACCACATTGGGAAGTCCCAATCTATTTGAGAATTCCCAAACTCCCTAATATAGTGTTTTAGGGTCAAAATCCAGATGATCCTCTTTTTTTACGGGAAAGGGGGTAGGGAAAGCATGTGCTTAGCCTTAAAATAAATGAACTTTGCAAGCCCAGAGCACTTGATCACAAAATGCAGATGGAATTTTGCCATTTATCACAAGCATGATCTATATGAAAATTGGCAGTTCAATAACATAATATTCACAAATATAAACATTTTTGGGCTTAACACATAACTTTCACCCCCAAATTGGGGTCTTAAGCAAAAACAATTTTGAGATTCAACCCCCAATCAACCTCTTAAGTAGAAAAGGTCACTAACAAATGAGAAAATGAGGATCTTGTAGATGCAAATGCAGATGGAGCTATAGATACATATGGAGATGCATGCCACTTGCAATAGGCATAAAAGGTTACTTTCATATGCAAGCCATATGCTTTGTACACCAATTTCAAGCCTTAGGACACTTTTAGCAATCAAAAAAGGAGGGAGAGAGGACCTATAGAGCAAGGACATGAATATGATATAACACAAAAAAATTCCCTATTGCGTACATCTATTGAAGGTCAACCATTAAAAGTCCACATGTGGATTGGGTTGATCCTTTATGCACACTATTCCACTCTCTCTAACATACACAAAATAATTACAATAACCATGAAGCCATTATAACTAGCTATTCCAATACTTTTCCACTTTACCACTTTTCCAACACTATACCCCTCTAACATATGAAAACTTATTACTATAATATGAAACCATGTTCCAAAACTTTTTGTTCAGCTCAAGGTTGAATGCCTATGATACATAGGAGTTCTCTAGAAAACTTTTAAGTTTCAATTGTGGCAATTCTTTTGCAACTACCTGGTCTACCTAGTATCGATCGATCTTCACAAAAATCTTGGATATGTCAAATTTCCCCCCTTTGGTTTTACACCTTTGAGAATAATGCAAAATATTGAGGCCATTCATCTTCTCATGATGTTTTGAGTTTGCTAAAGGGATCGCACTCATGTTAGGAAGAAAGATCATAGTAGCTTCCCCATGAGTTACACTAAGTTTACCTAAAAGCCTCCATAACCTTATATTGCTAGGTTTACCCTGGTAAGGCCTTATAGTCTAGTATCAATTAGTTCTAGTTGTCTTAGGTTGTTAATATGTTGACCAGTCTAGAGTTTAGGGCTGGCCTTATGAAGTCTTGTACTTTGACTTCAACTTTACTTTTGTAGCAATACACTTATGTTAAGCTTCAGCGCTTGCCTCCTTGCTTCACTTCAATTCAACTCTTGCCTCCATGCCTCACATTTTTTGCTCCCTTGCTTCCACACATACTTATAGTGGTATTGAAGTAGTGTTTCAAACTTAACCTATGCTCTCCTAACTGTTTGGAGCATTTTGACAGTGAAGATGTTGTTGATCCTACTCCATTCAACCTATTTAGCTCTAATTGGCACTTGCAAACAAGCCTTCTACTTTGTGTGACCATTTCTAGAGAATTTCGCTACTATACAACTCCTTAGAAGCTCTTTTGAGTTGTTTTTCTATCGTATGACTATTTTTGGAGTACTTTTTAATAATTTACTTGCTGTGTGAATCTCCTAGAACACTTTTCTGCGACAACTTTTCACCGACCTACAGAATAGTGGTCGCACAGCAAAAATAGGGCCTTTTTCTCAGTGCTTGCAGAGAACTTTTGCCTCCAAAACAGGCCCCGAAATGGCCTCGAATCAGAAAAATAAAGTCACCAAAGGCTTTGCCCTTACCCACAGCATATACTGCCCTCTCGCCACACCAGAAGGGTGTCTCAATGTGAGACAATGCACTCTTGCACTTTCCGGCTGTGCTACCTGTAGAGATTTGCTCCCAAACTCAAAAAAGGAAAGCAACACTAGTCCTCTTACTAGGACACCGCGAACTTGGTTTGCTTTCTTGAGCTTCTTACCATGAACCAAGCTTTGATACCATGTGAAGATAGTGGGAGAGAAGGAAGGAGTCTCACTTGCGGCTTTCTCACATACACAATGGGGAATACACACAAAGGTGGAGGCTGAAAACAGTTTTCCTCTTCTTAGTTGTGAAAGCCAAAAGAACTCTAGTATAAAGAAATATAAGAACCCTATATGTGGGTCTCAAACCAAACTCAACTAACTAAGGTGGCATACTAACTGAGCCACGAACTAGAGTACATAAGGATAGCTATCATCCAACTATTATTCATGGGCGGTGTACCAACTGCATCTGTAGCTAACAAGTCGGTGACATAAATGCACAATGGTCACCATGGCATATCACGAGTGGAGCTCGATATCTCAACAGATAATGGATAGTGTTATTTCTTATCTTATTTTTTCGTATAGTGAGAATATGGATACTCGAGGACTAGTAGGTTTGTGTTGCTACCACCTACTTGCCCTTTCATACTGACACTTATACATCTCTATTTAGGACACAACTGACACTTATACATATCAAAAGATGGCCCATATGTTTGCTAAATGGGATCCTGCTGCTATTGCCTTCATCAATAAAACATTGGAAGTGGGTAGAACATTGGAAGAGGCTAGCAAAGATGGATTGACAATGCATCATGCTTATACAAAAGCTAGAACACGACCATATCTCCTTGAAAATTTAAAAAATTGAGAAACTAAGACTCCACTTGTTTTGACCTAACTTGGGACTGTTTCTTCCATGAACTGATAAGACACCCTTTTGGTCTACCCAGTGTAAAGCATCCCTCAAGGCAACTTGCAATTTTTTAAGAAAAAATTCTTCTTGGATTTGCATAAGGGACAAGTTTGCATGTGCGGCCTGTGTAGATACCTAATTGTGATTTGATATTTTAATGAGTTTCTAACATAGTGACATAGTCAATTGGTTCATGCCTCCTATATGGAAGGACAAATGAATGTCTTTTAATACATTTTTCCTTTTATGGTCCTTCTTTTTGTATGCTAAAAGCTACTGTTACCTCCTCCATGGAAGGCTAGGTCTTTGCTTAATTTGACACAATTGATTGTTTCATGCCTCCTCTATGGAAGGCTAGATGACTGTGTTTCAATGGGGTTTTTTCCTTCTATTGTCTTTCTTTCGCTACAGCTAATGTTGCCTCCACTATGGAAGGCTTGGTTTTTGCTTAGTTTTATGAGCTAGATGCCTCCTACATGGAAGGCTTAACAATCTATCATTCCTCTTGTTGGATTTTCGTAAGGGGCACTTCCTATGTTTGTAGAAATCGTGTACCCTTGCATGAAAAGGTTGCTTAGTGTGTTTGCCAGATGCTTGTTCAGAAAGGCTTGCCACACTTATTTTCATGATTTTTTTAAATTACAAAAGATTTTAATATACCACAATAATTAAGTGAACGTGACACTTTAAGGAAGCCCACTACATTCCTTATCTAGCTTATTGATAGCTAAATCTAAGCATGTACTCTGTTGCAACGGTGCTTTTAAGCACTTTTGAGCTTATCATATGACTTACTAAGGTGCCTGTGTTTGATGAAGTTATTAGTTATAAATCATAAAGAATGCGTATCGAATGGCCTCAAAACAAGAAATGTGAAGATCTTAGATTTTTAGAGTGATAGACATTATTAGATTCGTTCTGACAATCACACGACCAGATATTTGTTATGCAGTAAGCTCACTAGCACAGTTTATGGCAAATCCAAAATAGTATCACTGGAATGCAGCCAAAAGAGTCTTGAGATACATCAGAGGAACTAGACAGTTTGGGATAGAATACAGAGGAAGTCATCTAGGGTTGCATGGATACTATGACAATGACTATGCCGGAGATCATGAGACCAGGAGATCGACACAGGGATATGCATTTTTCCTTGGTCAAGGTGCTATATCATGGTTGTCAAACAAACAACCAATTAAACTATCTACTGTCTTTTTCCATTAACATGGCAGTTACGCCAATTTACACTATCCACTGGCTATAAAATCATTAAAAAAAACACTATCTCTCTTATATATCTAACTATCACACGGCCAGATATTTGTTATGTAGTAAGCTCACTAGCACAATTTATGGCAAATCCAAAACAGTCTCACTAGAATGCAGCCAAAAGAGTCTTGAGATACATCAAAGGTACAAGATAGTTTGGGATAGAATACAGAGGAAGTCATCCATGGTTGCATAATATCTACCGCATGCAATGAAGAGCCACTGTGTCACAGGAATACCTTTGAGAGCAAAGACTAGATAGATACTAAGAAATTAGAGCTATATTCAATTCACAAAAATGGCAATTGGTAGTTGCGTGACTTGCCCTAAAGGCAGGTGCACTACAGACACGAAGTGGGATACAAGCTTAAGAGGAAGGTTGATGGGCAATGTTAAGGCTGCCTTGTTAAAAGTCTATGTTCAGCAACATAGCATTGATTTTCAAGAAATTTTTGCACCACATCCTGCATTACTACCATTAGGATGTTTCATTGCCACATTACTCCACATCCCCCCTCTCCCCCTTAGGTTAATTTCCCACTCCTGCCCCTCTTTTTCAATATTCTCTTCTCCCCCTCCAACTAATTAAAATTGTATGACCTTTTGTAGTTAAGTAGAGAAACATAATGATGTAATTTTTTTAAACACTTCCTGATAATCAAAAGTAAACTCTTAAACTTATGCCAACTATTAAAGTACGTTGCACCAAGTATGGCTATATTGTATTGGAAAGTTTAATGGTAAAATAAGTCTTATACCAAGTGAAAGAAAGTGGTGAGATTTGGCTAGATAGTATTTAAAGAAACAATAAATGTACTAGAGAGAATTTGAAATACCTTGAGCAAGGTAATACTAGCCTTGCTTTCTTTTTAATAGGATTTACACTGCCAAAAATGGCATTGTGTGATTATGATAATGCACATGAGTTTCATTGATGAATATGTTAGTCCTTGCCAAGAATGACATTGTGTAAATTATGATGATGCATGTGAGTTTCATTGCTAGGAACTCATGAATTATGTTGTCACACAAAATATGTTGTATTGTTGGGAAAATACACCAATTGACCCACAAATAATTCACTAGAAATGCAAAGCTAAACACTAACACTAGGTTTCTCTAATACCACCATCAATTATTCCATCACTAAATACTCAAACAGCAAAAGTAATATTATTGCATGTACACTTCATACTATTGGTAATGCTTTACAAATACTAATGGTGTAGTTCAATTCATGGGTGGTTTTTTCCCACAATTCTTACCAAATTCCAAGCTTTTATGTAAGCAATAGGTAGCATGCCACACTAATTTTTTATGATAACTGCATGAGCTCTAATATTCATCTACCGTTGGGGATACTGTTGCCATGAACCTCTTTGCACTAAGACTTTTCCTCCTAAAAGTATTGAGAGCTCTACTACTTGGGACAAGAATAGATGTAGAATTCTAATGCCTTGTGCTAAGAGTTCCAATGTATTCACATATGTACAACAAGCATTTTAAATCAGTATTTTCTTGAGATAAGAAGCATAGGCTCTTAGGTTTGATATGGGGGTAGACTATCTCATGTTTCATAAAAGATGATTATATAAACATACTTTCAAGAAATGTTATCCATCGTGCCTCAAGTATATTATACGCTATTTTTGGAGGTACTATAAGCTTCAATCCAATTCACAAAATGGGGTAAGGTCATTATAAAGCAATGGGGCTAAAGAGTCTTCATACAGGTTTCTTTGTGGAAATTGTTATTAGCGGTATTGTAAAATCTAATTTAGTTCAACTCTACAGTCACAACAATCATTTACAAATGAGGACAGTCAAAGAAAGAGCATCTATAGGTCATATTTCATCTTCATGCTCGTGTTCTTCTTGTGCATGAAAGAAGATATAAAAGGATGCTCAAAAGAAATGAGGAGAGTCAAAGAAAGAGCATCTATAGTTTTTATTGCATCTATAGTCACACTCGTGTTCTTCTTTGTATATGAATGAAGATATAAAAGGAGGCTCACAAGAAATAGGAGAGGCAATGCACCCACCTCAAATGCCAATATTTCTATAATCAATGCAAATGTGATGGAATATTGCATAGCACTTATGGATGCTATGGAAATAAATGCATGTATCACAATAGTCATTTCAAATAATAGATTCAAATGTCTTTGGCAGCATTAGGAAAATTATTACACCTAGTAGTCAATCTATTGAGAGATTAAATCCCCTTGTTTCTAGATTGAAGAATATTGAATGGTGCCTAAATGTCACCTAAATGGGACTTGTTCTCAATGTGCAATGAATTGTGGATTGGAGGTGCAACAACTGTGTGAAGAAATTTTTAAGTGGAACACCTCACTTGAGAGGAGGTTTTCCTAGAAATCAAAACAATTAAATCACAATGTGTCCAACTCCAGGAAGTGTCCGGCTCCAAATGTAATAGGAGGAGAAAAAGAACTATGAGAAAAGGAGGAGAGGTTGCCAAATAATTTCTAAGAAGGTTGTCAACAACATAAGAGTTCAACATAAGAGTTAAAACACATGAAAGTGCATCTACTACACCCAAGTCAATTTATCATGATTCAAGCATGCACATTCAACAAAATATCTAAAGCAGTTAACAATTGTTGATAGCTTAGACACACAAGGTCTTGAGACACACAATAAAGTTTAGGAAATGTCATTGTTTTCTTATAAGCTCCCATGAGCATTGTGAATTATGATAAATGAGAACATGCCTAGCAAAGATAGGGTGTTATGCTTCAAGTCTTGTATTATCACATCATACTTGGGAGATTCTATGAAAATGTCAAGGAATGCATGTATCAATGAAACTTAATGTGCTTTACTTGGGAGATTCTATGACAATGTCAAGGAATGCATGTATCAATGAAACTTAATGTGCCATACTCCAAGGATACAAGATGTGAGGCTATAAAGTGTTATACAAGTTCTTGTGGATAATGCGATAACATGAAAATTATGCACAAGCTTTTTATAAAGGGATCTCCATACACCAATACTTGTTGTAAACATGAGCTTGGATTTATTCTGGAAGATTGGATAAAAGCATGAACATAACTTGGTTTTAGCATGACATTGTTGAAGCAAGAATGGGTTATCTCAATCTACTTGTTTCAGATAAGGTCTCCCTTGAAGCCTTCTTGTTGTGACACAAGATTTTGCATAAACTTCTAAACTCTAGAATCATTAAAGAAAAATACCATGCCATATATTTAGATAAATTAAATTCAGATGCGTTTAGCACATAGGAATTGAAAAAAGTACAACCACGAAGAACGTGATTACAATCCATAGCGCTGAATTAGAATTTTATTATTTTTGGAATAAGACACTAGGCTTTAAGGTCTTGGTGGTTAGCAAAACAGAACCTCATTGTCAAGATGGGACATGATGGGTCCTTTGATGTAAGAAAAAAGTAGATTACGAATTGTTAATTCAAGCACTAGTAAGAGAAGGTGCACGGTGCATTACACATGTTCTTATACAAAATGGAGGAAATGCAATCAAAGATTGTGTCGAAAATTTACAAGTCTTTGATAAGGTCATGCAAGCCTACTATCTAGACCAAGTGGACCTTGGTAAAATGTTATAAAGGACTATTTAGCTACCTTGATGAACAAGGAATAGCAAAAGAACTATTAGCTTGGAAATTATGGTGATAAACGGAGCAATAGAAAATAACACAATAGCATGGTGGCTTATCCAAACTGTTATAGCACATTATTCAAACTCCTCTATGGTGTAAGTTCACATCTAGTATGACCATAAAAAATAGGATGTCTTAAGCACATGAAGATCATACACTTGCTCCGTGCCTCCTTGCTTGTGCCCCCTCCAATCACACGTTATTGCTCCAATTGTGCACTTGCATTATGGGCCTTTATCATGAGTTGATTCTATAGCTAGTATGTGCAAATAAGAGCCACTTTACGCTTGGCTTGCATCATATCATCAACCATGCTTGCCACTAGAATGCCTTGGGTTTGTGTAAAGCCTTTACTGGTCTCAAGTACTTTTGTGTCCTCAAGTAGTGCTCTCTATACCTCCACTAATAAACCTTGTGCATATCCAGATGGCCCTTAAAGAGCTAGAACAAGTTCCTTTTAGTTCACACACTTGCAAGTTTTGTTGGCATGCCTTCTATCAATTCCCCATGTATTTACGTGAATGCATGTGTACGTGTGTGCATGCGTGTGTGCGCGTGTTGGGGTCACTTCTCCATGTGCATATCCATGTGTGCGGGTGAGTGTACAAGGGTACATCATCGTGACTATAAATACCTAGCAAAGTACAAGGGTGTGTCATTGTCATGGCGAGTCTTGTTCAAACACCTTGTGGTAAATTACCACCACATGTGATCTTACGAAGGGGCATGTCCAAGTGGTGATCTTTGCAGACCATGAAGAGGGACAATTGGCCAGATGCAATTCAACCATGGCCTTTGTGACCAAACTACTCACATCATTGTATGGCATGTTAGCTAGGTCTATCCATGCAAGCCATTATACAATTGCACAATGCATTTCCATCATTGCAACCGAGCTCTCTAAAAGTCTCTTAAATTGTTCATCTCTCTTCTCACCGTCTCCCTCTTCCTCTCCTCTCATTCCTTGTAGCTCATGTCATGGACAACTTTCTTGCGTTACTACCCTGACATTTCTTCAAATTGATTATCAACATTTGGACTCTCCCATGGAAACCATTTTGTGCAAAAGTCTCATTGCAAATTGAAAAAGAAATTGAGGAAAAGATTGATTGAAGGTAGATGAAGCTTGACAAAAAAAATTCTTTCCAAACCCTATAGTCAAACAAACCGTACTTAAAATAGGTCCATATTCAAACAAGTAACCACATTATTTTGTCTCACATTTACAACAAAGCTTTTTTAGTAGTAATGCCTTTGCAATAAACACATGCAACAAAACACCTTTATTTTCACATTGCATTTACTAGTAATCACTTAAAACTAGGCATCTTTATTTAATTATCACGCTTTAAGATGTCATGAAACATAAATTAAAAAAGAATAGTATCATCATAATTACTTATAAGCAAACATATTTATTGAGTTGTCAAACTTGCGGAGATATATATTTTAAAAAAATCTTTAAATCTCATCACTACTTTTTCTTTTACTTTGCCTCATTCCAAATTCATGTCCATAATTACGACTGCAGTGAGCACACCTTAAGCTCATGGGGTGACTCGTAACAAGCTTCTACATTTTCAATTCCGTTCTCTATGCATGCAATACCTCGACTCTTCTATTGAACTTTATCCCTGAGCTCACCAGAGAGAGAGAGAGAGAGAGAGAGAGAGAGAGAACTACGAGGGATCAATCCAAATAAAAGATTAGTTATTTCAAAACATGACAACATTATTATGTACACTGATTCATACATTCATACAAATGATTACATAATACTCCTAAAAAATATTTAAGGAATGATTGAAGTTTATGAAGGTGCAATGCTATCTTTAATGCTCACCCTAGATGGTGTACTAAGTCATGGTCCAATAACTTATAATATCTTTTATGATGCTTGTCCCCAGGGTGGACTAGATTGCATCGTGGCTATGCATCAAAGTGGACGACATCGAAGAAATAGTTTGCAATAAGTGACACATTGAAGCAATTATAGTACAAATTGAATGTAGATGATAATCTACTCGTATTATTAGAGCTTAGGGAAAGCATCTGTCCCTCTTGTTTAGTAAACCCTTGGCTTAAGTAATCCAGTGCTTCAAGCTTATTTTAGACTTGCAATGATGCTAGAGGATTTTGTCCTTCACCTACAATAATTAAATAATCATGATTTAGAAATGCTGAACTACTGCTAGTTACGTGAGTGATGCCAAGATGTTGCATTTGTATGACCCTGCTGTACAAAGAAGTGGCAATGGTGTCAAACCCATCTACGACATATGGAATCTAGCAAAGTATGCTGGATACTCTAGCAGATCATGCTGCCCAATCTCCACCAAAGCTTGATTGCAGAGTAAACAGTCTCTCTCTTTCTCTCTCACAGACACAGACGTGCACGCTCTCTCTCTCTCTCCAAACTCCCCAGCCCAACAATGCCCACAATACATGCAATCTCCCACCATACACGCATCCCCATATACATATGAAGGCATGTAAAGGCAATGGATGCATATGCACGATAATTGAGATGACGTTCATATTGCACAGTTCGGAAAGTTAACTCATTACAAGGTAGAAACTTTCAAACTTGAAAAGGATGATGGAAGCCTCCAATCTCATAATTCAGAAATTGTGCCTAATATATGACCATACTCCACTAAGTTGAACCAATAAATTAATATACCAAGCACAACTAGATTTTATGTGAACACTAGTGTGTTCTCTTCAGTACAAGCCCACCATCTCTTTGTGGGACTAATAAGTTAAAAACTCAGTCCCTTATCAGCTACACAAATTCCGGCCATGTTGACTAGACAACCTAAGGTGAGCAAACACTGAACACTTCTCTTCCGAATACGTGAGATAAATTAAATTTTGTAGATGAATAATGTACAGGATAATCCCTCACAGGATGATTGTGACCATAGAAGGGGGCCACTTTGCATGAATTCTCCAGTTAGGTAGACATCAATGTAAAGTTTGAGAAATAGACTTCGGAAGTAGAGTATCAGCAAGCTCCGTATTTAACATAACTGGAAGTGGCGGCATTTGACTGATGATACCCGGCATGTCTTTTATACTACAAACCCGCAACCCAAAAAGTGGGGGAAAACATACAGCAGGGTTAGTAAAGCTGCTAGCTTCTAATCAAAACAAAATTCCACAAGCAAACAATCCTACATACTTTAGAGACAGCAATTTCCAATGCAAATCTTGTGCAGCGTAATGCATGCAGAAAACCTTGCTAAGTGCTAAATTCATTTAAGCTAAAAGGTGAACACGTAGCTTATCTAGTTGTCAGAAGAGGAATGACTAGAGACTTCATAGCACACTCTACACTACGCATGGTCAGTTCATAACTTGACACTTCATCCATGGGACCCTTGTGCGATAAAAAAGGCACTCTTCTTTATTTTATAATGCTTACCTTGGACCACTAAAGTCCAAGCATCCCCCTGTAGTTGACCCTCAACTGGGACGTGCGGAAGCAGCTGACACATTGCAGGATTGCCACTACTACCCCTTGCTTTTCCCCTTGGTATTTTGTATCTGATTATTTGCATACCAATAGGCTGTGGAAGCCTTTCACAATCCATAGAAGTATTAGTTCATTTGCTGTCCAGGATGGGCAAGGGATGCAATTAACATTTCAATAGCCCTCTTCAAAGTTCCATCTAATGTAAGTTATGCTGACTCCTTGTTCACAACCCTGGAACGGCAAGTAAAAATATCACTTGACGTAACTAGATTTTATGTGAAAACTAGTGTGTTCTCTTCAGTACAAGCCCACCATCTCTTTGTGGGACTAATAAGTTAAAAACTCAGTCCCTTATCAGCTACACAAATTCCGGCCATGTTGACTAGACAACCTAAGGTGAGCAAACACTGAACACTTCCTCTTCCGGATACGTGAAATAAATTAAATTTTGTAGATGAATAATGTACAGGATGATTGTGACCATAGAAGGGGGCCACTTTGCATGAATTCTCCAGTTAGGTAGACATCAATGCAAAGTTTGAGAAATAGACTTCGGAAGTAGAGTATCAGCAAGCTCCGTATTTAACATCACTGGAAGTGGCAGCATTTGACTGATGATACCTGGCATGTCTTTTATACTACAAACCCGCAACCCAAAAAGTGGGGGAAAGCATACAGCAGGGTTAGTAAAGCTGCTAGCTTCTAATCAAAACAAAATTCCACAAGCAAACAATCCTACATACTTTAGAGACAGCAATTTCCAATGCAAACCTTGTGCAGCATAATGCATGCAGAAAACCTCGCTAAGTGCTAAATGCATTTAAGCTAAAAGGTGAACACGTAGCTTATCTAGTTGTCAGAAGAGGAATGACTAGAGACTTCATAGCACACTATACACTACGCATGGTCAGTTCATAACTTGACACTTCATCCATGGGACCCTTGTGAGATAAAAAAGGCACTCTTCTTTATTTTATAATGCTTACCTTGGACCACTAAAAATCAAGCATCCCCCTGTAGATGACCCTCAACTGGGACATGCGGAAGCAGCTGACACATTGCAGGATTGCCACTACTACGCCTTGCTTTTCCCCTTGGTATTTTGTATCTGATTATTTGCATACCAATAGGCTGTGGAAGCCTTTCACAATCCATAGAAGTATTAGTTCATTTGCTGTCCAGGATGGGCAAGGGATGCAATTAACATTTCAATTGCCCTCTTCAAAGTTCCATCTAATGTAAGTTAAGCTTACTCCTTGTTCACAACCCTGGAACGGCAAGTAAAAATATCACTTGACGTAACATCATTTGGTATGTTAAGTCCAAAAAATTCAATATATCATAACCTCGAACCAGAGAAGCCAATCCAGAGCCTCAAATCATAAATAGGTCGTCATTACCCTGACCCCAATCCTTACATATCTCTGAAATGACTGAGGATGTACAGGCTCACATCCTGGTTAAGACACCACTAACCTCATTGACCTTCCATTGCCTGAATCACATTACTTCACAAATCTGGAAAAAATCCTAATCACTCCTCTTTGGGGAATAGAGTAAAAGGAAAAATATCAGGCCCATACACAGAATCCTTTTTCTAAATCAGCTCCTATACTATCATTGATACCAATTCTCGAGTGCATGAAGACTCCCCTTATATACTTGCTCTCATATGCAACTACTCCATGCTATTGTTTCAAAACTACCCACTGGCCTTACCAATAGCATCTTCGCAACAGCACCTATGCAAATCAACCTAGGAGCTGAATCCTGGCCCTCTTCAATGATCAAAATTGTTCTACCTGCATTTGGTCAGTCACCACACAAAGGCATTCCGTTGTAGCACATCTGTCTGCCCTCCTTCCTAGTTTTGAAAGTGTCCCCTAAGAGCAACTTGGGGGCATTTGAGACTTACTGCTGCCCCCTCCTCCCCTACGGCCCCGAAACCATCGGGATGCTCTTCTCTCCTGGCCGTACTGCTGCTCTTCCCCTTCCCTGCCAGCTCCACCCCACAGCAATGGACGTCACTCAGCCCGTCATCGCACGTAAGCCCTCAGACCATCGTCAGCCTTCAGCAGCCTTCACCCGCCTAGCCTGTCAGCCTCTCCGCCTACCTCTCAGCCTAGCCTCTCCGCCTAGCCGCCCGCCTAGCCTCTCAGCCCCTCTGCCCACCTCTCAGCTCCTGCCTAGCCTCTCAGCACTCTGCCTAGAAGTTAGACACAGCAGCGCCAGTAGCGGCGAGCTAAACCTGAACTGAGCTGAGACCCCTAGCCCACTTCAGGGGTTAGTTAGCTTGGGGTCCTGCAGATATGGCCAGCATGGAGTGGCCTAGCCTCTCCTTGAAATCCAAATCCCCCCCCCCCTCTCTACACCAGCGACCCCACTAATCGAATACAGTACTCCATCGTTGCAGCTAAGACGACTTCCCCATATGCACATACATATTATAAAGGAGGTTTAAATTGGTCTATCATTGGCCACCATGAGCAGATCTTTTATTTACAGCAGGAACCCCACTGCAAAGCTGCTTGGCAGCAGCACCTGCCGTGAAGGCAGATGGTTCTTGTCATGGTAGCTGACTGTCGCTATGTGCATCAACGTGAGGTCACTGCTCAATGCTGGGCAGGTCATCACCCATGTGCAAGCACCATATCTAAGGAGCAGGTCGTCTATGCTAACCTCCTCCAAGGTCATCCCCTTCAGAGTGGCTGTTGCTTCTCATCCTGTCCCCAGTCAATATGCTCTGACATGGTGGAGGGTCCAAGTTGTTCATTGTCATATAAAGACTTCCGCCGTCACCTACACATCATGGATTTCTACGTCTCAAACCTGGCACATAGAGCCAGTTGAGAGTATTTAGCCTTCATTGTCTCCTCTTGTCAGCTTCATGCACCACAAGCCAAACCCCCTACAAAGACTATCAACCCCATAATCTAGATGATCTCTACAACAATAGCCTTCAGACCCTACTATAAAATATTCATACACATGTCACACTGCCAAACCATCACTATCACATAATCTCTTCACAAAGGATCAGTACTCTTCCGTGTTTTGTTCCTTGCCTTGGAGCCCTTGTTGGTCTCAAAGTGCAAGTATCATCTAAGCACTTTACACCCATCCTCCTCTAAAGCACTATGGGAACGGATCCTTCAAGTGACTTTTTAGGACTTCACTATGTAAGGGAAGGAGTGTTGTCATTGATGTAGATAGAATGCATAAGGAGTTGATCTTAGGCATCTAGTGCTAGTTGATTGTCTATGTTCTCTAGGAGTATACATGGATAGCTACCATAACATCCAGCATTTGGCCAAACTGAGAATGGTAGTATGTGGAGGAGATTGTGGGGGTGCTCTTTTAGGGGCCATGGTAGGATCAGATAAGTGTGAGTGATTGGCTCCTAGCATAACAGGGCAGACTGTAAGGTTGTTAATTTGTGAACTCAAAGTGAAAGACCCTAGTTACCAAGGAACACCATACCCCCTTCCTAGAAGGGGGGAATGCCATTCAAGACTTCCTAGAAGACCTAGAACATTCCAAGAATGTGGATGGGGTTGGTCCCGTTTGCCCATAATAGTGTCGTTTTGGCATTGTTATTCATCGCCTTCCCTTCTCTGAGACCTCTCTAAGCCTCCGACCCTTCTTGAGTCCTAACTCCTATCAACCCCCTCCTCTTAGTCCCCTCACTGCTCAGCCCCTCCTCTCTTTACTCAGACCTCCCTCTCAGCCCCTCTTCTAGGCTCTCCACTCCTCCTCCCTTCTCTTAACCCCCTCCTCTCGAGTCTTAGGATGCGCCTGAGCATGAGGATGATGATGAGGGCCATGATGATGATGCTCAGGAGCATGGTTGCCTTCATTCAACATACGGAACGTTCTGTATGTTCCGTTCTGTTCCGTACGGTGCCGTACGATCCGTATGCCCCCCCCCCTTTTTTTTTTTTTTTGTGGGGGGGGGGGGGGGAATCGAACGTACCATCGGACATACGCCTAAGATTTTTTAGTTTGTTTAGTACCGTACTAATATCTAACGGTACACATCGAACGTGATCGTATGTGTAAACCATGCTCAGGAGGAGGGGGACCCCTCTATCACTATGCCACCTTTAGATATTAGGGGCTGACTCTCTTTTTTCATATACCATGTACTTTACTCTCGAGTCTTGAGTTCTGCCTATTTTGTATTGAGGGCTAAAGGCCCAAGGCTCCAGGCATAGACACGTTTTCTTGTATTCGATACGTGCTCTATGATCCGTAGTTATTAGTTCGATGTATCATCCACCCTCTATGGCATAGTTCAAACATTAATGTGTATTGTAATTTTCTATGGATTTTCATGTGTTTTTTAAAGTTTAAAGCTGAATTGAAGCTTAGAGCTCTAAACAGTGATTTTTTTACATTTCCATTTGATGACACATCATATGACGTGGTGTTCCCATTCCGATCCATGTTCCCCCAACCCGAAAAGTCCCCATTCCGGTGTCAAACGTTTGTTTCCAGCATGTTCCCGTTCCTTGGTAATTATAGGCGAGACCCCATGACATAGTCCTCCACCATGTGAGTAACGTGTGTCCATCAGATTCAAGCCATCTCTGCAACCCACGGAGTTTCACCACATCCACCAGATCCAATTACCATTTAGCAAGTTTCTTCTCAGGGGAAGCAACAGGAGATTCCTCTCAACCATTTTTTCTGCTTCCCTTTGTCAATCTACTTGGCTTAATCCACATATTTGGGCTATCCATCCTCCTCTTCAATATTGGAGTGATTACCTGTTGTATTTCCTATTTTCGACCTTCAGAGTCAACAGATTCATTAAAAACATCATTTGATTATCAATTTTCTCTTGTGCATATCATATAGTCTAAATGCTTTTTATTCCTCTACCTGACTAACAAAAAGACATTTCATAGATTTGGCATTAGAGCCATCTCTTCTTGCTGGGAATGAAGAAAGAAATAAGGGACCATGTGCTTAAATGTTTACCCTGCCAGAAGCTACTCAAAATTACTGTGGAAATAAAGTAGCCTCAGTTTTTAATTAGTTTCCAAAATGAGCTAACAGCAGAACTACAGCTCAGTTCTTAAATAAATTTACACAATGAGTCAAAACCCTTATCTGAGGGAATAACACAATAATTTACCTGTTTGAAATTGCAAATATATTGTCTCTAAAGCGCACCAGAAGATCTGTGGTTTCCTGAAGCTGCATGAAATGGACAATCGCAGCTCAATAATCAGGAGAAAAAGGAGAAATATGAAGTCTTGTTCACTCAGAAAAAAAAGTAGGGTAGTGCTAGCATTAAATGTTCATTTGAAACATTATATGTACCTTGCAGGCAGCAAGGGTAGCTTTAATTTGACCAATAACCTGTGAATTTTGTTGGAGTAGCTGCCCTGTAGTGCCTCCAATTGCTGTAAGGAATCATAGCACCATAGAAAAAACATGAGACAACCCCCATTTCTGCCATATTGACCATAAGTATGAACCCATATTTGGAGACAACAAAGAAGGCACTATTCTTGAAGAAAGGCTACACGCATATAATCCTTAGCCGTTGTTGAAAATCAGCCAAGTAATTAAACACCCTTAACCTAACTTGCATTCATTATCAGAAGACATTCCCATAACACACTCAATTCTAGTCTCTTACAAAAGGAAGGGGGTAGGAGGTGTGGCCCCACGGGAAATCCCAGTCAAGTCAGACGCAGGTTCTATATTACCAATGAAATTTACACATTGAATGCAAAAATCCAACTTACAAATCAAATGATAGGTGGAGGTTTTGGCAAATTCGATGAAGCATTCAATTCTGAGCAGTCAGAATTGCCTACTTGCCCTCTCTCTCTCTCTCTCTCTCTCTCTCTCTCTCTCCCTCTCCTTCCTTCTTCCCCCTCCTTTCTCTCCCTTCCACACATTCTACCCCTTATCTCTAATCTGTCCCTTCCCCTTTTCTACATTGGTATCAGAGCCTTGCCTCTAGCGCGTTGCTTATGGCACCTTGCTTCCCTTTTCACTCTTCACCTGCTGAATTTGACATGTTGTACCAACTACGTCGCTAAATCTTCCCGTCCCACGTCAGCCTAAAGTGGAGGCTCGGTTAGTGCCTTCTGAGATTGGCAGCATCCCTCTGTAAAATGTGCAGGAAGCGTTAATCAAAGGAGTAGGGCACTGCAATATGTCAGTAGTGGCACATTTTGGAACGGACTTACATGTTGACAATCAATTTGCTTCTGCTCACGTGCTGCTTCATTTGAGCATACAGCGGCAAACCTCGCTGCCGAAATAGGACAACCGAGAACCCTGGACTCCAGTCCTATTCTTGCCCCCTGAAGCTCATGATGCGTACAATCTACCGGTTGCTCACACTATCTCGTGTTGCTGCTCCCAATCTATCTAGAGGCTGGCGTAAGTAGGGAAGTGAAGGGAAACCAGAATTCGAAAGCCTTCCTGTCGACGGATCTGCTATTAGCGGCGAAGCTTGGCATGGTTTGGGTTGATAGCTCAGCGAGGGGCTACAATCAACAAGCTTCCTCTCGCTTCTGCCAACCATACCTGTCCTACAGCCGAGTCGCGTTTCCCAACCATGCTGCTGCAAAAATTTGATGTTCTGTCACCTGTTGCTTGCACTGCTGTCGTCTCTCGCTATCCCCTTTCCAAACCTTAGAATTAGGCTTTAGGCAAGGAGAGGGTGAATCAATGCTTTAAGCATGGCAAGAAATGGACAGCAAGGAGAGGGTAAATCAATGCTTTAAGCGTGGCAAGAAATGGACTCCCGAGCACAGGGAGGAGATATGCAAAATGTGAAATACCAGGACAGCCAACTGAGCATGATTATTGAGTTATTTGATGATGATGATTTGGTGGATTCCCTTGAGATACTTGATGTGACTAGATGGAGCACATGAGTTAGAACACGCTCCAGATGCCAAAGTCAAGAGTGGTTCTGAGTTTCCCTTGGATCCACGTGAGACTTCTCAGCTTGAAGGGCACACAGGGCTCAGCCCAGCAAGGGTATTTCATGTCGTATGCCTAGAGTCTCTTTTGTTGAGCATCTTGCTAATGTACCATTCCATGCATGAAATTATGCTGATGCGAATGCCCCTATGGATGAGGAGCAATATTGGGATGTTAAGACAGTACTTTATTCAATATCTTTTGATGCATTGATGGCAGCCAGGAGTGTGAGACACTAAGATTGCAAGGTGATATTAAGGGCAGCACTGTTCATATGCTTGTGGACAGTGGGAGCACACACAGTTTCATCAATACCACCACCTTACAAAAGGTGGCACGAAGTTAGATCACAGGCTGAGAGTTGAGGTTGCTAATGGACAGCATATGTTCAGCACACTATGTTGCCAGGATGCTAGCGCCATAGTTTGGAATTAAGCCTTGTTTATTACCTCCAAAAAGGGATGTCGATCGTGCCATAGTTTTGGAGCCTAGAAATAAGCCCATAAACAAGGCTCCATACCGTCTCTCTAAAGTGGAACGGGAGGAAGTGGCAAGACATGTATGGGAGTTGCTTGAGAAGAATTTCATTTCTCATAGTACTACTCCTTTTGCCTCCCCAGTGCCTCTTGTGAAAAAGAAAGATGGTTCATACCGCATGTGCATTGATTACAGGGATTTCAACAAGGCTACTAAAAAACCAGACTTCCAATTCCCAGATTGATGATCTACTTGATGAACTAAAAGGTGCTCAGCTCTTCACAAAGACAGATCTGAGATCGTGCTATCATCAAATTAGGGTAAAAGAGGGCGCTGAGCACAAAACAGCTTCTGAACAGAAAGGGGCTTGTATAAGTTCAAGGTGATGCCATTTGGGTTGATTAATGGGCCCCACCACACGCATGAACAAAACATTGCAGCCACTTCTCTCCCAACATGTGCTGGTTTTCTTTGATGACATCATCATTTACAACAAGAGCAAACAAAACACATTGAGGATGCCAAACAAGTGCTGGAAATTCTGAGGTTGCATCAGCTTTATGCAAAAGCCAACAAATGTACGTTTATGGTAGAAGAGGGTGAATACTTAACGCACATTGTTAGCAAAGATGGGATTCGGGTGGACCAGCAAAGGTGAAATGTGTGAGGGAATGGCTGCGGCCAGTAAATCCCACCCAACTGAGAGGGTTTTTGGGTTTCACTTCCTTCTACAAACAATTAATTTGGAAATTTTCCAAGAGGGCAGCTCCTCTTACAAACCTCTTGAAGAAGGACCTTCTCACGAACATTCATTGTGGAGGCAGATGCTAGGAAAAGCTTGGGGGAAGTTCTATGGGAACAGCATGGTGTAATTAGCTTTTGAAAGCAGAAAATTTGATGCTAAAGATGTCAACTACCATCTTTATGATCAGAAAATGTTGATCATCCTACATGCCTGTTGAAATATGTGGTGCCAAAGTGCACTAGTGGGTGTAGTATTGGGGAGTAGATGAGTAGCATGCCATGTGGCAAAAGGGCATCCCATAAAGAAGTGTGGCCCAAAGTGGTCTGTACCTTTTCTCCTATAAAAGGAGAGGTCACTATCAATCAAAATATATCAGCCTTGTGCACTTGTCTCAAGATTCTTTTTATGAGTCCAAGCTAATCTATCTTGGAACCTAATTGACTTGAGCAACACTCATGTGCACACTTAGACTTCACCCACCTTAGAGTAGCCATGTTTGCTTTGTTTAGTTAGATTCATGTTTAGTTAGGTTCAGTTAAAGTCTTAGCTAGGTGATAGGAGAGCTCGGTCCATAATTTCATCATGGTATCAGAGCCAAGTTTAGCTCTCATAGATTAGGTTCAACTTAACTGAGTAGGTTAGAAGGTCATGGCAAGATATCCTTCTTTTCTTTGAGCATCCTCCATCGAGTTCTCTTAAATTGTTTGTAGCAAAACCTATCCAACTCATGTTGAGATTTTAAGCCTTCAGCTGTCGTTTTTTGAGCAACCATTTTTTGGAGCTTGTGGAGGATCGATGAAAGCAAGCATTCTTGTGTAAGAAAGTTCTCTACAAGGAGGGCTCCAGAGACTTGAGAAAGGAAGCTATCAATAAACCATCGTGCGAGCCTCAACATACGTTCGAGCTACGCTACTGCTACCATCTGTCGCTACTGCCATCCCTTCCTATCTGTCGCTGCTGCCATCCTACGCCACTGTGACAACCAACAAGCTGCCTATTCTCTATCTCACATAGGCTGCAGCAAAGGTAAAGGTAGGGAATGCATTGATGCAAGGTTGCTTGATGATAAGACACCCAGAAATTCGCTCATACATTCAAATACATCTGCCGAGCCAAACCGATACACATCTGATGAAGATAAAGGGCATTGCTTGACCGTGGAAAGCGATGAAAGTCAGGACAGCAACACGACGTGCTGCAGATCAACGAAGTGCATAACAGCTACAAATAGGAAGCAGTAGTGAAGAGGAAGCCTGGAATGAAGAACAGCCTGTGTAGCAAGTGCGTGAAGAACCACCGAAATAGAGACGACGCGCGGCGGAATAACAGGCACAGCTCATTCTTTTCTTTTCTCCTTTCTTTACCCTAAGGTTCATAAACCTTAGACCTTGAGTATTAGTGTGAATGATCTTCAATATCCACTTGCAACTTTCAAAGAAACATTCAAAAATTGAATTTTATCGAATCAATTGTTTTTTTTAGTGAAGTACTTCTCACATTGTAAAAGAGGCTAGACACTGCCATATAAATTGGTAAGACCCCTCTCAAACATGGAGCATTTAGACACTAGCATCGCAAAGTTTAATGGGGATGGCTTCTTTACATGGCAAATGAAAGCTATGTACACACTAATGCGAAAGGGACTATGGGAACTCATTGAGCCAAATGAAGACGATGAAATTGTACCAAGCACGTTGAATAACCATAAGGCACTCGGCATAATTGCTCAAGGCTTAGGAGATGAAGTTATTCACTACATTGCGGGGATTAAAAATGCCAAACTAGCATGGGAACAACTGAACAACATTTTTGGAAGTGAAACAAAAAGTTCCAAAATGAATCTCTTGATGCAATTTTATCGACTCGAAAAAAATGTATCAGACACAATGACAGATCATATCAACAAATTCAAGGCACTAAAGCAACAACTTGCAGGAGTAAAGAAAAGAGTTGAAGAAGATGAAGCAGCAGCAGTCTTACTTAACAGTGTCGACAAAGCTCCATATGACTCTCTTGTATCCACTTTGAAAAATGTTGATAAGAGTCTCAGTGAAATAGAGGCGGCACTTCTTGAGCATGAATCAAAAAAGAAAGACAACAATTCACCATCTACTGCACAACTGCTCTATGTCAAAGGAGGGAAAGGCAACTCACGACCACTACCCAGATGCTTTCACTGTGGAAAGCTCGGACACACAAAGAATGAATGTCGCAACAAACACAAGCCTAAAATTGAATGTGGATATTGTGGAAAGATCGGCCATGAAGAAGAGCAATGCTACCACAAAAAGAATCAAGCCAACTACACTGAAGTCAAAGAAGATGCAGTCAATGCAGAAAAGCTTTTTTAAAAGCTATTGTATTCACCCCTATCATTCTACAAAAAGTGTTGTAAATCACCCTCTGAGGCCGATGATGCACTCAAGGTGAATGCCAAAGCAGCAGTAAGTCAAAGTGCCTGGACACAAAGGGAAGGGTAGGTAGAGTGATGAAAATGTAAACCTCACACCTTGCAGTAGCCGTGTTGGCACCAAGGGGGGGTGTTGAAATATGTGGTGCCAAAGTGCACTAGTGGGTGTAGTATTGGGGAGTAGATGAGTAGCATGCCATGTGGCAAAAGGGCATCCCATAAAGAAGTGTGGCCCAAAGTGGTCTGTACCTTTTCTCCTATAAAAGGAGAGGTCACTATCAATCAAAATATATCAGCCTTGTGCACTTGTCTCAAGATTCTTTTTATGAGTCCAAGCTAATCTATCTTGGAACCTAATTGACTTGAGCAACACTCATGTGCACACTTAGACTTCACCCACCTTAGAGTAGCCATGTTTGCTTTGTTTAGTTAGATTCATGTTTAGTTAGGTTCAGTTAAAGTCTTAGCTAGGTGATAGGAGAGCTCGGTCCATAATTTCATCAATGCCTTCAAAAAGTCGCATCACTACCTATATGGGAGCAAAATCAAGGTCAAAACTAATCATAGGACACTTAGATTTTTCCTCACACAGCCAAACTTGTCAGCCAAGCAAAAGAGATGGTTGGCTTCAGTGCAGTCCCATGATTTTGACATTGAGTACAAGAAGGGGAAAGAAAAATGTGGTTGCAAATGCCTTGTCTAGGATGTGGGCTTGCACGTTGTCTGCAGTTTTTACCATCTATCATGATTGGATACATGGCGTTCAAGAAAAGACACCATCTTTCCAAAATTGCGGGAGCCCACAGGCCACTATCATCCAAACTTTAAATTGCATAATGGATTGTTGTGGTTTTGAGATAAATTTACTGGGTTCCAAATCCACAATATAGGCAGCTGGTGTTTAGAGAAATGCATTCTTCCCTTATGGAGCAAGACATAAACGTGTCACAAAGACGTATGAGAGGGTAAGGCATTTCTTTTGGGAAGGTCGGTGGAGAGATGCAGTCAAGCATGTTACTCAATGTTTGCTATGCCAACATAATAAAGTGCACAGCAAATTACCAGCTCGTTTGTTGCAGCCATTACCCATTCTAGAGGGCAAATGGACACACATAGCGACGGATTTCATCACAGGATTGCCTTCTACAAATAGAGGAGAGACAACATCTATGTAATGGTGGAGATGCATTTTCCGTCATTTCATACCCTATAATACCCATTAGTCAGCATCCCAAGTTGCTTGGCAGTTCATTGGTCATGGGAAAGAATATTTGATGTATTCCATTGTTGGCTTGTCCATTCCATTGTCTAACAAATGGGTGAAGGAATATCTGAGGCATTTTCTGTCATGACACCTAGAGGTGATGGGATAAGTGGCTTGCAATTGTTGAATTTCAGCCACAACAATACTAAGCATCTCTCATTGGAAGGAACCCATTCGAGGCAATGTATGGGTGCAAAGTGGAAATGTCTTCCTCAATTGTAGACATGGTTCTGAAAAACCAGCAAGTACAACATGACTTGGAGAGGATGGAGGTTTTGCTACAATTGGCTAAGAAGAATATGCAAGATGCCCAAGCCAAGAAGAAGACATGTAAACACTGCCTCTACCTGGTGGTCGCCAGCTCCAGCTCTAGCCCTCGGTTCAAGGCTCCAGCTGTGATCCCCTGCTCGCAGCTAGGCGTGAAGCATCAAGGCTTTACCAGCCCGTCGCGGGTCAGCCACAGCCTTCATCATACACTGTTCAAGACAAGGATCTTCATCAAACTTGCTGCTGTTGTTTACAGTAAGGCTGCTGCATTGCAAACTTTCTCGAGCCCGGAGCCCCGTGTTCAGCACGCTTTTCCTTCGCTATTCGGGTCGATGTGAAGCTGATCTCGAGCAGGCAGCACACCCACAGCCTTTGTGGGTCATCCCGGCCTCCCTTTGGTGCACTTTGACTCCAAGCCGCATCTTCTTTGACCAAGGGAGGCACCATCCCGCTCGTGTAGGCAACTCATGGTCTAGGGGCCGGCATTCTCCCTTGTGCAGTTCACTTTTCTCTTCAAGCTCTAGAGCCTACTTCAGGGTTGTTTTACTTCGTGGCTAGGCCGGTTTCTTGGTGGCCTTCCTCTCGTGGGCACCTTTTGCTTCTTTCTCTTCACCTTATTTTCCCGCCTTTTGCGGATGGTGCAGTTTATGGCTTAAAGCTAGTTACTGGTGTTAGAATTATAGATATAATTCAGCAGTGACCAATGTAATATAATAAGCTAGTTAGGGGCACTTTTCCCTCCTTTAGAGGTTTTTCCCCCTAACTGCAGTTAGTTCACTAACTATGGTTAGTGACTACTAAGGTTTTGTCACTAGGACAAAACCTTATCCTTCTCACTTTGTGTTATACTCTTTCATTCTATTCTATTGCAACTACGTCTTCAGCTTCCAAGCTTCCTACCCTCTCACTCCCTCTTGCTCTCACTCACTCCCTCTCCTTCATTTGGTATCAGAGCAGGTTCTAGGCCTTTGAGCCCTCTGCTCCTTTTAGTACCAGCGCCTTGCCTCCAGCTCCAGCCCGCTCCAATCTGTCCATACAGTCCGTACGACTGTACGGCATCCTGACGCACGTGGCCGTACAGTTCTTCTCATCGTCGGCCGTACATACCTGCTCACCGTACCGTTTCGCCATTCAGATCCGTACGACGACAGCCATTCAGATCCGTACAGTGTTGCCGTACAGATTCGTACCAGCGCCGTACACTTCGGAAGAGGTGTCCGTACATCGACCGCCGTACATCGCAACTGTATCCGTACCTGTCGTCGTACAGTGCCAGCCGTACAGTGCCATACAAACTGTACGGCATTTCCGTACTATTCACACTGTCTGTACTGAATCCGCTTCAGTACAACAGGTAGCTGCTTTGTTTCGAAAAGAACCAGCAGGTGTTTTTTTGACAGACAAATTGTGCAGACAGCCATTGTTTGGCCTACATTCTGGGAGCACATTTGGGGCTTTTGCAGTTTTTGCAGAGAATTGCAGAAATTTGGGGCTTTTAGTTGATTTGCCCCTTTCAGGTGCAATTTCTTGCAGAAATTTGGGGCTTTTGCAGTTTGGATGTAATTTGGCAGTTGAAAGATCATTTGGGAGTTTTGCAAGCAGTTTTGGACTCAGTATTTGGGGCTTTTAGCATTGTTACCCCTTTCTGGCTGCAATTTCTAGCCACAAATTGGGGCTTTTGTGTTGGGAGAGCATTTTTTGGAGTATTCAGTACATACTGCCTTTCTTGGAGTGTTTGGAACACTTTTGGCAGATTTTGGAGAGTGTTTGATGCTTGGACAGATTTCTGACAGCTCAAGTACACAAATCTAAGTTGCATATACAGCCTGTGCTTGGCTGTGTTTTTGGGAGTTGTGCATTTTATTCCCAGTAAGGGAATTCAGCTTAGTATCTGCTTCAATCTCTTTCTCAGATATGGCCCATCAAAATCAAAATGAGTTCCAGTTCGGTGGTCTTTCACAGGAAGACAAATTGGATGGTACCAACTACTCCCTCTAGAGTTTCATGGTACGTAATATTCTGATTTCTCGCAATTTATGGGATTATGTCAATGGGGATGAAATCCGACCAGCAGATATTGCACCTGCTACCCCTCCTCAGCAAGGAGGTGGAAGAGGTCGTGCACAGGGTGCAGCTACAGGACAAGTTGTTGGTGCAGCTACAGTCAATACTCCAGAACAGAAGAGATGGGATTCACGAGATGCCTTAGCCTTGTCATGCATCTCTCTTTCAGTGAAAAGATCAATCATTCCGCATATCCGGTCGTGTAAGACCTCCAGGGCAGCGTGGGATATTTTGGAAAGCATGTATGCAGCACGGAATGATGCCAGAGTATCTTTCTTAAAAAGAGAGTTGAGCAATACACATATGGAGGAGGGTGACTCCATGTCAGTCCACCTCACAAAGCTACAGGATCTCGGAGAGCAGTTGTTAAACATAGATGAAATTATTCCTGATTCAGAGATGATAACAACCACTCTGAATTCTCTTCCTGAGTCTTATCTCAGCTTTCACACTTCGCTGAATTTATCATTGAGGGGGGGTGCAAATCCTCTCTCTTTTCATGAGTTGATAGGACTTCTGCTTCAGGAAGAGCAGACCAGGAAAAATTTGGCTTCACGTGCAGGTGAACAAGCCATGCTCTCAAAATTTAAATCAAAAACAAAGGGACACGCAAAGACAACAGCAAATCAGCCTTCCAGTGGGTCAGGACAGCCTTCACAAAAGGCTAAAAGTGATGCAAGCAAGCCCAAAAAGAAGGGTTTTTGTCACTACTGCAAAAAGCCAAGTCATCACATAGCAAAATGCAGGAAAAGGATTGCAAAAGAAAAGAAAAACAGCTCAGGAATGGCTGTTTCAGATTCAGCCCCTTGTGCATCTGACAGTGGGGATGCTGCAGCCAACTTTGTTAGTCAAGATTATGCCTTTTTATCTTGCATTTCTGATTCTAGGTTGGCTGTTCCAGATGCTCGGGATAGTACAGCCTCTTGCAGTGATGATACATATGCATTTTTGACTTGCAGCTTTGACTCTTCTACAGATGCATCTGCTTTCAGTGTTAATGAAACACTGAACACATGGTATTTTGACAGCGGTGCATCCAAGCACATCACTTCGAGGAAGTGTCTTTTTACTTCCTTGCATCCACCTCCTGTTGGTAAGAAAGTCACTTGTGCCAACAACTCCTCATATTCAGTACGTGGCACAGGAGAAGTTGAGCTCACTGCAATTGATGGCTCAATTTTCAGACTTTCTGATGTCTTATATGTGCCTGGCATAACCAAAAATCTCCTTTCAGTGTCCACTCTTAACAGAGGGGGATTTCAGGTCATCTTTGAGGATGACAAATGTGCTGTCCGAGACAGGGAAGCTAACTATGCCTTAATGTTATCTGGTACTCTGCTGCGTGGGCTTTTTCAGCTTGATATTTTTGAGAAAAGAGCAGCTCATGCTTTGGCAATTTCTACCCCTACAGTTGCCATGCAAAATGCAGAATTATGGCATGCCAGATATGGCCACATGCATTACAACAGCTTAATGACACTTCAGAAATTTTCAATGGTTGATGCATTGCCACCTCTTGAGATACCTCCTCCACATGCCTGTGAAGGGTGCATTTTAGGTAAAATGCATAGATTTCCCTTCAAGAAGGATGGTTCAGTTAAAGCTGTTCGCAAATTGCAGCTTATACACAGTGATGTCTGTGGTCCCATGAGGACTCCGTCATTGGGTGGTCATCTCTACTTTGTCACATTTATTGATGACTACTCCAATTTTACTTGGGTTTATGGGCTGAAAAAGAAATCTGAAGTGTTCACAGTGTTTAAACATTTTTCAGCCATGGTTGAAAATGAAACCGGGCTCAAGATACAGACATTACGCACGGATAGAGGTGGGGAATACCTATCTGCAGAATTTGATGCTTTCCTCAAACAAAAGGGTATTGTGCATCAGCTCACAGTCAGGCTGACCCCTCAGCAAAATGGCAAAGCTGAGAGGAAAAATAGAACCCTCATGGAGATGGACAGATGTATGCTGAAAAGCAAACACATGCCTCATAAATTCTGGTTAGAGGGTTTGATGTGTGCCAATTACATTTTGAACAGGGCTCCCACTAAGGCTTTAAAAACAAAAACTCCTTTTGAGGTCTGGAATGACAGGAAGCCTTCAGTGGATCACTTCCGAGTCTTTGGATGCCTTGCCTATGCACATGTGCCAGTTGAATTTAGGCACAAATTGTCAGATAAAGCCATCAAATGCATATTTGTTGGATACAGTGCAGAAAGCAAGGGGTATCGTCTCTACAATCCTGCTACACGCAAAATCATTGTAAGTAGAGATGTGATATTTTCTGAAAATTCAGCTCACACTCAGGCTGATTTTCAAATGCCTTCATCTTCAGAAGATGTCTTTCAAGGGTTGCTACCCATTGCTTTGGGTTCCCCTGCTGATTTTTCTGATCCAAATCAGAATTTACAGCAACCTTCAAATGCTTCAGTTCCGCCACAGGATGTCTTGCCTCCTCCACAGGCAGTGGAACAAGTGGTGCAGCAAGAAATTGCAGACATACATGCAGCAAAAACAGTCCCAAACTGGCTGTTACACACTCTCCGGGAGAGTAAACTTGATGCTCCGTTACCTGGCAGGACTCGCAGTGCAGCAAGGCACATGGAAGGTGCTAATTCAGTGGAATCAGCATATGCAGGTACTCTCCTTGATGAGGAGGAGCCTGCCACATTTGAAGAAGCAAAAGGTAATGTGCATTGGATGAATGCCATGCACGATGAGTTGCAGTCCATTGCAAAAAATCAGACTTGGGATGTTGTGGACTTGCCACAGGGTAAACATGCTATTGGCACACGATGGGTGTTTAAAGTCAAACGGAAGCCAGATGGCTCCATTGACAGATATAAAGCCAGGCTGGTTGCTAAAGGCTATGCTCAGAAAAAGGGCATAGATTATGAGGAGACTTTTGCTCCTACATCCCGGATGACCACCATCCGATCAGTAATTGCAATGGCTGCACATTTTGAGTGGAATGTTCATCAGTTGGACATAAAAACAGCCTTCTTAAATGGGGACTTGCTGGAAGAGGTGTATGTCAAACCACCTCCGGGTTTTGAAATTACAGCAAATGCACTTCAAGTCTGCAAGCTTAATAAAGCTTTATATGGGCTGAAACAGGCCCCTCGTGCATGGTATGCCAAGATACATGCCTTTTTGACCAGCAAGGGGCTGCACAATAGTCCTACTGAGAGCACCCTCTACATCAAGATGGATGGGGGGGAAATCTTAGTCATCCTTCTTTATGTTGATGACTTACTGCTCACAGGGTCCAATGAGGAAAAAATTTCAGATTTCAAAGCTGATTTGCAGACCAACTTTGACATGTCAGATTTGGGGCTGCTTCACTTTTATTTGGGGATCCAGTTCTCTCATGAGAGACGTGGCACTGTTATGTCTCAGTCCAAGTATGTTCAGAAACTCTTGGACAGATTTAACATGCAAGAGTGTAAGCCCATCTCCACTCCTATGGAACCGGGGCTGAAACTCACAATGCATGATGCAGGAGAATCAGTTGATGCCACACTTTACAGTCAAGCTGTTGGATGCCTCATATATCTCTGCAATACCAGGCCTGATATTCAGTTTGCAGTATCTCAGGTGAGCAGGTACATGCACAGCCCCAAAACTATGCATTGGCAAGCAGTTAAGCGTATCTTCCGTTATTTGCAGGGCACCAAGTCTTTTGGCTTACTATTTCCCAGGGGGGGTGACTTGCAGATGCATGCCTACAGTGATTCAGATTGGGCTGGTGATTATGACACTAGGCAGTCCACTAGTGGCAATTGTTTCTTTTTGGGAAAATCTTGCATTTCATGGCTGAGCAAGAAACAATCTACAGTGGCTACCTCATCATGTGAAGCTGAGTACAGGGCAGCTTTCACAGCAACAGTTGAATGTGTCTGGCTGAGACGTTTATTTGCTGATCTTCATCTGTCTTTGGAGGGTCCTTCTCCAATTCTCACTAATAGTCAGAGTGCCATTGCAGTGGCAAAGAATCTAGTGTTTCATGCTCGCACGAAGCACATTGAGGTTCACTATCACTACGTCAGAGAGAAGTTGCATGCAGGAGAGATCAGTATGATCTTTGTGTCCACACATGACAACGTTGCAGATATTTTCACCAAAGCGCTACCACGTGAGAAGTTTGAGGCATTTCGCAATGCCCTGAACTTATATTCGTTTGGTGATTGATCAGCCTTGTACATGACATTGGCACTGCAGGGGGGTGTTAGAATTATAGATATAATTCAGCAGTGACCAATGTAATATAATAAGCTAGTTAGGGGCACTTTTCCCTCCTTTAGAGGTTTTTCCCCCTAACTGCAGTTAGTTCACTAACTATGGTTAGTGACTACTAAGGTTTTGTCACTAGGACAAAACCTTATCCTTCTCACTTTGTGTTATACTCTTTCATTCTATTCTATTGCAACTACGTCTTCAGCTTCCAAGCTTCCTACCCTCTCACTCCCTCTTGCTCTCACTCACTCCCTCTCCTTCAACTGGGACCTTGGCGTTCGACCTTTGGTCTGGCCAGAGGGGCTCTATGGCAGCACCCTCGACTCCCCCACCTGTGAAAGTTCTTCTGTCACCAGCGGATAAGCAACAGGCATAGCAGGCAGTGAATCTCTTACAGGACAGGGCTGTTATAGGCAAGATAGCGGGCCTCACTTCCTCGAGGAGGCAGATTCGGGATTGGATCCAGGCCAGCCTGCCACTAGACTGTGACCACATTCAGGAGGTCACTATGTACCAATACGGTGTTTTCCTCCTCCAGCTAGGCTCCCTGGATACCGCTGTGACTCTCGTGGAATGTAACCCTATCCTCTTGGGACCCCATTTGGTTTACCTCATCCCTTGGTATCATGGCTTCACGGTGGAGGACATGGACTCGACACACCATGTTCCTCGCTTCCCAATGACACTTTGCTTCCTGGGACTCCCGAGGGAATACAGCAGAAGTGGTGATAGATGATGGGGTTCCTCGACTTAGACTCGTGGTAGAGAGCCCAGATACCCTCCTTGGAGACTTTGGGAGGGGGGTACTCTTCATCAGCATCTGGAGGTTTCAAGCTTACCAAGCCAGTGTTTGAGGTGTAGGCAGATGGGGCACCTAGCTCGTGATTGCACACGAGGCCAGCACCAGACTCATCCCTCCCCCCAGAAGGAACAGGGACAGCATAGTGTCGTGAGAGGGGAGGGGACTCGAAGGCCACCCAGGCGGACGCAGCAGGAGTCTCAGAGACAGCAGCCAGAGTCGCAAACCCCTTGGGTAGAACCTTCAGAGGGTAGATGGACTAAGGTGGGGCGAGGAAGAGGAGCAAGTGGGACAAAAAGAATCAACAACATCTTGCCAACCGTAAGAGGCAAGCACAGACAGCTACACAGTCACAGGGAGATCCAATTGGAGGTCCACAAGTATCACATGATCCGGAGAGGGAGACAACGACCTCAGGGCATCCCTTAGGCCCTTCCGGAGGAGAGACTCCTCATCCATTGCACAACCCCCCACTACAGTCCAGAGCCGATGCCAAAGACTCCCACAGCCTCTAGGATACTCCACACAGCCTTCTTCTCCTCCTCCCATGGACCGATTGGAGGTGCACAAGTATCACGTGATCCGAAGAGGGAAACAGCAACCTCCGGGCATCCCTCAGGTCCTTCCGGAGGAGAGACTCCTCATCCACCGGCAGAACCCCCCACTGCAGCCAGAGCCGATGCCAGAGACTCCAACAGCACCAATGCCCACAGCCTCTAGCAGACTCCACAAAGCCTTCTTCTCCCCCTCCCGTGGACCCGCCAACCTCCTCTTCGGAGCCCCCTCCCGTGCATTCCCCTCCCACGCTGCCTCGGCCAGCTCCTTCCTCGGTGATTACCCTCACTATCTGCCCTTCCCCTCCAGCTCCCTCCCCTGCCTCTCCATTAGTTGCAGCCTCTTCCTCGAACACCTCGCCAGGGGCTGTAGCTGACCTCGCTTCCGCGAGCATGAGCAAGGCAAAGACTCCTCCGTTGACCTCTCCTCAGCAGTAGGTCAACGCCCCAGGCAGCCAGGACTCAGCTTCCTCTTCCCACAGTCCCGGGGAGTGGGGTCATGTCAATGAGTCCAAGGGCCTTTGCATGCGTGCTGGGAGGCCGTTATCGCGAGAGTTATGGCAATTGGGACCTTGGAACTATTTGGAGATTTCGGATTCTTACCACATGCCCTTGGAGTTCACCATTCTGGTCCTATAGCCCCGTAAAGGGGGCATCAATGCGGTAGGATCGTGCACCCACCCGGTTCGGATCATCCATTTTGCCTCCATAGGGGTGGAGAAGTGGACACCGGAGCTCTTTGACGCGATGATGGAGCATCAGATATACCAGATGATGGATGAGTGGATGGGACCTCAGGGTATGGACCTTTGGCTCACTCATGGAGGTTTTGCATACTTTCAGCTTGGCTTCTCTCCTGCGAAGCCAGGGTCAAGTAGTAGTGATCCGCCTACCAACGGAAACGGTTCTCTCATAGCCTCACTATTGGACCCTTCAGCAGTGCGCTGATTTCTTCGGCGTAGATGTCTCCTTCATGCACTACTGGGCACGCGGGGTAGGGATCGAGCCAGTGGCGACTCTGGTCTGTCGGCGCACGAACACAGCTTACTCTCCCTCCAAACCTCCGGCGAAGTCGCTGAAGTCAGGTTTCTTAGAGCAGGCTCCCACGCACAAGCGAGTCTTGTTCACTGCCGCCCCTTCCCCATGAGTTTGACCGTAGTGAGCTAGAATGTGCATGGCCTTCATGACCGTGCGCGCAGTCAGCCGTAATACCTAATTCTCTCTCAAGAACTGCGCCGGCTCTAGTAGGTGGAACAATTGACTTTATCTTGATTCAGGAGCAGATGTTTTTCACAACGGACATCACACATCATCACCATCTTTTCCCTAGGAGGGGCCCAGAGGTTTGGTCCCCAACAATGAACAGGAGCGGTGGGGTCCACATCTCAGCATCCCAGGCAGTAGCCCCAAACATTTTGCGCAGGGTGAGAGCTCATTCCAAGCAGCGTAGTGTGGATGGGCCTTCAAGTAGGAGAGACTCAAATTGGTGTCTTGAGCGTGTACGCACCCGCTTGAAAACAACACCACCCAGCTTTCTAGCGACAACTCATGGATTGCCTCCCATAGGTCGACTCACGGATTATTGGAGGGGACTTCAATAATCTTGAGTTCCTGGAGGATAAGCAGGGAGGAGCCTCTTTTGCAGAGATGCCAGCAGGGGAGGAAAGTACTTGGGAGCAGTTCATCTTTGTGATCCATGGCAAGGACCCCTAGCGAGAGCCTGAGTTTTCTAGGTCCCCGGGCAGCCTACGCTTCTCCTTTGGCCAGCGGAGACAGTATGGACTACTGGAGCGCCTGGATAGATTCTACATCGAGGATTGGGCTTTACTACATGGTGGCTCCACTAGCATTTTAGCAGGCACCACTGTGTTCGACCATTCTCCAACGGTACTGCACTTAGAGCAGCCCCGTCGCAGACTCACCCAAAAAGGGGTTCGTATTTTAGATGTTATCTTCCAAGAGGCGGATGTTCAACAGTTGATAGCAGATCTCTGGAGACAACCTGAGAGCAGACCCGAGGAGGGTTGGGCGGCTTGAGTGGCTGAGAGGATTCAGCACAACAGTCAGGAGAGTCAGGCCCTTAGATAGAGAGCGGCTCTTCAAGAGCGGAGGAGAGCCCTTCACAGAGACCTTGCATCTATCGTGCACGATCCGGGTTCCCAGTGGCTTAGGGATCGCCTAGAGTGTGCATGCTTGGAGCTACAGGATTTGGAGGTTCGCAAAGTAGATTTCTCATTCCATTCTTCCCGGGCCAGCTTCAACGCCTTCAAGACCCACAAGGACACATGTGCACGGACCCGCACGAGATCCTTAAGTTGACTACAGCCAACTTTTTCAGTCAGGAGGTATCGCCTACCACCATTCTGGCCAAAGAGGCAGTTTAGGAGCAAGTCCCCTTAGTAGTTTCGCACGGCCTTACCAAATAGTTAGAGGCTCCTTTCACGGACGAGGAGTTGTGGGAGGCTCTTCAGGCCCTACCAACCCAGAAGTTTCCTGGCGAGGAGGGCCTAACCCGGACCTTTTTTCGGTGCTTCTGGGAGCATATATCCAGCCCTTTAAGACTAGCCTTCCATGAGATCTTCGACTCAGGATCACTCCCACACTCCTTGAGCAGAGGCTGGATATGCCTGCTTCCGAAGGGGGGCGACAGGTCAGACATTTGGCAATGGAGGCCGATTACCCTGCTCATCGATATTATGGCCCTTATAGGATCATCTGCAAGATTGGGAATGTAGCGTATCAATTGGAGCTACCAAGTACCTCCAAGATCCACAATGTGTTCATGCGTCTTTGCTGAAACCACATGTAGGCCAGCATGTGCACATTCTTCTAGAGTTGCCACCCCCTATCTTTTACCGGGCCGATCGGCATCACTTTGCTGTCTCAGCGTCCTTGTGTCACATCCGGACCACGTAATTTTGAGGGCAAAATTCTATGGGAAGGGATGGCTGTAATGAAGAGGGAAAAAGGGGCTACATTAGAGTACTCTAAAGGGAGTTACAAGGAAATGTGGAGGGACTATAGAAGCTCACAACCACCACTCATGTAGACTTTTTGAGGTGACATCTAATCCTATCCTACACTCCCTCCTTCCTCCTCCTTCTCGCTCTCTCTCTCTCTCTCTCTCTCTCTCTCTCCACCAATCTCCTTCCTTCTTCCCCCTCCTCTCTCTCCCTTCCACGCATTCTACCCCATCTCCTTCCTTCTTCCCCCCTCCTCTCTCTCCCTTCCACGCATTCTACCCCTTTTCTCTAATCTGCCCCTTCCCCTTTTTTAAAATAAAGGCATTCTTACTTGTGCAAGGCGAGAGACCCTATAGAATTGGGAAGCTATTTAGCATATCAAAGATGTTAAAGTTAGTGTGACGCATTCATATGATATTCAACATAGCATACTCAAGTGATGGTTGTTTATCATAGATATATCGATTACCAAAGATAAAGAATATTGAGTCATGCTAAAATCCAAGAAACTACAATAGCTTCCAATAGCTGTACAAATTAATTTGCAAAACCCTTGAGGATAAATTCCTCCATAAAAGAATTCGAATCTTTGTACAAAAAATCTTTAAAATGTGGAATGTCTAGGACAAACAAGTTATCTATGAATCTCCTAACCTAACTAAGTTTATGAAGAACGGTTGGACATGTCTCATAAGAGATCAATCCCTGCACAAACTTAAATTCATGAGATAGAAGTTTGCTACATTAGTGCCCATCCAAATGCAATCCTTTGTTGGAAATTGGAATAAAGAGTCATAGAGTTATGAACAAACACTCAAGACCAAATTTTAACTCAAAAAGGACATCTTCACCCATTCTTTCTCAAATCAAGGTCTTGCTTTTTAGAATTTCATCCAACAAGAGACAAAATGCAAGGCTGATTCCAAAATCTTAAAAGTTTGCATCTATCTTTTTCATATTTATAATTATGAAACAAGCTTTTCTCTGATCTTCCAATAGTAGCAAATCAAATGTTTCAAGCAAGATTGGAGTACACTTCTCTTCTACGCTCCAAGAGAAGTCCAAAAACTTTATGACTAGTATAACTCCACCGAATCATTCAAAATCCTACTTAAATCTACTGAAATCGCAAAAGGTTTCTCCAAATTTCATGGATTGTTGAAGCAATTACTCGACCACGTTGAGACAAAAGTTGGAGAAGTCTTACAAGCCACTGCAACAATGAATCTAGGACAAAGATAAGGAAGACTTGGGTTGCAAAATGAACCCAAAAGACTTACAAAAGTTTTGATGTTTCAAAATCAAATCCTTTTGAAGTATAGAACAACTAGGGTTCACCTTTTTGCTGCACAGTTACCTCTCCTAGCAAAGATTGCAAACATAACTTCTTACAAGTCAAGACAAAATTATATGAGCATTTGTCTACAGAAGCAATCACAAACTTTTGCTGGAATTTTAGCAAGGATATCTCATCATTTGCAGAGAGAGAGCGCCCACTATCAAAGGTGCAAACCAAGGGAACTTCTCGAGGGTATGTCATTCTATCTTTAGGTAATAGAGGTTGTAAGTGGTAGGAGAACCTATTTCTTTCTAAAATGAATTAGAAAAGGCATGGAAAGCTTGCAATAGACATATTAGGGGTAAACTCCCCTTGAATAAATACATAGCCAATTGTCAAGAGGCTTTCTTTAAGCTTCAAAATATCACAAAGAAAAAACGATTCGAGTCTTCATAAGAGGATTAAAAGACAACTACAAGTACAAGTCAATGCAGCTCCGGCACCATTTACACATATGACTTCCTTAAACGATTCAATGCAACTTGGGCACCATTTAAACATATGACTATTAAGTATATAAATGTGACCTTACTCTTGATAACTCTTATGTTGTGAAAGAACTTTTGTCTGACTTTTATTAGGTATTTTCTCATGAATTGTGTGATATTAAACAATTCAATGCAGCTTGGGCACCATTTACGCAGATGACTACTAAGTATATAGATGTGACCTTACTCTTGATATTTCTTGTCTTAATATTGAAAAGACTTTAGTTGTGAAAGAACTTTTTTCTAGCTTTGATTAGGTATTTTCTTATGAATTGTGATAGAGTTTAATCCCAAGTAGAGATGTAGATCATATGATAGATTTGTTTCCATGCACATGCCTTATATTTAAACCTCCCGAGTCCGTACCTCTTTGAAAAGTGGAAAGTTTGAGAATGTGACATTGTGGAAAGCTTGCGCATAGCTCGGTCTTTTAGGAGAAGAAGAGGGTGAAATTTTTAGTATAGACCACCCAACCTCTGATTTGTAGTCCCCCCACCGGCAAGTCGATCATGCACTCTCATTGGGGTTCCAACTCTACTAGGAAGAAACCCTTACCCGCAATCCAAAACTTTTGAGAACCCCATAGCCAACCTCAATAAAGCTACTCAAGCTTTTAATTCACCTGCTATTCTCTTTTGCATCCCACGTTAACGATCTCAACCTTTGAACAAAGGAGCTCATCCAGCTCTGCTACTACGTTCTCATCCCTCGTCCTAATGAGTGTCTCCCCAAGTGTGGCTCACCTATTGACTCCATGTGTCTCTCGTGCTTGGCATATTAAAGATAAATCATCCTCCATAAGATGAGATTTATGTTTAGATAATAAAATAAGATAAACTTAACTTTCACATGCGTTCAAATGAGTTGTCAAGGGGACAAAAAGAACAATTATACATGGAGTGTGTATGTGAGAGATTAAGGTTTAAGGACATGGCACAAACAAGTGTTGCTTATATGGCAAGTATCTCTATGAAAGCTAATGTAGAAGTTATCTAATGTGTAACATTTACGAGGATCCTATAACAGCCTTTCATAATTCCATGGATATTCATAAATCTTTCTTCAGATTTATTATTTATTATTATTGTGCACATGCCATTAATCATTTGCGTGAGTTCTAGTTACAAGACTTCAAGCATGTGCATGCCATCTTCTTCAGCAAATCCAATTGACTAATCATTGGATATTTAAAGACATCTCAATTATATAGTCATTGCCATAATGGTGGGACCTTTTGTGAGAAAAGCCATAACTAACACTTTGTATAGTGCTCCACTAATCACCATAGATGATGGGATGCTTGGAAGCAAGCGGATTCAATGGATTTCACTCACTGAAATTACAAGTCTTTCGCCTATTTACAGAATTTTCATCCTATTACACAATCACCCTCGACTTGATCAGGGTGCTTGATCAGGGTGCAACATGCTATATAGACTCAGTAACTTCGCGTATCCCCAAGGTTTATGCATCCACCAGCTAGTCCTAACTACTTAAGTCAGTTAGGGCTGAGCTTTGGAGTGTTGAGTAGCGATACTTGATTAACGACGACGCAGAGAGAGATCACATAGCCTAACCTATAGTGATTCCCAAACCACCTATCCTTTTGAGAGTTTTCTGCAATTGGATAGAACCCTCTACTGAATGGTTAAAAATTTAGCCTAATTCTAGTATTTTTGCTCAAGTTATAGGCTTTGAAAGCCTAGGTTTTCTGTCTTTTAATCAATTGTGCACATGGATAGAGAGATCATGACACTAGTTTTTTAAAAGTAGTTTGCGTACATACATACATACATACATACATACATATACACACACACACACACACACCCCTTTGTAAGACTAGAATATATCCAATTGTAAAAATTCAGATTTTTGTTCTAAAGTCCCAATTTTTTACACTTAAAATAAAAGAGAAAAATGAAAAAAGAGGAAAAAGGAGCTAGCAAAATTTAAAAACAAAAGGTAGACATACTTAGCAAGCAAAGCAAAGCTTATGTCGTCATCAGTACCCAAGCATAAGCAGCTATACTGGGTTTCTAAAGACCCTTGGGCAAACCCAGTGCTTACTAAAATACAACCCAAAAAATAACAAATTGTACTTCACTTATCTTGAGACACTTGATGAATGAATGAAAGCCTTCATTATGTCTTCATTTGAGTATCACTTCTTCACTCCCTAGCCTATCTCTCTCTCTCCCTCACATCATGTTTCTAACATGGTATCACAGCCACTTTCCATAGCTGCCACATCACCCTAGCCCTAACCCTAAATCTGCTCAGATGTCTCCTTCTTCACGTGTCATCATGGGACTTATCCCATATGCACTAGGTGCTAGTGTGTGAGTGAGTAGCCTATATAAGGCTTGTATTTCACTTATCTTGAGACACTTGATGAATGAATGAAAGCCTTCATTATGTCTTCATTTGAGTATCACTTCTTCACTCCCTAGCCTATCTCTCTCTCTCTCCCTCACACCATGTTTCTAACAAAATATAACAGATAAAAGATTAAAGATAAAATAAAATAAAAAGGAAAGAGAACAAGAAACAAAGAAGAAAGGAAGAAGGTCACTAAGCAAAAATAAACGTACAAATTAAGAAAGAAAAGAAAAGGAAAAATAGGAATAAAACCTCTCTCTCTCTCTCTCTCTCTCTCTCTCTCTCTCTCTCTCTCACACACACACACACACAATTAGGTCTCAATTAGCTTGATATAGTTAACTAGACTAGGTCTCAATTAGCTTGATTAGCATATCATTAACTTTGTTTAGCTAACTAATATTTAGTTAATTATTTTAGCTTTTTTCTTTCCCCTAGCTCAGGACTTTCTTAGTTTAGTTCTTCTCTTCACGAGTCTTCTTACGCAATTGCAACTGCTGACTGAGTTGCAACTGAGCCAAGAGTTGGCTGTAAACTATGCAGACTGATTCCGCCCTCCAAAAGTGGGGCAGGTTTTTCCCTATACAGCATGTAGGGGCTGGGCTGGCCTTGTTTAGCATGCTGGACGAAAAGAGGCTTAGTCCTAGCCATGTGCCAAGGAGCCCTACACACATATCAATGAGAGTGGTGATATGATAGGACGTGGGAGTGGCATGTGTCAGATGCTAGACAATCTTGTCATGTGCCTTATGGCTTTCCAATCCACGTGTCATTCTTACCATGTCATCATCCTGTGCCACGTGTCACTCATGTCATGCGGTTGTCCCATGTCGGAAGGATTGGTATACCTCTCTACAGCCGGTAGGGAATGACATCCTGGTAGCAGTCGGCAATGATGCAAAATGTCCAGCAAAAGGAAAAGGTACGATTGCTCTCAAGTCAGCATGGATCGGGACCTCAAAGTTCAATTCCATAAGAATGGCGCACAGATTTTGGATCTTCAAGGGAAGGTCGTTGGTAAAGGTACACGGCGCAACAACATCTACGAACTCTCAGCTTTCAGTGCTCGAGCCGATGTGAAGAACACTAAGCTGTGGCATGAGAGGTTTGCTCATCTAAACCTTAGTTCTATCAGAAATTACAGATTTGCCCGATGTATGTGAAGTTGCATGATGGGCAAGCAGCATAGGCAGCCCTTTCCTATCCCATGCCACATGTCAATCATGCCGCGTGACTAATGTCTCACTCATGCAACGTGTCACGTATGCCATGTATCAAATGCCACATATCATTTACTGGTTTCTACGATTTTATGGCCTTCTTTGAGGTCTCATATCATTGAAACTATACCTGTCAATTTGTTAGAAACATGGCGTGAGTGAGAGAGAGAGAGAGAGAGAGAGAGAGAGAGAGAGAGAGGCTAGGGAGTGAAGAAGTAGTACACAAATGTAGAATCCATGAAGGCTTTCATTCATTCATCAAGTATGACGTGACAAGTGAAGTACAAGCCTTATATAGGCTACACACTCACACACTTGCACCAAGTGCATATGCGATAAGTCCCATAGTGACACGTGGCACTCACACATGACTCGCACACAAACTAGTTCTAGATCTCCTAGTACTAACACAGCTATGATATCTCCAACACCCCCCTTCAAAGCAAAGAGTGTGAGACCCAACACGCAAAGAGCAGACCGATCCCCCCTCCACCGCAATACTGCAAAGAGCAAGTCCAACTATCCAACACCTCCCATACAATAGTGACTTCTCAATCAGCTTGCGACCGGCAAGGGCAAACCATCACTCGTCACCCCCCCTTACTCTGAACTGTCAATACCATCAAACCAAATTAAAACAAAACGTTCATTTTTCAGGGACAACCCAGGGAAGAGTACCACCAAATACATTCAATTTAGAGGGACAACTCAAGGCTAAGAACCTTTATTTGACTCAACATAAAAACACACATAGAGCTAAGCATCATCTACCACCTCAAAGAGGGATAGATCATGCAATATAGCAGATGGAGCTTGCTCCTCAGGTCCAGTAGATGTGACGTAAATATTCTCAAGCTTGTCCAGTGTCGCCTTGGCTGAAGTAGTGGGGTCAAGATGATGAAGGAGATTGTTAGCCAGCCTCACACCAATAAGCGCCATTGCTTGGTCATTCTGCTCATCCCTAGCTGAGAGTGGTGCTGATGTGCCTTCACCACGAGGACGAGGCTCCATAGTATTAATGAAGTAGCAAAGCCAGCAAGCTGAAATGGATAACCAGCAAATGAAGAGGCTGGTCTAGAGCTCTGAAATGGATCGGCAGCTTGAGAAATGCTTGCATAAATGTGTCCAGCTGCTGGTGGATGACCTCGGAGGTTCCATAATGCAAACCCTAATGGAAAACCAGCAAGTAAATGCCCCGAAAGGCAGAAATGAGCCAAGAAAAGAGCAATTGTGAGTGTGAGGACTGCTCTAGGTGCTGTAGCAAGTCCGGAATCCTCAAGAAGGTAGCTGGAGCATAGTCACATGAAAACGTGTTTCGTCCTGTCGAAACAGGACGAAACGTTTCGTCCGAAACGTTTCGAAACAATACGAAACGCGTGTTTCGCCCAAATCTCAAAATGGCGATTTTGCCCGTTTTTTTGTTTCTGCCCTTCGCGAATCGATTGCGATCCTCCCGCCTGATTTTGTTGCTAGTCCGCAGCCCGCTTCTGCTCCCTATGCTACCTACGGTGAGCGCTCACGTGAGCTTGTGGCTCGTGACGCTGCTCCGTTCGGCGTTGACCTGCAGGCTACTGCTCCGTTGACCTGCAGCCCAGCACTGCCGCTGCTCCTTTGACTTGCAGGCTGCTTGCAAGGCTCAAGCTAGCTGCTGCTAGCTACCACTAACACAAGGCCTGCAATCGACTCCCACGCTTTGACGCCATCAACGATCTACAGGCTGCAATCGAGATTCGACTCCCACCGGTGACCGTCCACGCCTAGGGCCTGCAGCCTGCTGCCATCGACAGTCCTGCCCACCATCCCCTTTGTTGCTGTTGTTTTTTGGTTCTGCTCAAGGAGCAGCACCTGGATCAAGGAGCAACAGCCCAATTTGCCCCAATTCTCTGTTTCTTCCCAAATTTCAAGGCCTTCTCCATCATGCCTCCTCGCAAGTCTCCCACTCAGCGTGATGTTTGGCAAGATTCAGTTCTCATTAGCAAATATGGTACTTCTGGCACAAAATGTGTGGTTTGCAAGTATTGTGGGGAAACAATTCGAGGAGCATCAAACCGGGTGAAGGCACATTACATTTGGGAGAGAGCTCAAGGAACACATGGCTGCACTCATGTTCCAGAAGGTATTTTTTTGGCCCATGGTGGATTGCCATCAAAGTTTGAAGAGGTCCGGTCATTGCTCCTTCTACCTTTGCCTTCGGAGATAATTGATGGGAAGGTGCAAGAAGCCAAGGAAAGTGAAGCGCTGAAAAGAGGGGCCTCTACTTCAACAAGAACCTCAGTTCAAGTGTCTTCTCAAAGTAATACTGGGGCTTCTTCCCAAGTTCATATCACCCCGGAGTCTTCTAACATTGGTGAGTCTTTACCCAATGTCAATGCAGATGAAGCTCCCTCGAATGTTGTGGCTTCTCCACATTCATCAAGCTTTGTTAGTGTTGCTGTGGGTCATAAGAGGATCCCAACATCCTCCCATATTCATCTCAAGGCTGCAACAACAAGAAAGAGGGGAAGAGACCTGCCAAGGCGCCAAATCACCCTTGATGCTAGCTTTGCTCCAAAGTTGAAGCAAGAGGCTCAAATAGCTGAGCATCGTTTCTTCTATCAATGCAACCTTGCTTTCAACATAGCTCGATGTCCAGCATACCAAAAGTTCCATCGTGCACTTGTGGCAGCAGCCGCAGCAGGAGCTACAGGTCTACAACCAGCAAATTGTGAGTCCTTGAGAACTACACACTTGACAAACCAAGTGAGGCAGATTCAAGAGGAGCTTGTGGGTTTGAGAGCTTGTTGGGAGCGATATGGTTGTAGCATCGTGTCAGATGGATGGAGTGACACTGTAAGTTATAAGTACAACCCTTCACTCTTGACTCTTGAGTCTTTGGTAAGATTTGTGGTGGCTGATTTTAGTATTAACAACAAATGTATGATTTACTTATGGATCTTAATTTTTTTGACTTGGCAATGTGGCCAGCCGCGGCGCCACATGATAAATATCTTGGTCTCATCTTGTGCTGGCACTACATTACTTCGTGTAGTTGATGCCTCCACCCCTGGCTTGAGTATCACTGGGGAATGGATTTATGGACACATTAAAAATGCCATTGAGGAGGTTGGGCCACAAAATGTGGTCCAAATTATTACTGACAATGGCTCCAATTGTGCCAAGATGGGAGAATTGGTTGAGAGAGATTATAAAAGCATTGTTTGGACTCCATGTGCTTCTCACTCGATGGACTTGATGATGAAGGACATTGCCAAGTTGGATTGGGTGCAATCTACTCTTAATAAAGCAAGCCAAATCATCAAGTTCATAACAAGAAAGAGCATTGCATTAGCTCTTTTCAGAGCAGTATGCAAGTATGATCTTGTGAAGCCATCTAAGACAAGATTTGGCTATCTCTTTCTTGTTCTTCAAAGGTAAGTCAACTTCCTTTTTTAGCTAGCCAATTGAGAGTTAATTTCAATTTTTAATTCTTAATACTTATGTATTCAAATTTTGATTCTTAACTTGTCCTAAACTTGTAGGATGACACAAACGAAAGATGCGCTTAGGCGTCTCGTTTGTAGTGAAGAGTGGGAAGCTTGGAGAGGAAGCCGCAAAGCAGAGGCATGTACAATCACTTCATACATCTTGGACAGTATGTTTTGGGAAGAAGCTGCAGCCATAAAGGCTGCCATTGCACCTTTGTACTTCATTTTAAGATTATTTGACCATGAGGGAAGTACAATGAGTCATCTTTATCACTACATGCAAAAGCTTAAAGAGAGTATGCTCAATTGTAGATCTCTCTCAAGTCATAGGTATGCAAACTCTTTAGTGATTCTATCATGACTCATGAGCTACTACATAGAATTTAGAGAATGTTTATTTATACATAGTATTGAAATTTAATATATTGCAATTTACAGGGTGGATGATCTTCGTGCCATATGGACAAAAAGATGGAACTGGTTTCATAAACCAATCCATATTGTTTCCTACATGGTGCATCCATTGTACAAGCAGGAAAGTCATTGGTCCGATATTGTTCTTATGAATGGATGGACATCCTATGTGGATACAGTTATCCCCTCTGAAGAGCAAGGAATGTGAGTACTAACTTCTAAGTATCTTGATTCTTAATTCTAGACTCTAGTATATTGTACGATCAATTAGCTTTTACTTGCAACCTCTTTTGACTCTGGCATGCATGCCTTTAAAGTCTACTTCATGAATCATTATCCTAATTCCTATCTAACACTAAAGCAATGTCCATGACTCAACTTATACGATTGAAAGAGAGTCTGTCCTCTATGTTCATGACCATAGCCAATTCAGGCGAGATGTGGCTATGAGTCTAGAGCAAAGGAAATTTGATGTATCATGGTGGGAGATAAATGGGCGACTTACTCCCACTTTGCAAAGATTAGCTCTTCGAGTTTTATCACAGGATTGTACTAGTGGATCAGCTGAGCGCATATGGAGCATATGTGCGGACATCCATACTAAGAAAAGAAATAGGTAATCCAACTTATAAGTTATGAATGGTTGGATGCATTTCTTGAGTCTTGAGTCTTCTCCAATTTTACGAATCATGACTACTTAGAATCTAGATTCTAGATGCATTTTCAATCTTGTTTTAGTTCAAAATATTTACGTTTTATGTGATGTAATCATGTATCATGTTACAGATTGAGCACATCACAGCTTGATAGGTTGGTCTATGTAAATGCCAACCTTCGTCTCTTGGAGCGGTTCAAAGACAAAGAAAGTACCAGTGGGGCTGAAGGGGCTGAAGTGTTACATTGGAAGGTGAAAGAGGTTGATCCTGAAGTTCTAAGAAAGCTTGAGCAAGGCTTGGCTCGAGGGGAGAATATTAATATATCATTCATCCAAAGGCGCAGCGATGAGGATATAGCATATGATTTCCTTTGAGAGGATGAGGCACGCTTTCGACGTGTCACACGTTCGCAATCAAGGGTTATTGCACAAGCATCTACTAGTGCACCACCCTTGATTGCAAGCATTGGCACTTCATCTTCACCACGCTGTTATAGACGCCGACGAGATCGTGGTCGTACCCTTGCTACTAGTGGTCATAGTAGTGATTCCTTTGAGAAGATGGTAGCAAGGGTAGAGGAGGAAGAGAGTTCCGATGGCACAGAATCCACAGATGAAGATGCAGATAGTGATAGTTGAACTTGGTAGAGAGAGTAGTGAGCACTGAGTAGTTTCAAATTATGATTTGTTATCACTCATGCTACTCATTTTTGGAACTTTGAAGTTTGAGCTTACAACTCGTCACTTTGGGAACTTATTATTTCATATGTCTATTTTGGGAACTTATATTTACTTGACATTTTGGAAAGTAATGACTCATATATCTAGATTCAAATTTCAATGAATCAATGATGTTCATATCTCTAGAGTCTAGATGCTAGAATCCAATGTCCAATGTCAATATGCTTTTAAGTTTTGACTCCATAAATATTAATTGGTCTAAATTTGAAACTTGAGAAAGGAGACTTGAATTCTGAATGTGTTTGTGTTTTGGATTACCTAGAGGCTAGACACTGGGTGTCTTGACTAAGGACTTGTCACTTGACACTTGTATTTCTCTTTGTTCACTCTAAACTTGAATATAACATGTCTTATCTGCCCCTATCCTTGTATTTATCAAGTATCATTTCGAAACCTATCCGTTTCGTCCGATGATTCGAAACGAAACGAAACAAAACCTGTCGAAACCTCGAAACAACGAAACGGACGAAACGTTTCTTGTGACTATGAGCTGGAGGGGTGCCAAATGCAATAATACATCTCGAAATTTGTGAAGCACTTCAGCAAACCAGCTCCAAGCTATACCAAGATGTTCTAGTAGACGTATAGGTGGACCAAAATGCACCATTAGGTCACCAGGCCAAGAATCGGCTATTCTACATGAGTTAGAGGCTAGGAGCAACCCTGAAAACAGCTCTATTGAAGGCGGTTCTGTAGCAGCAACACTAGAACAACTCGAAAATGCAAGCAGCAGCGCTCCAAAACAGATTGAAAATGCCTCCAAAAGTGACCTGAAACCAGCCTTTACTAAGTAAAGGGTGGCAAGATCCACTTTAACCACAGCATACACAATAAATAATCAAATTATAAATCACCACAGAATAAATCACAGGGAGCTAGAGCGCTCCTATTCAGAAACAAAGACACCGATTGGCCCCAAACACTAGCGCCCCTTGCAGTATTTCTTTAATATTCATATAAAGCCAAGATGTTGATTACAAGGTCTCCTGAAAGCTGCACGACAGGCAAACCACTGCCCACAAACTTCCAATATCCTACACACCGTGCAATTCCTGCTCAACCTTATATGGTGAATATGCATCCAATCACTAGGCAATCACGCACTTTTCCTTCCGACAAAGCGTGCAACAAAACCCAAAGGCATAGACTATCTCTTTGTCCACTGCACATGCACAACCAAGTGCGCAACCAGCCAAGCACGGCTAAATAGTTGCAGAAAAGCCAATGACAGCCAAAACTCTGGCACAACCAGCTAGGAAACCCTTTCAAAACAAGTCGCCCCTATCTGTAGTCACCCTGACCACTACCCAACAACACAAATCAGTCTTCCTCCACCTGGAAACAATCCCAAACGCAATAACCAGCCAACAACCAGTCCGAAAACGGCAAAAGCAGGCAAAGAACAGCCTTCCTCTACCCAGAATCCATACGAATCAGGTCATTTGAACTAGAAAACCCGGAATCCAACGAAGGATAGATGATTCGACCCTGGCGCAATCCAAAGGCAGCTCCAAAACAAGTCATCCCACTGGAAAAGGTCCCAAAAACAGCAGCAACTAACAGGAATCAGCCAAAAATTTCATCCCACTTTTTGCAGCTTGGGAAGCAGCAAGATGAATCGCCTCTCCTTCTGGAACCCATAAATCAATGAAAACTGTAGAAAAAAATCGCCACACTTCTGGGGCCCAAAAACAGCAAAAACCAGCCTGTGGAGAAATAGCAATTTTTCATGCTCAGCTTTTGGCAGCAATAAAACGATCCAAACAGATCACCCACCAACTTGGAGATCACTAGCAACAGCAAAAGTCATAATCTAGCCTAAAAACAAGTCGCTCAGCTCCACGCAGGCTCCATGGAAATTGCAATGGATTTTCTCTCTCTTCCTAGCCTGCTTTTGGCCTCCTACATGCCAAACAGGTGTCATGTGTTGTTTTTGGAGTCCCGTGCCAAAGATAGCAAATTTTAATTGCACCACTCTTTTGCCCCTCTGTTGCACACATTGGTCCTAGGAATTGATTGCCTAGTAATTGGCCTACACATTCACAATTTCCAAGCGCCCACTAGGAATTTTAATTCCCCAAGTCCCGCACACGTGACTAGAATTTTGTGCCCCAGAGGCACAAGGAAGTCACACACAAACTACGGGAGTCGCAAATCAAAATTTCCATAAATTCATGTCCTCGTGACATTTCCACACATGCAGGTGTCTCTTGGAAGGCATGCCAACCACCAGGCAAAGAGAAAAAAATGCACCGACCTCAGCTCCAAGAGGCTATCAAGAGCCTAGATGCTGCTCCAAGAGACCCGAATAGAGGCTGCTATGAAGGTAAGCTGTGGGAAGGTTAGGTGGGAAGAAAGGAGCGCAAAAAGGCTGCAAAGAGAGGCAAAATGAGGCGGCTAGCTGTGGAGGCAGTGCGCAATGGAAACAGAGGCTAGGTGAGGTAGAACTGAGGCGGCTATGCAGAAATCCTATTCGGGTAGGAACAATTGTTGAAAGGAGGCGGCAGCTAGAGAGGAATTAGGATTAGGGAGATGATGATATGGCAAGGCAGCTATGGCACGGTTAACCTACTCTGATACCATGTTAGAAACATGGTGTGAGTGAGAGAGAGAGAGAGAGGCTAGGGAGTGAAGAAGTGATACACAAATGTAGAATCCATGAAGGCTTTCATTCATTCATCAAGTATGACATGACAAGTGAAGTACAAGTCTTATATACGCTTACACACTCACACACTTGCACCAAGTGCATATGGGATAAGTCCCATAGTGGCACGTGGCACCCACACATGACTCACACATAAACTAGTACTAGATCTCCTAGTACTACACACCAATACATCACATCAACACACTCTTTGGCTATGACATCTCCAATACAATTCTTATGGGCCCCAACTATTCTTGGACTTACAATTTAATGGGTCAAGGCCTTTATGGTGCATTCTACTTTTAGGTAAAACTAGGAAATATGTTTCGTATCTATCTCTACAGTCTAAGCACTACTAAAAAATGTCCCAATTTAACAGTTTTTAAGAAAACTTTTCTTTAGGACTTATTTAACCCGAAAAGTGGTTTGGTTTAATTGTCTCCTATGTTATCTACATATCATTGATGAGATGATAAACACGTTCAGTTTTTGTCCAAAGGAGTGACTTTCCCTCTTGCTTGAAATTTGAAGTTGTTCCCTCATATTAAACAATCTAAAAATGTTTTTTCATTTCCTTCTTTGTAATATGATCTAGAGTCATTTAAATCAAATACTACTTGAAAATCTTGAACGATCCTTCTCTTTCTTATAAGCAACAAATACAGAAATATTTGATTAAACTCCCTTCTTTCTTTTCTAGTAAATTCACCTTTACTCCAAAAAATAGGAGTTCTCTTCTGTTATTCTCAAGTTAAGATAGCATGAGCTTGGTTTAATTGATTGTATCATTTAGGATCAGAGCATAGGGCCCTTGTTTCAGGCACAAAACTGCGGTGGATTTGTGGTTTGTTCAAATCGTCGCTGCATCTATATTAGCGGAAGTTGTGATAATATTATCATAGATATTGAAGCATTAAATTCTAAGCAATGGGAGAGTTAAGCTTGGCGCAGTGCAGGGTTTGTTGGACCTGCTTGATAGCACAAGCTTATTGCACAACAGATTAATGATGGATTGTTGTAGGGCGATTGTGTGGAGAGACAATGTACTCAAATTATATGGATAAGGATTTTGTAGCTACAAAGGACTTTGGGGAAATTGAAAGAGCAAAGCTCAAGATAGTTATCGGGTGTTGGATAATGTTGTTTGACGTCCAAAGATAGTTGGTTGGACAGCCTACGTTCAATGCGGACGTTGACAGGGGAAACGCACATTACATCTAGCAAACCATCCATCCAATCCATCGAGATACCTGTGCTTAATGGCGATATTGTTTAGTCCTCTATATCTATATACAAATGAAAAGTATCCTCTTTTTCTTTGTCAATATCACAAGGTGAGAAACTGGACTGAATTTGCCTCATCTTAAGATATTCTTCTAGTTGCCTTCGCACCTCTGCTTCTTCAGCAAAGTGTAACCTATAGGGAGGCCTATTAATAGGTTCTGCTTCCGGAATAAGTTCAATCTTGTATTAAACATTCCGCACTGGCTGTAATTCATAAGGCGACTCACCTCTAAAACAATCAGAGAAATCCTCTGCGATTTCATCAACCAAGCCATAATTTTCAGCAAGATCAATCTTAAGAGTGGCTATCATTAGATCCAGATTAGAGCCAAGGATGTGCATAAAACTACTTTTAGGAGTAGGTTTGGACATTACGAGTTTTTGATAATGCCGTTTGGGCTTACCAATGCTCCGACTAAGTTCGTCATGCTTGTGAATGGCTTACTATGCCCATATATTGGGAAGTTCATGGTACACTTCATTGACGATATTCTTATTTACAGCAAAAATATTGCTGAGCATTGTGCACACTTAAGGAAAGTGCTCACTAATTTGAGGAATCCAATCTATTTGTTAATAGAAAGAAAACCATCTTATGCATGATTAGACTTGAGTATCTAAGGTTCATTATTACTCCTGAGGGAGTTGAAATGGATCCGTGCAATATTAGTGTGGCCAATTCCTCACAATGTGACTACTTAAGATCATTCTTAGGATTGTCCAGTTTTATCAATGTATATTCTAAGATAGTGTCACCTTTGATTGAGCTGACCTCAGATAAAGTACCTTTTGTGTGCAGACGAAATCAACAAGAGAGTTGTTAACACTATAAAGAAAGCAAAGACCTAGGTCTAGTGTTAAAAATTGTTGATACCCAAAACCTTTTTCCTATACACCGATGCACGTGGCATTGTAGTTGGAGCAGTTCTCCTCCATGAGGAAAAGCCAGTAGCCTTTGAAAACAAGAAGCTTTCTACTTCTCCACGTAATTGACCAACTCACGAACAGGAGTTGTATTCTTTAATTCATGCTTTGAAAGCATGGAGACATTACTTACATGGTTCAAAGTTTTACGTGGATGTGGCTCACATTTCTCTAAAGTATTTCTATAAAAAATGGGACTTGGCCAGCTGCCAAGCTAAGTGGGCAGAGCTCATGCAAGAGTTTGATATGAAGATTTAGTACCGAATAGACACGCATTATGCATAATATGAGTTTCATTGTATCAAAGAGCGCTCTAATGACTGAGATAAGGAAAACTCAGTGTAAACAACCTGACTTGAGTGGCCGCTAAGCTAGATGGGCAGAGCACATGCAGGAGTTTAAGATGAAGATTCGGTCACTAAGCATCATATGAGTTTCATTGTATTAGAGAGCGCTCTAATGACCGAGATAAGGAAAACTCATAAATTAGACGAGTATGTCCAGAGTCCTTAGTCTAAGTGAAGGCACATGAGCATAGGCCAAGCATCCAAAAGTCCTCATGTGAGAAATGTGAGGCTTACGACCTGTCCAAGCCTCATAAGGTGTGATAGTCTGCAATGCCTTTATGGGACATCTGTTCAAAATGTAATTAGCACACATGATGGCATCCAACCACAACTTGTTAGGCAAATGTTTGCCTTTCAGCATGCACCTAGCCATCTCCATCACTAACCTATTATTCTGCTCAGCCACAGGATTCTGTTGAGAAGTATAAGACACCGTGCATCGATGATGTATGCCACGTAAAGCCCAAAAAACAAAAAACTCTTTTGACAAGTATTCACCCCCTCTGTCTATATTAAGGTGAGCAATGTGCACGCCACTCTCATTCTCAGCCAAGGCAATAAAATGCTTGAAGCATGAAGAAACTTCAGATTTGGATTTTAAGGCGAAAATCCAAGTGTACCTGGTGAAGTCATCAATAAAAGTGACAAAATAATAGAATCCCCAAGAGCTGCAACCCTCACGGGTCCACAAACATCACTATTTACCAGATAGAGCTTGCGTGAGGCACCAACTCTCCCATCCTTGGGAAACGCAGCACGGTGCATCTTACCAAGCAAGCATGGTTCACAAACTTGCTTTGAAGGCATATGCATTTTGGGAAGATCAACAACCATACCATCCTTATATAACTTCACCAAAGCTCCAAAGTTGAGGTGTCCAAACCTCTCATGCCACAAATGTGTATCTGCCATGCAAGAATCAAGAGCAAAGGCATGTGCATTTGCAAGTGCAGCATCATCCAAACACCTGTCATATGCATCAAGTTTGTAAAGACCTCCAGTCAATGTGCCAGTCAGACCATGGTAAAGGCATGTGTAGCATCATACACTGCACACCTAACACCATCAAAAAGAACCTGAAAGCCACATGTAGCTATGGCTGAAATAGAAATGAGGTTCTTGCGAATGCCACGAACATAAAGCACATTCTCTAGAGTAACAATACCACCAAAGGCAGAAGTAAAAGCAACTTGCCCAATACCTTTCACGGTATATGATGCATTATTGGCACATGTGACACTGCCCCCCTGAGATGTATGCTCTAATGAGCTGAATAACTTCCTGCAGGAAGTGATGTGCTTGCTAGCACCACTATCAAAGAACTAGGCATCATGAACATCTGAAACTGCCATGCAAGCATCATTAACATCAGGATTATACTGACATGTAACCAAGAAAGCCCAATGCTGGTCTTGTGCAAAATTAGCTGACTCATGTCGATCTTCTGCACTAGAAGAACCAGATACTGCAAGACCTGACTCTTTCTTCTTCTTTTCAGATGCAATCCACTTCTAGCATTTAGAAATATTATGCCCAGGTTTCCTGCAATAGTTACATCTTTTCTTCTTTTTATGATCCCCTGAAGAAGAGGCACCATGTGAATGATCAGCATGTGAATGAGGGGGTTTACCAGTTGAAACCTTGCCTTTGCCTTTGTTTTTGTGCTAGGCAACAAAGGCTTGATCACTAGCCATAGAAGCATTGCGATTCGCACGACTTTGCTCCTCCTGAAGAAGAAGAGCAACCAGCTCGTCAAATGAGAAATGGTTGGCATTGCCACCTACAACCAACCTCAATGTAGTAGCAAAGCCTTGATAAGAATTAGGCCATCCATCAAGGGTATTAGAAACAAAAGATGAGAATCGGGCATAATCTCATCAACGTACATGTACTAACTGTACCAATAGTCCTAACTGACTATAACTAGGCCTACACGGCACATACCAAGGAATAAGTGGCACCTATGGATAGCCCATAGAATGGCCTACAAAAATGGAAGCTCAAAAATGGAGGTGAGAAGGAGAAAAATGAGATGATCTAATGAATTGCTTCAAAACTAAGAGTGGAGGCTCAAGAGAGAGCCAACATAACAAAACCCTAGGGCTAAATGCCCTAACTAGACTAAGTGTCCTAACTGACCTAGGTGGTACATAGTGGAGTATGGTGCTACCACTAGTCCGGAGTAAGGACAAAATACAAAATTAGATAGTATCCCAGACAGCCTCCCTCCTCTTCTAACTGAGTCTCCATTACTGAGCTTTGTTGCCAGGACTCCCTCCAACCTAACTCAGGCCAGAAGGAACCATACTGCTCTGATACCAATGTAACATGTGGAGAGTTGCTGTGCGGAAAATAGATGAAGATAAAGGGCTAACTCAAGCATGAGAGACACATGAGATTTACCTAACTATAGTACACTGCTTTATTTATACATGCTTGCCAAATCTGCATACAAAACTGTGCTGAGATCACTCCCCTAAGTACGGCATGCGGGAAATGGAACTATGCTGCGGAAATAGGACACCCAAAGCTCGCACCTATGCTTGCTGGAAATGCTGCTGGAGGCTGGGAGCTGAGTGAGTGAAAAGAAGGGCTGAAGGCCCCTTATATAGGGCTTGGAACCAGCCAAGCTTGGGCCAGCACAGCCAACTGGCTGGTCAGTTTTGGCCAACCAGGCTGCTGGCCCTTGCCTATAAAAGCAGGCCCTTTTTGGCCATTTCAGGCAGGCTAGGCAGCCAGTTGTCACTGCCACCTATGCTTGTGTTGGAATACTGAAAAGAAAGAGTAGAGTAGACACAAACTCAGAATACTTGCATTACTTGCTTGTAGAATGAAGAAGAGTGAGGTCCTTAAGTAGGCACCTCATACATGCTCACTGACATCACTGATGACTTCAGAGCTCCACAATCATCTCCTCAATCTGCTCCTAGATTCACTCAATCATCCTATGTGGCTTTCCACCACCTAACTGTGCTTGTGGGCACCTAACTGTGCCTCTAGCACTCACACATAGAAACATAAGGTGTGCCTGAGGCATACACCTTGAGATATCCCAACAAACCCCCCCTCAAGGGAATGCCTCAGGCTATGTCAAGGATACATCTAGTCTCATAGTTTCTCATGCCATCTCATGGTGGTCAAGGATTAATCTATGGCTAGGTTCTCATGCTAGCAAGGGTTTCCTTGGGTGTAAGGTAAACAGAAAGGGATACAAACAGACCTTCCAATGGTTCTCTCTCCTACATGTACATGCACACAATGTCTGTAGGAGGTACCATGGAACAAAACATACACATGGCCTACATCATAAGGTGACCAGAGGTGTTTACAAAACACACAAAACACAACACACAATAATTTATTTTCATTCATTTTGGAGGACTATCCAGGCTGAGTACCTTGACATAAAAAGAGTGATATGGAGCATAGAGATGAGTTTAAAATGCATAATCTTCATGGGATGCCTCATCTTGTGGAGGCAAATTCACTGTAAGTAGATTTGCATTTTCTGTCTTTGCTTTGTCTCTGCAGAACTTCTCACTATGGTTGTTTTTGCCACAGTGCTTACATGGATTAACTTTGAAGCAGTCCTTTGAAAGGTGATTTGTCTTTCCACAGTGATTGCAAGGAGAATACTTGCCCTTCTGGAATTTCATAACATAAGCAGTGTCATTGCCTTTCCTTAACTCCATATGTCTTTCTTCTTCTTGGAGAGCTGAGATAATGCCTTCAAGGTTTGGATTGGGAAGATTCTTCAAAGTGCTTACAATGTGATCAAAGCTTTCAGGCATACTCTTAAGTAGTACTGCCATAGCATCATCAGGGGTGATAGGAGAGTTGATAGAAGCTAACTGAGTCATAAGACTCCGCATATAGTTGACATGGGCAGCTAAAGTAGTATCACTTGCCATCTTTAATTCAAAGAAAGAGATTTTAAGTGATAGTTTAGAAATATGAGAGCTTGCACCAAAAATCAAATCTAGCTTCTGCCATGCTTCCGATGGAGACTCCAAGTCAGATATATGATGTATGTAATCATCACCCAAAGCTAAAGCAATTATACCATATGCTTTTTCTTCTCTTGCTGGATCCCTTGTCGGTCGTGTCGGAGCTGAAGATTCCCCAGCATTTGAGGCCGTAGAAGAAGCGGTAGGAGTAGGTTTGACAAGTCCCCATAAGTTCTCCCGCATTAATGCAAATTTTACCTTCATTTGCCATGTATGGAACCCCTTTCCATTGAACTTCTCAAGATTATATAAAGTAGCCATGAGAGGGTCTAACCCAGATATTGGGCAGTGTCTATCTCTCTTACAAGGCAAAAAGAACTGAAATACTTCCAAAGTATAGCCACTTGATGTAACAAATAGTAGTGACTAGTTTTCAAACAATGATGCTACTTTTGCATGCTTCATAGGAGTGAATGAAATAAGCACTTTCCAATCACATCCAAGTCTAGCAAGTCAAAACAAAGTTGAAGCAACACTTGTAGTGAAGTTATTAAAAACTTCAAAAGACCAGAAATGCTAGAGTAGCATTTTATGTAGCATCATCTTCAAAACTTGTCCAAAACTGTCAAAAATGAAAAGCTGAACTTGGAGGGCTTGTAGCTCACTCTTCAAAGCAAGGAAAAGAGGGCTTTCTGAAGCAAAAGAAAGCTCATATACCAGAGAAGGTCCAGCACAGAGGTTGGACGAAATGGTGCGCACTTTTGCCCGGGAGAGTTGCTACAGGCTGAAACTGAGTTTTGACGATTTCTCCCTCGTTACTGAACCAAATGACTTGCAAAATGGCTCAAAATCTTCGTCTTGAGGTCGCCCATCTACTCCTAAGAGGGCTCAGGCAATGGCGGAGCAGACAGGGAGTATTGAGCAACAGAAGAAATTCGCTGTTTGGAGAATGGCAGCCACCACAGACGTTTTTTCTTCAATTGCTTGCAGGTGGAAGTTCGCCCATACTAGAGGAGTTTCCAGCTCAGAGGGTTTGGGCAATGGTCGTTTGTAGGTGGAGAACCAAGCTCTCAAAAATTTTGGGAAGAAAGAGGAAAATGGAGAAGAAGAAGATGAAGAAGAAGATGATGATGTGGCAAAAATGGGCTCAAGGGGGATCAAATGGCTCTGATACCATGTTGGAATACTGAAAAGAAAGAGTAGAGTAGACACAAACTCAGAATACTTGCATTACTTGCTTGTAGAATGAAGAAGAGTGAGGTCCTTAAGTAGGCACCTCATACATGCTCACTGACATCACTGATGACTTCAGAGCTCCACAATCATCTCCTCAATCTGCTCCTAGATTCACTCAATCATCCTATGTGGCTTTCCACCACCTAACTGTGCTTGTGGGCACCTAACTGTGCCTCTAGCACTCACACATAGAAGCATAAGGTGTGCCTGAGGCATACACCTTGAGATATCCCAACAGCTTGACCCTGGTGATGTGACACTAGGCCTCCCCAAGAAGCAAACAACATATAGAACACAATAATAACTTTTAAAATATAGATGATATCAAGGTTAAAACCAATTCTACATTCATTGATTCATTATTCTATACAGCTTATAGGCTAAAAATCTACGGCCTACACAAGAGTGATTGAACCTTGAGATTTCTGATAAATGCTAAACTTTAAAATCCCAAGTGCACAAAGGGCTGTTGGTTACAATCAGGGTAAGTGTGCCCTACACCATACGAGGCTAGACACATGCCTCCCGCACACATTTCTAAATACATGGCTATATCTTTAGTCCCGCACACATTGGTATGTGGCTGATTCTGACCCTCGCAATGTGAGACTCTGATTTCACTTTTCTCGAGGCTTTTTTATGGCTGGCTTCTGTCAACCCACAATGTGAGATCCTGATATCACTTTTCTCAAGGATTTTATGGCCTGGCTCCACAATGCAAGCCTTCAAGGCTCCTTCCTGCTCGATTGCACAGGACTTAATCCCCTTCTACTAGATGCAAGCACCTCTATGGGACAACCATTTATGCAACTCTGCCTTGACATGTTCCTATGCAGCTAAACGGCCTGTTGTGAATTCTAACTCCAAGGCTTAGGTTATTTTGAAAAAAAAAACTCCAAGGCTTGGGTTGTACTTACTCATATTCGCTGCTACTTATAGAGCTCCTATTACAGAACTGCATCTGGGATTCAGTATCATCTACAACCATAAGCATACCACTGATATTCAGTCAAACTTGTACAGTTCAGGTAAGTTTGCATGACATGGGTCTGACTCTATCTCCAAAGGTACAAGAGCGAGTGCAAGCAATCATGTGCACATGTAAGAAATTGTGGGGGTTAAAGGTCACTGTGCCTTAACCCCGGTTATGTACAATACTCAAACACATATATAAATGAATGAAAAAGAAGATTAGGGTGGTTCTGCACCCACCAAACTTGTGTGGCTCTCTGTCTCTCTCTCTCCTTCCGTTCTTGCTTCCGTTGAGAGCACTCTCAACTAGTATCAGAGCCCAGGTGATCTAGCTGAGCGTGCGTGAATGCTTGGAAGCTCAGCAGCTCTGTGGGAGAAAGGAGAAGCTCTGTGGGAAGCTTTGTGGGTGACTTTACTTGCATCCGAGTGTGCAGAGACCTTGGAGAAACCTTTGGCTTTGCAAAGTGGTTTTGAGAGCCTGTTAAGAGCTTTCAAAGAAAAAAGTCGTTTTTTGAGTTTTTCCATGTTCCGTTCGATGACAGAGACTCCATATTGACTTGTAGAGGCAACTATTGCTTGCTTTTGGTGTCCACATTACTTCAGGAGCTTGGAAACACCTTCATTCTTGAATCTGGGATCATTTCAGTGGATTTCTGACTCACTGTGTCAGTTCCTGCGTTTTTTGCCCGGGTGTTGGAACTCAAGTTTGGAGCAACCATTTACAGATCTGTCAGTTCCGGTGGACTCAGGAGGTCCTAAAACTTCTATGTTGCTCATCATTCGCACTCCGGTGGAGTTTACAAACAGCTCTGTTTCCAAAAACGTTTTTCAGTCCGTGTGTTGAACCCAGTGATTGAGACCACGGTTTCCAAAACCGTCTGTCCCATTGCGTTCCGGACGCCCAAAAACCCCTACCTATCAGTTCTTGCGTGATTCGGTGGAGGATTTTTAGAGTTATAAATCTCTGTGTATTCGATTTCGTCTCTCTGTTATGCATTTTTCATTCTAAGGTTTTGAAACCTTAGATTTATGCCACATGGCAGTGGATAAGTGTTGACTCCCATTTCTCACTCATCGATTGGGATTTTGGAGTTCTGGCAGAAGAGAGATATTTGCAGATTTTCTTGCTGAGTCCGATTATGCAATGGCGCCCATGTTTTGAAGCATCTCAGGTTCTATTTTCACTAGCGCTCATTACCGTGGGACTATGATTTCTTGAGCATACCTTATGCAGATCACTCTGGTTGCAGTTTGAGCAGTGTGCGCTCATTCGTGGTATGCATTGGGTTGCAATGGATGATTTATAGGCCATTTGGATGCATTGCGGTCCTTGTTGGATGCGCTGATAGGCCCAAATTGCCTTGTGGGATGCTATTTTTTATGGACGCTTTGCACATGGATGCTATTTTATGCTGAGGGACAGCTTTGACACATTGTTGGTGATGCACTGATAGTGCTATGCTCTCTTGGATGAGATATAATTGATGTATATGCCAGTGGACTGTGTTTATGCTTGAGTCATTTGGCACTTATTGGCATTTTCTTTTGGGCCAGATTTGCTCATATGGATGCATAGTATATGCACATGAGTCAGATGCATCTTTTGATGCTTTGAGCTTTGAGTTTTGGTGATATTTCACTTTATTATGGCATACACATTTGGGTGCACTTGGTATTTGGTGTGATTCTCTCTTGCAGGCACTAGCATTTGGGATTTTGCTTTATTTGCATCATGGCATCCTCTTCCATGCCTGAAAAGGAGTTTTTCAGCATTAAAAAGTTTGATGGGACAAACTTTTCTTTGTGGAAAGAACAAATAAGGGATGTGCTTATTCAAAAGAAGCAGATTAAACCCTTAGCAGGGATTGAAGCTAAGCCTGCAAATATGTTTGAGGATGATTGGAATGAGTTGGATGCATTAGCAAAGTCTACTATTAGACTTCATCTTGCAGAGTCAGTTTATTTCACAGTAGTAAATGAGCAGACTACGGAAGATTTGTGGAAGAAACTGTGTGCCACTTATGAGAAGCAAACTGCCTCTAATAAAGTTTACCTCATGAAGAGGTTGTTTGAGCTGCAGATGAAGGAAGGGGTCTCCATTGCTTCTCACTTGAATGAATTCAATATTATTTTCAGCCAGCTTCAGGCTCAGAAAATGAATTTTGATGCGGAGACTAAGGCAATATTTCTCTTATGATCATTGCCATCCTCATGGGATACCTTCCGTACAGTTGTCAGTAACTCTGCACCTGGTGGAGTACTGAAATGTGATGATGTTGTGGGTAGCTTGTTGGCTGAGGAGATTAGACGGAAGTCTATGGATGGCAACAAGCAGGATGTAGCCTTAAATGTGCAAAGGGGCAGATCACAGTTCAGGGGGAAGTCCCAAGAAAGAGGGAAGTCTCGTAGCAAATCCAGGGCACGGAACATTGAGTGTTACCACTGTGGCAAGAAGGGCCATATGAAAAAGGATTGCTACAAGCTGAAAAGAGAGCAAAAGAATAAGAAAAAGTATGCAAATTGGGGTGCAAATCAAAACGAAGAGAGTCCAAGGGAGGACAAAGTAAAAGTGAAGATCGAGGAGATCAATGCAGTCACACATGATAGTGACAATGATGTTCTCTTCATGTCTACTTTATCTGCAGAGTTGCTTACCACTTCAGATGATGCATATTCCCAGGATTGGATTTTGGATTCTGGTGCTTCATTCCATGTTACTCCCCATAGGGAATGGTTCTCCACTTATGATAGTGGAAAGACAGGTTGTGTGCATCTTGGAAATGACTATGCACGTGACATAGTGGGAGCAGGTGACATAAAGTTTTCTTTTGCAAATGGGTCTGCATTTGTTTTGAAACATGTGAGACATGTGCCTAAGTTGACCAAGAGTCTTATTTTAGTGGGTCAGCTAGATGATGCTGGTTTTCACACCACTTTTGGCTTTCAAAGTTGGAAAATTCAAAAGGGCTCTATGCTTTTGGCTAGGGGTGCCAAGTGTGGGACTTTGTATCCCTTACATGTATCAGGGGTATTTGATCATGTTGTTGCAATAACCGAGCAGCCAAGCACTTCTTTGTGGCATTGCAGGTTGGGGCACATGAGCCAGAATGGAATGAAACTCTTATGCCGTTTGGGTTATGTACCGCATTTGAGTTTCTCTGATTTTGAATTTTGTGAGCACTGTCTCTATGGGAAGCAGCCTAAATCAGCCCATAAAAGAAGGGGAAAGAAAGAGTTTGAAATGCTTGATTTGGTGCATTCAGACGTATGTGGTCACATACCTACACGGTCATTAGGCGGGGCTGAATACTATGTGACATTCATTGATGATGCAACTAGGAAAGTGTGGGCTTATGCTATAGCTCGGAAGAGTGATGTGTTACAGGTATTTCAGAAATGGCTGGCCTTGGTTGAGAATCAGTCAAGTAGAATGCCTACGGACTGACAATGGTGGAGAGTATCTCTCTCATGACTTTCAGCATTTCTGTGACGTGGGATTAAGACGGAGCTTACATCCCCTCATACTCCAGAGCAAAATCCAGTTGCAGAAAAGATGAACCGTACCATTCAAGAAAGGTTGCAATGCATGCTTTCCAATGCAAGTCTTTCTGGTGGTTTTTGGGCTGAGGCAATGAAGACTGCAGTGCATGTGATCAATAGATCACCTAGTAAGAGTTTGGATGGTGGTATTCCTGAAGAGGCATGGAGTGGAAAGAAGCCCTCTTACTCTCATTTGCGTATATTTGGGTGTGAGGCATATGCACATGTGCCAAAAGAGCTTCGAAAGAAGCTAGATCCTAAGTCTAGGAAATGCATCTTTCTAGGTTATGGTGAAAGTGGAGAGATGGGCTATCGTCTCTGGGATCCAGAAGCAAAGAAGATCATACGCAGCCATGATGTGGTCTTCAATGAGAAGAAGATGCATAAGGCACCCATGAGGGATGTGGAAATGAGGAGAATCACTTTCCAGGATGTGAATCCACCTGCCTATGTTGATAGACAGCAAGCTGTCCATGCACCAAATGTGCAAGAAATGGTACCACCAAGTACTCCCACAGGTATACAATCAAGGGTAGATGATGGATCATCTATTGGTGGAAATGATGAGCCAAATGTGGCTGATATGCAAGTGGGACAGCAAGCTAAAATGCCCTTGAGAAGATCATCTAGAGTGTCTAGACCGCCTGATAGGTTTGTTCTAGGGGTAGACTATGTGATGCTTACTGATTGCGGGGAGCCTTCTTGCTATAGAGAGGCTATGATGCGTGAGGATCAACGCAAGTGGGAGTATGCTATGCAATCAGAGATGAGTTCACTTATGAAGAATAAGACTTGGGACTTGGTTTCTTTGCCACATGGAAAGAAAGCATTGCCATGTAAATGGGTCTACAAAATGAAGGTCACAGGTGATGATGTGCCTAGGTACAAGGCCCGTTTGGTTGCTAAAGGGTTCAAGCAAGAGAAGGGTGTGGACTTTGATGAGATATTCTCTCCGGTTGTGAAGATGACCACACTTAGATGCATGCTTGGACTAGTGGCATCAGAGGATATGGAGCTTATGCAAATGGATGTCAAGACAGCTTTCTTGCATGGGGATTTGCATGAGGAAATTTACATGGTGCAGCCGGAAGGCTTTGAAGAAAAGGGCAAAGAGCATTTAGTTTGCAAGCTGAAGAAGAGTCTCTATGGTCTTAAGCAAGCACCTAGAGAATGGTATCAAAAGTTTGATGCTTTCATTCGGTCGCAGGGTTTTAGAAGGAGTGAAATTGATCACTGCCTCTACACTAAAAGGGCTAAGGATAATAGCCTGATAATCTTGGCACTATATGTGGATGATATGCTATTGGCTAGCAAGAATACTTATGAGCTAGATGCATTAAAGGCCAAGTTGCATGAGGCCTTTGATATGAAGGATTTGGGACTTGCAAGTCATATTCTTGGTATGCGCATCACGCGTGATCGGAGTAGGAAACTCCTTTGGCTTTCACAAAAAGAGTATGTTACAAAAGTATTGCAGCGTTTCAATATGGAGGGGGGGAAGGCAGTGAGTACTCCATTGCCTCCATATGTGAAACTGAGTCATACAGATAGTCCCAAATCAGATGAGGAAAGGGCCATGATGGCCAAGGTTCCTTATGCATCAGCAGTTGGGAGTCTTATGTATGCTATGATAGCTACTAGACCAGACATTGCATTTGCAGTGGGAGTTGTTAGCCGGTATATGGCTAATCCAGGAAAGAGGCATTGGGAGGCAGTTAAGTGCATCATGAGGTACATGAAGGGTACCAAGGAGATGTGCATCTGCTTTGGTAAAGGAGACATGCGTGTACTTGGGTACACAGATTCAGACTATGCAGGGCATGTGGATAGTAGGAGATCCACTTCTGGTTATGTGTTCACCTTTGCAGGTGGTGCAGTGTCGTGGATGTCTCGTGCACAGAAGTGCGTGGCTTTGTCTACCACAGAGGCTGAGTATGTTGCAGCCACACAGGGTTGCAAGGAGGCTATATGGCTTGATCGGCTAGTGGGAGATTTGGGGATTCATACAGGTGTACCAACATTGCATAGTGATTCCATGAGTGCTATTCAGCTAGCACGGAATCCGGTCTTTCATGCAAAGACCAAACACATTGAGGTCAGGTACCATTTCATCAGGGAGGTACTTGAGGACAAGCGCATAGAGCTTGTCAAGGTTCATACAGATGATAACCCTGCAAATATGCTGACGAAGAGTCTACCTACTCAGCGGTTTGAGTATTGTCGTGTATTGATGGGCATTGGATAGTATGCTCACTGGTTGTTCTCCCTTAAAGGCACACTGTCCTTTAAGTGGGAGGTTGTGGGGGTTAAAGGTTACTGTGCCTTAACCGCGGTTATGTACAATACTCAAACACATATATAAATGAATGAAAAAGAAGATTAGGGTGGTTCTGCACCCACCAAACTTGTGTGGCTCTCTGTCTCTCTCTCTCCTTCTTCCGTTCTTGCTTCCGTTGAGAGCACCAGAAATATCACTCAAAAATTTGCAAAAGTGCATCGAGAAGCATTGGAATTGGAAACAAAACAAACAATGTCTCAATTCTACTTCTAATGTGGCACTAGCAGCTGCCTCCACCATAAGATATTGCTCCTTGTTTTGTACTCGTAAGTTTACAGGAAAGATAATAGAAGACATATAATTAGAATTTATTCCAACAAGACGAAGCAGGGCATGACTGCATCACAAATTACTACATTCATCATGAAACAACAATATAAGAGTGTGACTGAACTGCTGGTGTAATGGATTAACATAAGAAATATAATGCTTCCAAGAGATCAAATTAGGATGCGCTGTGGTGAAATACATTATACTTGAGAAGGGCCAAATCAAAGAAGATTAAGTTTCCTTTACCTTGAAAGATATAATGCCTATTCTCTCTCTTAAACACTTGAAAGAGACAGAATAGGTATTCTCCTGATGAGCTTACAAAGCACAAGTGACTGGATCTAGTACCATATGCCATCAATGATTGAAAAGGATGCAGGGCCAATAAAATTTCCTTATGCAGCAAAGGAGAAGTAAAATATTGAAGTCCCACAGGAGCCAGCAAGACAAATAAAATACTTATCTATTCAAGACCTCTATAGAAAAAGAAAGTTTAACTTGCACAAAAATAATGATCCCTACCAAATGTAATGCAGACAAGTACCTTCAATGGGAATACCATCATCGCTGTCAGGCAACATAGGAGCTGTGTAGATAGGCACCGTAGAGCGTAAAACTTGTGCAACAACCGGTTTTACTGTTGAATCTACAGGCTTATCCTACAAACATTTTTTTTTTTAAAGATCAAGTATTGCACATTTGATTGGCATTGAGCAGTTGCTTGAACAGATGCTTGAAAACCAAGAAGCATATTTTAGATAGGAGAGAGAGAGACAACTGGATAGTCACACAACTGTAATAAAACTACAGAGGATGAAAGAAACATACAGGAAGTAACATAAAAGCTCAAAAATATGAAGCCTATTTCATATAGGGGAGATAGAAGCAAGTAAAAAAGGATCACACAACCTGCTAAATTACTTCCACCCTTGAACACTGCAAATTATTAAAGAGCATGACTAACGAAGGAGCAGCACCGGGGGGGGGGGGGGGGGGGAGGGGCGAGAGAGATTACGTCCGCGGAAGGCCTCACGGGCCTATGGGACAAAGTACTCCATAATAGACTGGAAACTCATACAAGCCTCAAAGGGCTGAAGCAAAGGGCGCACTAGGGTCCTTGCTAAGAGCTATGCTAAACTAAGCTATAGCTATAGATGTGAAGCCTCAAAAGCTCAAACAAACAAAATTGGAGTTTGGAGCTGAACCAAAAACCAAAACCGGGCATCATATTATCTCTCCGGTGGCTGCGAAGATCTCTCAGATCTGCACCTATCGAGCTATCTCACAATGTGGCACAGGGCATGGTCTCCTCGACCTCTGTATCCAATGGGTTATGTCAAGAGTGACTCCTCATCTCGGGTGATAGCCTTTGAGGAGGGCGGAGATAGTTCAGACCTCGATCGTGCATGCCCTGGTCAATCTCCGTGTCGTGTGTGGACTCTGCGTCCCTCGCTCGGTAGTATCATCTTGTCTCTCCCCACTGATCCATAGCGCTCGCCGGTCAGCTACCTCCTCTTCCTCCACCTCACTATGTCTTGCCTCAATCCCCAGCTGATGTGATGAGACCGGCATCTGTCCGATGGCAATCCTCAATGCATGTGACAGTCCTCTGTCCTCGAGTATTGGGGTCTGATGATAAGTCCATCCTCCGATACTCTCAAGAAGTGGTCATGATATAATTGGACCTTGGTAGGAGCTCCTCGTACCCCCCCCCCCAAGCCCGTGATGTATGTTACTGAAGGAGGTCTAACCGTATGATACGGTTAATGTCATCTCGAGGGATCGACTCAAGAGGTGTATCCATGCTGTATTGGAAGGGGGGAAGCCGGTCCATTTGGATAAGGTGACTCGCAAACCACAGTGAATACACGTGCATACCAAACTGCGTTGGCCCCACTCTCTGCCAAACATATGGATGACTCTAGTGTTCGCCTCGATAGTCTCCAGCGAGATAAGGCCCATACCCTATGGAGGAAAGTCACTGTCTAGAAAAGGGCATTAACCTAGAGAGGTCTCATGGCGAACTCTGCCTACACTATCTGATGGGGGACTGAGTCCTAGAACCCATAACCATATGTAGCCGCTCAAATCTCCTCCACTCTACCGCTCCCCTAGAAAGGTGTTGCATACATGCCAGTCATCCTCACAAGTGTGTTGAAAAGTCAGCCCTTCTGTAGGCTATCCATAGATGCCACTTATACCTTAGTATGAGCTTTGTAGGCCTAGTTATAGTCAGTTAGGACTATTAGTACAGTTAGTTTATGTACCATCTAGGTCAGTTAGGACACTTAGTCCAGGCTAGGGCAGTTAGCCCTAGGGTTTTGTTATGTTGGCTCTCCCTTGAGCCTCCACACTTCAGTTTTTGCAGCAATCTATTACAGCATCTCGTTTTTCTCCATTGTGCTTCCATTTTTTAGCTTCCATTGCTTCCAACACCCAACAATGGTATCAGAGCAGGTCAAGAATCCATTCCCTTAGCCATTGACAGCTTTCCCAAGCTGTTTGGCAGCCTATGGAGTTCTCATTCTTGCTGGTCTTGCTGGTTTACACTCCCACGAATGTTTGAGACCTTTCCAAGCACTTCTGTCGCGAAAAACCTCATTTTGTCGCGAGAAAACCGCACTTTGGAGCAACTCTCATGAAGAAACTGTTTTTCGGTGCATTTTCCAGCCTGCTGCAGCAAAAAACGACCACACGCGAGCATTTATAGCATCTGTACCGAATTCTGAACCTTCAAAAAAAATCTGAACATGCGCTAGAAATTGTACGGAAATCCGCACATGCATCAAAAATTGTACGAAAAATCCGAACATCTATCAAAAAATTCCGTACTTTTGTCCGGTTTGTCAGAATTTTAGTACATTCACTGCAGTACGGGCTGCCTCAGGGTGCGCGCCAATCATTTCTCAAAATTTTCAGCATTTCGGAGCTGTCTCGAGCTACGCGCCAATATTTTGGAGCTACCTTGAGCTGGGTGCCAGCATTTCGGAGCTGCCTCAAGCTGCGTGCCAGCATTTTGGAGCTGCCTTGAGCTACGTGCCGACGTTTGGAGCCATTTGGAGCTGCTGAATTGATCCGAAGACTTCTCTTTGAGCCCTTCCCTCCTCATTTGGCATCCCTTTGCCTCAGGCTGTGAGCTTCTGTCCATTGGATCTCTCTCTCTCCATTTCTACGTGCTCTCCTCCTCGTGGGAGCACTTCTTTTGCTGTAATTCTCATTTCCAGCCCTCATTTTCTCACTTTCAAAGCCTGTCACTGTTGTACATCATTGGGTAAGCCGTTGTTGCATTGGCTTTTTCCAATTTCTGCTTCATTTGCATTTTGGAAAGGCCTCGTGTTGCCTTTGGGGATTTTTCTTGCAACAGGTACAACTTGGGATAGCAGAGTCTTTTGCAGACATAAGCTTTGAAGCTTGGACAGTTTTTTGGCACTTGATTCTCAGAGGTTGCCTTTCTCTCATTTGCTTTTCCAGTTGGTGCATTTGCCTTGTATTTCAGCACCATGTCTGGTGGCAAAGATGATTTGTTTGGGCTGATTGGGGCCGATGACAAGCTTGATGGCACCAATTACCCCATGTGGACCGTCATACATGATGGGACATGTTTTGGTTGCCAAGAATCTATGGCATATTGTTACATCAGGTTATGAGGCCAGGCCTCTGGTTCTACTTCACGTGATGGTTCTACTGCTACAGCCAGGACTCCTGCACCTCCTGCTCCAAGTGCTTTGCCTCCTTCACAGAAGTAAATTCAGTGGGATGGTCATGTACCAAAGCACATGCCTTGATTGCTCTTTCAGTGAAATGAGTTATTATCCCTCATATTCGGTCTTGCAAGACAGCTAAGCAAGCATGGGATCAACTTGCATCTTTGTATCAAGTGCGGAATGAGGCGAGGGTTGCCTATCTCCACAGGCAGTTGAAAGATTTAAAGCAGATAGGAGGGATGAATACATGTCGAAGAAGTATGCTGTTTTTTTTGCTTCCTGTGGCATTAATCATCGATGCACAGTGCCTTATACTCCTGACAGAATCCCATGGCTGAGCGAAGGAATAGATCCACGATGGAAATGGCCAGATGCATGTTGAAGGGCAAACATTTGCCTAATAAGTTGTGGTTGGATGCGGTCATGTGTGCAAATTACATCTTGAATAGATGTCCTACAAAGGCATTGCAGACTATCACACCTTATGAGGCTTGGACGGGTCGTAAGCCTCGCATTTCCCACATGAGGACTTTTGGATGCTTAGCTTATACTCATGTGCCTTCACAGAGACGCACTGAGTTGGATGATAAAGCTGTTAAATGCATTTTTCTTGGGTATAGTTCAGAGAGTAGGGTCTATAAGCTATATCAGCCCCGCACATGCAAGTGTTTTGTTAGTCAGGATGTTGTGCTTGATGAATCTTCCACTATGCCTTTGCTGGACTGTCAAAAACAGCCCGTTGTTGATGCCCCAGACATATTTGACAACTTGATGCCTTTGTTTTCATCCGATGCTCGGGATGATGTTCCATCTGAGGTTGTCCCTCCTCCATCTGTTGGTCATTTACAGCCCCATGCGCATGCAGAAATTCAGCCTGATATGCCTATCATTGATCAGGATCATTTGCACCGGGCTCCTGACCAGGAAAGAGCAAAAATTCAGGAGCCTAAAAAGGGACCCCGTTGGCTCCTTGACACATTAAAAGACAGATAACAAGACACTCCTCTGCCAGCCCGTACGAGAGCAGCTGTCCGGAAAGAGCATGCTAGAAGAGCCATTATGTCATCAAGATGCCTTTCAGAATGATTGTTGGATGAAGGCCGTGCAAGCTGAATTGGATTCTATCCATCAAAATGACACTTGGGAGTTGTGTGATTTGCCTTATGGCAAGAATGCCATTGGAACTAAGTGGGTTTACAAGATCAAATGGAAAGTTGATGATTCAGTGGACTGTTACAAACCCATCTTGTTGCTAAGGGCTATGCTCAGCAGCATGGCATTGACTTTGAGGAGACTTTTGCTCCCACTTCCAGGATCACTACCATTCGCATTGTTATTGCCTTTGCTGCCCACTTTCATTGGCAGATACATCAGCTTGATATTAAAATAGCTTTCCTTCATGGGCATTTGCAAGAAGAGGTCTATGTTTCCCAACCTCCTAGCTTTGAGGTTGAAGGTTCTGAAAGCAAGGTATGCCAAAGTGGTCTTGAGAGCTCCTGCGAGCTTCCCCTCCCCCTCCGTACCTCTACCTCCCCCTAGCCCCTCCTTGCCTCGCCCTCTCCCGCCCCTACCCCTCCGCCCTCACCTCCCCTCACCCGATGCTACCACCGCGCCCTCCCTCGCCACACCCGCCCCTCCTCCGCCTCACCCCTGCCCCCCGTCCTCACCCCCCCCTCGCACCTCCGTCTCTCCCCCCCCTCACCGCAGCCCCCCCCCGCCCTCACCCCTCACTCCCCGCCTCACCCCCGCCTCGTTCCGCCCCCCCTCGCCACGCTCCACCCCCGCCCCCGCTACCGCTCGCTCACCCCCGCCCCGCTACCCCTTCCGCTCCACCCCGCTACCCCTTCGCTCCACCCCGCCCTCCACCGTTCCGCTCACCCCCGCCTCCCATTCCGCCCCCTCACCCCTCGCCTCCCGCCCCCCCTCTCGCCTCTCCGCCCTCCCGTTCCACCCCCGCCTTCCCCTCCCGCCTTCACCCCCGCCCCCCCTGCCCATTCGCTCCACCCCGCCCCTCCGTCCCACCCTTCCCCCCGCCCCCCGTCCGCCCTCTCGCCCCGCTCCGCCTATCCCCCGCCCCCGCTTCCGCTCCCGCCTCCCCACCTCACCCGTTCCCCGCCTCCACGCCTCCACCCCACGCCACCTCCATTCCCGCCACACCCAGGCTCCACCCTCCCGCTTCTAACCCCCCCCCTTTTTTGGGTGGCAGCCTCTTCCTCATCGGAAGCCTCGCAGTTTGTCTTGGCGGTATGGCGGCTCCCTGCTCAGAACCGGAGGCCCAGACGGTCCCTCCCTCTCCAGATGCCTACCGCGTCATCCTGACAGAGCAACAATCATCTCGGGTTCAGGAGGTTGCCAATGACTTTGCCCTTACCTCTGTCTATGGGAGAGTCATTGGACATTCCCCCTCCAGATCAGCCATCAGGGACTGGCTCCAGTCCACTCTCATGCTAGAGGACGGCCATATTGAGGAGGTGGCCCTTATGGGAAGGGGCATCTTCTGGCTTAAACTCTCCAATGCGAAAGCTGCGAGCAACTTGATTGCTGGCTCCCCCACGTCAGTGGATGGAAAGATTATCATGATAGTCCCGTGGTACCGTGGATTCAGCGCAGCAGATTTTGATGCTCGGTTCCGTATACCTCGCCATCCAGTGACACTAGTTTTTCCTGGTCTTGCTACTGAGCTGCAGCCGATTGTTAGGGACCTGGGCTCCCACTTCGGCTGGGTTATGCACGATACTTTCGCCGATGCGGTGACTACGGCAGGAGCCCCCCGAGTCCGTGTGGCTGTGGTGGATCCTGCGACTCTCCCGGCAGTGATCGAGAGATCGTGACAGGTGCCGGCAGCATCACCTAGAGCATGGTAGTCACCGGACAGCCAAGACAGTGTCTGAGGTGTCACGGCTTTGGGCACCTGGCGGCTGTTTGCCCACGCTTCGCCAGCTCTTCTCGGCCTCCCCTGCCCCCCCCCCTCTCCGCCCCCTCCCCCCCCCTCCGGGCAGCCACGCCAGGAGGAGCAGAGGCAGCCGGAGCCCGGACCAGAGATAGCTGGCAGCTGGACTGAGGTTAGAAGGAAAAGAGGAAAGAACAAGAAGATTTCTGATAAACGCAAGGAGGCAGAGGTTACCCAGCCTCTGCAGCTGCACCTCAGAGACCCGACACGCAGCCGCCCCAGGGACATGGGAGAGCATCTTCTTCGACGGTAGCCCGCCCTCCACAGCCTCAGGTCCCCCTCTCTTCCTCTCCCCAGCCTCTTCCCATTCAGCCCCAGCCCATCCCCCAACTGCACCCCATATCTCCCGACCCGCAGCTTCAGCCCCCTCGTCCTCCTAAGTCTTCTCCCCCTCCTTCTCAGCCCCAGCTCCAGATGCAGCCCCATCCCTCCCCCCCCCCCGCCTCTTTCAGCTCTCCCGCAGAGCTAGCTGCACCGACGGTTCCTCAGCCGAGGGCAGCCCACGCTCCCCCTCCTTCTCCTCCGCTAGCCGCCCCTGAGGAGTCGGAGCTGCCTATTCCCCAGCCTCCTCCCCCTCCGCTGGCAGGACACCCTGAGTCTACACCACCACCGGAGCAGGCTTCTCCGTCCGCTGGCCCCTCAGTGGCAAACTCTGACGGGCCTCAGCTTCAGGAGAGAGAGCTCCCTTGCGACTTTTACAGATCTGGCCCCTGGGACTACTTGGATGTGCTCGGGACCTTCCCTGCTTGCCTCGACATCAGTATCTTCCCGCTCCGCAAAGGGGCGGATGGGAAGATAGCCGCCTTGGCCCCTAGGGATGGCCCTAGCTTTGCTTTCACGTTCCTTAGCGACGGCACCGAGACCTGGACAGACGACTCGGTCTGGGAGGCTCTCAAGGAGCAGATGCATGCTCAGGTTTGCTCCTGGATAGGCCCGTCCGGTGGGCAGCTTCTCGAGACTCAGTGGTCCGAGGGTGACATGCGCCTGCGGTGGCGCTGCGCCGCCAAATGCTTCAGACTGATTGTGATCCTCAAGCCCCCCTGTCTTGGCCCCTCCCCCAAGATGTCAGAGCCTGGACTCCTCAGAAACTCCGTGCCTTCTACGGGATGTCCACCTCAGAGATCTCGAGCTGGCTCGAGAAAGCTTTCGTTCATGGTACCAAAGGCCTCTCGCCTTTGCTGAAGGTGTTGAAGGACGGGCAGGACGACCCCGCTTCCCCCTCCAAACCTTCCCATAAGCGCCAGCGCCTCCACTCCGAAATGTCAGCTTCCTCTTCGACTTCGACCGCGAGCAGACAGTTGTTCGCAGCCTCCCAGTCCTCACCATGAGCCTACACCTCGTATCCTGGAATGTGAACGGGTTTCACTCTTCTGGCACCCGTGGTCCTAGGAAGCTCATTTTGAGACAGGAACTTCAGCCAGCAGTGATTGGTCATTTGGATGTACTTCTGCTCTAGGAGCACAAGCTTTCGGCGGCTCACTCCCGTAGATACGAAAGATTCTCCCTGGTCGCTCTCACACTTATTGGGAGCCCTCGATCGGCGCACTGGGGAGGAGTGGTGGTGTCTGTACTTCCGTGGGAGAGCAGCTAGCCCAGGGAGTTTTCGGTCATGGCACGTTGATACCAGGTCGTGCCCTTTGGGTAGGCCTGGAATTGGAGGGCTCCAGAGTTGGAATCCTCAACATTTATGCTCCCACAGATCTCCGTTGTAGAGCCACCTTCTCGAGGACACTTACAGGGATTCTCCCAGACATGGATTCCTGGATTGTTGGAGGTGACTTCAACAATCTGGAGACCTTGGAGGACCAGCAGGGCAGAGGACCGGAGTTTACAGGTATGTCTCAGGCAGAGCAGTCCGCTTGGGACTCTTTTATCTTTGCGACAGGAGGAAGGGACTGTTGGCGAGACCCGTCCTTCCGGCGTTGGCACGGGAGCTTGGACTTCTCGTGGGGCTTCCGCAGGAAAGGAGGCAGACTCCTGGAGAGGCTGGATAGATTTTATGTTAGTGATTGGGCCATCAGCAGAGGCGGTCAGGCCGGTATAGTTCCAGGGACGACACTTTCCGACCATGCGCCTGTGCTCTTATCATTAGATTCGGCAGCTCAGGCCCTTCCCCCCGCTCATGCCGGATTCCCGACTCCATTTTCTCGAGGGAGGACGTGCGCAGCAGTATTTGCAGTCTTTGGGACAGAGACTGGGGCGAGTGCGCGGATCTGGTTGATTCGGTGGCGCAGGCTTTGCAAGAGTCCAGCCAGATCTGCCAGCTCGCAGCCCTACAGGTTCGACAGGAGTGGTGGGGTAGAGAGAGAGCTCTTCGGAGGGACCTCGCCTCCATTCAGCGACTCCAGCAAGCATCCCCGAGCTCGGAGGAGCTTCGGATCCAGGCCCTTCGAGCCAGAGCCCTTCTTGAGGAGACACTCCAGCATCGCTCAGAGTTTTCCTATCACGCCTCTCTCTCCTTCTGGGCTCGGAAGGGTGACCGGATGTGCAGGGAGTTCTTCACGACACATGGCCAGAGAGCTGCAGGTGATCAGCTTCGGAGTCTCAGGACAGCAGAGGGACACATCGTTACGGATCCGGGAGAGGTCTTGGGGTTGGCCACCGACTTCTACATGACCCTTTTCCAGCAGGAGCCGCTTGCTCCTTGTACTCGTCGTGCCCGTGAGGAGGTGTGGAGGCACACTCCTTCCTTGGTCCCAGCCTAGCATGCAGGCGACGTTGGCACCGTTTACCACGGATGAGATGCTGGAGGCCTTGATGGCCATCGATGGACAGAAGTGCCCAGGTGAGGATGGGCTATCCCGGGCATTCTTCACCTCCTTCTGGGACCAGATCCATCAGCCCCTCCTAGCAGCTCTTCAGAGGATTTTCAGCAGCGGTTATATGCCAGAGAGCCTCTCCTCGGGACTGATTTGCCTCATCCCGAAGGGAGGAGATAGACAGGAGATCCGTCAGTGGCGCCCAATCACTCTCCTTACCACTGCCTACAAAATCCTCGCCAAGATGATCAGCGCCAGAGTTCTCGGCCTCTACTTCCAGACCTCATTCATGACACTCAGACAGGCTTTGTCCATGATCGCAGTATCCTGGATAATGTCTTCACCTTTTCAGAGGCGGCGGAGTGGGCTCAGCACAGCGGATCACACCTTGCCATCCTACTTCTCGACTTTGAGAAGGCCTACGATCGAGTGGACTAGTCCTTTCTGGAGGGGACTCTGGAGCGGCTAGGTTTCCCAGCAGGTTGGATTCAGGGTATTTCAGCTTTGTACAGGACAGCTTCTGGCAGAGTCATCATTGGAGGCAGGATGGGTGAGCGTTTTAGCTTGGAGAGATCAGTGCGTCAGGGCTGCCCCCTTGCTCCTTACCTGTTTCTCTTCTTCGCCGAGGCTATGACTTACTACCTTCGGGCGAGGTCTACAGGGATCAGGGGTGTTCGCCTTCCCTTCCAGGAGGACACGGAGCTCTTGGACTCGGAGTACGCGGATGACACACCCCTGTATGTCCAGGACGATGAGTTGATGCTGGAGAGGGTGAGGATGGCCCTGGAGGTCTTCTGTTCGGCTGCTGGTGCGAAAATCAACTGGAACAAATCAGTTGGTTTTCTCACAGACCCCGAGGCGCGTTCTCAGTGGGGGAGGTTTTTGGGTTTCAGGTGGATCCCGCGGGGACAGACAGCTAGATACCTGGGTTATCAGGTCGGCTTGGACATCACGCCAGCTCAGCAGTTTCTCCCGGTGCTAGATTCCATCCGACAGAAGCTGGCTTTTTGGAGCACTGCTAAGCTTTCCCTTGCAGGTCATGCCTTGGTAGTCAACCAAGTCCTCCTTGCCACGGCTTGGTATGTGGCTTCCTGTTGGTGTTTCTCGAGATCCAGCGTGGCACAGCTTAGGAGGCTGGTTCGAAACTTCCTTTGGTCCGGGGAGGATGGCCTCAGAGATACCAGAGCCAGGGTTGCTTGGCAGACAGTCATTCTTCCGCAGGCTGAGGGAGGCCTGGGGGTCATCGATCCAGAGCTGCAGAGTCAGGCCTTGTTAGGCAAGTTAGTCATCCGCGGTTTGACCTCGGGGGGGCAGACGTGGAAGATGCTACTTCAGCAGGGGGTCGGTTCTTGTGTCCCGCGCCGAGGTGGAGAGTGGCTCCCGTCCCTCAGGTGGATCTTCACTTCCACCCCGCTCACTCAGCCCCGTTCCCCACTCGTTCGTAGCCTCCTCATGGTTTGGAGGCGGCTCCGCCTCAATCTCATTCAGTCCCCTCCCCGCTATCAGGAGGAGATCGATCGCCAGCCGCTTATCTGGAATGATCAGGTCAGAGATGCCGAGGGCCTTCAGTTGGGGGAGAGATCACATATCAGGTGGGATGGCTGGATGAGGGGGCCAGCCCGGTCCCTTCGACTTTGGAGGGACACGTACAGACATTTGGAGACGGCTGATCTCGCAGACGCAGCTGGAGGTGCATGTGGAGCCCAGGCGAGACGCACGGAGATCGACGGCGTGATCCCAGCTGATTGGTTGGTTCCACCTGAGCCTCAGATCCTCATGCCTGGTGACGACCGTTGGCTGGGACAGTTCACCCCCCGTGGCATCCCACTAGTGGTCGCAGGACGTATGGACGACTCCTCTATTTTCTTCTTCGCGGTTATGGGGGATGGACGACTCAGGAGAGAGGATGCACTCATCGACCCCCTACTCCCATGGCAGAGGGTTCGGGTCGTAGGCCTTTTGGGGAAGGTCTGGCGTACCGATCCTAGCATTGAGCAAGATCAGATGCAGCTTTGGCGACTCTGGCTTTGGGAAGGGCGGGCCTTGTCAGAGCTTGATTGGGACCCAGGAGAGTGAAGTTGGCCAGAGATTGTGACAGGACAGGGGCCGACCTCCTTCTTTGCCTACAGCACGACTTTGGGCAGGCGAGTTCTTGGGAGGATGCAGAGCCGCCCCCCCACCCAGCGGCCCAGCTGGTATGCACAGGGTGTTTCCAGATTCTTTTTGCAGGCCTTCTGGAAGGCCTTGTGGGAGAGCTGGCGGCCGCGGAAGATCTACTTCCTGTGGCTTCTCGCCCACAAAGGTCTTCCGGTGGGGAGCTGGTTGAGACAGATAGGCCAGGACGGACACTGTCAGATCTGCCATGAGGTTGAGGAGTCACCAAAACACTGCCTGTGGAGCTGCACTCGCGCCCAGGAAGTGTGGAGGTGGACTTTCGGGATTCTCACTCGCGCAGCACCAGAGCTAGGTTTGATCACTTGGGGCGCGTTCTGTTGGTGCAGCACCGCACCTGGTCTACATCACTTATTTGAGGCATGCCAGCAGGACCCCACTTTCCTTATCACACAGGGAACATGGGGGCCGCTCGAGGGTATCCCGTAGCACCTAGCAGAGGCTGCTACAGGAGTTCAGAAGAGGCAGCCAGTCTGGGAGATTATTAGCAGCATCGCAGGGTGGCACATTTGGACCTTGCGTTGCGCGCAGATCCTCGGTGGCACCTCCTTATCGACTGCCCAGATCATGACTGATATTTGGAGCGAGATTATTCATACCCTCAGAGGCCAGTGGGACCAGATTCAGGGAGATTCCCGGTCCGGTCGGGAGAAGCGGAGACACTTCCTCCGGGCTTGGGACACACAGGGCCTCTTCTTCGAGCAGACTTCGCAGGGCCTTCGGTGGCGCTACTCACCACCCCGATGGCTGTTCATTCACACTCGCCTTATCCCGCCGTGAGAGAGTGATTTATTTTGTTACCTTTTAGGGCTGTGTCCGATTTGTGAACGCAGCCCGTCAGCTACAAGCTGACCTTTTGTATCTTGTTCTCGAAGTAATATAATTAGCACTGTTTTTTCGGCAAAAAAAGAAAGCAAGGTATGCCGCTTAAAAAAGGCCCTCTATGGATTGAAGCAGGCACCTCGGGCTTGGTATTCGAGAATTCATTCGCATTTGCTCACACTCGGCTTTCAGAACAGTCCTACAGAGGCTACGCTTTACATCCGCAAGCGTGGGACAAATTTGCTGATTTTAGTCCTTTATGTGGATGACATGCTTGTAACTGGGACACATGCTCAGCAAATTGCAGATTTTAAAGTTGATTTGCAGCAGACATTTGCTATGTCTGATCTTGGTCTTCTGCACTACTATCTGAGCATTCAATTTGCTAGCAGTGAGGGGGGCATTTTGATGTCACAATCCAAGTACATTGGACAGTTTTTGCAGCATTTTCAGTTTGAGGATTGCAAGCTAGTATCCACACCATTAGAGACTGGTTTTCACTTCTCTTCTGAGGATGGCAGCGGTACATGTGATGTCACTCTTTATCAGCAGGCAGTTGGCTGTTTGATTTACCTATGCCATACAAGACCGGATCTACAGTATGCTGTTTCACAGTTGAGCAGATACATGCACAGCCCATCTATGCACCATGGGCATGCTGTGAAGCGTGTTTTCAGATATCTTAAAGGCACTCAACATTTAGGCCTTCTCTATGGGACTGATACTTCACTTGTCATGCATGGGTTCACTGATAGTGATTGGGCTGGTTGTTTTGACACTCGTGTGTCACATAGTGGCAACTATTTTATGCTTGGTACTTCATGTGTTTCTTGGTTCAGCAAGAAGCAGAGTACAGTTGCTACTTCTAGCTGTGAAGCTGAGTACAGAGCGGCTTTTACAGCTACAGTGGAGTGTGTTTGGCTTCAAAAGCTACTTGCAGATCTTTGTGCATGTCAGACTACTCCTACCGTCATCTTCACTAATAGTCAGAGTGCTTTGGCTGTTGCACGGAATCCAGTTTTCCATGCTCGCACAAAGCACATTGAGGTTCACTATCACTAGAGAGCGATTATCAGCAGGTGATATTGAGTTGACTTATGTTCCCATTGAAGACAACTTGGCAGATCTTTTTACGAAGGCTCTACCTCGACCTAAGTTTGAGGCTTTTCGGCAGCTTTAAACTTAGTATCTTTTGTAACTTGATCTATTGTACTCTGTACAGTCATAGGTTGCTATATCCTACGGGACAAACATGTGCAACCATGACACTAGATATTTAGGTATCTTGAGCCATGTCCAGGATACTTCAGCCCATACCATGGAGGGGGGTTTATAGGCTATCTCATGGGCTATCCATAGATGCCACTTATACCTTGGTATGAGCCTTGTAGGCCTAGTTATAGTCAGTTAGGACTATTGGTATAGTTAGTTTATGTACCATCTAGGTCAGTTAGGACACTTAGTCCAATTAGGGCAGTTAGCCCTAGGGTTTTGTTATGTTGGCTCTCCCTTGAGCCTCCACACTTCAATTTTTGCAGCAATCTATTACAACATCTCGTTTTTCTCCATTGTGCTTCCATTTTTTAGCTTCCATTGCTTCCAACACCCAACACCTTCATCAGCAAGTCCTGAAAATGCGCCTAAAAGCATTGCTTCTCAAGTTGGGCCAAAGCTCCTCCTCCACTTGTGAGTTGTGCTCTAGCTGCATGAGTCATCCTGAAAACTTGCCCTGTGAAAACTGCCCCCAAGTATGTGTAGGACTGCACCATCCCCACTAGCTCGCCTCAAAATTGAAACTATACCGATGCAGTACAGAGTGTGAGGTGTTAAAGATCATGACCTTAGTCTTCCCAAGCTTGACTGTCAGGTTTCTCTCTCTACAAAATAGATCCAAGGACTCCAAATGCCTCTGCACTCCCTCTGTATATAGTAAAATTTGTATCATCAAATCTGCCAGTAGTGATCCCTCACCTCCCAGGCGGTCAATAAAAGATGTGATCTCATCGATGTAAAGCCCCAAGAGAGTCGGTGATAGAGGACATCCCTGCTTCACACTGGTGCTCTCAACCCAATCTGATAGACCTCCCAAGGCACAAACTCTCCCTCTGATGGAATCGTATAAGCTCATCACCCCCCAAATCAAGACCTCTGGAACCTGCATCTCCTAAAGCCTTCTAATTAGACGGGAGTATGGAACAGTGTCAAAGGCCTTTCCGAATTCTACTAAGCCAATGTAGACTTTCTAGCCCGTCGATCTCGCCTTCTCAATGATGCCTCTCAAAGTGAAGATGTGATTAAGAGTAGAGTGTTGTCGTCGGAAGCATGCCTGCCCACTGCCCATGTGCCTCTGTGTGACTATTGATCTCCCTCTCTAGTACAGACTCATAAATCTTGGCCAGAGTGTGGCCAATCATAAGAGTGCGGTAGTTCCCAGTGTCCATGGAGTCCCCTGCTTTGTGTATGGGCACAATCATGGTAGTTCTCCAAGAGGATGGGAAGCCATGACAAACCGTGTGGTTGAACATCTGCACTAAGATCGGAGCTAGGACCTCCTGCCCGTGTGCGAAGTGCTATGTCCGTAGTCCCTCTTGGTCCTGAGCTCTCCGGTTATGGAATCGGCGAAGTGCATCCCCTACACTCTGTGCTGTGAACAAATGGCATGGGGTGGGCCTGGGCATAGAGGACATGCTAGATGGTGTCAACATCGGTACATCATAGAGTGAGCTCGTGTAAGTGTGCCAAACCCCTCAATCTGTGATGGGAATAGGCGGTTCTCCCTCAAATAGAAGCCCCTAGCCGATGGTTGGGTCGCCCCCTCAGAATGATTGGATCACCCCCTCCATCCTATGTGTGAGAAAAGCCCACCTCTTACAACGTGTCAGTCGTTGCGAAATCCTGTGTGCCTCATGTGTTGTCACATGGCCAAGGCTCGCTCACGTGTGAGGTGTAATCTCATATCTCTACACTCATCATCGTACCAAGGATTTTGAGGCATCGCCCCAATCGGGGCATGTGCTGCAGATCTGGTCATAGGGAAGGATCTAACGGCTGCCTCATGTACCACAGAGAACAGGATGTCCAAGGCCCAAGTGAGAACTGCATCATCTTGAAGTAGGTCCAAGAGTTCATGTACTAAGTGGCTCACATAAACTAGGACAAGCACATGATCAAAGTGGAGCTGGACATGAGTGGGTATGGGGTGGATCTCCCTGAAGGTGGCTTAGTAGCTGAGATGCTGAAAGCCAGGTATGAGTGGTCAACGTCGAGTGGGGGGGAGGCACAATAAAGTCATGTATTCGTGGTGCAAAGCTAGGGGACGGATCATGTATCCGTGGTGCAAAGCTAGGGGACTGATTAGATAGTCCACTATACTAGAGCCTCATGTGGGAAACAAGTAAGCCCGCCAAATGCCAGCCATCTCTGGAGGGTGTTATATATAATCAGGTCATGGACCGCTCCCATCTCAAGTAGATGTCGCCCGTATCCTATCACGTGTGGTGCATCTGTTGAGTGGCTCACAATCCCGAGCTCTGCTGGGTCTAGCTCCAACAGTACGAGGGAGTCAGAGTAGTCTAGCAAGCCCGCCTACCTGTCTCAAGTGCATGCATTGAAATCACAGAGGAGGAGGAGGATGTCTCCCTGCTTAGAGAACCGTGATGTCATCATATATCGCCTCATATGGCCTATGCCCCTCTGTAGTAACCTCATGTGGATAGGCTGAAGTTTTTGGAGGGAAGTAGCACAGCGCAATGAAGATAGTTCGTGCCTCCGATAGTCGGACTCGTATCCATATGTGCTGTGCATGCTCCTCTCTCCGTACCACAAATATGAAAGGCCTCAGGTGTGATCTGAATAAGGCAGCTACACCTCCCGAGCCCCATACCCGCTGTCTCTCCTCATCTCCTTCCTATAGGCTGACTCCCAATTATATCCCGTCACTATGGGCAGTCCTCTCTCAGGGCTCTCATGTGTCTCGGTATAAAAGATCATGTCTCTGTCAGTGTATGTCTCTAAGAAACCCCGTGGATCCGACCAAAGTGTACCATTACAATTCCATAGCCATTTTCAGTCCACTTTGTATACTCATCCTATTGCCCGACACCGTTGTAATTCCCCTTCTTACCTGTCGACTCTTTCCCGGATAATCACTTTGGCATCTCTATATGCAGCCTACTTTCCTACCTCTCTTGCTCATACCATTCGCTCCCTTTCAGAGTGAGGTCATCATCCAAGTATATCTTGGTCTGAGGTCTCTTTCAAAGTTGCCCTCATGCTCATGAGGGTAGACCTATCCATGGCGGTCCGAAGAAAAACAAAAGAGAGAAGTAGGATTAGGAGAAAAACGATGGGGAATTCAATCATCAGCTACATTATGCTCCCAAAAGGGATGGCAAAAGATTGAACAGAAAGGCACTTTTCATGAGGGGAGTCATTAGGGTTCGAAGGGGGGACAGGGTTGAGCGAGCTAACTAGGAGTTCCAAGGTTCAGAGGGGGTTGCAGGGTTTAGGAGTCGTCCAAGGTTGAGGAGTGGAGAGCTAGTCTCGTTCGCGGATTCGAGGGGGAAGGGTTGAGGAGGAGGGACAAGGAAGAGGAGGAAGAGAGAGGCGAGTGGAGGAGGAGGGAGGAGGAGGAGAAGAGGAGGAGGAGGAGGGAGGAGGAAGAGGAGGAGGGAGGAGGAGGAGATGGAGGAGATTTTCAAGCTGTTTGCTCTTGAGATATATTCTTTTTACCTCTTGTTTTATATGTGCGAGCTTTGTCTTCCTTCACAGTTGAATTTGCTGTTTTCTAGGCTTTATTTGCATCCTTACAATCCTGGTCATACCAGTGATTACATGGCATCCCCGCACTTCTCCCCTTGTTTTTAGAGAAACATTTTTCGGCTGTGGATAGCAGCATATCTGTTATGTATTTGCTCATTTCTTGACATGTTGAAGGCATTTTCCCTTGTGCCATTGCTGCCGCCGCAATCTCCTTTTCATATGTGCTTTTTGGTAGTCCATTCTTAACCTGGGATGTGCAGTAGTTTCATGTTCGTTCACAGCATTGCTTGTCCCCATTATGCCTATAGACATCGCTCTATGGTGCAACTAAAGAGACTCATCCTCAATCTTCATGTAGTCAATCATGTGCTTTGCATGTGAGTTTGTGATCACATAATCAACTACACTTGACCCTTGAGCTGTCTTGCATGTGCACCCTCCCATGTTTTGGAAGTTTGTTGCGCCATTGCATATTTGCAGCCCACAGCATCCACACAATGTGAGGAGTTGCCTTCCCATATGTGTGATTTCCCCGGCATCATTTGATGTTCTTTTTCAGCCTTTTCTTTCTTCATTATCTGCTTCCACTTCATCCATCCATATGGGGTCTCTCCTCACCGTTGTTATGTTGCCTTTCATTGATCATGTTCGTGCATCAAAATCCCCTGCTACTCTCTTTAGAGAACCTGGCTACATCCTCCCCTAAATGCATGAGGGGGTCTTCTCTAGATATGTTGCTGTTGTTTTTGTAGATGGGTGATTGTGGGGGTGCAAAATAGCATGCTGCCATTTTGATACTCCCCTCCTTTGCCATGATATCCAACCGCATATATTGTTTGTGTGGGTCTTCTTTTACAACTTTTGCTATTTTTTCCCACGTCATTCTGATGTAGCATGCAGCCCCATCAAACCCTCTTCCTCCTATGTGTGTTTTTACATTCCATATTGATGTTTGTTTGAATCCTTGAAGTTTTGGGCATGTTTTCCCCTCATGCCCACGTCTCCAAAATTACAAGTAGGTCTATGTCACCTATCCCTATGCTTGTTTCTGTTATTTTCTGTAATGACTTTCCATCTTTCATGCATGCATGTTAACCTTCATTTTTTCCTTTCCTGATTTTTTCTAACTCAATGAGCTTTTGGACAAATCGGCTCCGTGAAAGGTTGTCATCATTAATCTATAGGAGCCCTTCAAGTGATGCTTGTGGCTAAGCACTTTCAGGCGGATTGAGTGTCTTGAAACTTCACGAGTATTTGCCTTGGCTTTTCTCCTTTCCTGCGCACCCAGAAGGAGCCAATTTGCTATTTTTCTAACTCAATGAGCTTTTGGGCAAATCGGCTCCATCAAAGGTTGTCATTAATCTATAGGAACCCTTCAAGTGATGCTTGTGGTTAAGCACTTTCACGCGGATTGAGTGTCTTGAAACTTCACAAGTATTTGCCTTGGCGTTTCTCCTTTCCTTCCCACCCAGAAGGCTTCTTGCCATTTAGGATGATATGTGTTCCAAAGACGTTAATACAACTGTCTTTCTTTCTTTTTTTCTAGATGCCAGGCCTATGCACACATCAGAGAAAGATATGATGACAACAAAGGCAATCTCAAATATCTATTAGAGCAGCCAACTATAAAACTAGTAAGTTATCTAAAAGAAGTTTTGGAATACTGCAACAATATACTTAGACTAGCACACAAGCTAGCTCATCGAGTACTAACTATATAGCAAGTCTATAGTATCTTCTTTCACCGGATGTAAAGGATCTTTATTTTGTTATAGTGATTACGAATCCCATAGATCCTAAAGGGTCTAAAGACGACTTAATACAACCATATCATCTCTCTCTCTCTCTCTCTCCCCCCTCCCGTGGACGTTAATACATCTTCTTTCTTTCTCTCTCTCTCACACACACATCAACGAGCCACCATGGTGCCTGGATAGATGGAGCCTAAGCGTGTAATTGGAGCATTAGCTTTGAGCACCTAATGCTATTTTGCTATTTTGTTTACTAGCTTAGCACTTTAGCATCCAGCAAGGGCCTTAGTGAACCCTAGCGGCTTGTATGAGTTACTTTTTGGTTTATACTTTGTCTCATAGGCCTGCGAGGCCTCCTGCAAACGTTAATACATCTTTCTTTCTTTCTCTCTCTCTCACTCTCTACCCTTTTTCCATCTCTCTCATCTCTCTTTCTGTTTCCTCACACCTCCCTTCCATGTTAGGACTTAGCCCCAGTATGGCCTTGTGGGCCAGTTAGGATCAGTCAACCATCAAGTTGATTTCATTGGTCAACAGCTTCCTGTTCCTTCAGCTGTTGTCTACCTCCTTGCATTCCATCCCCATTTCTTTTCTCCTTGCACCTAACACTAGTATCAGAGTAGCTTCTGGATGCAACCTGCTCCCCCCTTGCATCTAGTCCTCCACTAGCTCAGTTTAGCTGACCTTGACCAGCGCCACTTTCTATTATAGCTTCAACTTGGAATCTGCACTGCCATCATTAAGTTTCCTGCTAAGTTGTACAACATTGTATTGACGTATCAATGCCATACAGACGTATAACAGCCTCCTGCTCGTACATAGACTTGTTGTGTCAATCTATACCTCTGCTCCAGCTCTAGATCTGCAATATTGTTCTGCTCATCACCATACATATCGTACAAATCTATGTCAATATCAACCGTATGTCTTGTGTCAATCATTGCATGAGCATCCGTACAACTAGCCGTGCATCATCTGTATAACATCGTACAACACATGCATCAATTGTCCGAAAACACGTGCGTCAATCGTACAAACCTGTCCTACAACACGTCCGCCAATCACACACCTACGCTGGACCCGTCATACAACACCTGCACCAATCGTCCGTACAACGCGTGCACCAATTGTCCGTACATCGCTTGTGCCTGTACAACTGTATGAGCAGTCGTGCATCCAACGAAACTGTCTATACAGTTTCTTGGCCGCAATTTCCAGTTTTCTTGGAGCTTTTGAGTTCTTTGACAAATATTGGCAATTTTGCATACATTGTTGGGGCTTTTCTTGAGATTGCCCTCTTGTTGGCATATTTGTCCTCTCAAACTTTGGGGCTTTTGCCAGATTTGCTGCCAATTGCAGTGACATTTGCTTGATTCAACCAAATTTGGGATTTTTTGGCATTTGCCCTTTGATATGGGTAATTTGTCCTTTCGAATTTGCAGCTTTTGTATCATGTGCCCTCTATTTGTGGACAAATTTGCATTGGGCATCTTTGCAAGTATCTGCCCTTTGATTTGGGCCAATCACCTTTTGTAGGCCAGTGTTTTCTTGGACAAATTCTTGCAGCAGATTTTGGAACAGCTTGTGCAGTTTGCTCACTATTTGAGCAACCACTTTTTGACATTCATATTTGCAAAGATTGCTGTCAATTTTTGCATGACCATTGCAGCTATCAGTCAGATACTTTGAACAGCCAGCTCTTTGCAGTGATAACCTTGAGGCTTTGACATTTGCAGGGCACTCTTCTTTTTGGGGATTTTCATTTGTAATGGCATATCATCAGTCTCTTAAAATGCTTGCCCATGAAGACAAGCCAGAAAGCACTATCCCACATGGTCATGCTTGGTGCGCCACCTGTTGGTATCCCAAAATTTTTGGGGTAATGTCTAAGACTAGACTTGTCTCTCCACCACAGGCACATGCTGCCAAGGAACCACTTCTGCCACTTCGGGTTCATCTTCCACTACTCCCACACTGCTATGCCGCAGACCCTCCAACAATTCATAGCAATCACTACATGTGCATGGGTATCTCTCTGATCCCAACAAATCTGTTCAGGGTTGCAGGGTTTGACAGCCCCGAAACTGCAGATTATTTCAGCTAGGCAGTTGACCCGAAAGCTCAAGAAGTGAGTGCCTAAGATCGGCATGTTGTTAGTGCCTCAGATGGGAAGCGCTCCCCTAGTGGAGGATGTTAACATGCAGCAGCTATTCTAAAATTTTGCTCACATATTTGCAGATATGCCACCTCATATACATCCAAAGAGAGAGATTGATCATGCCATAGTTTTGGAGCCTGGCAATAAACCCATAAACAAGGCTCCATACCATCCCTCTAAAGATCAACATGCTATTAGTGCCTCAGATGGGAAGTGTTCCCCAGGTGGAGGATTTTACAAGAGATCTCTTAGCAAATTATTTCAGCAAGGCAGTTGACCTGAGAAGTTAGTGCCAAAGATTGGCATGCTGTTAGTGCCTCAGATGGGAAGGTTTCCTAGGTGAAGGATGTTAATATGCAGCAATTTTGCTCATATATTTGCAAATATGCCACCTCAATTACCTCTAAAGAGAGATATCGCGATAATGCCATAGTTTTGGAGCCTGGCAATAAACCCATCAACAAGGCTCCATACCATCTCTCTAAAGTGGAACAGGCAGGACCAGTGCAGGAGTTGCTTGAGAAGAATTTTATTTCTTGTAGGACTTCACCCTCTTCCTCCCCAAGGACCCTAGTGAAAAGAAAGATGGCTCATACCCGAATGTGCATTGATTACAAAGATCTCAATAAGGCCCCTGTAAAAACAGATTTCCAATTCGCATCATTGACGATCTGTTGGATAAATTGAAGGGTGCTCAGTCCTTCACGAAGATGGATCTAGCATTAAATCAGGGTGAAAGAGGGTGATGAGCACAAAACAGCCTTCGTACAAAAAGGGGTTTGTATGAGTTCAATGTGATGCTATTTGGGTTGACTAATGCACCAACCCATGAGCTTTTTTTTTTTGCTATAGAGGAGAACTTTCCATTAATGCTTGAAAAAAAAACCATACAAATCAGCAATCCTTGGGTGCTGAATGAACAAAATATTGCAGCCACCTCTCTTCCAAAATGTGCTAGTTTTCTTTGATGACATCCTCATTTACAGCAAAAACAACAGGAGCACATTGAGCATATCAAAGAAATGCTGGAAATTTGGAGGTTGCATCAGCTCTACGCAAAAAGCTAGCAAATGCACTTGAATGGCAGAAAAGTTTGAATACCTTGAGCACATTGTGGGCTACGGACCTCTTAAAGAAGCATGCATTTTGTGGTCAAAGGAAGCGCAAATCAGCTTTGAAAGAGCTGAAATTTGCATTGACTCGTGCCCCTATGTTTGTAAGCGCTGATTTCTCACAGCCATTCATTGTGGGAGATGATGACAGTGGCACAGGCTTGGGGGTTGTTCTAAGGCAGAAGCATGGAGACATAGCTTTCGAAAGCAAGAAATTTGATGCCAAGAGCTCACCTACCATGTTTTTTATCAGGAAATATTGGCCATCTTACATGCCTTCAAAAATTGGCATCACTACGTATACTAGAGCAAATCAAGTTCAAAATTGATGATGGAACACTCAGATTTTTCCTCATGCAGCCCAACTTGTAGGCGAGATTGTTGCCTTTAGTGCAGTCCTATAATTTTGACATTGACTATAGAAAGGAGAAAGTAGTTGCAAATGCGTTGTCCAAGATGTAGCCTTGCACACTGCCTACAGTCTCTACAACTACCAAGATTGGACACATTGCATTCAAGGGAAGTACATGCAGAATTCAAAGACAACAGCCATCTTTTCAAATTTTCAGGAGCCCTCATGTCAGGCATCTTGCATAATGGCTTGTTGTGGTTCTAGGACAAAATTTATTCGGTTCTAGACTCACAGTATAGGCAGCTATGTTGCAATGCTTTCTTCTCCTATGGCAGGTCATACAATTGTCACAAAGACGTACGAGACAGAGTTTCCTTTTTTTTCCTTTTTCGAGATAGAGTTTCTTCTAGGAAGGTCGTCAAGAGATGTGAAAGATGTTTCTGAATGTTTGCCATATCAACAAAATAAAGTGGACAGCACAGGGCCAAGGAATTTGCCATCCTTCCTTCCCAGTTTGTTGCAGCCATTACTCAATCGGGAGGGCAATTGGACATGCATAGCTATGGATTTCATCACGGGGCTGCCTTCTACAAATAGAGGATGGGACATCATCTATGTAGTGGTGGACAAGCTGACAAAACAAGCCTAGGGGCTGCCTTCTACAAATAGAGGATGGGACTGTTAGAAATGACCCAACAGAGGGTACGCACAGCGGAAGACTGATAGTAATGCCCAGGAGCTCACACAGTGTGCGTGTGGGTGTGGAATCACAAACTTCTTAACTTATGTGCATAGATGTGCTAGCCAGTAAATAGACAATGCTCAGAAACAAATATAGAAGCAACTCTTTATATTTCCGTCCGTCCACGAAGTAGGACAGGATACAATACCAAAAGGTTCTCCTACCAAATGTCAAGCACTCCTAGATCTCTGAGCCCGCATGCTCCACCTCGAGCAAATGTAGACTCTCTGTCTAGATCCCTTCCACCTTGCTGTCCGGAAGCCAGCCTAGGTGGGCAGTACCTTGAGCTCAGTCTGCAGCCCTATGTCAGCCTCCTTCTCCTCCTGTGTGTAGGTCCAAGGGTGGGCTTGCTGCTGCTGCTGTCTGCTCCCCAACTGCTGCTCCAAGTGATGTTAAATATAAGACTGAATGGCCCTCTTTTATAGGCCCAGGGCCTACATGGAAAAACCGACCAGCAGCCTCAATCTGGCCGACCCAATCAGGCCGACCAGGCTGCTGCAAAACTGCCCTACAAGGGCTCTCATAACCAGGGCCCCTGGCCCACACAACTAGGGCTTTTGGCCCTCACTTCAAGGGCTGATTCCCTCCTATATATGCAGGGTCCAGCCCCCTTCTGCCCTGCCATTTTCTAGGCATGGTAGACTGGCTGGAAACCAGCCCTACCAGCCCTACACCTGGCCGACCAGACTGCTGGTAACCCCCGCCCTGTTGTACCTCTGTCAGCCCCTTCTCCAGCGCCGTACAGCCCCGTACACCCTGCTGATGTCATCGCACCTTTCATAGGGCTCTGTTGCAGGCCGTACGCCTGTTCTACAGTTCCGTCTTGCCATATCAGATCCAGGGCTTCATGCCCCCGCCATCTCTCCTGCACAAGGACTCTTGTGCTGTCCACATGACAGCTCATGTGCTGCTCATGTGGCAGTCTATACATCCCTAGGTCTACCTGCACCATGCTCTCCTCATATGGGGGCTTACAGATGGGGAGGTGACCATTCAAACAGGGACAGCGTCTACGTAGTGGCGGACAAGCTTACAAAACAAGGCCATTTCATACCTACCAATTCGGTATTCAGCATCACAAGTTGCTTGGCAGTTCATTGATCAGGTGTTTAAGCATCATGGATTTCCTCAAGCGTTTTGTCAAAATTTATGGGTCCTTTCAGGCAGGGATTGTTTACAGCAAGGGGTACTTTACTCACCCCAAGCACAACATACATCGTGAGTCCACAGCAGCTTTGCCCTTTTAAGGCAACACATGGGAGTAAAGTGGGAATGGCTTCCTCCAAACATAGCCGTGAAAATCAGCGAGTACGAGATGACTTGGAGAGGATGGAGGCTCTTCTACAACTAGCTAAAAAGAATATGCAAGATGCCCAAGTTAAGCAGAAGAAGTATGTAGAAGAGCATAGGAGGTACTTGATTTTCAAGGAAGGGGATTCTGTGCATCTACATCTTCACAAAAGTCGTTATGCCTCCTTGAGTGTAATACCAACACAAAGCTTGCACATTGGTATTATGGCCCTTAGAGGGTAATACCAGCACAAAGCTTGCACTTTGGTATTATACCACCCAACTCCAAGATCTACAATGTGTTTCATGTGCCTTTGCTGAAACCACATGTGGGCCAGCATCTGCACTCTCTCCCAGAGTTGCCAAGTATGGACGAGGAGGGCCATATCTTCTATGTTCCCGCGTGCATTGTGGGTTTCAGAGATAGAGTACTTCACAATAAGGTACAGATTGAGTACCTCATCAAATTGAAAGAACTACCAAAGGATGAGCAATTATGGCAGCCAAAGAGAATCGTTCAGGAGCGTCACCATCTTTTAACAGGCTGATCAGCGTCACTTTGCTGTCTATCACCCTTGTGTGACAGCCACAGCATGTAATTATGAGGGTAAAATTCTACAGGACCCTCACCAGAACTTATCTCTCAAATCTTTGGTGAGAAAAGTGGACAATGAATCTCCCTCACTCTTCCTCAATGACTGGAGCATCGTAGTGAAATGCAACACCCTGGTGAGAAGAGGAGTGGAGAATGCATCTCCCTCAATCTCTCAATGGGTGGAGAATGAATCTCTCCCACTCTTCCTCAATGAGTGGAGAATAAATCTCCCTCACTCTTCTGAATGATTGGAGGGTAGTCTTGAATTGCAACACACAAACTTAATCCTAGTATCCAAAGCAGCCTATTGTTTGACACACAAGTATATTGAAATTATTACAACCATATAATGACATCATCCCAATGTTTTCCCTCAAAATGCAAAATGGTTGTAGTGATAGAGGCATCATATTATCATGATTGCTTCTCTTAAAACACTTCCTTCAACCTCCAATGTTCATACTCTCTCTCTCTCTCTCTCTGATAAGCCGCAGGTGGACTTTTGTCCCACATCAGATAGTCACGGTTGAGTTCGGGGCATCCCCACTACAACTCGATGCGGCATTCTAGGTCATCACAGATATGTTCTGCATTCGACAGTATGGATCTTGCACCACAGGGCGACTTGGTTGGCTTTATGCTCCTCCATGACACTGGTAGAGGTGTTGGTATGCACGTACTTGCAGATGGTTTGAGGGCCTTGGGCTTAACATAGACAAACTAGCCTCCTTCCAGTATAGTGTTGAGCCCCCCTCTATCCCGCTCACAAATCATGAGGTGAACCAAGTCATCCGAGAGGATCTCCTACAATTACACATATTCAGGACTTGGTTAGCACCACATTAGCTCCCTGTGAAGCTCAGCTTCTATAGAGACCACTACCTACAGATTTTAGAGGAGGGCTTCATCGACCCACCAAGATACACGTGGATCCACCTCCCGCACTCCATGAGGATCTCGATTGGACAATTGTAGGTCTCATCACACCGTCTCCGTATAGAGTGGTCAAGAAGGCCTAAAGAGGGCCGCATCTGTGATTCCCAGGAGATCGAGTCAGAGGAGCATTTTGCTTTCAAGTGCCCGGTGTACTACAAGATCAGAGGTCGGTCCCACTGCCTCTTTAGTGATAGCTTCGGCTCCCTACATAGCCTCCTATCCTACCCAAACCAGCGGTGTCTGTCAGCTTTCATACATGAGGCTGCATGGCACAGAAAGCAGTTGCTTAGAGCGTGTAGGGGAGATCATGGCACACATCTAGACGCCATTCAGAGTATGATCACCGAGTTTTTCCAGCCAAACAGTACTAATCAGGAGGGCTCACAAAGGTGGTGGCCACAAGGACCTGAGCTAAAGCCAAAGAGACGCCAGACTCGCCAACCCACTAAGGCACAGATCATGGTATACCTCCATGTTTATAAGACCAGACACACAACCCACGAGAGTGACTGTGGCAATTGTTCGCCACAGGGCTACAACCAGGAGACTTTAGCGGGCTGTACATGCCAGCAGCCACCAATGCCCTATCACAGAAGTTTTGCCCCCGCAGCATCCTCACATCGACGCCCCCCTCTTAGGGATGACACTCTCACCGGATTCCACTCATAGAGTCTTCTGGTTTTATGTACCAACGCCGTTATGGGCAGGATTATGAATTTTTTATTTTGTATGCATCCTCAGTGTTGACGTCCGTTTAGTGGGCTCCACCCATCAGTTCATTGTATCAGCTTCTTTTAGTCTCATAGACCCTCTTTGGTCTTCCCAAGACTTTAATAGACTTTCTTTCTTTCTTTCTCTCCCCCCCACACCCCACCCCTTTCCCACCTTCCTCTTCGCTCTTCCTCTTTCCTCACGTCTCCCTTTTGGAACCCTGCACCCCTCTCTTCTACATGAAGATAGATGGGGCACTCTAAGAAAGGAGGAGGAGCGAAGAGGAAGGTTTCAGAAACAATGCGCAGAAAAAGCCAGGCAAAAATAAAGGTATTTGATAAGCCAAAACAAGACATGTTCTCATCATACTTTTGTTGCAAATCAGACAGCCCTCCTTATCCAGTTATATAACAAAATTACCCCCATGTAAAGATGGAGAAATATCTTATCCGGGTTTTCTCTAATTTCATGCTAAAGGATGGCATCACCTGCCAATAAATTGTGGTCCCCTTTAAATGAATACAGATAGCATCAAGCAATCAAATACTAACAATGTACCTTTTTGTCCTTGCTTTTCTTGCCCGGATTCAGCTCTTCTTTTCGCCTCTTTCCATTCTCCTTTTTCTGTTTAGTTATCAGGAGGATGATATTACAATGTGATGATAAGCACCGTATACAAAACAGGCTGCATCAAATAGCTCTGCTTGACATGACGGAAACAAAAATCCGAGGCCAGTATACCCAGTTTTCCATGCACGAAGAGTTAGAAGACGACTGTTAAAAGTGACAAATCTGAAATGAGGTAAGGTCTTTCACATGAATCATAAAGGACATCTAAATAACTGGTGGCAAGAAGAGAACAAAGCTAGAAGCCTTAGGAAAAGGTTCCCCCAATGTAGTTTCCATGGACATAAACTCTTCTCAAGGGGAAGGGTTAGTAATGAGCGGGTTAGTATTCAGTTAGCTGGAATTCAAGGGCAGTGATGAGGTGTGCTTAGTCACGATTAACCCTCTGGGACCAATAAGTAAAGGGTTCTAAGATGTTCGAGCAAGTAATCCCAGGAGTTATAAGAGAGGGGAGAGCCCTTTAATGAATTACCTCAGCAGGCATGGGGGGATGCCATATGCCCTAGGATCGGAAGCCTTCTCTCCAACATAGGAGAGAGAGGGAGGAAAGAGTGGAAGGCTCTCTAGACTCTCCTATTTTGAAGCACCATCACCAGGGAGGCTAAGCCTAGTACTCTACTCTAGTTATGTTGATTTAGCATACTCATCTTATTGGGAGCAAACTTTAACAAATATTTGTACAATGATTCCATACCTTTTCAAATGTTTGGTCTGTCTATCAATCCAAACACTAATCCAGCCCTAACCCCCTGCCCTCCCTTACAGTTCCCAACAAGTTATTTGGGGTCTACCAAATGTTTCAGTGCCCTGCAAGATATTCGTGCTTCAAAGTAAATTACCTGGTAGCAATTTTGAGGTCTCAAGGACTCTAGAGTATAAATGGCATTAGGTAATACACTCCTGATCCAAGAACAATGATTGACATTTACAAATTTCAAACGTTCACTCCACCAATCAGTATGAATAACTTTGATTATTATATCACTAAAATCATAACGCTATTGACAACTATGCCTCAAAACAAAAGACTCAACAGAGTCTTCCATGTTAGAAACATGGTGAAGAGAGACACACAGAGAGAGAGAGAGAGAAGAACGTTAGGGTGTGAGGAAATGATGCACAAATGAGACATAATGAAAGGCTCTCATTCATTCATCAAGTATGACAAGACAAGTGAAGTACAAGCCTTATGTAGGCTACTCACTCACACTATAGCACCTAGTGCATATGGGATAAGTCCCATGATGACATGTGGCACTCACACAAGCCTCACACATATAAACTAGTACTAGATCAACTAGTACTACGCACTAACACACTCTTTGACTATGATATCACCAACATTCCACTCTTGCCTCCCTCCTCTTATCCCACATTGAAGAAGGCTCCAAGGTCACAGGAGGCTTTGGCAAGATTAGTCAAATGCAAGCAGATTGATCGGTGTAGTTCATGATTCATTGACATTGAAATGAAATAAAAGAAGAACTTATAGAACAGGTAAAGAGTCAAAACAGTGTCAAGGGTTGGGCATTATCAATCGATAATTGGCATATAGAGGGCCCAGGATGTTTTGAGTCACAAGGGAAGGAGGGGCGGTAGGGCAGGGGGGGAGATCGAACTTCTCCACCAGCCAAAAAGTTGGAGGTACAACAGTTTGATCTTACCCATGCTAAAGTTGGATAACAAAAAGTGCCAAGCACCAAGAAAGCAGGAAAGTGGACGGTCTAGAGAGATGAGAAGGCCATCATCTCTAAAAGTAGAACTAATCAATGATCTTGAGCTGGTGTTATGCTTAAGTAACACTTAACAATTGGTTTAAAAGTGTACATTCATTTCTAAAGCTTTGGGCATTTGCAGTATGAGTTAGAAAGCTACTCGCTTGAGCTGCCACTATGTACATTTTGCAGAAAAATATTGAGGGCACTTTCAGAACAGCCAGAGAAGTCAGCATCTACAGCCTGCACATCCTGATGCACAGCAGCCTTAGGATGCTCCCAATCAGGTCCATGATCGGCCAATCGCACATGATGATGTGGAAGAGATTGTCAGAGAGGAGAGAGCTGCTTTATAAGAAGATACAACAGTCCCCAGGTGGCTGATTCAAACTCTGAAGGGCAGCAGACTTTCAGCCCCTCTCTCTAGGACAAGGGAAAACACAAAGAGCACACTATATTAGTTCAATGTGAGATACAGAAGAACCTGACAGCTTTGAGGATGCTCAAGACAGTGAGCATCTGATGTCTGAGTTGGATTCTATCCACAAAAACAATATATGCGATCTGGTGGATTTGCACATTGAAAGAAAGCTATTGGGACAAAGTGGGTGTACAAGAAAATCTGATGGTACCAGTGACAAGTACAAGGAAAGGTAGTTGCCAAAGGGTATTCTCAGCAAGACTGTGATGAAACCTTTGCCCCCACATTCAGGATGACCACCATCAAATGAATCGTTTCATTGACTGCTCGTTTTGGATGGAAAGTACATCAGTTGGACATCAAAACAGCCTTTCTACATGGGGACTCACATGAAGAAGTGCATGTGAGTAAGGCTGTCGGAGAAGATTCATACATAGTTGACCTGTCAGAGTCTCCAGATTAGTCCAACAAGAAGTATCCTATATGTCAACAAGGACAAAAGGGATTTGTTGATTGCTATCCTTTATGTCGATGTTTTGCTGCTCCCAAGCACAAGTGAGCTGAAAATTGAAGATTTCAAGAATGATCTTGAGGCTGTATTTGAAATGTCTGATCTGGGGCTAATACACTCTTATGTAGGCAGTCAATTTATGCAATAAAATGACGGCCTTGTTCTCAAACACTCAAGTACGAACAGAATCATTTGGGGCTATTACACTCTTATCAACGCAGTCAGTTTATGCAACCAAATGAGGGTCTTGTTCGCAAACAGTCAAGTACATACAGAACCATTTGATACTGTTAAATATAGTCACAGCTGTTGGATGCCTTATGTACCTCTTCAATACTCTTCCAGATATTCAGTTCAGTGTATCCCAATTGAGCAAGTTTATGCACAGCCCAAAGACAAAGCATTGGAAGCTGTAAAGTGTGTTTTCAAATATCTGCAAGGGACTCAATCTCTTGGTTTGTTCTATGCCACTGGGGGTGACTTGAATTACATGCTTTCCGTGATTCAGATTGGGCTGGTGATTACAATACCAAACACTCCACCAGTGGCAATTCTATCTTTATTGGCAGTTCACGCATTTCTTGGTTGAGCAAGATAAAATTCACTGTGGCTACTTCACCGTCGTCAGAGTCATCTTTCTTGGACTTGCCACCGTTAGGCTTGCCCTTTCCTTTGCCAGCGGATTCCTTTGCCAGCATCGTCTTGTCGTCTTTGTCCTCGTTGTAGAGCTTCTCCCGAGCTTCCTCCTGTAGCAGTAATGGACACAACTCCTCAAAAGTCAGAGGTTTGGTCCTCTGTCCTGCTGTCACAGTCGTAACAAAGCTCTTGAAACTCCGAGGCAGTCTCCTCAGTACCATCAAGGCCAAATGGCATGAGTCTGTCTTCTGACCAATTCCTGCCAGCTGATCCCTCACCACCTTGACCTTCGTCAAATGACTATGTACCGTATCTCCTTCTTCCATATCAAGATTGTAGAGTTGATGCTGAAGAAGCACAATCCGGGAGGTATTGTCTGTCTCGTACAGATCCTTCAGGGTGGCCAACGCCTCTACTGACGTCTCGGCCAGCTGGATATGCGGAAGAACGGAGTCCGCCGTAGTCCCTATGATTATTGCCAGGGCATGGGCATCTTTGTCTTCCCAAGCTTCAAGCTCCTCTCTGTCTACTGCCATGAGTATCTCCCCTTTCCTGTCCACCATGTCCTCCGGCTTCGACTCCTCTCCCGTGGTCAGCTTCCACAACTTCCGAGCCACTAAATGACTTCGGATCTTCACTTTCCAGATCGGGTAATTAGTCCCGTCCAGGTTCCCAGACTCTCCAAAGTTAGGGATAGTGAAAGAGAGAAAACTGGAGGAGGAGGAAGGGAAAGCAGGGGCTGAAGAGGCTGTAGAGGTCGACATCTCTGCTGTTTATACCACACAGCAAAGTCAACCAAACTCAATTTCAGTAAACCAGAACTCTAAACGCACCTGACTGAACCTGAGTCACCCTCCTTCTCGCAAGGGCACAATCCTCCAGTCGTGGAAGTCGATTCCCTAGAGCTTTTGAATCAGGGTCGTCCTTCAGCAAGGTCCCTGCCTTCAGGCTCCCACACCTGTGAGCCTCCTACTTGGGCTCTGATACCATGTTAGAAAATACCCAACAGAGGGTACACGCAGCAAAAGACTTATAGTAATGCCCAGGAGCTCACACAGTGTGGTGTGGGTGTGGAATCACAAACTTCTTTACTTATGCGCATTCAATAGATGTGCAGACTCATCAATAGACAATGAACCGGCCAGATAGAGAAACCACCAAAATATATATATTTCCGTCCAAAACTATGGACACAATACAAAAGAGATAGATCCAGAGTCCCACCAATGATGTGGTCCTCTGATCTTACCACAAGGTCCTTCTCCTATCTGCTGGCTATCTCTAGACTCGAGTCCACGTGCTCCACCTGGAGCTTCTGTAGACTTTCCGTCCTTTGACCTCAGCTCCTTGCTGCCCTAGAAGACAGCCAAGGTCTCAGCCTCACACTGAGCTAAGTCTGCAGCAACACTGGTACTCCTTCAGCTTCTGGATGTAGGCCCCAAGGGTTGTGCTCTGCTGCTCCTTTCTGCTCTGCTGGAAGCTGCACTGCTGGATGTTGAAATGAGGCCTGAGCCTCTCCTTTTATAGGCCCTAAGGCCTGGCAAAAATACCGACTGGTCAGCCCTATTTTGGCCGACTCAGTCTGTCTGAAAACCGACCCCACAGCTCCCCATTTATGGGGCTGTGGGCTGCCCTTTTGGGGCTGTGGGCTGGCCGACTTTGATTGGCCAGCCGACCAGCCTGCTAGCCCTATATAAAGGGCAGGGTACTGCCTTATTTGCTTATGCAGGGGGCATTCCACTGGCCAGCCCATAACCAGGCCTGTCTGGCTGGCTATACCCAGTCCAATCAGCCTATCTACACAGGCCGACCCTGCTGCTGCCATATCCAGAGCATGTTGCAGGCCATGTGCCTGCCCACAAACCTTGCTCAATAGCTCTCCATGTAGGCTTTTGTACCTCGGGATACCCCGCCAACCATGAATGCTCCAGATCTGTCCCAGATCCACACATCTAGGTAATCTCTCTTTGGGCACATCCTGCCCTAGGTCTCCCTCCCCCACGCACTCCTCATTTGGGGGCTTACAGATGGGGAGGTGACCTTTCCAACAAGTCAGCTGAGGACAGAACAGCCTTCACCACTACTACAGTAGATTGTGTACGGCTCACGAGATTGATGGCAGATCTTCATGGTAGTTTGCAGCCATCTACTCTTGTTCTCACTGACAGTCAGAGTGCTATTGAAGTGGCATAGGATCCAGTGTTTCATGCCCGCACAAAACACGTTGAGATACATTATAACTTGGTAGAGAGAGAAAACATGCAAGAAAGATCAACCCAATCTACTCTGCTACACATCAGAATGTTGCAGATCTTTTCCCCATGGCTCTACCCAGAGAAAAGTTTGAAAATTTCCACAAAGCTTGAGGCTTACTTCATTTGGTGACGGATCCATCACCTCGTACATGTTCATACTATCACTACAAAGGGGATTTGTAAAATGTTAGTATTGAGTTAGTGCGAATACTTCACCCAAGGGGCACTTTTATCCCCAGTTAGGGATTTTTCCTCCTTGGGCTAGTTAGGGCTAGTATTACGTTAGTGTGTTCTGCAGTGTACTTTTCCTCGCTCTTGGAATAGCAGTACTACATTTTGCACATTTCTTAAATGAGATTTTCCAACTACATGCCCAAGTATGCAAGGACTAAGAAAAGAGCAAATGAGGACATACCGACATCCATCTGCATCGAAAAGCAACATCTCGAACAGTTTTTTCTGATAAGAGAGCAGCAATTTTTATGTATTTGTTGATTGTAGACTCAGAAACAAATCTGCCAATGAAAATCAAAATCAGAGCGAGATTCCAACAAAAAGTAAAAGAGGAATATAAGAAGGCAATATAAAAGTTGAGTTGCACAAACCTTTCACATTAAAATTCTAGAGCATTCTAAATCCTTGGACATCCTGATTCCTGAGTTAAGTGGCTCCCAACCATTGTATCATATCAGCATACTACAACATTCTATGTTGGACCTCCTAAATCAGCGCTCTCATGAATTGTAAAGTACACAAACTCGTTGAGCCTCCCAGGGTGGAGAAACATTTTAAGATGTGTGGACAGGATGACACACAGTCCCATTGGCTGAGAAAACTTTGAAAGTGTCTTAAAAATTGAAGGCAGCAGCCAGCTCCGAACTTTAGAGGTTCAGGAGGTGTTTTACACAAAAGCCATCAAAACCATCTGTGTCATTGCGTTGCTAATTGAAATCTTGCAGTTGTCCCCTTTAATCCATTGCTCACCTCTAACTACTTGTCACTTTTCATAGATGTAATAACCCAATTTGAGATCTAACCTTGGTATAGCTCACTCTCCATATGAATAGGCTAAACAATGGCACACATAGAACAGCCATGATGGGCGCATGGGACAGGCAACGCATGAATCCTTTAACGTGTTTTAAAAAAACACACCAACAGTCAAAGCTTCTATTTAAAAATGTTATTTCTTACAGGAGAACAGATAACTACAACTTCAAAAGTGAATGCAAGACAAAGCAATGAGGAGATTAGTTTTAAAAAATGCAAATAAGGATCCCTGGTAAGTAAAACAAAGTTTATGATCCTATCAGCACCCAAGTCAAAATCGGTAGGGTTTCAAGTGCACCATCTGAAAACAAAGCATCACCCAAATAGCATTCGTAAAAATGCCTTTCTGAAAGAAACTGTCCATTGAAATAGAGACAACCAAGAAAATGAGACAAGCAGGTGCCCAACACATGCATGTTAACTACTTCTCATAAGAGCAGATGACTTGTGACGGATGATGACAGCATAAGACTTGGAGTGTATGCTTTAGTGCTTTCAATCACAGAGTGCACAGAGAATACAACTGAGTACCGCTAGGGCTGGAATACAAGAATACAACAGCTAGATTCCTTTGGAATGAACTAAGAAGTAGTTCCTCAGTATTTGAGGCTGAACCGCAGAACTGAAGGCTAAGTTCCTTGCTGAGCTACATGCAAATACACCATTTGACATACGGGATCAATCTTGCATGATGAAAAAACAAGTTAAAGAATGAGTACTCAAACCCTTCATTGTATGGAACACCAAGCCCACTGACCTCGTCCCACCCTGATCTGCTGCTATTGCTGATCCTGAGCAGGCCACCTGCCTTGCCAGACTGGTGTGCCCCGTGGTGGCAACTGCTGCTGCTACTGCTGGCTGACTGGAGCAGACCTACTGCCTGTTTGCTATCCCTATAAACGCGACCTTTTCCAGCATTTGCCTACACACGCAGGACCGCTGCTCTGCTAGCCTAGCGCAGCCTATGCGGCAGCCAACTCTTGCATGGCACTGTTGCAGGGCCTTGTCTCATCTGCTGCCCTATTGTCTGCCTGCTATACCTAATAAAGCATGCTCACCTCATCCTAGAGGATGCATGTGAAGATAAATCCACCAGACATCACCCTTTTCCTCCTCCGAGATGTACAGACTTTTGTCAAACCTAGCCCCAAAAGCACCATATAGATTGTGAAAATGTATTCTTGTGGGGTTCTTGCTCGTTATCTTTATCAGCCAGTACAATAAAGTCCTTTCTTCTAAAGTCGCCAGAAGAAAAAGGCATAGCCCTACATTTCTCACACACTGTTTCAAAGGACAAAAAGGGATAGACTGGGACTATCCATGCGACCTAATAGGGACACCTTTATCCCTGGCAATGCCTATATCTAGAAACATGCCCACACTCATCCTCTTAAAATACAACACAGTGTGCAGTTTCAATTTCATGATAGTCACTCATAAAGTTGAAAACTGACGTCACAAATGTCTGTCCAACCTCTTACCACTGCGAGACAGACTTGTTAATGTTGCCGTTCATGAGTCTGGCCAGTGTATTTTGTTTTGTTCAACTACAAGAGGCATACTCGTACCGGTTGGAAAGTGCATCAATTGGACATTACGAACCTCATACAAGCCTCAGTTTTGGCTGCTCGTCCCGGTTGGAAAGTGCATCAATTGGACATTACGAACGCTTTTCTTGATAGGGAACAAATGTGAAAAACAAATAAAGGAAATCAAAGAGAAGAATCGTGACGGTCCCTCATATAAATTTTCACGCTAAGTATTCTTAGTTAAGACAAACGAATATTATGAGCAGAAATTAGGTTTGCTATCAGATCCCCCAAATAATATTTCGAAAGGTGAAGTTTGATGTTCTGCCGCTTTGCCTCCCGTAAAAGCGGGGAATTTATTAACGCCTTTATGCGTACGAGGAAAACAGATGAGGATATATTCCCTTTTGTGGATATCTTATCGGGATAGTTTGTAAAATAAAAGATAGCGTACTTTGAAAGCCCGTCTTCGAGAATGGACTGCTCCTCGATACTCCAATCTACAGTAATACCCGGGTCATGCTTCAAAGATTGTTGAGCGACCTGGACGTCATTACCGTTCATAATGCTGGGGACTGCGACAGGGGTACTTGTGTCCATGGAATTTTCCACTGCTGTCTGAGCAGTATATGACGCATTGTGATGATGGTTTTGGTTGGCGTTGGAATTGCTCGTGCCCGAAGAAGCTGCCATCGTGCAAAAACAGTCCCTACGCCGATTTCAGAGGCACCATCTACTGCCCAATAGCATCTAGCGATTCACGGCAAAAAGATCATAAAAAAGCCATGCATTTCCCGTAATTTCCTGTATGCTGTTAGAGCCGAGATGTTGAAGCACGTCGGAAGGTACAGCCGTCCCGAAAATCTATCTACGAGCAAGGCCATCTGCAATCACGGCCATAGATGCTGTGCAATTCTCTACAAACACACTGAGAAGCCAATCCGTCGCTACTCTTCCACACCCTGAAGTGGACCAGTAATTAGTCCGTCCAAAGCAACGGGCTGAAATGCGCTCTAAGAAAGGTATGGGGGAAGAATTGTCGGAGCACTTATCCCTCACTCCGGTTGCCGCTCAGACATCCCAGAAGAAGGAGAGAGAAGAAATGGAAAAAGACGAGTTACTGCATGCGGAACTGATGAGGCAGGAGGCATGAATTCCAAGGCTTTGCGCCATTACGGAATCGGGTGGTGTGGCTGCCTGCCCAGTGCGCGGTTGAGCTGCGTGGTGAGTGAGAGAGAGAAAATGAGAATCAAGCCCTCTTCAAACTTCTTTTTCTTTGATTTTCACGTACTTTTTAACAAGGTCTACTACTTAGTCAAAACCTGTTTAGCGAAAATGCTTATCTTTGTATTTCTTTTTATTGTTCCACCATTTTCTCCTCCCACTTCTTCTCAACTCTCTCTCTCTCTCTCACCCGCGCAGGAACTCCCGCGCTCTGCCTCTCTCTAACTCTCTCCCTCTCTCTCTCTCTCTCTCTCTCTCTCTCAAGCTCTCGATCTCCAAGCCCACATATGCAGCCAAGAAGCTCCACCTTGCTCAGGCCTTATGAATGACAAAAGTCATTAAACTTTTTTTCCTTTTTCTTTTTTTAAAGTTGCACCTCCCCCCTAAAAAAAGGCTTCTCTTATTCCCATTCATGACTCGTCACTTGAGAAATTTCCAAAACTACACAAAGCTTCGAGTACATTAGGAAACACACAAGTACTATGTCCTATTTTACAAGGAACCAATTTTTAATCAAGGCATGTTGCACTAACTGGGCAAGGTGCCAACAAGGCTCTTCTTCTCCACCTACCGGAAGAGATTTTAGTGGTTTGCATGCCCCCCACCAAGTTTTAGGTAGCTCATGAAGTCAAGAGTAGTCTCTTGATACCTCACAATCACGGTTCATTGTTCTTTATGATGAGAGGGCACATACCATATGAACATTTATTTGACAAAATTAGACCACAAAATGAAATGAGCCAAACAAGTTCTTAAATTTGTATATGCAAAGGGATTATGCTCATCTAAATAAGCTGGAATGAAAGTCCCTGATGTTAGACATTCAACGTAGTCTAAGACTCCCAAAAGATAATATTAAAATGGTCTTTGCTATATATATATCAAAATCTAATGTTTGCTTGTATTTTTCAATAGTCCATGTAAAGGTGATGTTTTGGGTGGAGTAACAAATAGCTTTTTAGTGCCTTGTTGATCATGCAAGGAAAGAGAAGGAGCAAAATGAAGAGTAACTCACAATCAAATTGGATGAGTCTCCATTTGCAAGTCAATTAGGGTATGATAAACCTTAAGTTTAATATGAGACTATCAACGGAGATTGTAATAATTTAGAGAAACTAGTGCCAAAAGGAGATTACACTGTTGTTACCATACACGTCTCTAAAAACCTAGTATCCATTTTTGGTGAATGTGGATATAAGGGGTTTAAACTTTTAAATCTCATTAAGAAATTTTGTAATGTCACTACTACACCAACTGGGTAGTTTGTGGCTTTTCATTCAGACATCCAAGTGAGCATAGTAGTATGTGCATTCAAAGATCAAATGGTTGTTGAGACTAATTTATTATTTTATTTCTTTTAGGATGAATAGATGTTTGAAAGATGACTAGGCACCAATCCATATCCTCTATTTAGGCATTTCATTGGCTATGGGGCTATTCATGGTAAGAAGAGTATGAACCATGTGAAGTTTGACCATGTGAAAGAGCCCTTCATTCATTCACAGTTGATAATACTTGCAATGACGAAAGAAAAATCGACACACATCCAAGAATGTGCATGGGGAGTTGTGAATCCTTATCAAAATCCACAATTGTTAAGTAATTAGATTTTAGATTATTTTGCATAGAAAATGAACAAGCGTTAGATCTCCTTACTAGTACTAGTATTACTATAAGCATTACATCTCCCTGCGAGTACTGGTATTACTATTAATATTACACAAAAATTGAATAGGTGTCAGATCTCCTTGCTAGTAATGGTATTAGTTTAGCATGTTCACTAAAGAAATACAAAAATGTGATTGCCATAGCAGAAATGTGGTCGAATCAAAGGACAGTGAGCATTGAAACATTGCCTAATGTGTGCCAAGAGATTAGAAGGAAGAAAGTGGTCGTTAATCTTGCCATAATGGTATTGAGCCTCAACCCTTAGAAGGTGCAGCCTATGAAGGAGTTGACAAAGGAGACATGGCAAATACCCTTGACAAGCTAGAGAGTGCAATTGTGATTGATCCTACCAATACAATGGTTGAGGAAGAACATAGCCTTATGCTGGCACATGATAATACCTTCGGACTAATTATATAGATTGAGTCTACATTCTTTATGATAACTTTTGAGTTTTTCTTTTGCCCATGTATATATAGTTTTTCCATAGTCATGATATTTTGTGGGGTTTTTGCATGAACCTTGGACTATATATATATAACTCTTTCTACATTTACAAATTTATTTATCTTAGAACATAATGATTATTTATTGCTTGCAATTATGATTCATTATCTAAAATTTGAGATTTATTCAAGTCATGTGAGAATCTATTCAAGCTCTTAGATATGCATGTTTTGTTAGCTTCGAATACATAAATACATTGCATCAATCTATGTAATTTTAGTTCATAAATGTGTCTTTTCAACACTGAGCATCTTATTCAAAAAATTACATTGTGATATATATTTTATAAAAAATATAAAGTCTAGATCTTTTTAAAAAGATCTCTTAAACTGAAATTATCAAAACTTGGAAATTTGAAGAGCGCTCAACAATGCAGAAATTCTCTTACATGAACAAGTTCACCCTATTGTTCTATTCATAATCAACAATATTTATATTTTTTATTTTAGAACATTGTGCGAGAAGAGTCTTAACTATTGTGGGGCTTGCATGTGAAATATAAAAAAGTAAATTGCAATGTTTTTTTAGTTTGTGCAATGTTTGACAAACCTCTCTGTTCTGGGTTTTCATTTATTGCTCAGAGTTATGATTCATTATCTAGAATTTGAGATTTATTCAAGTTATGTGTGAATCTATTCAAGCTATTAGAAATGTATGTTCTACTAGATTTAGAAACATATATAGATTATATTAGATTGCATCAATGTATGCCATTTTAGTTTATAAATATGTCCACTCGTGCATCTTATTCACACAAAAATATTGTAATAGATATTATATATATATATATATATAAGTCTAGATCTATTAATACGTTGTGCTAAAATGAAATTATTAAAACTTGGAAATTTGAAGAGCACTAAAAAATGCATAAATTCTCTTGCATGAACAAGTTCACCCTATTAATCTATTTTGAATCAACAATATTTATAGAATTTGATAGTCCTCATAAGATCATTATTCGAGGAGAGTCTTAACTATTGTGGGACGATTATAATGACTTTAATGTGATTGCCATGTGAAATCAAAAAATGTAAATGCAACATTTTTGTCCTTTCAACAATGTTTGAGAAACTATTCCCTATTGACTTTTCCATGGTTTTTTACAACAAGATAGATTTTTATACAATTTTCCAATTGAATAATTCTTTAAGAAATTGAACAAATGCACCCAAAAGTGTAAAAATGCGTTCTTTTTTTATTTTTCCAAGATTCATTTAGAATCTAGATATAAAAACCCATGGAGTTTGAAATTGGAACCCATGTAGCATTCCTATTTCAAATGTAACTCTTTCTATGTTTTTATACAAGCACAATATGCATGATTCTCTCTCGTGGAGAAATTGTGAGCCCTTTTGTACTTATCCCTCATACTAACATATATTATAGTGTCTCCTTGTTCCTTTATTGGTATAGAAAGTATTATCTTTTCCATCATCTTGGTATTAGTATCTTGGAATCATAGCAACTTTTGAGGTTCATAATCCTATGCTCATCTTCAAGATTGAAAGCTATGGTTGTTAGTCCTACGCTAGTGAGACTTGGAGATTGATAGGCTCTTTCACCCTTCCATTTTTTGTTCCAAGACATACTTTAAAAGAGTAGAAGGAGAGAGATATATATTTTAGAGCTTGCATTCAATGCATATATATTCTTTTATATAAGCACAAGAGCCAAGGACAGTTAAAAACAAAGATCAATGGTGATAAAAATAAATTTAAATGATTTGCACTCCTATAGCTAAATCAAAGTAGTTAGACAACCTAGACATTATGCAAAAGGAAAATCTGTAAGCCCCCCCCCAATCAAATTAATTAATATGCCCCGAATTCAATCTGAGGGTACCTATTGTGAGGCAACCATAGCTAAAAAAAAGGTGGAGAATCCACTGAGGCCTTGCTCTATTTTGATAGTACCCATCTCTTATACCATATCCCGCCTTTTGCTTTAAAACAATATCTCTCCCTCTCTAAAATGGTATTTGGCTGTACACGAGTTCAGGTATTTGTAATTTTAAGATATTGAATGTGTGGATAAAGGCATGGTATTTGATATTTAGAAGAAATAGTTGGTTTTTCTACAGTGGGTCAAAGAAGCTGCACCCAATCAAGTAGCTGCCTTGAAAATTAGCTACATGTTTTCTTAAAAAGTTAATGGTCCATGGATGTTTATTCATTTCTTTATTTCATCTATGTACTTTTGACCATTTTCTTTCATGTTTATTTTTCTGTTTTTGTTTTCTTTGGACTTGTAGGTATCATTTCTCTTGTATAAGTTATTGGAAATGGTTTACCAAATTTGATAAATGGGTGGAATTATTTAGGTTTTTATTGTCAGGAGTGCTTAGTGAATGTTTTTTTTATAGTAGTGTTGACTTGATGATTCTATGCTTTGTATGTGAGTGATTGTCTGAGTCTGTGTTTTTCCCTTGGGTTATCTATTGGGGATTCTTTGGAAAGTTTTTTTGGTTTATAATATTGAATGCTCTAAAGTAGTGAAAAATGTCTAATTGTTTAAGGGCTTTTGCTATGCACGGATGTAGGTTATAGAATAATCTGTATGCAAAGGTGGGGGGGAAGTATGGTCTTGGGGTGGGTCACGGAGGCAACGTTGGTTGATGTATTGTATTTTTTCGGCACTATACATACATTTCTTGAAAGAGTTCAATGCTTGTATGAATTGGTTATTGTTTTGTCTCATTGTTTTTTGGAGCTCATAACATCGTAGTTTTGTGAGCCAATATGTGTTAGCTACTATTTGCAATGAGTCTTCCTCTGGCTTAAATACCCAACTATCTTCACTGGTTTGACCTGATATAAATCTCCACAGTAGATGACGTCGACATTTCCAAAGTATTCCGCATGGTTTCTTTTGAAGGTTCTGATACGGAGGTCCAAGAAATCTAAAGTTCATCTTCCCACTAATGAAATCTTGCCAAACACAATAAGTTGTAATTGTTCATAAAGACGAATGAGTGTGTTGAGCTTTTCCCTCGAGAGCGAGGTTAAGTTTTTGGTTTGTAATGGTAAATGAAATGTAGAGTGTATAGTGAGCCTGTTTATGTTGTAAGCTGCTTTTCATGTGTAAGCTAACATTAATACATGTAGTAGCTCGTAATCTGCACGTGAAAGAGTCCGATTGTAAAACGTAAAGCCTTCTACTATAAGCAGAAGAAGGTATGCTTTGCCTATGCCAGCTCCACCTGTGAGGAATAAGTGAATTTTTTCTGTTGGATGAACCCTTTTCCGTATCATGACATTGTTAAATAGTTGTCTCTGCTCAATGTTTAGAGATCAAATCGTCTTGAAGTATTCGTCGTTATGCATGAGGATTTATTTTTTAACAAGAATATTAAATTTATCACTCATCATTTTTAAATCTACGCTTCTCATTTCAAATGCAATGTCGTATATGGGGAAGCTATTTTGTTCGAAGTCATTGTTTTCAGTCATCTCAGTGTTGTTATTATTCATGGGTTGGATGTCGTGCTCTTGTGCTTTTCGTTCATTGTTGTCATCTTGTGTATATAAAGCTCTATTTCATAGTATAAATTTGCATCAAGAATTGTATGCTTCTTGCCAAGGTCCATGTATTGATAGTTCATGATTTTTGTCATCTTTGAAAGAGTAATATAGCAATATATGTCCACAATAGTAATTATGTGGGTCTTTTGCCATGTTAAATTTCACAAATCTTATAATTCTTGGTCTCCATCTCTTCTTAATGCTGCCATTGTCATAGTTATGTTTTGTTGCAGATGTTGCAAGGCAAATGTTGTCCATGTCTTTTCTTCTTGTGTATTTATTGATGATAGTTTTGCACGTTATGTTAGTAGACTCACTAGGGAGGCATAGTAGATGCTGTTTTGGCTTAAGGATAAGCGGTCTATTTTCTTGTTTGTTTGTGTTTATAAAGTAGAAGCTCCTTGTTATTCTATGGAACGGCAAAGACAAATTAATGAAAGATGCCAATTGTGCTCTCATCTGTTGTGCATATAATAACATATTTCCCATTTTTCGTGGCCTATCGTAGGCACTATTGTTATCCTGTATGCAAGTTTTAATTGTATGTTGGAGACTGCTTGTTATTGTGTCATCCATTTTTGTAATGTATGAAGTGCAATATGTTGTGGTTGAGTATAACTCCATAATGTACTATATGTCCATATTTGATTGCCATAAGAAGATCATTTTTGGATTAAAAGCGTTTGTGAAAATATCCTTCAGTTCTCTTTTCAAGAATAGGGTTGGTTTTCCTATTTGTGATTGTAGTGCTAGTATGTATGTTGATATGTCTACTCTGTATTGTTGATCCACTTGGCAAAAGTCATATTTGTTTCGAGCTCTATGTAGTGTAGATGTGTAGCAATTGTTGTGTATAATTCTTTGTAAAACATGTAGATCATTGTCTTGTAGAGGTATCAGAATCATGGTTTTAGGTAGTGGAATATGCAAATATTGCTTTTTGTTTTACTGCATGTAGATGTATGTCTATGTGTTTGGATGTCCTTGATATTTGGTACTAGTAGGTTCTTGTCACACGTTATGTACTTGTCAACAACGAAAGATGTTATGTCATAAGTGTCATGAATACCATACATCGTTGTATCTTGTATCCACATGATGCCATGTTCATGTTGGCTTTCTTTGCTTTGGAATTCTATGACGAAGAAGTAATCGAGTACATTTCTAAGTAATTCATTGTCCTTTCTTATCAAATTGAGGAATCGTTGGAGTTTGTGAGTGTAATAGCTTGCACAAATTATTGGATTATTTCTTATTAATTCCCTTATTTTAATGCGTGTGTTTTCTTGTGCCATGTGTTCTTTATTGTTGGTTGAGTATTTGTCGTGAAAACTTTTTGTTAAAGGTTCCCATAGAGTCTTTGCACACGATAACGGCATGAACAGGGTTAGAGGTCCTAACCATGTCATCATCGCAAATACATCTTTCCTGAGTTCCTCTTTGTGGTCTAGAGAAGTGCACAAGTTTTTAAAGTCCCTGCTGTACCCAATTTTGGCCTTCAAAATGGCTTCGATGTTGGTATCGTTCATAATGTATTTTGCATACATTATTCTATTTTGGAGTGCACCTTTGCGTAACCGTACCCAAATGAATTTCATTACTTAATTGATGATGACTTTAATTGAATTGAAGAAGAGGTTTGGTATATTCTGTGAGAACTTGAGGGACACATGTGTTAATTTCCACTTTGTAATGTCTTGGTGTGTCAGCCTGGGATTTTGAATATATCTTTTTGAGCCAAAGAAAAGTGTAGGGAAATTCAACATCTCGCTATTCTTGTCTTGAAATTGTCCCAGTGGTTTATTCTTCTCGCAAGGGGCTATGTAGTTGATGTCAATTTCATAATCTATGACTTGTTCAGCTATAATGAGATTGTGTATTAAAGTGTCCGTGTAAGTCTCCTCAGTTTCATCTATACCATATTGTTGTTCATTGTCCTCTTCTTCTATATTCTGTTCTAAATACAGCGTTTGTTCCAAATGCTTGGTCCATTGCTGATTGATTTAGCTTTGTAAAGTGGAGTCTGAATAAGCATGTGTAGAGCCTGCAGTAGGATAGCTAGATGAACTTTCCCAAGAAAGTATTTGCTCTTATATTGTAGTTTTTTTCTAATTCCAAGTATTATTGATGATTCATCATTAATGAATCATGATAAAATGTGCTGCACTTGTGTCAGCCATCATGTTCACAATGCTACCTTGTACCCCATACTTTCCACCATGTGATAGTTCTCTTATTTGAGTAAATGCTATTCTTGGAGTGACCAATCGTTCTTCAATGTCATTGAGGATTGCTACGCTTGACAACTCCGCATTTCGCTGTATGTGCTGAGGGACAAAGTACTTCGGGATGCTGTTTGCTTTTATGGCTGTCTTACATTCTCTGCAAATTCGTTGTTTTTTCCTTTCGAAAGGGAAATTGTGCTACCTTTTGCTCCTTATCCAAGCGTGTGTACTTTCATTTATGTATGCTGTTTGTTTTTTAAATAGCAGACACTAGCAAGATAAGCATTTGTACATTGGAGTATCTTGAATTATGCTAGTATATTTGTCTACAAAATTTTCAAAACGGTATTGAATATTTTTGCAATGTTATACACTCATTTGTTGTGTTGTATAACCCTACATTATCTGGTTATGGGAAAATAATGGCAAACCACATAGCAAAATGGTTATTCGATGACAGTGCTTGTTTAGCCAGGACAGAGGAACTTGGATCTAAGTCTTCTCTAGCGCTATGTGGTGCAAATAGTATTCTGTCTTAAATAATATCAATAGGGAGAGAAGTACTTAAGTAATGTTAGAGCTTTCATCCAATAATTATAGATTCAGACTTCAACTTCTTCAATTGTATGTGCACTTTTAAATCTAGGTATCAAAAGTACATCTCAAGAGTTAGGGTGGAGGGTGTTATGAAAGTTGTTTTATTAGCATGTGTTGTGTTCGTCTCTTATAATTCATAGGAATGAAGTAGTTGCAAGTGTAGCAGGTGCGAATGGATGTGCCAAGTGTCGAAGATACTACAATATGTAAGAATGGTAGTTATCGTAGTGACAAAGGTTTAGCTAACATTCAACATTTGCACTAATAATGTAAAAATGAAGGTTCATTACTATTTTACGAGTATGCATATTGCTCTCGCCTTAAAGTTTTGAATAAAGAGAGTCACATGATTAACCAGCTCAGAACAAATAGCAGCATATAATCAATATTATTCAAATGATTATAAGACAATCTACATTATGGACAATCACTTGTAAACAAAGAACTCCTGTTGGTATGTTCGAAGGATGAGTACTTTCTATAAATGACGGTGTTAGTAGAGTTACAATTAATGATAGGAATACAATATGTAATAAATGAGCGTAGGTTAAGTAAGCATAGATAACTTTTTTTAAATTAAGAAGTCAAGACTTTATGTAGGGACAAATCACATCATCCATAATCAGTAGTCATGTAAAAAGGAGATAACATGTACAAGGATGTTCTATGTACAACTTTTTTTAATAAATAAATGTAGGTAAAGCCTATTTATAGAGGGGAACATTAAGTCATACGTCTCGCTTACTCACTGAGGAAAACAAACTGAAACTATGTAGTAGCAGAGTGCTACTATGTTACAAAACAACGAAGCTAAAATCTTCCGTTGTACAATGAATAAAAAGCTCTAGAATTGATGTGCTTGAGCGATGTACCAAAACATATTGAAACTGAACATCATTAGGCTACTACTATGTTGCAGATGAATGAAGTTGATGATCTTGTGCTGTACAGTGGGGGGACAGTAAGAAAACTGACGGCTTTGAACTTCGAAAAACAATGAAAAGAGTGGACAACATCAGGCTACTACTTTACTGCCAATGAACGGGGCTGATGATGTTGGGCTGTACAGTGGGGCGACATTAAGAAATTCGATGGCTTTGAAGTTCAAAAAAGAACGAAAGAGCGATAAGCAACTTTCGACTCTACTGTAGGTTTCACATGTACTCAATCAACTACTCAAGCATCATTGCCCCTTAAAGGAATGCAGCTTGCAACTAGACCATGCATATTAAGTAGGAACCTTCCTTTGATCCTTTGGGTGAACAATTTTGACTTTAGGAACTATGTGTTGTCTTCAAGCAATTCTATAAATGGACGAGGCAAATCTAACACCTTGTCCACCCATGTATTCTTTAATACAACCTTTATACTTGCACTATCTAAACTTGTGATAAGTCCCTTTACTTTAAGAATCTTCTCGAAAATGGTGATGCGGTTACATGTTAGACAACAGGCTACAATATTTTCCTTTGAAATCTTCCCCTCTTTGTAGAAAGAACTCATGGGCTCGTACAGGGTCGAGTTTAGTCCGTGATAGTAAGAACACCACTTACCTATGAGCATAATGTAGCGAGCATTAACTACTGATAAACCACACTTTATTTTAAAACCAACGAATAATTTTTGTAGCCACAGAACATTGCTTGATTTCCATAACCAATTTGTTGAATGTGTCGATGAAAGACTTGCGCAAGTTTCGCCAAGATCGATGGAACTTGAGTAGGCACCATGATAGTCAGGTCCAACATGTTAAGGGTGACTGATTGTTTTTCTTTGCTCCTATGTTTTTTACGCAAAATGGCAGAAGCCAATTGCCTTAAATCTATCCATGATATTTACATAATCCAAGCACCGGTTGTTCCAAAAAGTCAACTACAATGGTGGAGCGATCAAAATTTACTTACTTTACTAACAGAAGGTTCGTTGTAATTGATGTTACCATTTGATTCAAGATTTAACAATTTGCAATGACACTTTACTGTTATAAGGTCATCCACATTTTCATCATCGTTAATGATTGATTCGTCCATCTGACGCATGGAGCAAGCTTAATTACCATCACTACGACTGTAGCTAACGGTAGGTAGTTGGCTTGTAGTTATTCATTAGGCCCTTATAGTCTTCTTTATACTTGGAAATACTAGTTGTTGCAACAAAAATTGGCTCTACTATAAATGGTTTGGAATGTTTGACCCTAGTCAAAGGATTGAAAACCAAAGTATAATCGAATGTTCCTCCATCATTTTGGGTGTTTCTACTACATATTTAAAAATTCTTAACCTTGACACAGTCTCCTATATTCAATGTCTTAACGAAATCTGCATAGTACACCTCGCCTATTGTGAGAGTAATACAACTGCCTCCCTCTCGATTGGTTAAATATAATTTCAAGGCCTTCAGATACTTCACATTCTTGAAGGGCCAAATTCCATATTTATTTAGTACTTTTCCTTCAAATTTGCTGTTCTTGATGGATAAATCTACTTCGTGAATGAGTAAAGATCTTTCACTAGGTTCGCTCTCAACACTCAATCGACTTGAATATTCTATGGTCAAAGGCCTCTCTTCTTATGGGGATTATAGCTTCACTCTTTTCTCATCTCTATAATCTACTTCGTCAAAGAATCTCTTCACAGATGTCTTGTCAATAGTCAAGATGGTACAACTCAATGATTTTGCATTAGAATCATCAGGGACGATTGCTTCGTCCCATGTGTAGTAAGTGCTTGAATCTGAAAGACATATTTATCATAAGAACTTTAGTGCCTCACATCAATTATGAAGTTTGGAATGTGGACTCTATTGCAGTTAATTCGATGCATATTTTCTTGACTGTAAATTGAAGTCATATACTTGACACCATGGCATCATAAACTAGGAACACGTGAAACAAATTTGGATGGTGAAATATAATATCATATATTGATTCTACATAATCCAAAGGGCTACTTTTTGTTCGCTAATTTTAATGATAGATGTATCCAAAACCATCTAGATACGAATGCCAGGTCACATTTATAAAGCTACCAGGAATGTGAAAAATATAACCACAACATAAACCATTACCAAATCATAAACTGTTTGTTTGTACAACTCATGAAACCTATATGCATATTGTAACCTTTTCGAAATCCATGCAACAATGAAACTTGCCTATTTGCATACTCGAATCTTGATTATACAAGTGCATCTGTGTGCTCATGAACTCCAAAAACCCTATTGCCCTAGCAGTCTCGTAATACCAAGGCTTCTCTACAACCTTCCTTCTTTTGTTTTTGCACATCGCTACCTTCTCTCTAACTTCAATCGAGTTTCCCTTTGTAGACTCATCAGGAAGGGTCATTTTTCTAGGGATTCTTGCAAATAATATGGTAATTCTATGATATAGTTTGAAAACTCAATTGAAAGTTTTAATTTGCCAAAGTCATGTGGACTGGTTACATAAATATACACTCCACTAAATCTTTCTCCAAGTCCATTTCTTTCATGGTATGCCGTAAAAAAAAAATCATGCGTATTGTCTAAATGGAGTTATAGTCTACTAAATCTTTCCTACAATTTATTCCTTACATGGTATGCCATGAAATAGTATACAATAGGAACAATGCAGTTCAATAAAACCATTGGAAGTACATTGAAATTCCAAAAATGCTGTATAAATCTAACATGTCGTGTAATGTTATACAGTTTGTTCCTACGGACAATTCATGCAAAACATTCAGACCATCGGTTGAAAATTCCATCTGCTAAATGACATCTCCTAAATTGTACTCTTTTACTCCCCTAAACCGATTACACTTTTAAGCCTTAAGGTATTTACGAAGAGAATGGCTTACATCTTAAGAAATTTTGGGATATTTGTAGATATGATTGTGTAATCATGCTGTCAAGATATCGTCAGACCTTTGTACATATGATTATACAAGCATACTATCATTTTTACACACATGAATAGGTTGGTTAAACTTTACACTTTAGATTTAAACACAAACACAATAGTGAGCACAATTATAACCGATAATAGCCCCCAAATCTTATCCTCGCTCCTTCGTTTTCGTAGTCTTACTTGGTCATAGAACACCAACATAAATAGTCCTCTCTATGCAAAGTACATTCTTACATCTGCTTCATCAATTTGCACTCATTGAACTTTAACATGTGTTGTTCCCAATTCCCTTTCACCTTCTTCCCATAAGAAAATAAGATTATTTAGATCATTAAGTAGTTTGATTTACTTGTGACATAACAACTCCCAACCCTATATATGTAAGGCCTATGGTGGTGCAAGTTAAATGCACTAGTTCTTGCCCATACTGCAGTATAAGAGACTGATAAACAAACATACCAGCTTGCTGAATACAAATGAATTTATGTGCACCGATAGTAACTAAACTAACACATTGTAACACTACCCCAGTATACAATACACATGATTACATAAAGAGAAACTCTCGTAAATGGTCTTCATGAAACAGCATGATAGATCTACAAGCCATAATTGTCATGATGTGGCCGCATGAAGCTCAGTATGTGTAATCAACACCTTGGCAGCACAATGCTTATGCAACTTCAATAGATTTTAAATGTTGATTCTAAGCACGTCCATTAATGCAGAACGTAATGCTTTCATACCATTTCCAAACAGAAACAACGAGATAGATAGTGATAGAAAGAGTGACGGAGACAGCACCAGAGAATATTCGTTTGAAGCAGTTCAATCCAAATGCAAAGGCACGCTAAAGTCACTCATCACAAACCAAATAAACATATGAGTAAAACAAAGGATCACCTCGTATAGATTCTGCCATATCCATCTCGCAAGCACTAGCCATGACTAACAAACGATATGCATTATTACAATTGCAGTCTTCCATGTTGCACTCACAATTTCAAAACACTTCAATGCAAACCCAGATATACGATTCCATTGTGTGCATGCCACCTTTATAGGCAAATTGGGATGAAGGGAAAACATGGTAATAGAAGATACTTTGATGGGACACTCTCGAAACAACTCCAATGCCTCAACGACATACATAAGATGATGCTCTAGAAGGCCGTTTTCCTATTCCCGTGGACATGGACACGCAATAATAGAAAGTTGCATGTCAAAGATTCTTCGAGATACAAACATCGCCCTATAGTACTAACACCTAAAAGTAGGACCTTGAGAGAACTAGTTAGAAGCGAGCACTAGCCTAACATGTCGTGTACTGAAGAGTGCCCAAAAGAATCAATCAATAGCAAATACCAGCCCGACATGCCAACCCTACAGAGCTAAAGAATAGCTAGAGACGCCTATAGAGACAGAGAGGAGAGAAGCCATCGAGTGCAAAGGTTGGAGAGGAGAGAAGCTATCTAGTGCAGAGGTTGGAGAGACACAGGAGAGAAGGGACGCCTATGGAGATAGAGAGGAGAGAAGCCATCGAGTGTAGAGGTTGGAGAGGAGAGAAGCGGTCTAGTGCAGAGGTTGGAGAGGCAGTTGGAGATGAGAGAAGCCATTCAGTGCAGAGATTGGAGAGGCACAAGAGAGGTTGGAGCAATGATAGGAGTTGGGAAATAGGGTTGGAGAGGGTAAAACCCTAACATGCATAACCCTAACTATAAACTAACCATTCACTAAGTCTAAGGTGGTCAAAGTTGACCAGCAACAAACAAAAACTATTTCCCAACCGAAGGCCAAACAAGGTGAATGATATTTAATAATTCATAAGGCCTACCCAAAATAAAAAAAGAAAAAAGAATACCCTGGAGATGGAGAGAGAGAGAGAGAGAGAGAGAGAGAGAGAGAGAGAGAGAGAGAGAGATGGAGGATTCCAAGGGAAAGAAATAGAAAGTGGAGAAAAAGGTGGAGGATTCCAAGGGAAATAAATAAAAGTGGGGAGGTGGACCAATCATAAAATTTAGACTTTCACAAAAAGAAATCTCTCAATTTTGGCTTTCATGGAACACATTTGGTCACTATACCCTTCCCCAAGGGGGCAGCACAATCACCCTTCCCTAAGACCCTTGCAAATAAAAGTCTTCCCTAGAGAGTAGGGAGGACAGGGATACAGAGGAGTCTACCAGAAACAAGATGAATTACATTCAGAAGGCCTACCTTGAAGGTAGTTGTAAGTTTGTGTAAATCATTGAGTGATTAGACCAATAAATGTAGTTAGATCCAAATATAGAATGTTGGTTTGGTGTGTTAGTCCAAATGTGGTCTATAGTGGAGCCATGTATAGTTGTTGGGTCGTTTATTATTTGTTGCATGTTATGTTCTTCCATGAATTTTTTTAATCTTATATTTTTGTTGTTGTGTATTTTATAGTTAATGTTCGCCTATAATTATAGTTTGTGTTGTTGGTTTAATTTTGTTTAAAAGAAATTGAAGGGATGAGGTGAGTGTTGTACATGATGTTGTTGGCGAGTTGTAGACATTAATGATTGCAATGTAGTGATTTATGTTGTTTTTAAAAATAGTTAGGAAGCATTCACAACCTTCTTTTATCACATAATCTTTTGTTTGCAATTTAATGTTGTTTTAAAAACATGTTGCAATACCAGCACCATTTTTGTTTTCCAAGCAATTTAATTCGAGCAAATGAAGGATGTTGGATGTTTTATTATGCAATTCTTGAAGACAAAGTATTGTGGCATTTAAGAGACTTTTGTCATGAAGTATGTCTTGTAAGTGAGAGTTTAGTGCTCTTGTGTTGAGAGATTGTAATGTAGTTTGTCCTATTTTAGTGGTGGAGAAGTTTACTTGTTTTGGTATCCACATTTTGTCTTTTCTCAAGCGTTCAATTTCTTTAAGTACAATGTTGTCAACTTTGATATGCTTTGATTCTAGTGGTTTTAGGAGGTATAAATTGGAAGGATCTCGTATAGGTGAAAGTACAGTGTAAATTAGGCCATGTGATTTTATGAAGAATGGGTCAAATGCCAATGAATCCATTGATAATCCTTGTGAACGATGGATTGTTCTTGCAACTGCAGGTTGAACTGGAAATTGTGTGTGTGAAATTGTGTTGAGGTGGTTTTTCTTGATTTGAAATTCTCGTGTGATTGGATATATAGGAGTCCAATTTGGAGGTGTTCTGTTTGTGTAAAGATTTTTGTTTTTGAATCATGCTTGTTTGCCTGTGTCAGTGTTGGCAAAGGAGATCCAAACAATGTTTGTTTCCATTATTTGTTCATAGTGTTTAAATATTCCATCTGCTCCATTGACCAATCAGTCTGGTATGTCCAAGTTTCCTAACAAATTTCAACTATTATTCCTGGTTTCAAACGAAGGATGCTATGTAGTCCAACTGTATTTTTTGGGTCTAGTGGGATTACAATTTTTTTGTTGCATGTTTTGTGTTTTTTGTCAATTGCTTGAAGGATGTGGGATGTTTCTATAAGTAATTCAAAGACATCTTTGTTGTGGATGTCCTTTGCTGCATTAGTGTAGAATAAATGTGGTATTTTTTCTTTGTGCTGTGGAATGCATAAGTATAGGTTGTTTATGTATTCTATGTCTTGAGTACTTTGTTGTCCTATTCTTATTTTGTTAAGTACTTATACGTATGTGGAGTTTCTTTGGTGCATGGGTTCCGTTAATTCGTATAGGAGAACATTGTTCTCCCAATATGATGTAAGTGTTTTGTTGCTTGAGTTCTTGTCAATGAAAAGCCAAGTATTATTTGTTGGGCTAGCTTGACACAAATCTCCACATAGTAGAACATCCAGTTTGCCAAATGGCTCCATATGGTTGTGTTTAATTTCCCTAAGGCACATGTCTACAACTCGTAATGTGTTGTAGCCAATTAAGGAGATTTCATCGAAAACCACTAATTCTAAGTCTTTATATAGTTGTGATAGTTCTTGCAGTTTTTTAGCGAAAAGGCTTGTATAATGTGATGCCATAAGAGGTAAGTGTAGAGCTGAATGAATTGTTATTCCTCCTATATTGAAAGCTTCTTTCCCTACGTATGCAAGCAATAAAACTTTTGGTAATTCAATATTGGTTGTTTACTTATGGGAATAATATCTCAATAATTGTTGCACCATTGAAAGTAGAACAAAAGTTTTACTAGTGCCAGCATTGACTGTTAGGAAAAGGTGAATTTTTTTCTTGGGTCAATTCTTTTCTTGAGCATGATATCTTCAAAAATGAGTCTTTGATCGTTGTTTAAATCTCGTATTTTATGAAAGTGTTCATTGTTAGAGATGAGCTTGTATGATAATAAGGTTGAATTTTGTTGATTGCTTTTTTGTTTAGTCAGTGGCATGTCAATAGCAATGTCATATGCATGAGGGTTTTCAAAACTATGTTGGCTATAGGAAGTTGTACTCCCATTGGAGGAAGGTGTTGATTTTGAAGGAAATTTAGGTAAAAGTTTGTTGAACTTGTCTTTATTTTTTATGATTGTTATTTTGTTTTGGTTGTATTTATCATGCCATGTAGTGATATCTTGGTCGCGAGTGTTGGCTCTACATTCTGGTATGGTAGAAATAAAGTGCATAGTTTTCTATAGTACTCCTCAGAATCACAACAATAGTCTACAAGATATAGGACAAAGAATACAAGTAAAATGTAGACGGATTAAGAAGCAGTATGTAGGGTTAATTATGGAATGCAACTGCTGTGGAGCGTAGACAGTATTCAAACAAACGAAGCACTTGGCTTCAGATTGTGGGACAGCGTCGTGAACTTCTCATATTATTAGATTGTGTAACAATGACGTTTAGGGTGGCGCTCTCGTATCACTTCAATAAGTAGAGCAAACCAAAACAGTATGTTAGAATGGATGAAGCAAAACGGGACACGTTGGAGAACGACGTAGGAAAACGAAAGTCCAACAGAATGGGACACAGTGCCCACATGCGAGCATAGCATGCCTATCTCGCCTCATCAGAAACCAAATATCCAATGCAAACACCAATCAAAGACTTCATTTTGGGAAGAAAACGGATTCGAATTGAATGGAATTTTGTGAAGTATGACGACTTCCAAAACAAATCAGAAAGATCATCTAGTCCGAATAAAAAACAGAAACAAAAAACAGAGTTGTACTTTCGATTAATTAAGCGCAGTGCATATAGAAAAGGAGAACTATACTTTCACCAGTAGCACAATTCAGTAAGTCAAATCCAAATATAAGACGCAAACTAAATCCTAAATTGTACTCTCACCAAGAATTGGTAGATTTTCGTTTAGAGCCTTGTTTGTGTTGTCTGCAATAGTTGTAGTCAACGAAGGAGTTATAGGCGACTCACAAATTTGATGACAAACTTTGGCAAGACCTACAGCTAGCGAACATGTTAGAATAACAGCAAAAGTTAAAGAAATGAAAAACATTGGAAGCCAAACGAAGAAAACAGATGTTCTCCATTACCTTTCACAAAGGTACCGCTATTAGTGTCCATGTATTCAATGGAGGCGTCCATATCAAATCTCTCAATCTCACAGAAGCAGACATTGCAAGTACATTACGAGAAGGTGAGAATAGCTTTATAGAAAAAATTCACATAGTTAAATCGACAAGGCCCTCGCCTCCTACAAAATTAATTACACGGGACATGCACATAGGTATCACTAATCACTAACCAAGAACATGCATCTCTCATGCAAAAGAATCTCTAATCTAACGACACCGTTCTTGAAATCCAATACATAATTGTGAATCTGCAAGGAATAAATCTGCATTTGATGCATGCAGGAGGTACATTCGGCCCATCGACGCCGAAAATTCTCTAGAATCTGGAGGTCCAGTTGTGTTGGCTAAGAGTTCTTCATGTTTCTCCAGTTTGCAAGTGTAATTCATTGCATCGAGTTAATCCTATTTCTCCAGGCTTTCATGCCTAGAATGCATGCTGATGCACTACATGCAGCTGCATGCAGGCGTCCTTGGCCAATTGTACAAGCTTTCATGCGTAGAATGCACACAGATGCTGCATGCAGACTCCTCGGCTACCGCAAATGGCAGCTACTTTTGCAGGTCCACTACTGCCATGGAAGACGAACCTCCTACAGAAATAAATTCCTAATTAAACTAGAGCAGAGGAGCGCAAAGCAGATGGGAGAGGCGAATAGAACAGGTGTGGAGTAGAGGATGACGAAGAGGACAAATTGGAGCAGAGGAGTGCAAAGCAAGTGGGAGAGGCGAGTAGAATAGCCTTGGAGCAAAGGACGATGAAGAGGATAACTAGGTTGCAGTAGGTAGCCTTTTTGTCATGGCTCTAACTCCAAATTGGACTTGACGTGGCTTAAGGAGAGCTCACAAAAGTTTGCTTTTCTAGAAAGCACCTTTCAAACCCTTGGATTTTTAGAAAGATCAATGCCTATAATCATGACACATGGCTTAATGAGGGCTTAAAAAAGGAAAACTTCCTTTGCTTTTCTAGAAATCACGTTTCAAACCCTTGGATCTTCATAATGATCAACATCTATAATCATGACACATGGCTTAATGAGGGCTTAGAAAAGGAAAACTTCCTTCTAGGCTGCCTACCGTAAAGATGTAGCAGAAGACAAGAGAAGAAGACACATTGCAATTTATTACAGCCAATGACCATGTGCCATGTGGAATTCTAATAATTTCAATTTCCTACGATAAAAAATAGCAAATTTTTGCTTTTTTGAATTCTAACAGATGTTAACAGGCTTATGTCACGGTGGGGAAAAAGGGGGGAAATAATGATGGCTATTTTGGATGCTTTTCCCTTGGAAGGGCCTAATTCTAATGTTTTCCCTATGATGCATGACATAATGATACAAGGGAAAATGAGACATGCTATAAAGGAAATGTCACATCAATGATTCTTAAGAGTGTGGGAAATAGCACCTTGAGGTCTAGAGCATGGAGTGCCATTTCCCCTGGTCCCACCCTATTTCCCACCTATTTCCCTTCTATTTCCCATGGTGCATTTGCACAGCATAACAGAGCTATTTCTTACGTATTTCCCTTCCATGACATAAGGCCTGACCCATCTACGACGGGTTAGTGACCCGCTCTGTTGGGTCTCAAGGTGGGATCTTTAATTTCAAAAGAGAAATTCTAAAGTTTGATGACCCCTTCCAGCACTAGAATCGCTTGGCTTGGATCACTCAGTGTAGGATTACTCCTTAGGGCATTGTTGTAATTTTGTCCACCAGCTTTCCTAAAACCCCCTCTCTGCTTTCATACATAAAATTTTGCAAGATTACATAATGCATTGTATGCCAATGTAGTGCTAGATTGCAACACAATCAATCTTGGTTTATGGGATACATTAGTTTGAGTGTAAATAAGTAAAATTCATGAGTTTGTTTGAATTAAACATGTTTGTATGCATACCCCCTCTCTGCTTTCATACATGCATAATGCATTGTATGCCAAGGTAGTGCTAGATTGTAACACAATCAATTTTGGTTTATGGGATACATTCGTTTGAGTGTAAATAAATAAAATTCATGAATTTGTTTGAATTAAACATGTTTGTATGCATATCCTCTCTCTGCTTTCATACATGGAACTTTGCAAGATTATGTGCGTAATGCATTAGAGGAAAGGATTGAATGGCACAATCCAACGATTATCCACCACTATACCCTCTTTCACCTGTATCTTTCTACCATCATCTCGACACATGTAGATAGGGTAACCATTGTTACCCACCACAGTAGACTAAGAGAAGGGATGCAGATAGTGACGACTGCATTTGCCATCAAACATGCAAGCAGCAGAGACATTAAGTGCACTGCATGGGCCATGAACATTGCATTGTGCAATAATCTCATGCAACTCAAGGAAAAGCGTTTTATCTGGAACTTCTGCACATACCAATTGATCATAGTGACCAACTTGAGTAGGTTTGAATGCACCTTCCAAAATCAATAGTATGTGTGAGTGCAGAAGACCTCTCTTTTGAAACTCAATCACACATACATACCCAACAACTTTTCCAAACAAATCATGCTTTATAATCGGACTGCATCAGATCCTTGTGTTTTTGATAAAATACACGGGTTGTCAAATCCGAGTGATCTTGTGCTCTTTGACCTGGCAACAATCCTTCAAATATTTCTGACCATTTTGGGTTGCAGGTGAACGTAATAAACAAATCTGGTTTACCATTTTTTCTCACAATTGCCATTGCATTCTGGTATAACTGGCACATATACCACGGTCCTCCTGTAAAAGAGGATGGCAACACAACTCTACACCCGACAGCATTGCCGAGCACATTATGCACCGCATCAACTGCCTTTAGCATGTCCATCAATCCTTGATAAACTTCTGCACGTAAAGAAGATTGATTGTTGCGTATCCACGCTAATCTGGACTCTTCCATACTACTATATGCATCAACAATATATTGTTGCAATAATCTCCCCCCTTGTAGAAGGCATGCACTTGTATCAGGCCTTACCCTACAATGCCAAGATTCAAATCGGGCATCCCATCCAAACGGTTTTGCAACTCATGATCTGTATCATGGACATATAATTGTGCAAATCGTGGAAGCTCCTGTCTAGACTCATCAGGTAGCAAACTCCTGACATGATGGTACACTGTGCCATGAATCTGAAAATTATGTATACCCTTATTCGAAGAAAACATTTGATCAACTTGGGCTCCCAATGAGGCAAACGCCATGACACTACCTATAATCCTTAAATGATTTGCTTCTAGCGTCACTTCCATGAAGTAGAACTTTTAAAATCTCTAGTGGATCTTCCAATGGCAACAATGACACACGGCCAACTTTACAATAATACTTTCCCACAACCTGATGCATACTTCTGGTCTCTTGCTTCCACAATTGAGCATGAAAGATACTGCATATGCAATCCATACCTCCAAGTGAATAAACAACACGACTATTGGAAACCAATGGATACAAAGATGGGTGCCCTATGTCATCCCTTAATGGAAATCGATGTAGGATAGATAGGATCCCCTAGAACCTAAACCTGCATTCCTATTGCTGCCAACAACATGCTCTCGTGCCCTTGACTACCCATAATCTCTAAATAGCTGCATACCAATTGAATTGTTGTACCTATTACAGGAGCATATATTGTATTTCTTCCCCCAACAACACAATGTTGCACTGTCAGTGCACCATCGGGGCAAAAAGTAGATTCTGCTGGCTCTAGAAAGTGAGAATCCATGCTTGCATGTGGTTGCACTCTCACACTTCTCATTGCAGTACCAAAAACATTCCCTTCTCTAAGACTATCAGCAAACTCCGTACTCATACATTCCATAGCTGTACTCATACCTTGCTTTTTGAGCATTGTTCTCTGCCTAGCAACATTGCGACGTGCCTTACGTGTTGTGCAATAAACTTCTCTTATCAAGACATGTTAAACTATCTACATTCCATTGTACATTATTATGTTCCTGCATTTGATTATGTTGAATGAACAACCTCTACAATTGGCCCCATGTGTCTAAAACCTTGTTTTTTCAACATTGTTCTCTGTCTGGCAATACTACGATGTGCTGTGCATGTTGAATCCCATAATTTTCTCCTATGACAACTTGTTTCTTTTGCTATTGTCTGTTTATGAACACAACCATATATATCTTATTCTCTCTCTCTCTCTCTCTCTCTCTCTCTATATATATATATATATATATATATATATATATATAAGGTTTGGGATTTATGGCATATAAGGCAAAGGATTAAATTGTCAATCAAATAAATTGAGTGTACATGGACTCATTTGGTAGAAGTAATGATGCATGCCAAATGGAGTCAACTAATAGAAATATTCATGCATGCTAAATGGAATGCTTGACAATGAAAAATGCAAAAATAGCCTATAACTTCCTATTGTAATTTCGTAGCATGAAGCTTTCACCTTTTCGCTTAAGATATTGCATCCATGGCTTGTTGCATCCATGAAACATATGTAGGTGTAAATGCTTTGTGGGTATGAGTGTATGCACATGAGTGCATAATTGCATGCATATATGTGTAAATTCATGCAAACATATGTATGGGAAGACTCAATGCCATGTATGTAGATGCAACCTAAAGAATATGGTGAGACATTCTTGTAACATGTATTCTAGTAAAATACAAAGATTGGGAACTAAGATGAACAGCATAAGGGTGTGACTACATGCACATGTTTGATATATATAGGTAAGTTGTGTGTATGTATGTATCTACATGCATGACATATGCTAATATCATAATTAAATATGTACTAAAAAAGAGAGCGCATTAAATAAATGTATTTGAAGGGCCTAGGATCATTCAAGGTTACTCACATATATTTCACTCATCGAACTTTCTTCCTTACCTTCCATGACATAAGAAATTGCATAAGTAAGACCTCTACTTATAGAGTATTATGTTACAAAGATTTGGGTTACTTCCTTGTAAATGGGGCATCCTCCAAAAGATAACCAGAGAAAACATAGTATGCATCAAATTGCATACATTGCATGCTCCTTCTACATTATTTGAGAAGATGCAACCTAAAGAGGAGGGTGACGCCTCTTGTAACATATATGCAAGTAAAATACAAAGATTGGGAAGTGAGAGAGAGAGAGAGAGAGAGAGAGAGAGAGTCTAACACACTTTAAATAAGTGTCTCACTCACATATAAGTAAAGATGTATGCCAAATGGAGTCAACTAATAGAAATGAATCTTTCACCTTTTCGCTTAAGATTTGCATCCATGGCTTGTTGCATCCATGAAACATATGTAGGTGTAAATGCTTTGTGGGTGTGAGTGCATGCACATGAGTGCATAATTGCATGCATATATGTGTAAAATCATGCAAAGATATGTATGGAAAGACTCAATGCCGTGTATGTAGATGAAACCTAAAGAATATGGTGAGACATTCTTTTAACATGTATTCTAGTAAAATACAAAGATTGAGAACTAAGATGAACAGCATAAGGGTGTGACGACATGCACATGAGCGATATATGTAGGTAAGTTGTGTGTACGTATGTATCTACATGCATGACATATGCTAATATCATAATTAAATATGTACTCAAAAAGAGAGCGCATTAAATAAATGTATCTGAAGGACCTAGGATCTCATTCAAGGTTACTCACTTATATTCATATATTTCACTCACCGAACTTTCTTCCTTACCTTCCATGACATAAGCAATTGCATAAGTAAGACCTCTACTCATAGAGTATTATGTTACAAAGATTTGTTACGGCCTTGTAAATGGGGCATCCTCCAAAAGATAACCAGAGAAAACATAGTATGCATCAAATTGCATACATTGCATGCTCCTTTTACATTATTTGAGAAAATTGTAGGCACATAAAATGGATTTAGATGCAACCTAAAGAGGAGGGTGACACCTTCTTATAACATATATGCAAGTAAAATACAAATATTGGGAAGTGAGAGAGAGAGAGAGAGAGAGAGAGAGAGACTCTAACACACTTTAAATAAGTGTCTCACTCACATATAAGTAACAATGCATGCCAAATGGAGTCAACTAGTAGAAATATTCATGCATGCTAAATGGAATGCTTGACAATGAAAAAGGCAAAAAGAACCTATAACTTCCTATTGTAATTTCGTAGAATGAATCTTTCACCTTTTCGCTTAAGATTTGCATCCATGACTTGTTGCATCCATGAAACATATGTAGGTGTAAATGCTTTGTGGGTGTGAGTGCATGCACATGAGTGCATAATTGCATGCATATATGTGTAAATTCATGCAAACATATGTATGGAAAGACTCAATTCCATGTATGTAGATGCAACTTAAAGAATATGGTGAGACATTCTTGTAACATAATCTAGTAAAATACAAAGATTGGGAACTAAAATGAACAGCGTAAGGGTGTGACTACATGCACATGAGCGATATATGTAGGTAAGTTGTGTGTATGTATGTATCTACATGCATGACATACGCTAATATCATAATTAAATATGTACTTGAAAAGAGAGTACACTAAATAAATGTATCTGAAGGACCTAGGATCACATTCAAGGTTACTCACTTATATTCATATATTAAGCGCCTCATTGAACTTTCTTCCTTACCTTCCATGACATAAGAAATTGCATAAGTAAGACCTCTACTCATAGAGTACTATGTTACAAAGATTTAGGTTACGGCCTCCAAAGGATAACCAGAGAAAACATAGTATGCATCAAATTGCATATATTGCATGCTCCTTCTACATTATTTGAGAAGATTATGAGCACATAAAATGGACTTAGATGCAACCTAAAGAGGAGAGTGACACCTTCTTGTAACATATATGCAAGTAAAATACAAATATTGGGAAGTGAGAGAGAGAGAGAGAGAGAGAGAGAGGGGGAGAGAGAGAGAGAGAGAGAGAGAGAGAGAGAGAGAGAGAGAGAGAGAGACTCTAACACACTTTAAATGTCTCCCTCACATATAACGATACTCCATCAATTGTAGCTCACAGATATCCATGTATTTCTATTTACATGTACAATCCATAATTATTAAAATTTTACATTAATTTGACTTACATTGCCACATATATCAAATAAAGATAAGAAAGCTCAAAAATTTTATTATTGCAATTGAAAACCAAATACAAAAGTTTTGTGTGGTAGGCACAAAAGGCTATTCTACTAAATAACTTAAGATTGACCCCAGTATGCAAATAACATAGAAGAACTTTGCAATCCTTTACAAAAAGCAATATAGAAGTCCCAAAACCATCTCAATTTTCATGAGCTGTAATGTGCTCCAGCTTACGGCTCATCCTTGTCATCAAGGCTGTTAGCCTTTTCGAACCAATTTTGAATGTTGACACCTTGGTGCACAACAGATCAACTTGCTCTTTTAGCTTGTCAACTTGCAACCTACATCCTTTATCACATACTATTGAGCCTTCTTCCCCCCCCCCTTAAAAGTTGTCGTACATACTGGTTCGTGTCATTTACATTATTCTCAATATGAGCAATCCTCTCAATGAGAGTTTCACAGGATGCACCCCTACCCTTTGTTACCACTCCATCATTTTTAGGATGGACTTTTCTCCATAAGGATGTTAGATATATTGTTTGCATAGCATTCACATCACCATTATGCTCGCATACATTTGGAATGGACTTCAAAGGACGCGTAATAGAGAGACCATATTGCCTTGAAGATGACAGACACTTCCTTGCATGCTTTGTTGCATGGGTGGAAGGTCCCTCCCCTCTAAGTCGTTTCATTATAGCAAAAGTATGATGTTCATGGATGGACTTAACAGTAATACCATTTTGTTTGCCGAAGCACTTAGTTGTCTGATTTGTCCCACCAGTGGAAGTCCTCACTCTTGCCGCTCGTTTCATTGCACAAAGGCTTCGTCGTTCACGAAAAGATGACACGACAATGTCAAAAATCGTAGAACTCTCTGCCCTTGCAGCTCGTTGCATTGCACACACACTTTGTCATGCGTAAACGGCACCACAATGCCATAAATTTCCTCTTCAATGTGGGGAACAATGGCAGAAGTCATCCTTGCAAACTGTGGCCAAAACAACATAGAAAAACATTTTCAGGGATGTATATTGACTCAGTTGTTGTCAAACTGCATCAGACTCAAGGCTTTAAAGATTGAGATAAATCCTATACATCTATCAAAGCCTCCAACATTGGATCCTTAATTGATGTCGAACTCCCTATTGAAGAAGGGTATCTCCTTTAAACTATGATGCAAGCTATGCCGTTTTGCAAACGCTTCTTCTACCTCCTTTAACATGCTAAAAATTTATAAAAATATATTATTAAAATAGGAGCGGCCTAGTATATTATCTTTAAAAATGTCTTAAAAATCATCTTGAAACATGTTTTCAAAAGATTAGAAATATTAATTGCTTCATTAAAAACATCTTAAAAAACAATATCTTAAGAACATAATAAATTTCTTTTTTAAATTAAATTTAGTATCTTATAAATTTATTATCTTAAAAACATTCTATAATATTATAAAATGATCATAAAATATATTTAAAAAAATGACCATAAAATATATTTAAAAAAATTATAAAAATATATTATTAGAAATATTAGTATCTAAAAAATGCCATAAATGTTTTAACATGCTAAAAAATGCTATTAAAACGTTAAACATATTAAAATCTCTCTCTCTCTCTCTCTTGCATAAAAACGTAGAGAGAGAGAGCAAGAGAGAGAGAGTAATATTCTTTAGGATAACATTTTTTATGCTAAAAACATAGAGAGAGAGAGAGAGAGAGAGAGAGAGAGAGAGATTCTTTAGGAAAAACGTAGAGAGTGAGTGAGTGAGAGAGAGAGAGAGAGAGAGAGAGAGAGAGAGAGAGAGAGCATGCATTGATGTAAAAAAAAGACTATGCCTTTTTTCCAAAGGAACGTAGGAGAGCTCGATTGATTCCGTCCGCTCCAGGTAAGATTCTGCTCAATTGATTCCGTCCGCTCCAGCCAAGATTCTGTTTGTTGGAGGGAGAGCTGCTGGATGAGACTCCAGAAATCTGTCAGGATGTGGAAGGGGATGATCGCTATCAGGCGGATGTCGAAAGAATAGAGGGGAGGTGGCGCGCGTGTTGTCAGGCGCGAGGCGAAATGGAGGGGAGGCGAATCGGAGTTAGAATGGAGGGGAGGTGGGAGTCGGAACGGCCAGGGAATTTGGAGGAGGCTGGAGCAGGAGCGACTTGGGAGAGAAGGCAGGTGCCGAGGTGGGTTGGCGCGTCGCGCGGGCGTTTAAAACCCCGCTGCCATGCATTTACTGCACAATGCACCCGCAACAGCGGCCGCCAACCCCGGGTCCTCAATGATGACCACGCAGCCAGCTCACACAATGCCTCTGATCCGTGCACCCTCTGTGCACTGCCTCCACGACGTCTCTCTGCTTCCGCGCTAGCCCGCTCCATGTGGCAACTCGGACTCCACACCGCCATGCCACCTGGTGTTATAGCTCCCGAAGTTCAGCCATGCCTGCGCGTTTACCCCACCTCGGGTCTTCCTCCTTAGCGGCGCCACGTGGCAGGCCCGCGCTCTGGCACTTGAGTTGTCTGCTTTGACGATGGCAGTGCCATGTGGCGCTTCTCAGAGTCCAGAGCTCTCGCCCAACCACAGTTTGCAGGCGCATTTACTTCCGCCCCTCTGCCCTGGGTTCGCACGCCATCTCTCTTCTGCCCCGCGGTGCGCAGTCCTCTACTGCTTCTGCCCCGCGTGCGTGTGCATTTACTCTGGGTTCCTTGTGCATCCGCCACATCACCAATATCAGCCGCCAAGTCCGCCACATCACCAACGGTCTCTACGCTCGTTGAGCACCACATGGCGCACTGCAATCGTTTGGCTTCCCCGTCGCATTTAGTGCCCGAGCCGGGCCCGCGTGCCACCGCCACGTCTTCGTCTGCAGCCAGCGTCTGCCTTCGCCTCTGCGCAGGGTCTGCGTCACCACCATGTGGCGCCTCTGCCTCTGCCTTTGCGCAGGGTCCACGTGGCGCGCCTGCGCCTCTGCCCCGGTGCGCCTCCGCCTCTGCGTCTACGCATGGTCCACGTGGTGCGTCTGCCTCTACCTCTGCGCGGAACCACGCGCAGTCTGCACTACACGCCGCCATCTGTCATTCTGCCTCTGCTCGGCGCTTACGGGTCCCACCGTCACGTGTCCTTGTCTCGCCCTGAGCCTCCCCTCCCCCCCCGAACCTCCCTTCTTCTCCCCCGAAGCTCTAGCAAACCTCCCTCCTCCCCCGATGCCAGGTTTGGGATTTACTGCGTTAAGGAATATATAAGGGATATAAGGGATAAGAGAAGGCCCTAAGGCTACCCTGAGGGCAGGCCAAAAACAGGAGATATACACTGAGTAAGTCATCCCGAATGGATTCAAGCGGAATATCCATGTTCATTGGTCTCCCTTCTCCTGACATTGGAAGCAATTGTATTGATTAGCTAATCTTCCCCACCATCAATGGAATCTCCTTCCAATTTCGTGCATAGGATCAAGACGGCTGTCGACCTCCTGGTGTAGGTGAGTCGTGGAAGTTCATCCACCATTCGTGCCTTCCGCATCGTTTTAAGAGCTGAGTAGCGTGCTTATGAAACCAATCAAGGCACTACTACTGGTCCTCCTCCTCATGATCAGGCTTGTTCTTATGGCAATCTCTTGCCAGATGTAGCATTTCTTCTTCTTTTTCTTGCTCTCCCCCCCGGAAGAGTCTCTGCCCTTGGAAGTGTCGTTGCCTTTCTCTTGCTTGCCCTACCTTTGCCTTTGGCGGTGACATCTTGCCGCCAGCATCCTAACACATTTTTTGCCTCGTTTCCTCTTGGGTCAACAAGGGACCAAGCTCCTCAAAGTCAATGGCTTCGATCTTACTCCAGCTGTTAGGGTTGTCAGTAGCTCCCAGGAAACTTATTGAGCTTGAGAGTGGCCCACCGATTTTTAGGGTTGTCACTAATCCATTGAAGCTTTAGGCAACTTATTGAGCATGAGAGTGGCCAACGGATTTCTGTCTACCTTCTGACCTGGAGCCAGTTGATCTTTCAAAACTTGACCAGATTTTGGAATGTGCAGCAGCAGTTGTATGTGCTGTAGTCCCAACGATCATTGAAAGTGCCTTAGCATCCCTAAGCACCCACTCTCTATATTAGTTGGATTTGCTACTTTGCCTGTTGCCCTTTTGATATTGTACGCTTCACCTCTACTCCTTCAGTTATCTCCTACAATGCATGCGCAACCAAGTGACTCCGGATCTTGATCTTCTAGATCAGATAGCCATCATCACTATCCAACATTCCCATCACGCCAAAGTTTGGAATCAGCCTGCAGGACACCATGTCACACCACGAGATTTACTGCAAAGAGATTTCGTCTTACAAGCACACTGGCCTTCTTGTCACACCTTCAGTGAGCAAAAGTTGCCCTATTCTTTCAGTTTTCGAAGTTGATCTTTGGCGGGATGGCTTGATCACTCAAGGCATACACCTCCTGGCTTTATATCTCACCTTTCTTTGGAACCCTGGCTCTCAGATCTGTCTTCTAGGCATACAAATGTGTCTTTGACACCATAGCTATCCAAATAGGCAATTGGGCTCTAATACCATATTAGAGAAACCTAGTCTAGTGTCCTTCTGACTCAAGTTTCATTCTTGAGTTTTGAGCTTGTGCTTTTTCATATATGTCTTAATTGTGCTTTAGCTCTTGGGTTGTAGTAATGAGTTACTTAGAACATGGTTTGAACTTGTAAGCATTGAATAAGTCGACTGCTTTTTCCTTTATCTTCTCTCTCTCTTGGATGTTACTGGTTTTCATGTTTCATGTTTTTTAACAGAGGGGAGGAAAGGAAAGTGTTGTTTCTGAAATGTTTCAAGGGGTGCTATGTCCTTCAACTGAAGTACAAACAACCTTATTGTGTTGCTGCCAAGTGCACGACTGATGTATATCTTTGATAGCAGCATCACGCTTTGTATGTTGAATGAGGTGACAAAAACAAACGCCATGGAGATATCACAAGTTATCAAGAAATTTCTGGTCAGCCCTTGCAATGTGGGGATTGCCTTTGATAGTCCTATATGTCTTCAACAATCACCTCCAATGTATTTGTGCCATCTTGGAACAACCGATGTGACATATGGTAGTTTGAATCTTTATGGGCAGGATTTTGGTCATTTATTTTCTACCTTTAATTTGTGTTGCTTTATTTTGGTTCTAAGCTAGAGGGCTGGTGGAAACAAGGACGATTCTTTGGCATATAGAAGTATGATAGATATAGATTGGACCTATCCATATAGAAGTATGATAGATATAGGTCGGATTTGTCCAAATAAGAGACTTGCGAATGCTCAAGCAAGCACAAAAAGGAAAAAAGAGAGTGGGCCCAAGTGCTGCCTCTACATCTCAACCATTCTTAGAATAGAGTTCTTTCTGACACTCATAGTTGGGAAGAAAGCTGCCTTCTGGTTTGCAGTATGAGAGGTGAAAATAGGTGTATAGAAAAACTATAGCTATGATTAGAGAATTTATAAGCTATTCATAGAGAATGATAGACTGACAACCCAAAATCGAGACACTGCAGTCAGGGTGAATGTGGGGACAGGATCTATTAAACCAATTGTTCCTCAGAAACCGGACATCAATTGGCCCCTAACTTGGCGCCTGTTTCGGCATTTCTTTATTTCTTTATTCAAAAGGCAAAATTACAGCAAGGCTAAATGCCCTTGCACTTGTCCAAACACAGCCCAACTGAGTCTCAACACTGGTAGGCACAAGCAACCTGCTACTCAGCCAGTCCCTGGCTCAAAAAGGCATCCAAATCCATTGCATAATCCATGGCCAACAGTTCCCAAAATCCCATCCAACACCTACAAGGACATGAAGTATCACCAAGCGACTTCTAGATAAATGAACCTGTCTGTACCGAGGGAGTGGAGGTGCTACCTCCCCTCTTGAGCTTCAGGCAGCAATGCTCGAGACCCGTGCTCTTGTTGAGCCTAAAAGAGCCACAACCGAAGTCGGCTCAAGCTGAAAGTCTCTAGGTAGAGCTGCAACAACTGAGGTGAATCTGCTAGGTCATCCTCCTCCATCCAATTTGCATTCAATGGTGAATAATTACAAAACTTTACCAAATAGCGACGAGAAACTCTACCTGGGACTTTTCTTTCACTATGTGCCAAGATCTGTTTTAGAACCAAGATCTCATCCAGTTCCTCTACCTCTGGCCTTCTGGCACATCACCATGAAATGACTTCAAGAGACTCACATGAAAGGCGTTGTGAATCCTCCAAAATATCCTTGATGCATAGAAGATTGAGGAAAAGCTTACTGCTCTTGATTCATAAATTGGAAATTATTTCTTGACCGTTCAAACCAACACCAGGGCCAAAAGCAGATTGTGGCATGGGAACATCCTGTGCACGATGCATCATTGACGACGAATCACCAGGCTGCTGCCCTCGAGTTTTCTTCTTGTTCTTCTTAGGCTTCGGAGGAGCACTAAGAACTCTGCAAACTGTGCATCCTGGTGAGCTGAGCTAGAATTCCCACAACACTTACGAACTTGCTTTAAACATGGCATTTGCATCCTCCTCTTCTCTAGCCTCTTTTTCCACACCAGGCCATGACTGCTCTTCCTGAGAAGACTGCGACTCTTCCTCCCAATCACTTTCCATGATTCGTTTGGCTGTAAATAACTTCCAGCAAATAGTACTTGCCCCAGCAACAACCACAAGCTCACCTCTTGAAGAAGATGGTGATATCCTGGCAATGGAACCATTAAAACCAACCTTAAAATAAACTTAAGGGCAGTGAATAATTATTAACCAGCAAATACCATTATTTCTGCCACTTTGAAAATAATTTCAGCAACACAAAGAGAACATGGAACCCACAATGGGGAGCTAGAATGCTCCTGCTCAGAAATCAGACATCGATTGGCTCCAAACTTGGTGCCCCTTTTGGTATTTCTTTATTTCTTTATTCAGAAGGAGCAAGGCTAAATGCCCTTGCACGTGTCTAAACACAGCCCAACCGTGTCTCAAACACTGGCAGGCACAAGCAACTTGCTATTTGGCCAATCCCTAGCTCAAAAAGGCATCCAAATCTAGTGCATAATCCCATCAATACCTACAAGGCAGAATCACCCTCTTCCTAGCTGTTCAAGCATCAATCCCTCAAACACTCATAGTTTGCACACAGCCCGGAGCTGTTACTAGCAGCCCAACTCAGCCACACAGCTCTCACAGGCTGTTACTAGTGCCAAACCATTGCTGCCCTCCTGGGAATACTCTAGCTGACAGGGAACTCTCTATGCAAGCAACTCTCTCTGCTGTCACACAGCACCAGACCCAACAACTGGACCTGGATGAAAACGAATCAATCTGGAGGTTCATGCCAGGCATGTGAGTCAATCTGGGTACTCTTGGTTGAAGACCAATTCACCTTGCAGCTCCTTGGCACAAAACGAATTCTTCTGGAGGCTTCCTAGCACAAAAACGAATTCTTCTGGAGGCTTCCTGGCACAAAAGCGAATTCTTCTGGAGGCTCCCTGGCACAAAACAAATTCTTTCTCCCTAGCTCAAAAACGAATTCTTCTGGAGGCTCTTGGCACAATGCCCTGGCAGCTCTCAAACAGCCCATGGACTGCTCTGGTAGTCAAAAATCAGCAAGTTGATTTGTTAGAACAGCCCTGGGGCACTTTCCCAGCTTGTGGCCTGCCTTTCTCTGGCTTCCTTTGGTCCAAAAGCACATTTCAACTTTTATGCTTGCTTCCCAAACCAGCTTGCCAAACGTGGCCTCTGGGGCTATTTTTAGCAGTGGATTTTATACCTCTCTCTTACCCTTCAGCTGCTTGCCTAGGTCCATAGAATTAATAGACTGGATTAGCCCTGTTTACAATCCTAATTAATGAGAGGCCAAAGGTATTTGCAGGTCTAGAAAACTCACGTCCCCATGACATCTCCTATGGACATTAAGAGAGCCTTTCATTTGGTGTATCTATATTTGGTTAATTTAGACTTCACTTCCTATAATTTCACTAGCCTACTTGTGGTAGTGGAAAAGTCTTGTATCGAGAGTTTCTCAAAACGAATTGTAATCCCAAAGGTCTTGGAAAAACTTGACACATAACGGATAAAATAGCAAATGAAACTCGAAGGAACAATATGTCAGGATCACGTTATGGTTATAGTCACATTTGAGCACACATTGAAGTTCATTTGTGTGTCTAAGAAGCCAAACAAGATTGCTTATGCTAGTATTTTTACCTGATTCAGTGTCAGAGCATACGTGGAGATACCATGCTTCGCCTTACCTTTAGTCGTTATTTTGTCTCGTGTGTTCCTAGTCTGTCTTCCCGTTCAGCCTTCATAGTGTTTGAGAATTGAGATAATTGTGGTTGAATTTTGCCCGCAAATTTTTGTCTCTTTGTGGTTGAGGAGTGGTATATTTTCATCATAGCTTTTCAGGTCGGATATGTTGATTGCAGGGCCTTGGCAAATTGCAATTCTACTAATATTGTCAGAGGTTAATATTTATCATGTGGGAAAAGATCAATGGCAAAAGAGTAAGAGTTTCCTACAGGACGCCCTAGTTTTGGCTGTACAGAATAGTTTTATCTTGGTTCTCGGGGGAATGCTTTCCCCAGCGTTCCGGACCTGGTCCGTGTTCCAGGAACGTGTTCCAGGTTCCCTTTCTATCATGGAGCGGTGGTCCCTCCATTCTGGAAGGGGTTCCCTGGTGATGATGCTTTGAGGTGGAGCTTCATTTGTTTTCTTAAAGCTGTGGTGGACTGTGAGCTTTTAAGTGGGCTATGTGAAGCCTGGAGGTGGATAGACAAGTGAGGGGTTTTGAGTTGGAACCTAGTAGCTGGGGTGTTGTTATGAAAGGACCGATATACTGTTAGCTATGACTATGGCAAGTGGCAAGCGTGATTTGTAACTTTTGATCCTCAGGTCGTAGAGGGATAGTGTTTTGTTTTGGTGGAGTTTTATTCAGGTGGGCAATGCACCCTCAGCTTATGTCTTTTGGCTTTTTTTCTTTGTAAATAGAACCATATCTTGTAAAAGGGAAAAATTTGGAAAAATAATGGGATGCATGGAGCTTTCACAAAATTGTGGTGGCCGCCCAGCAGGAAGCTACATTTCTACTTGCCCAGCTGGATCCTGGAAGTGGAAGCCCCGCTTTGTCAAGGCTGGGAAAGACGGACTATTAGAATTTTGTACACAGTTCTGGAGCTCTATATGACATGAGTCTATTCCTGTTCCGTCAAGGGGGGATTTGGACTCGTGTAGCAAGCATTTGGTCAATTCTTGGTTCACCTCGAAAAATCAAAGGAGTTTGTTAGTGAGGATTGCATACTGGGCAATTACTGCATTTTCAAAAACATACGTAGAAAACTACTCTTTTCTTGACAGACAATGTTTCAACTATTAATCCTTAAGTTTCTATCAACATTTATTTTTTTTGCAGGTATGGTTGCTGTTTCTCCATCAACATCAAAAGATTGATTCAACATCAAAAGCTTCTCGCAGAGTTTTGTCTGAGTTAGAAAATATCTCAGACTTTGGTGATCCGTTTTAATAGTAAAATCTGCACCCAAAAGATAATGCTTCCATGTGTTCACAGCATGAACTACAGCCAACAATTCTTTTTCATAGAGTCCCAGATATCTCTCAGCATCACGCAATCTTCAGCTCTCGTATGCTACTACATGTCCATTCTGATGTGATGCAGCCCCAACACACTCTCCATAGGCATCGCAATCAACATCAAAAGATTGAAACAGATCCGGGACTTCAAGAATAGACTCTGTAGTCAACTTCTCCTTGAGTGTATTGAATGCTTTCTTCTGTGACATTCCCCACGTGAAGGCTGCATTTTTCTTAGTAAGGTCATGTAGTGGAGCTGCAACATCAGCAAAATGCCTGATGAATCTCCTATAATAGGAGCAAAGTCCCAAAAAACTACGAACTTCATGCACAGTTTTCAGCTCAGGCTATTCTTGGATGGCTCGGATCTTTGCTGGATCCATCTGTATCCCATTCTTGGATATTATGTGCCCCAGATAATGGATCTCTTCCAAAAAGAATTCACTTTTCTTGCTATTGGCAAAAAGCTGATGATTTCACACCAATGCAAGATGTTCCCGGTGCTCTTCTTCTATCTTTGAAAAGACTAGGATGTCATCAAAGTTGCATACACTTCTCAGTGGATGCTTGGCTGTCATATGCGTAAATGCAGTGATTGCACTCTACATTTATATGGCAATGAATGAGCCAAAATCAGCAGCCGTGCCAGAGCCTGACCCCAATTTTCTTTCAAGGGCCAGGGCAACCTTGCAACAAACACCTGTAGAGGATGCATCTTCAGGATCTTATGCAGCAAATGAAAAGACTGTTTAAATCAAAGTAGTGCTTGACTAGAGGGGTTTCCATTTACTCCCTAAAACTGAGTACCTAGAAGGACGGAAAGCTGAAAACAGGCTGTCCAGTATTGGGAAAATGCAAGAACGGGCCCAATACTGAAAAACTTCCTTTTCAGCTTTATGCAGTCACTCCTAAGTTAGAGGGTTGCTGGCTAGCCACAAAAAGCTTGGAAAAATGCGGGACCAAGATAGTCATTTACTTGATATCTCTAAAGACTACTACCCAAGCCAAGTCAACATGTAAGGCCACATATAAGAGACTTGTGAAGTCATGCCCTTTTCCAATGCTTGTAGAGTTTTTTCTCTATCTTTAGCTATAGGAGAGGACCGATCCTTTCAAGGGTCACCGAAGCGTAGTAAAAGTGTGATGACCTTGTGAGGGTGCCACAATGGAAGATGGACACGCTTGTTCTCAGTTCGATAGCAATACCAGCAATTGAAAAAGGTTAACAAAGACATAGCTGCCTGTGGTTATGTCCTTGCATAGACTTTTTGCAGCAGTTCTCAGTTAAATTTTGAAGAGCAGAGAGCACATTTTTTCCTTAGCAAAATCTGCAAGTCACTTTGGGTAACATCCTTTTGTGGGGTGAAGAGTAACACCAATCATGCATAGGCTTTTTGCGGCATTTCTCAGTTAAATTTTGAAGAGCAGAGAGCACATTTCTTCCTTGACAAAATCTGCAAGTCACTTTGGGTGACATCCTTGTGTGGGGGCGAAGAGTAACACTAATCATACATTCCTATGAGTGGAAGGGGTTGCTCTTCCTTTTGTGTTTGCTTTTTGTTTCGTAGGTCGTTCCTCGTTGCCGTTTCTTGCAAGGGACCATGGTTGTAAAGTATTTAAGGCTTGTACATATTTTAATCATATCGTAGTCTTCAATCTTCTTAAGGATAAGTCCATAAGTCATTGGCTCTTAATGAGTTTCATGGTCATTTGGATGTCTCCATGTTACTCCTCCATGGATTAACAACATTATGCACACACTTTGGTAGAGCTACTTGTGGCATTTTAAGGTGGGATGAGTTTAAGGGCTTGATGGTAACCACTTTTGCTTAGCTTGGGAGTAGCACATGGTTGATTGTTATGTATTATCTTAGACTAGCATGGTTGAGGGGTGCACTCATAGTTTCGGGGACATGCCTTGTTTTTGCAAGATTTATTTTAGATAGGAAAGTTGTTGCCTTTTTTAAAGGGGTTGCACCCTCTTGTGGCATCTAATGTGAGGGTCCATGGGCCTTGTACCATTTAATAAGTGTTGGGTGCGGGAAGCAATGGAATGAGAATGAAGTGCAAAGGGAGCAAACAATAGACTGAAGCAAGAACAAACTACTGCCTAAAAGGATAAGAGGAAAATACAAAGGGTGGCCTATATGGCCCCCAAGTCAACCATATTGTTGACCAAATAAGTCAACTCATAGAGTTGACCTGACCTACAAGGCTCATACCAGGGCTAAGTGCTAACAAACCCTCCTCCATGGTATGGCTGAAGTATCTTGGAAATATCTCAGGAATACTTGGAAACTACATCATGGTTGCACATATTCATCCCAGAGGGATATAGTAACCTAGGATAAGTACAAAGTGATCTCTGACGTAACAAAAGGAGCCAAGTGGAAATGCCTCAGACTGGGCCGTGGTAAAGCTTTCGTGAAAAGATCTGCCATGTTGTTCTCGGTGGGAACATAGGACAATTGGATGTCTCCACCACACAGTCTCTCTCGAACATAGTGATATGGACCTCAATATGCTTTGTGCGCGCATGAAACACTGGGTTTCTAGCAACTGCCAAAGCACTTAGGTTGTCGGTATAGATCGTAGTAGAGTCCGGTTCAAGTAACCTATGAAGCTAAACACGCTCTATTGTAGTTGTGAAAGCTTCTCTATGCTTCTTTGTACTCAACCTCACAACTGGATGTGGCAACTGTAGGCTGCTGCTTGCTAAACCAAGAGATGCATGAAGCTCCAAGCATAAACAATTGCCGCTGTGTGACATCCTAGTGTCGTAACATCTTGCCCAGTCGCTGTCCGTGAATGCATGTAAAACAAGTGGGGCTTTTGACCCCATAGAGTAAACCCAAGTGCTCTGTGGCCTTCAAGTATCGAAAGACCCACTTCACTGCTTGCCAATGCTGTGTACTAGGCTTGTGCATGTACCTTGTTGAGTTGGAAAATGGCATACTGAAGATTAGGTCGGGTATGACAAAGGTATACAAGGCAACCAATAGCCTATTGATAAAGGGATGCATCAAATGGTGGACTTTCATTCTCGGAGGAGAAACGAAAGCCAAGCTCCAATGGAGTAGAAACTGGCTTGCAATCCTCGAACTGGAAGTAATCAAGAAGCTGTCCTATATACTTGGATTGACTCATCATTATATCCCCCTCAATATATGCAAATTGTATGCCAAAATAATAGTGCAGTTGGCCCATATCTTTCATGGCAAAAGATTGATGTAAATCAGCCTTGAAATTTGCAATTTGTTCCATATTTGGTCCAGTGATAAGCATGTCATCCACATATAAAATTAGAAATAAAAATTTTGATGCACTCTTTCGAACATACCTCGGTTGGCGAAAGCCACGGGTTGTCAAAAATGCACGTATCTTCGCATACCATGCCTGGGGTGCTTGCTTCAAGCCATAGAGGGCTTTTTTGGGCTAGCAAGCCATATTTTCAGAACCTAATTGTTTAAAGCTAGGTGGCTGAGTGACATAGACCTCTTCTTGAAGATCTCCATGAACGTAGTCTTGATGTCCAGTTGATGAGGCCTCCCAATGCCGATGAGATGCCATAGCAATAACACATTCACAACCACTACTTTGGATGCAAGGTTAAGTCTGGGAGAACTCCAAAAAATGAGTTTCTCCTTGATGCTCTCCAACACAAGAACAAACTGCTGTGCTGAAGAGATGCCCACCTCAACTTGGCATCCTAGGTACCTAATGGAAACACCCCTCTGAATCCAAGTGAATCCTATGTGAATCCCCCAATTTGGAGTATCCTCCTCACTAATCCAAAAGTCATTGGATTTGTTCCAATTAACAAGTCCAAGGCTGTCTTGAACGAGGTGAGTGTCTGTGGTGTGGCATCTAAAAAAACAGCCGTATCATCTGCCAACTCACTATCCAATAGCTCATCCTTCTGCCTCAATGGAAGACTCAGTCTTATAAAATCAGCTTGAGCTCTAAGGTAATAACTCATAGATTCGGCCACAAATAAAAAGAGGAAGGGGGCTAAAGGGCATCCTTGATGGACCGATTTGGTAATCTGAAACCTGTCTCCCCTGACTCTACCAATGAGAACTTGGCTATGGGCTGATCTGTAGAGAGATCAGATCCATGCATATGTGAATGCAAAACGAGTGAGGATACCCTCTAGAAAGCCCAATCTACTCTGTCATAAGCTTTTTCAAAGTCCAAGAGTAGAATGGCAAGCCTATGGCCATTATGCATGGCTCAGTCACAGAAGCCTACCAAAATGAAAAGATGTTATCGAAGATGCTCCTGCCATGCACAAATCTTGTCTGCGTACCATATGCATAAGATTTGAAAGAAAGGGTTGCAGACGTAGGTTGATTGCTTTTGCTAAGATGATTTTTGTACAAAGTATCCAACAGAGTGATCGGTCTCCACTAAGACCCTAAATTCCTGCAACCCCCTTTAGGAGAAGATCAATGAGGCCTTCCGTAAGTGAGTCTGGCGTCTCGACTCCCAAACGCCTTGCAGAGTTGAGGTAATGTGATCCCCAATCTGATTCCAAAATGAATTAAAGAAAGAGGGTGTAAGCCCATTGAAACCAGGGCCCTTGCCCTTGTGAAGGGCAGAGAGAGCAGTCCTGAACTCTATGTTGGTGAATGGTGCATCAAGTGAGACTATCATATCTCCAATCACCAACATAGGTAAGTGCTACCAAATAACAACTCGAGCATCATCTTTGGCTTGTGTGTCAGGATCTGCTGCTGTAAGAAGGGAGGCATAGAAATCTGTGGCTACCTGCAAGACGGTATCTGGATGCATCTGTAAAACTCCGTTTGAGTCAACAAGCTGTGAAACACTCTTCTTACTATGTCTAGGGCCAAGAGTAGAGAAGGACTGGTTGTTGACCCTACCTCCCGTCAGAGTCCAAAATGACTCTCTAGTATGAAAGGCATACTCTGCTCTCTGATCTAATAATGATTGTTGCTGAGCCCTTGCTGTAACAAGGCGCTCTTGAAGCCAAGCATCTGTAGGCCTCTTCTGCTCTTCCCTCTGAAGAGCAACCAACTACTAGCGGATACCTATCTCTTGCTTGAGGATCACACCTCTCCTGATATGAGCAACTAAGTGATAAAAGTCGCTAATATCTGAGAGGGCTACAACTATATCTGACATGGAAAGTTGCCCATCGTCATGTGAGATACCCTAGTCCACAACACTGCCTCTGTGAGGCCCTCCTCTGCGTAGAAGGCATTTGGAATCCTGATACTAGTAGAGCGACTCCTCACATGAAGATCTGAAACAAACAGAACAACTAGAAAATAATCTGAAGTGGACACCCTAGGTGTAATGCATACTGTCCCACCTCTGCAATCATCCACATAAAATCTGTCAATTTGTGCATGGATAGGCATCTACAACCTTCTATTTGACTAAGAAAATAGGAGTGACTCCGGCTGAGTGTGGAAAGCATCATCATGCCAAGCATCTCTGCCACTATACTGAAAAAGGAAGGCATCCTAGGCTGCTCTCTCTAGGGAATGGATACCACCTTCCCTACCTCCTCTTTTGTCTGTGGGCATTTCAACCATGTTGAAATCACACCCAATGATCAAGGCTCTGCAATGCATGACCAAGAAAGCAGCTCCTTCCTTTGAAGGACACGGTCCTCTCTTGAATTGGGGGTATAGAAGTTTAAGAAACCAACCTTACGCCCACCAATCAAAAGAATGATCCAGTGAGCTCTAGAGGGAACTATGATCCCATGTCTAATCACCAAGGGTAGCATCGAAGAAGAAACATAAATACATGTACCTCCCTTGGTGCCCAAGGCGGGTGGCAAAAAGGTATGCCCTGAGAGAAGCTTACCTGTCGGCTTGGAACAATCCCTGACATCCAATTTGTGTTCCTGAATCATGAGTATATCAATGGGGCCCCCAGTAACACCTGGATGAAGCTGGTTTTGAATCAGTAGCCTGTGGCGATGGTAAGCTACCCCTCCGAGGCCCTGAACGTTCTAAGTGACAATCCTCATCGGCGAGAGGAAGAGGTCGGATGAAAAACCCTACCCGACCTGGTAACGGAGATATCCCTCTCTTGGGAGAAATTCCTCATATCAAGAGGAGGGAAGTCAACTGGGGAAAGCACTCCCACAACTCCAGAAAGGGAAGCTCTATCCACAGTGATCTGAACAAGGTGCTCCCCAAGGGTAGAGGGTACAAACTCCTCTAACTCAAACTCTGCCATGTCTACTAGAACTGCAAAAGAATTCCTGAATGATGCTTCTGGTGCAGGTGCGTGGAGGATCCCTATGGATATTGAGGCTTTTGAATCCAAGTATGTAAACAAATACAAGGAAATTGGGGGCAGCACTTAATAGAAATCATTTGGAGGTAAAAGAAAGTTTGAAATGCTTTGAATGGCATGACGGTAGGTGCAATGATTCCATTTCCGAAGTATGCTACACTTATAGGCCTAAACATGCCCTATGCCAAACCATACAGACCTTCAAGTGCAAAATTAATGAGAAGCAATATTGGCCTTCAAATGCAAAATTTAGCACAAAAAGCAACGTTGTACTGGGAAGACAAAAATGGCAAAGCATTGAAGGGCATCATGGACAACAAGAAGAGGATAAATTTACGCTTAAAATGTGGTTAAAAATGAGCCCTTAGCATGTAGGATATGGACCATTAGGACAACCAAACCATGGTTGTATAGTTAGATAATGAGGAGGAGCTTGCGCATGCCCTTGAGATCCTAGTCGTGACTCATGACAAGATAGCAAGTGATTTGCAAGCCTTATGTTACAATCAAAAAATGCACTTTTATGATAGGAGAGGTTGAAGTAGTGAGATTGTTGTGAACCCTTCAAAGGAGAATTGGATGAGAGAGCATCTGTAGCCTCATAACCCCAATTGGTTGAGTGGCTTTTGGAGTTTTGCATCATTTTATAGAATTTTATGTGGCTTTTTGCCAAAATGGTAGCTCCACTTTCAAACAAGCACATGGTAGTTTGGAAGATTTGAACTTTTTTGCCTTAGAGTTGGTATTGCAATTTTTCAAGATAGTATAGAGGAGGTAGATGCTAGTAGCGAAGGGTTGGGAGTTGTTGTAAGGCAAGTGCATGGAGTGTAACATGTTAAGAGATTCCTTACCATGTATGATTAGGAAATGTTGGCAATCCCACATGCTTCAAGTGGTATTGCTACTTGCGTGGGAGAATTTTTTTTTGGATACAAATCACATGACTCAGGCATTATTTCTTACAAAGCCCAACTTACTGATTGAGAAGAAAAGGTAGTGGTCTCTTTAGTGTAGTCCTATGATTGTGACAATAAATACAAGAAGGCCAAAGAAAATGTGGTTGCAAGTGCCTTGTTTAAAATGTGGTCTTGTGTCTCCACTATTTGTTTAAGAGTGGGCATATGGCATTCAAGAGGAGTATATGCTGAATTTTAAGGGTAGCAATCATATTCTCAGGTATGCAGGAACCATCAAGCACAAAACATCTAGTATTTAAGTTGTATAATCATCAACATGACGGAATTTACTTGGTTCTAAGTGTCTCAATATAAATCTTGGTGTTTAGAAAGATGCAAGGCACAATGATGGCAAGATCAAGATCTTTTGAAAGATGTGCTAAAGCATGTCTCAAAATGTTTTCCATGCCACCAAACAAAGTAGATGGTAAGCTTTGGGCCAACTATTTGGAGCTGTTGTCCTTTTTGAAAGGTAAGTTGACATTGCCATGGGTTTAGTAGACAAGGGTGTGATGACATTTATACGGTCACAGTTATTAAAGAAGCTCATTAAAGAACTAGATTTAGCGCGCTTATGACTTTGCAAGATTACATAACATGGTCTCATATGTATTATGGCTCCTACAAGATCATTTGTAAAGTCGGGTAGGTAGCATAGTAGTTGAATTCACCATCTACCTCCAAAATCCATGACATGTCTCATTATTGAAATTGCATGTGGGTTAGAGCTTGTATGCCTTATTAGGGTTGCCTCCTCTGGATGAGGAGGGGTGCATCATCTATATCTTGGACAATTGATCTAGCCCTTTGTTTCAAATGAAAAGGCCTATTCAAAGAGGAGAAGTTGTGGCAACCAAAGAGCATCATGTAGGAGCATCCTCACCTTTTAGTAGACAATGGGCGTCGTTCATCACGTAAGGCATCACAATGTGGTGCAACTATTGTATCTAATTGCAAGGGAAAGGATGGTTGTAACGATGGAAGAAAAGAAGTTAAGTTACTAGGTTATCATTAAGTGTTAAATATATAGCCCCGACTGCTTGAACCTCTAACGCAACTGACAGATCTAGAAACTCTTTCCAAACACTTAAAGATGCACTCACAAATTGAAAGCTCACTAAAAAAATATATGCCAGAGACAGGAGAGAGAGAACTCATGCTTTATCCATCCACAAATGTGGGAAATGTTGCTCACAAGAGAGCTATACATACACTTCCAGCAAAGGCGCTAGGTAAAAGTAGCAATAAAAAAAGATTGCTATGCTGAGATCTCATGGAAGGCAGAGCTCTTAACAGACAACAATCGAAAAAGATTGCATTGCTGAGACCTCACATAAGGAAAAGCTCTACACACTCTACATTCCACCTTGCTTGCTTAAAAGGCTTCAGTGTTGTAGACCAAAACATTCTTGTGACCCTTATCACTAGAAATTCAGAAATGATGTTGCTTTTAGGGGTGTTCAGAATGGGAGGATGCTGATTGAAATGTGCATAAAGAAGGTCAGAAGACCTGTGGAGTTTTTTGGTCAGAGGCATGAAGCGCTTAAGGCTTAAGCTGCTTATGGAACTAAGTGTTCTTGCTTGCACTGCAAGGCAATCATATATATTTTTTCTTTGTATAAATCTCTTTTTTGATACAATTTTGAAACTTTTCGAGTGTTTGCTAATGGAGTGTGCCAAGACCTCCTTTTATATAGGGGAGGAGAAAGGGCTAGAGGCTTTGACAACATGGTTGACCCAGTCCAAACTTAGGTCTATCAACCTCAGCCTGACAGATTTGACCTATCTTGATGCTGGAGTTAACCTATTGCCAAGCCTATAAATAGGCCCGAGTAGTGCAGTCTACTTTCTTATTGCCATGCAGACATGCTGCCACACAATCATAGCCTTGCTTCTCCAAACGCTGATGTAGAAACTCCTCCAAATAGCTGCAATTCTTCATTGCGTCTCTTTGGGAGGTGTAGGCTTAGTGATAGCAGAGTTTTGGCGCTAGGTGCGGCCTCCTTCGAGAATGGTTTTCAATGTTTTACAAACTCCTTTTGTGCCTGGTCCATCCACAATACCTCCCTTTTGCATCCCTGAAAAGGTTTTATAATTGACATGATCAAACCTCTCATGCCATAGTTTGGAGCTATCTTTGTTACTATGAGCTACCAATGCATTCATTTGGTACAAATCATCTTCTTTGACTCCTTAAGCCATGATCTATCTGGTCTCCTTTTGATTCAACCAAGACCTCCATACTTTTAAACTCCACCTTCATCCTATTTCTAGTCATCTGACTCATAGAAAGTATGCTTTTGTAAAGATCTAGAACATAGAGTACATTGGAGATTACCTTCTTGGTTCTTGAGTCTATGATGAATGGAATACTCCCTACACCCTTCAAAGGGCATGTTCAATTGTCTCCCATAATCAACTTTGAGTTTGGATGTGCTGGCTCCATGTCTTTGAACCAACTTTTCTTGTTTGACATGTGTCATCATGCCCCAATGTCAAAATACCAACCTTGTTTGTTTTCAGTCTCACGGCACGTGCAAAGAAATGCTCAATGACTAAGAAAAGCTCTTTTGTTGTCACATTGGTAGATTCAGACTTGGTCTCTTCTTTCGGCTTGGCCTTCCTTTTCCTCTTTTGATCTGTTTTCTTTTTTTTGTAGTCTTTCGCAAAGTGGTTGAGCTTCTCTACTAGAAACACTTCTTCTTCTTGTCTGCATCATGCGATCTTTTTCCCTTGGATACCTTTTTGGTTTTACCCTTGGTGGTGTTGCCCTTGTCTTTTCCTTTTGCCAGAAATGCCTTGTTGTTGTTGTTCTCATACGGTCTCTGTGTGGCTTCTTCCTGCAACATAGGGGGCAATGCTCTTCGAATGTAAGAGCCCTAGTTCTCTCTTGCCATCATCAATAAAGAATTCAAAACTTCTTGAAAGCATCCAAAGAACCACTAGTGCTAGCTCACTTGAGTCCACTCTGTTGGCAACTGTCCATAGCTGATCCTTCACTCACAACCCTCACCTTTCTGAGATGGTTGTGTACCATCTTCATTGTGAAAAAGCAGTTTTGGAGGGATAAGATCCTAGAGATACTGTCAGTCTCGTACAAATATCTTAGAATGGTCCGCGTCTCGCTAGATGTATCTACTTTTTGGATGTCTAGAATGATGAAATCCATTGCAGTCCCTATGGTCATAGATAGGGCTTGTGCATCTTTGTCCTCCCACTATTCAATTGTGTCTAGATCTACAACCACTATCACCTTCCCTGAAGTATCCTTGGTGTCCTCAAGCTTCAATTTTGTTTTCCAGAGCTTCTGGCCACAAGGTGGCTTCGAAGATTATGGATAGGATAGTTTGACCCATTGAGCTTGTGTGTATCTCCAAGTTTGGAATGGCCATGGGAGTGGTCATAGCTTATGAAACTATAGAAAATAGAGGAGAGGTTTTACTCTAGCAACAAAACAAATACCACGTCTCTTGAACCGGGGTCACCATTGAGCTTGAAGGGACTCCTTCATGCCAAATGAATACAAGAGTGTCATCAATGGCTCTGATACCATGTCAAAAATAGAGGCCTAATTGCTTAGACCTCTAACACAACAGATAGATCTATGAAAATCTTTCGAAACACTTATAGTTGCACTCACAAATCGAAAGTTCATGTAGAAGAAGTATAGAGAGAAGAGACAGAGAACTTAGGCTTTATTCATACCCCAAATGTGGGAAATGCTACTCAAGAGAGAGCTATACAATTCCAACAAAGGTGCTAGGAAAAATAGCAGTAAGAAAAGATTGCACTCTTGAGATCTTAGAGAAGGCAAAGCTCTACACACTCCTCAATCCACCCTGCGTGCTAAAAACACTTGTGTTTGCTACTAGAGTGTGCCAAGACCCACCCTTTCTAAAGGGGAGGTGGAAGGGCTAGAGTTGTTGACAAAATGGCCAACCAAGTCTGTAAATGAGCCAACTGGGTGTTTGCAAACACAAAATTAGCTCTATTGACTCTGACCTGGTTAGATTTGTCCTGAGTTCATGCTAATTGCTACTACTAAATTTAACCTACTACTAGGCCTATAAATAGGCCCTCCTAGTGGAGTCTACTTCTTGTCCCGTAGCCTTATTGCCATGCAGACATGCTACCACATAGTTGTAGCCTTGTTGCTCCAAATCTTGATGCAAAACGTATCTAGATAGGTCCAAATTGCTGTGCACCAACCTGCTCTAGGTAACCCTTCCTACCATTGTCTACTAACCCTTTCTCCTCCTCATATGAGCAATCACAATAGGGTCAATGACATTTCTTACATTAAGGGGTACTTTAGCACAAGAGCGCTAAAATGGGCTATGTGGGGAGGAATACCTAAATTTGATTTCTACTCATTGTCTATTATGATTTGACTTGACATTTGCATGTATAACACATAGATACACACGTGCACGCACACACACACATGCACGCACACATGCACATGTACATGCGAACACACACACACACACACACACACACATGTACATGCACATGCACCGTGCCACACACACATGCACACGCATGTATGTACATGCGCACACATGCATGAACATGCACACGCATGCACACACACACATTAACAATCCCTCCTCCCCCTCCCCTCTCTTACTTCTTGAGGTTGACCCTCACGCATTTATATACACCACTCGTTCCACCGCGGCCCATCGCGTCTTGGCTTTGTACCCTGCAATAGTTGGTATGATGATGAATGCAAGGCTCTTTCCTGTGAACTCATATTCAAGACCGAGCATCACCTTCCAAGAGAGTCCGAGATGATGCGTGAATGCTGTCATCTTGCCTGTAGGAAGAAGCATGTTTTCATCCACTAGAACAAGGAGGAGTTAATAAACATTTTGTTTAGTAAAAACTCTGGCAAAGACTTTTGGTGGAACTTTCTTGAGCGATGAGCTCCTTCCCCTCTCATAGACACCCAAACATGGTACTCATATGCAGCCACATTGTATGACATTACCCACTAGCCATATCCTGACCTGAAGCATGCAACCCTAAAGCTTCATAATGGCCGAGCTAAAGATCATGAGGGCTTATGCACTGAATTTATTACATATGGAATAGATACGTTGGCACCAATCTTAGCCAATCCTTTTAATGAAGTGGTTTGCTTAGGCTTTCCTCACACATGGATTATTGACATGACCACTCCTATTCATAAGGCAAGGGACTCCATGAGCTTGAAAAAGTACAGAACCATTATGATTGGGTATTTCATGTCCAAGATTTATGCATTAGTGCTCGATATAGAGGTTAGCCGATTTGTAGAGATGCGGGGCTCAGTGCTGAGGAGCAAGTTGGATTTTGTCGTGATCATGGGAATCTTGATCACATACTCACACTCAGGGGTGGCATTGAGGGGCTAGGGCACAAAAACAGAGGGAATATTGTTGCTTTGTGGACTTATGCAAAGCTTTGATATAGTGGTGAGAGCCTGCCTTATCAAATGCTTCCAAGATCAAGAGATCTAGGCTATTATGGCACTCTACAAGAGGGTTTTAGGTAGGGTCTAGACCATCGTAGATTGGACATATGAGATCATGACACTATTGGAGTCAAACAGGGTGTCTCTTGTCACCTGATTTGTTTTGCATCTACATAGATGAGCTTGAGATTTTCATGGGGGGCCAGTTCCTCTCTCGCTGGCACTTTGATTCAAATCCTCTTATACAGATGGCATGGTCTTGCCCTCATCCTTAGTGAAGGGCCTTTAGCCTACATTTGGATGCGTTGCACACCTTTTTTGAGTCACACAACTTGAAGTTCAACTCCAAATTTCTCTCATGTATTTGATCTGATATGTGCTGATTTAACTATGTTGTATTAGATACAATGCACTCTGATTTAATAAGTTGTATTAGATCCAACACGCTCTAATTTAATTATCTTGTATTAGGTCCAACACACCCTGATTTGATTATGTTGTATTCATTATGGGTGATGATGCTCGATTAGATGCTCCACTCTTTCAGCACATTGTATTAGGTTTCTTTTAGTCTCATAGACCCTTTGGTCTTTCAAAAACTTCTAATAAACTTTCTTTCTCTCTCCTCTCGAGGTCGCTAACATATCATCATCATGATCATCTCTCTCTCTCCCCTCTCATGTATTAGATTCGATACGCTTTGATTTTGACTATATTGTATACATTATGGGTGATGGTGCCCCACCCTTTTAGTTCAGTGTATCAGGTTTCTTTTAGTCTCATAGACCCTTCAGTCTTTCAAAGACTTCTAATCAATTCTCTCTCTCTCTCTCTCTCTCTCTCTCTCTCTCTCTCTCCCCCGAGGTCACTAATATATCATGATCATAATCATCATCTCTCTCTCTCTCTCTCTCTCTCTCTCTCTCTCTCTCTCTCTCTCCCTCTCTCTCTCTCTCCCTCCCTCCCTCCCTTTCTCCCTCCCTCCCTCCCTCCCTTGCCCCCTTCCACCCCCCCCTTCTCTCTCGCTTTCCCCCCTCCCCCTTATGGGGTAGATGCAAGAGTCATTTTTAGCTAAAAATGCATGAGAGCCTTGGCTTGTTGTGCTTCTACACATCAATAGTGTTGGCTATTTGTGCTTTTGCATGGGAATCTTGGTTTGTTGTGCTTCTACACATCAATAGTCTTGGCTATTTGTGCTTTTGCATGGGAATCTTGGCTAGCTATGCTTTTTATCATCGATGGGACATCAACATTCCAATTGTGATGCTCTTCAAGCATAATGATATTGGATCCTAACAAGAATCAATATGACAAAAGGTGTTCTACAAGGTTCAAATCAATGATGGTTATTAAATACACTAAAACAATAGAACGTTAAAAGGCTGAATGTTGCAAAAAATACAATAAAATAAAGATCAAATACCCCATGGTGAAAAGGAAACAATAATGCAATGATATACCTTAAGAAATCACTAAAGATTAGCTGAAGAAGTGGATGATAGAAGGCCAAAATATAAGATGAATCTGTATAAACATATAAAAAAGTATCTCTACAACTATTGTGGAGAAAATAAAAAACACAAGAAGGCAAGGTTTGAGTCTCAAAGTTTTCCTACGAAAACTAGTGATAGACCACTTCCAACATCTTTATGACAATGGAGACAACTTTGGCTCTTATTGAGAACATAGAAAATGTAAGTGAAGATGAACATTGAATGAGTGATCTAGCCATCAAACAATAAATGTTAGATTGAGGAATTTGCAAAAGTATAGACATCAACACTAAGAAGATGTGGCAACACACGCATGTGCGCACACACACATACACATATACGTATATACATATACATATACACAGACATACATACACTTTTTTTTTGGGGTGAAACTAAGAACATTATATTATGAAAAACCCATTTTACAACAGGGCAGTGCTCCAGAAAAGAGCCAATATTGGCCTTATCCATCAAAAGCAGTAAAAGAAAAGCTCAATGCAAGAGACATACAAATCCTCCTCATGCAAGGCATCATATAAGGACTGCCGCAATGAGGCCCGGAACAACTCATAAGGGTGCTGAAGAGATGAATTAAAAAATGCATGATTTCGCTGAAGCCAGAGGGTCCACAATGCCCAGTATCTGATCCAATATGGAAGAAATGAGAGTACTGGAATAAAGAAGCTGGCAATCTGCCAAACATCCAAAAAAACCTCGAGAACCTGTGTGCCAAAAATCTGAGAGATAAGAAATAGGAGATCTTGTCCAGAAGGTCTCTGGAATATAAACAAAACCACAATAAGTGATGAATACTCTTAGGAGCATGATGACATCTTGGACAAAGAGGAGAGGCAATCCTTTTTTGAGCCAATTTCACTCCCACTGGAAAAATACCAACAAGGCATCTCCAGAAACTGAATCTATGCTTTAATGGCATTTTCAACTTCCATATTAATTTCAATTTTGCTTTCCACCAAGATAAAGACTTATTCAGATGCCAAAGAGAATTGGCATGATGAGCAATCCATGGAGGAGGTAAAATCAATCTATAAGCCTCTATGGAAGTTAATAAATGCAAAGGTTGAGAGGATAAACCTGGACTTAAAGACTGAAGATGCCAATCTTGAAGCCTGTCTCTTACTTCCAATGGTGGAATCGCAATAAAAGGGAGTAAGAGATCTCTAATAACTTTCCATATGGGTCTATGATGCATCCTAAGATTATATTGTTGAAAGCTGCCGAAAAAGAGAGAATATGTCCCTGAATATCTACCACATCGTCAATGAACCGAATGCCCAACTTCATGAGATTGTAAGCCCTGATTGGTTGTTGTACAACAAGAGGAGAGTAAAAAACAGCACTCCAATGAAGGCTTTCCAGTCGAAGAGATGAAGCTATAGAAGCAGGATGGGGACACCATTTGATGTGCAAGAGCACCTGCTTTCAATCCTAAATCAAGGCAATAGAAAATGGATAACCAGGTATTTTACCTTGAAACTCACCAAGTACTACTTCCCATGAATCAACGAGCCAATGCCAATAAGCATTTGTGCGCATTTGGGCACACAAACACCAACATAATAGACCATGGCTGCTCTTGCTGAAAAAAAGTCCTGAGCATAGTGACCTTTCTTGCCAACACATGAAATTTGGTGTTTAGAATATTCAAATTTCCATGCATCTTTGGAGAGCAAAGCAGGTCCATTTTGAGCAACCTCAAAGCTTTTTTATGAAGCTTAGTTTTCCAAAAAATCTCCATGGCTTGAGACATAAAAGAAGAGAGATCTTGAGATGGCCAATGTAGTAAAGGTAGGTAAAATTGGACATAAGCCAAAACAATGGACTAGACAATTCGAAGCCAAACATGCAAAGGCCAAGTGGAGATCTTCCAATATTCTAATTTGTCCTGAATTTTGTTGAATACCCAAGACATTTGTTACTTATTGCTGATTTTCTAGCCAATTGGATAACCCAAATGCCTTACTATGTGCTCAGGATGAATAATCTGACCTGGCCAAAGAAGAGCATGCCAGTCACAATGCTTGAGAGGCAACAATTTTGATTTCTGAAAATTAATATTTAGACCAGCTGCCAACCCAAAATCAGAAAGGGTATTCCATCAATAAGCGAAGCTCCAAAGGACAATTCTTTCGCATGAAGAAAGAATCATCTGCATAAGCCTGTGCAATGAAAGGCCATGAGCCAGGAATCTGAAGCCCCACAAGCTATCCAGTATCAACTAGATGATCCATATAAAGAAGCAAAGGATGAGAAGCAATAGCATAGAGCAAAGCACTGAGAGGGCATCCCTGTCGAACTGCCTAAGACCTTGGCATTAAATATGATGTGTGTTGAGGCTCTTAGGTACCAGAGCATCTTTGTATGAGATGGTAGGATGCTTTTTTGAGTGTTTGCAGGATTTGGAGCAATTGAAAGTTGTTTCCGAAACCATGTTTTGAAATAAGAACCTTCGCAAGCCCCCTAGTTGGATTCATTAACAAAATACGCAAGATAGATTTTCTGGGCTGCATTGACTTTATAACCAGTAAATCTGAAAGATTCTCTTGGCTTTTTCATGTAGGCGGTAGATCTAACAACGCTCTTAATAACCTCTTATCGATTTTGAGAGCTTCCATCAAATCGCCAAGAATCAAGATATTAAAGGTCACAATGGCACGATTTATCTTGCGAAGTCACAAAGTCATTCCTCAATATTAACCTGAAATCCCGGAAGCTTCTTGAGGTTGGTGCTTTTAAAGAGAAGCGCCAATGCTTTGGTCCTGTTTCCACTATTAGGAAGTGCACCTTGCTGCTCGCTCATCTAGGACCTACACTCACATCACTGATCGGATGGATGGATGCCCCAATCAGTACTGGTTCAGTTCCTATGAGTATGATCATCTGCTCATGTTGCCTATTGAAACGTTTCTTCCAACCCTCTTGAGTGATTACCGGGTAGAGGAAGTCAATAACATAGATAGTAAGTGGAGGAGTTTGTGTCGATGAAGCATCCACTCGAACCTCTGAAACATGACGTATTATCCATGTTGGTTATGTTCATGAAAAACCTAGTTTGCTCCCCTTCCTTTAACTGGAGTGAAATGCTTGCTTAATTTGGTTCGACTTTCTCTTCTCCAAGCCAAGAAAGCCCTTGAAGGCTGAAGTAATATAAAAGAATAGCTTGCACTCTTAACAAGGACATGGGTGCCCCCTCGCTGCTGTTGCACCCTTCAATGAGCATTATGCTTTTCACTCCTTGTGAGCATATAATTCATAGTCATCCTGGCGCTCCCTCACCATTGCCTAGTAGATTTTTTGTGGAGCCACTCAAGCAAGTATTTGATTATCCATCTACCCAATGAACCTCGTGAAAAGTGTAATACAAGTTCACAATCCCCACAATCCAAAATATTCTAGAACCATTGAGTCTATTGATGAGAGATACTCTTGCTCTACATAAAACATAGTCCTATACATTTTTCTTATGTGTAAGACACAATCCTGTAAGATACAGATTGATAGATTTAAAACAATTTGTGAATTATGACTTTATATTGGGTGGAGTAGATAATAATGGAGATTCGATAACCAACCCCCTCTAGCTATATTAGACCTCAAGGCCATCAGCTTGTCTCCTAGCCGATCCCCTCTATCTACATTAGACCTTGGCCATCTTCTCATCGGGATCTTGTCTCCATAAAACGCGAAAAAATTAGAGGCATTATCATGTTCTAATTTTTTCATATTTTAATAATATAGCATATTAGCGAGTTTAATTATCTTTTTAGAAATTAACATTCAACACCTATTTCATTAATTTTGGACTTTTTCTGTTGTTTTGGGACAAAGCCCAAAAATCCTTCCCAAATGAAAAGTTTACTTTGTGAAAATATCCTTCCCAAATCAAAATTTTACTTTCTGAAAATATTCTTCCCAAATCAAAAGTTCACTTTGTGGCACTATCATATTCACACAAAAATCTTTTTTTTTCAATCTATACTTTTGCACCAACATGCAAGAATTTGAAATAATCCTATTTTAGAAATTCTAGCTATACCTAAGTTATTTGTTAATTTAATTATTTTTAATATTTTTCCTTGACGTGATAAATTTATAAATCCATGACACTTTGTGACACTATCATATTCACATAAAAATCGTTTTTTCAATCTATACTTTTGCACCAACATGCAAGAATTTGAAATAATCCTATTTTAGAAATTCTAGCTATACCTAAGTTATTTGTTAATTTAATTATTTTTAATATTTTTCCTTGACATGATAAATTTATAAATCCATGAAAGGAGACTTAAATATTTCATGTAAATAACATTGTCACTCGCAATATGCACAAAATTTTTAAAAATTTTAATAAATAGAAAAAAGACATGATGCCATAAGACCTAAGTTTTGTATTGAACCAAAGAATTATAATAGCAATTATAGCTATCATTATATGTTTACATCGAGAGACGTTGCTCTCAGCTAGAGTCTTTGTATAAAATGATATAGATTGAACATATGTTTACAATTTAAATTGTTGCTCTTAAAGAGCCTCAATTCATGCCATCTCCATAATTTGACTCCCCATTATCTTATTGCTCAATGTGACAGTCCCTTGCCAGGTGCCATTTGCATTAACTCCCACTTGTCTTGCCAAGCCTTGCCCCTTGGGTGCATTGACTCCCCATTGTCTTATTGCTCAATGTGACAGTCCCTTGCCAGGTGCCATCTGCATTAACTCCCTATTGTCTTGCCAAGCCTTGACCCTTGGGTGACATCCAATGCATATTTTGACTCTCATTTGAATAGGAGGTGACGACTGTGATTATAATTATCAATTGGCTTCTTGCCTAGTACCCAAATAAAATCCTTCAATGGACTTCAATACAAAGCTTTAATCATGGACATTCTTCATTTGCGCTGTCTCCTACTTCCTCCATGGTGAGCATCCTTAAAAATTCGTGTATATGCAAAATACTTTGCTATGGTATTTTTATTTTTCCTTCTACCTCATATCCCATGCGCTTCTTTGACTTCTTTGCCCTTGAATGCCAAGACACTATGATTGTCTCCGTCGAAACTTGTGAAACTGCTTCATCATTTGGGACCCACTCCTTCATTATACAATGTGTTGTTATCCATATTCTCCTTCCTGCCCTTTGGCTCATACCATACCACTGTAAATGTTGTAGCTCTCCCTTGATCATCTCTTTGCACATCAACTACTTTTGCAACTCAAAACTTCACATTCTCATATTCATCATCCGATGGCTGAACCACAACAAAACAATCGACCTCTATATCTACTTGTGGCATAAACTCTCTCTTCTTCGGTCCACAATATGGATGTGGGAGTAATGATACAAATTCATTTTCAAAGACTGGAGCTGGGCGCAAATCGTTATGAACATTTGGCCAAAACATATTGCATTCTTCCTTGACATCCTTTGAGCCTCGCATTCTCTCAAGGTCCTTTATTAATTTTCGTGTCTTGTTAATTATAGTGGTAGTGTGTTCTCTCCAAGTAGGCTTTGAATCAGGATATCTCCGGAGCATTTCCTCTTTGTATGTAATAAATGCTTTTAATCCTTCTATTTCATAGTTAGACCTCTCATTGAATTCTTGTATAGGAGCCCATGTTGGATACCTTTCCTTGCTGGGAATTGAAGTTAAGAGACTATAAGGTTCTTCAGGTTCCCATTTTGTATCATGAGAATACTGTTGCCATTGCATTACGGGTTTTTCATCTTTAAAAAAAAAACAAAAGTAGTGTGGATTGGTATGACCTGTCAATGCATCACCACCCATTTGTATGAAAGGTAGAATGAAGCTCTTCCAATCATACATTCTTTCGAGCCTCTCACATACTGTACTTTCCTTACGACCACCAACTTGCCTGCCACATCTTTGTACCAAGTCATCTATTGTCTCCACATCCTTGCATTCAAGCTCTCTTGAGACTGTGCTAAAAACCTGATCGATATCCTCATGTGTATGCCCAATACACAAAAATCCACATTCGACCTCATTGAAGATTCGATGAGCAACTAGCATGGAGCAGAATGCAAACATGAGTACATTCTTATTTTCTCGCCAGCAATTATTAGCTTGTATTCTCAAAGTTGGTGGTAGGCGACATTTTTCTGCATGTACATTATGAATTGCCTTCATAATAGATATTACAACTTGATTGCTATCATGTAGATGCAAGGAATCAATCCATATATTTGCAAAGAACTTAATTCCTTGCACTAACACTCCACATAGATGTGTCTTTAGAAAGTGCTTTCCTTGTAATTTAGGTGGAGTGGCAACAAAATGAGGCAATGTTGTTGTATCCTTATCCATGCCATCTACAATAAGGCACATGAAGTCATTGGGATGCAAAATAGCTTGCTCCTTCCAAAATGCATATTTTTGTCTGGAATGTCGAATAAGGTCATGATGAGATTTTTGGTTTTTTTTTGTATAATTCCCTTTGATTTGGACATGTTGCACTCTCAATCGCTCGCTTTAAATCATCACAGACATTGCACTTTGACATTTTTTGCCTCCTTGGGATTTTAACGTATCCAAAGTTCTTCATCCAAAGAGTATACAAAGTATGAGAAGAAGCTACGGCATCCCCTCTTTGCCTTTGCTTTTCTGCAATAGAGTCAAATACTTCGAGCTTTGTCAAGCCCATTGGAAGGTGCATTTCAATGATCGTGTCACCGTTAGGGAGTTTGATAGATATATGGGGTTGAGGTAAAGCATTTTCATGTATGAAGTCTTGCAAAATTACTGCTGCCTTGATAGTTGAGATTCTTGATTTGGACCTTCCTCTATTACCGTAAATGCTAAATTTGTTGCCGCCCTTTGCCTTGGTGACTAAATCCCAATATGTACCATGGGATAATCCAGTAATATTGCGATATGCCTCATTGCAAATCTTTTTTCCATTTACCAGAGGTTTTACCTTTTGTCTTGAACTTAGCCTTTTATTGCCATTTTGAAGAAAGCAAGAGAGACTTGTGAGAAGGTATTCATTTCTTTTGCTTCCTCTTCTTTGCCACACCTGTCCTCTACATTCCCTAGAAAGCAAGAGAGACTTGTGAGAAGGTATTCATTTCTTTTGCTTCCTCTTCTTTGCCACACGTGTCCTCTACATTCCCTAATGTCTGCAAGATCAATGAAGCGCATACAACTTCGCTTGCAACATAGATATCCCAATGCATTTAACATGTTCTCCTCCTTCATTACTCTCTTCCTCTTTGATTGCTTTTGTGGATCTGCCTGGATTTGCTTTCTCTTCATGCATATGTATGACCGTTTTTGTTCCTCGTGCACATTGTTATCTGTATTTATGCACTTCTTCTCCTCACATTTGTTTGTAACCAAGAATCCATGATTGGTCATTGCATCCTTGGCCATATCACAATCAAAGTTAAATATTGAATAATCCTCTGTTGATCTCATCCTCGTTTTTAACATACTCTTAGGACCATTCAATGAATTCAATATTCTACGAGAGTATTGAGAACCTTGAAACTCTTCACTCCTGAGAGAACATTGCTCATTGGGACATCTTGCATGGCTTTCACAAATCCACAAGCTTGATTGACACCAGGTTTGTTAATATGCATGAACTCATCCACACTTGACAAGACATCGCTATTGAAACCTTTGCCCTTCTCCCTGTGCAAGAATTCATCCACCCCAGATAAGGCTTCGCTTCTAAAATCATTTTGTTTCTCATAACCAATGAACTCATCCACCCCAGATAAGATGTCACTTCTATAATTGAGTACATTGAAATCATCCACATTTGAAGTGATAGAGCCTGGCACATGGGCATGCTTTTTAGGTCCTTTGATATTGTAGTATACCTTGTCTTTATCATTGAAAACCACGTGCCTCTTTCTCATGTTAAAAAATTGCTCCATCTCATATTCTTGCCTACCTCATAGTAGGGATCACATAAGGATGTTATGTTATCAACCATACCATCATCAGTGACTTTTAGAATCCTCATCTATGCAAATGACCATTGCTCCACTTGTTCAAATCCCAATACTTCACCTTCTGCTACAGTCTTATTTGCAAATGATCTCATTTGTAAAATGTCCCCTATAGTAAAATCCAAGGTGGTGCACTTTGTATTCTTAATAATGTATGTTGCATAAGTCTCATCTTTGTCCCATGCTATAAATGATTTGTTGGATGTATTGTAGGGCATAACATCTCCAAGTGTTTCCATATCTCCACATTTATACTTTAGCTCAACATGTGCGCTAAGAATCTTTGATACAGTAACTACCACCTTATCTTCGCCAAGTCTTCGAAAGTGGCAAACTGAATTGGGTCACTATCATGGATTGTAGCAAATGCAACTACTTCTCTTTTGCTACATAAAATCACATCCATCCCTGGAACAAAATCTATAGCCATCTCCTTTATGAAAGTCCTTTGCAAGCAAGCTGCAGTAGCAACAATTACATAAATATTAGTCTCTTTTTATTAATCTACTCATTTATTATAATTTTTAATTAGTACTTAATTTATTGGTGGGTGAAGTTATCCGATCAAGTACTCATCAGATGGACATGCCACTTTGCATGCAACTCAATAACACCTACGTTGAGGTGCGTGCAAAGTATTGTGCCCATCGTCTATGCTTTGCATGGTATATCATGCATTAAACACCATTTGTGCCTCAATGTCATGCACAACCATAAAAAACACGGTCCTAGGTGTGTTATTCAAACAAGTACTTATCGGATGGGGGCTCCACTTTGCATGCAAGTCAGATATGCTTTGCATGGTTGATCACGCATTATACACCGTTTTCCCCCTAATGATATGCACATCCGTAAAAAAAACACGACCTTAGGTGTGTTATCTGACCAAGTACTTATCGGATGGGTGCGCCTCTTTGAAAACAAGTCAATACCCCTGAGGTTGAGGTGTAGGAAAAGTATTGTGCCCATCCGATATGCTTTGCATGGTTGATCGAGCATTAAATACCATTTTTGCCTTAGTGTCATGCACATCTATAAAAAAACACGCTACTAGTTATGTTATCCGGAACAAAGTACTTATGGGATGGGCATGCCACTTTGCATGTAAGTCAATTCCACCTAGTTTAAGGTGTTTGCAAAGTATTGTACCCATCGGATATGCTTTGCATTGTCGATCAAGCATAAAACACCGTTTTTGCCTTAGTGTCATGCACAACCATAAAAAAACACGGTCCTAGGTGTGTTATTCAAACAAGTACTTCTCAGTGGGGGCTCACTTTGCATGCAAGTCCATTTCGACTAGGTTGAGGTGCGTGCAAAGTATTGTGACCATCAGATATGCTTTGCATGGTCGATCACGCATTATACAAAGTTTTTCCCTAGTGATAAGCACGTCCGTTAAAAAACACGCCCTTAGGTGTGTTATCCAACCAAGTACTTATCTGACGGGTGTGCCTCTTTGATAACATGTCAATACCACCTAGGTTGAGGCATAGAAAAAGTATTGTGCCCATCGGATATCCTTTGCATTGTCGATCGAGCATTAAATACCATTTTTGCTCTAGTGTCATGCACATCCGTAAAAAAACATGCTGCTAGGTATGTTATCCGATCAAGTACTTATGGGATGGGCACACCACTTTGCATGTAAGTGAATTCCACCTAGTTGAAGGTGTGTGCAAAGTATTGTGACCATTGGATATGCTTTGCATTGTCGATCAAGCATAAAACGCCATTTTTGCCTTAGTGTCATGCACATCCGTAAAAAAACACGCTGCTAGGTATGTTATTCGATCAAGTACTTATGGGATGGGTGCTCCACTTTGCACGCAAGTCCGTTTCAACTAGGTTGAGGTGCGTACAAAGTATTGTGACAATCGGATATGCTTTGCATGGTCGATCACGCATTATCCACCGTTTTTCCCGTAATGATATGCACATCCGTAAAAAAAAAAGTCTTGTGCCCATCAGATATCCTTTGCATGGTCGATCGAGCATTAAATACTATTTTTGCTCTAGTATCATGGACATCCGTAAAATAACATGCTACTAGGTATGTTATCCGATCAAGTACTTATGGGATGGGTGCACCACTTTGCATGTAAGTCAATTCCACCTAGTTGAAGGTGTGTGCAAAGTATTGTTCCCATCGAATATGATTTGCGTTGTCAATTATGCATAAAACACTGTTTTTGCCTTAGTGTAATGCACAACCATAAAAAAACACGGTCCTAGGTGTGTTATTCAAACAAGTACTTATCGGATGGGGACTCCACTTTGCACGCAAGTATCTTTCAACTAGGTTGATGTGCGTGCAAAGTATTGTGACCATTGGATATGCTTTGCATGGTCGATCACGCATTATACACCATTTTTGCCTTAGTGATATGCACATCCGCAAAAAAACACACCCTTAGGTGTGTTATATGACCAAGTACTTATCAAATCGGTGTGCCTGTTTGAAAACATGTCAATACCACCTAGGTTGAGGGGTATGAAAAGTATTGTGCCCATCGAATATGCTTTGCATGGTCGATCGAGCATTAAATACCATTTTTGCCTTGGTGTCATGCACATCCGTAAAAAAACACGCTGCTAGGTATGTTATCCGATCAAGTACTTATGGGATGGGCATGCCACTTTGCATGTAAGTCAATTCCACCTAGTTTAAGGTGTGTGCAAAGTATTATGCCCATCGAATATGCTTTGCATTGTTGATGGAGCATAAAACTCCATTTTTACTCTAGTGTAATGCACAACCATAAAAAAACACGATCCTAGGTGTGTTATTCAAACAAGTACTTATCGGATGGGGGCTCCACTTTGCACGCAACTATCTTTCAACTAGGTTGAGGTGCATGAAAAGTGTTGTAACCATTGGATATGCTTTGCATGGTCGATCACGCATTATACACCGTTTTTCCCCTAGTGATATGCACATCCGCAAAAAAACACACCCTTAGGTGTGTTATCTGACGAGGTACTTATCGGATCGGTGAGCCTCTTTGAGAACAAGTCAATACCACCGAGGTTGAGGTGTAGGAAAAGTATTGTGCCCATCAGATATGATTTGCGTGGTCGATCGAGCATTAAATACCATTTTTGCCTTAGTGTCATGCACATCCGAAAAAAACACGCTGCTAGGTATGTTATCCGATCAAGTACTTATGGGATGGGCATGCCACTTTGCATGTAAGTGAATTCCACCTAGTTTAAGGTGTGTGCAAAGTATTGTACTCATCGAATATGCTTTGCATTGTCGATCAAGCATAAAGCCCCGTTTTTGCCTTAGTGTCATGCACAACCATAAAAAAACATGGTCCTAGGTGTGTTATTCAAACAAGTACTTCTCAGATGGGGGCTCCACTTTGCATGCAAGTTTGTTTCAACTAGTTTGAGGTGCGTGCAAAGTATTGTGACCATCGGATATGCTCTGCATGGTCAATCACGCATTATACACCCTTTTTCCCCTAGTGATATGCACATCCGTAAAAAAACACGCCCTTAGGTGTGTTATCCAACCAAGTACTTATCTGATCGGTGTGCCTCTTTGAGAACATGTCAATAACACCTAGGTTGAGGCATAGGAAAAGTATTGTGCCCATCAGATATCCTTTGCATTGTTGATCGAGCTTTAAATACCATTTTTGCTCGTGTCATGCACATCCGTAAAAAAACACACTGCTAGGTATGTTATCCAATCAAGTACTTATGGTATGGGCACACCAATTTGCATGTAAGTTAATTCCACCTAGTTGAAGGTGTGTGCAAAGTATTGTGCCCATTGGATATGGTTTGCATTGTCGATCAAGCATAGAACACCGTTTTTGCCTTAGTGTCATGCACAACCATAAAAAAACACAGTCCTCGGTGTGTTATTCAAACAAGTACTTCTCAGATGGGGCCTCCACTCTACACACAAGTCTGTTTCAACTAGGTTGAGGTGCATACAAAGTATTGTGACTGTCAGATATGCTTTGCATGGTCGATCATGCAATATCCACTGTTTTTCCCATGGTGATATGCACATCCACAAAAAAACACGCCCTTAGGTATGTTATTTGACCAAGTACTTATCGGATGGGTGTGCCTCTTTGAGAACATTTCAAAACCACCTAGCTTGAGGCATAGGAAAAGTGTTGTGCCCATCGGATATCCTTTGCATTGTCGATCCTATTTTTGCTCTAGTGTCATGCACATCCGTAAAAAAATACACTGTCAGGTATGTTATCCGATCAAGTACTTATGGGATGGGCATGCCACTTTGCAAGTAAGTTAAATCCACCTAGTTGAAGGTGTGTGCAAAGTATTGTGCCCATCGGATATGCTTTGCATTGTCGATCAAGCATAAAACACCGTTTTTGCTTGAGTGTCATGCACAACCATAAAAAACACGGTCCTAGGTGTGTTCTTCAAACAAGTACTTATCGGATGGGGCCTCCCCTTTGCACGCAAGTCCGTTTCAACTAGGTTGAGGTGCGTGCAAAGTATTGTCACCATCAGATATGCTGTGCATGGTCGATCACGCATTATACAACGTTTTTCCGGTAGTGATATGCACATCCGCAAAAAACATGCCCTTAGGTATGTTATCTGACCATGTACTTATCGGATGGGTGTGCCTCGTTAAGAACATTTCAATAGCACCTAGGTTAAGGTGTAGGAAAAGTATTGTGCCCATCGGATATGCTTTGCATGGTCGATTGAGCATTAAATACCATTTTTGCCTTAGTGTAACGCACATCCGTAAAAAAACACACTGCTAGGTGTGTTATCCGATCAAGTACTTATGCGATGGGAATTCCACTTTGCATGTAAGCTAATTCCACCTAGTTGAAGGTGTGTGCAAAGTATTGTGCCCATCAGATATGCTTTGCAATGTCGATCAAGCATAAAACACCGTTTTTGCCTTAGTGTCATGCACAACCATAAAAAAACACGGTCCTAGGTGTGTTATTCAAACAAGTACTTATCGGATGGGGGCTCCACTTTGCACGCAAGTCCGTTTCAACTAGGTTGAGGTGCATGCAAAGTATTGTTACCATCAGATATGCTTTGCATGGTCGATCATGCATTATACAATGTTTTTCCGGTAGTGATATGCACATCTGCAAAAAAACACGCCCTTAGGTATGTTATCTGACCAAGTACTTATCGGTTAGGTGTGCCTCTTTGAGAACATTTCAATACCACCTAAGTTAAGGCATAGGAAAAGTATTGTGCCCATCGGATATGCTTTGCATGGTCGATCCAGCATTAAATACCATTTTTGCCTTAGTGTCATGCACATCCATAAAAAAACACGCTGCTAGGTGTGTTATCCGATCAAGTACTTATGCGATGGGAATGCCACTTTGTATGTAAGTTAATTCCACCTAGTTGAAGGTGTGTGCAAAGTATTGTGCCCATCGGATATGATTTGCATTGTCGATCAAGCATAAAACACCGTTTTTGCCTTAGTGTCATGCACAACCATAAAAAAACACGGTCCTAGGTGTGTTATTCAAACAAGTACTTATCCGATGGGAGCTCCACTTTGCACGCAAGTCTGTTTTAACTAGGTTGAGGTGCATGCAAAGTATTGTCACCATCGGATACGCTTTGCATGGCCGATCACGCATTATACATTATTTTTCCTTTAATGATATGCACATCCGCAAAAAAACATGCCCTTAGGTATGTTGTCTAACCAAGTACTTATCCGATGGGTGTGCCTCTTTGAGAACATTTTAGTACCACCTAGGTTAAGGTGTAGGAAAAGTATTGAGCCCATCGGATATGCATTGCATGGTCGATCGAGCATTAAATACCATTTTTGCCTTAGTGTTATGCACATCCGTAAAAAAACACGCTGCTACGTGTGTTATCCGATCAAGTACTTATGCAATGGGAATGCCACTTTGCATGTAAGTCAATTCCACCTAGTTGAAGGTGTATGAAAAGTATTGTGCCTATCGGATATGCTTTCCATTGTCGATTAAGCATAAAACATCATTTTTGCCTTGGTGTCATGCACAACCATAAAAAAACACGGTCCTAGGTGTGTTATTCAAACAAGTACTTATTGGATGGGGGCGCAAGTCCGTTTCAACTAGGTTGAGGTGCGTGCAAAGTATTGTCACCATCGGATATGCTTTGCATGGTGGATCACGCATTATACAACGTTTTTTCGGTAGTGATATGCACATCCGCAAAAAAACACACCCTTAGGTATGTAATTTGACCAAGTACTTATCGGATGGGTGTGCCCCTTTGAGAACATTTCAATACCACCTAGGTTAAGCCATCGGATATGCTTTGCATGTTGATCGAGCATTAAATTTCATTTTTGCCTTAGTGTCATGCACATCCGTAAAAAAACACATTGCTAGGTGTGTTATCCGATCACGTACTTATGCGATGGGAATGCCACTTTGCATGTAAGTCAATTCCACCTAGTTGAAGGTGTGTGCAAAGTATTGTGCCCATCGGATATGCTTTGCATTGTCGATCAAGCATAAAACACCGTTTTTGCCTTAGTGTCATGCACAACCATAAAAAAACACGGTCCTAGGTGTGTTATTCAAACAAGTACTTATCGGATGGGGGCTCCCCTTTGCACACAAGTCTGTTTCAACTAGGTTGAGGTGCGTGCAAAGTATTGTCACCATCAGATATGGTTTGCATGGTCGATCACACATTATACAATGTTTTTCCGGTAGTGATATGTACATCCGTAAAAAAACACGCCCTTAGGTATGTTATCTGACCAAGTACTTATCGGATGGGTGTGCCTATTTGAGAACATTTTAATACAACCTAGTTTGAGGCATAGGAAAAGTATTGTGCCCATCGGATATGCTTTGCATCGTCGATCGAGCATTAAATACCGTTTTTGCCTTAGCGTCATGCACATCCGTAAAAAAACACGCTGCTAGGTGTGTTATCCGATCAAGTACTTATGCGATGGGAAGGCCACTTTGCATGTAAGTCAATTCCATTTATTTGAAGGTGTGTGCAAAGTATTGTGCCCATCAGATATGCTTTGCATTATCGATCAAGCATAAAACTTCGTTTTTGCCTTAGTGTCATGCACAACCATAAAAAAACACAGTCGTAGGTGTGTTATTCCAACAAGTACTTATTGGATGGGGGCTCCACTTTGCACGCAGGTATGTTTCAACTAGGTTGAGGTGCGTGCAAAGTATTGTCACCATCAGATATGCTTTGCATGGTCGATCATGCATTATACAACGTTTTTTCGGTAGTGATATGCACATTCGCAAAAAAACATGCCCTTAGGTATGTTATCTAACCAAGTACTCATCGGATGGGTGTGCCTCTTTGAGAACATTTCAATATCACCTAGGTTGAGGTGTAGGAAAAGTATTGTGCCCATCGGATATCCTTTGCATGGTCGATCGAGCATTAAATACTATTTTTGCTCTAGTGTCATGCACATTCGAAAAAAAACACGCTGCTAGGTATGTTATCCGATGAAGTACTCATGGGATGGGCGCTCCACTTTGCATGTAAGTCAATTTCACTAGTTTAAGGTGTGTGAAAAGTATTATGGCCATCGGATATGCTTTGCATTGTCGATCAAGCATAAAACACCATTTTTGCCTTAGTGTGATGCACATCTGTAAAAAAACACACTACTAGGTATGTTATTCGATCAAGTACTTCTGGGATGGGTGCTCCACTTTGCACGCAAGTCCGTTTCAACTAGGTCGAGGTGTGTGCAAAGTATTGTGACCATCAGATATGCTTTGCATGGTCGATCACGCATTATCCACTGTTTTTGCCGTAGTGATATGCACATTCGCAAAAAAACATGCCCTTAGGTATGTTATCTGACCAAGTACTTATCGGATGAATATGCCTCTTTGAGAACATTTCAATATCACCTAGGTTGAGGCATAGGAAAAGTATTGTGCCCATCGGATATCCTTTGCATGGTCGATCGAGCATTAAATGCCATTTTTGCTCTAGTGTCATACACATCCGTAAAAGAACACGCTGCTAGGTATGTTATTCGATTAAGTACTTATGGGATGGGCGCTCCACTTTGCATGTAAGTCAATTTCACCTAGTTTAAGGTGTATGCAAAGTATTATGCCCATGGATATGCTTTGCATTATTGATCAAGCATAAAACACCGTTTTTGCCTTAGTGTAATGCACAACCATAAAAAAACACGGTCCTAGGTGTGTTATTCAAACAAGAACTTATCGGATGGGGGCTCCACTTTGCACCCAAGTCAAGTTAAACTAGGTTGAGGTGCATGAAAATTATTGTGACCATTGGATATTCTTTGCATGGTCGATCATGCATTATACACCATTTTCCCCCTAGTGATATGCACATTCGTAAAAAAACACGCCCTTAGGTGTGTTATCCAACCAAGTACTTATATGATGGGTGTGCCTTTTTTCAAACAAGTTAATACCACCTAGGTTGATGTGCAAGTAAAGTATTGTGCCGATCGGATATGCATTGCATGGTTGATTGAGCATTAAATACCGTTTTTGCCTTAGTGTCAAGCACATTTGTAAAAAAACACGGTCCTAGGTGTGTTATCGGATCAAGTACTTATCTAACTAACATGCCACTTTTCATGTAACTCAATAACACCTAGGTTGAGGTGGGTGCAAAGTATTGTGCCCATCAGATGTACTTTGCATGGTATATCACGTTTTAAACTCCATTTGTGTCTCAATGTCATGCACAACCATAAAAAAACACACTTTTAGGTGTGTTATCCGACCAACTGCTTATCAGATGGGTGTACCACTTTGCATGCAATGCAATACCACAATTTTTGAGGCTCATGCAAAGTATTGTGCCCATCAGATATGCTTTGCATTGTCGATCAAGCATTAAACACCGTTTTGGCCTTAGTGTCATGCACAACCGTCCAAAAACGCGGTCCTAGATGTGTTATTCGACTAAGTACTTATGGGATGGGCACGCCACTTTGCATGTAAGTCAATAATACCTAGGTTGAGATGTGTGCAAAGTGTTGTGATGATCGGATATGCGTTGCATTGTCGATCAAGCATAAAACAATGTTTTTGCCTTAGTGTGATGGACAACCAATAAAAAACATGGTCGTAGGTGTGATATTCAAAAAAGTACTTGTCGGATGGTGGATCCACTTTGCAAGAAAGTCAATTTCAACTAGGTTGATGTGCGTGCACATTATTGTGTCTATCAGTTATGCTTTGCATGGGGGATCACACATTATACACCATTTTCCCCCTAGTATTATGCACATCCGTCAAAGAACACGCTCTTAGGTGTATTATCATACCAAGTACTTATTGAATGGGTGTTCCACTTTGCATGGAATACCATACCATCGCTTTTGAGGAACGTGCAAAGTATTGTGCCCATCGGATATGCTTTGCATGGTAGATTGAGTATTAAATACCGTTTTTGCCTTGGTGTCATGTAGAACCGTTAAAAAACATGATCCTAGGTGTATTTTTCAAACAAGTACTTATCGGATGGGGATGCCACTTTGCACACAAGTCAATACTGCCTAGGTTGAGGAACATGCAAAGTCTTGTGTCCATTGGATATGCTTTGCATAGTCGATCGCACATTATACACCATTTTGTTCCTAGTGTTATGCACAATCGTCATAAAATATGTTTGCAGGTGTGTTATCCGAACAAGTACTTATGGGATGGGTGTACCACTTTGTATGCAAGTCAATACGATGAGGCGTATACAAAGTTTTGTGCCCATTAGAGAAATGTAGATGCGATAATATTAGCAAATTCTCGGTATGTGTATATGTGTGTGTGTGTGGCAAACAATTTTGATACAACAAAGTAAACACCTAGTGCACAAATTATGCACTTCATACCTTGAGTATTGTGTCAAAATAAAAGCTGAAATAAGCTTGTTGATGAGGATAAATACACCCTTGAATAAAAGCACAGTTGTTGTATGACCATGACAGGATCGCTTTGACACTTGTGATTTTGCCCACATGTAAGTTTGCAAATAGTATAAAAAATTGTATAATAATATATTAATAGTTTGCAAATGTGTATAGCAAGTGAATAATGGGAAGTGGAAGTGGGAGTGAGGAGGGAGGAGTGGAATGGGAGAGGGGAGGTAATAGGGGTGTATGATAATAAGTATAAAAAATAGTATAATAATATATTAATAGTTTGCAAATGGCAAGTGAGTAATGGGAAGTGGAAGTGAGAGTGGGGAGGGAGGAATGGAATGGGAGAGGGGGAGGTAATAGGGGAGTAGGATAATAAGGGAGTGAAATGAGTGAGGGGAGTTAATAGGGGATGAAAAAGAGGAGGGTGAGATGGGGAAATATGGGATTTTGGAAAATGGGAGGAGTATGGGACGTGGTGGAAATGTGGGATGGGAGTGGTGGCAATGGGGGAGGAAGAAGAAATGGATGGGGGGAGGGCCAATGGAAGATTGGGATGAGGGATGGGGGTCCAATGGGAGAGGAGGAGTAATGGGAGCCAATGGGAGAGGGGAGGAATGAAAAGCCAATAAGAGAGAGGGGAGGAATGGAAAGCCAATAGGAGAAGAGGAGGAAAACCTAGTTTTTCTTATATATAGTCTTCCTTCTTCATTCATTCTCCCCTCATTTCATTCATTGAAGCAAGAAGGCAAGGACGAGCAAGAAAGCAAGGAAGGAAGAGCAAGAAAGCAAGAAAGAGCAAACTTACAAACTTTTTCCAGGTACTTGTAAGTTTTTTTGATTAATTCTTTATCTAGATTTTTTTTTAAATTTGAAGAGAGAGAAAGAAAGAAAGAGAGAGGAACTAGAGAGAGAAAGTTTAGAGAGAAGGAGAGAAGCCTTGGAGGCCGCGGCCTCCAGGAGGAAGAGGGAAGTGGAGGGGGGAAAGAGAGGGAGGGAAGGAGGGAGGGAGGAGCGACGGAAGAGGGGAGGGAGGGAGGAAGAGGGAGGGAGGGAGGGAGCGGCGGAAGAGGGGAGGGAGTGGCGAAAGAGGGAGGGAGGAGCGGCGGAAGAGGCGGAGGTAGGGAGACAGAAGAGGGGAGGGAGCGGGGGTAGGGGGAGGCAGCGGGAGGGGAGAACGGGGGTAGGGGGCAACGGGGTAGGGGGAGGTGGGAGGGGGGAGCGGGGGTAGGGAGGCGGGGGAGGTAGGGTAGGGGGCGGCGGGGTAGGGGGAGGCGGGAGGGGGGAGCGGGGGTAGGGAGGGGGGGAGGCGGGGTAGGGGGTGACGGGGTAGGGAGCAGGGATAGGGGGAGGCAGGAGGGGGGGAGGCGGGGTAGGGGGAGGCGACGGGAGGGAGGAGCGGGGGTAGGGAGGCAATGGGAGGGGGGAGCAGGGGTAGGGGGCAGCAGGGTAGGGGGAGAGAGAGAGAGAGAGGGGGGGGTCCTGGCGACTGCGGCCCCCAGGGTGAGAGGGAGGGGAGGGAGAGAGAGAGAGAGAGAGAGAGAGAGAGAGAGAGAGAGAGAGAGAGGAGTGAGGAGAGGGAGGGGAGGGAGAGAGAGAGAGAGAGAGAGAGAGAGAGAGAGAGAGAGAGGGGGGGGGGTCCTGGCGGCCGCGGCCCTAGGGTGAGAGGAGTGAGGAGAGGGAGGGGAGGGAGAGAGAGAGAGAGAGAGAGGGGGGGTTCCTGGAGACCGCGGCCCCAGGGTGAGAGGAGTGAGGAAAAGGGAGGAGAGAGAGAGAGAGAGAGAGAGAGAGAGAGAGAGAGAGAGAGAGAGGAGGGTGAGAGGAGTGAAGAGAGGGAGGGGAGGGAGAGAGAGAGAGAGAGAGAGAGAGAGAGAGAGAGAGAGAGAGAGAGAGAGAGAGAGGGGGGGGGGGGGTGTCCTGGCGGCCGCGGCCCCAGGGTGAGAGGAGTGAGGAAAAGGGAGGGGAGAGAGAGAGAGGGGAGAGAGAGAGAGAGAGAGAGAGAGAGGGGGAGGGGAGGAGAGAGACAAAAGGAAGAGAGAGAGAGAGGACTCCTGGGATTGCGGCCCCTAGGGATGAGAGGAGAGTTAGAGGAGTAAGGGAGGGAGAGGAGTGAGGGAGGGAGAGGGGTGAGAAGACGTGATGGAGAGGGAAACACTAGTAGAGAGAGAAGAGAGATGAGAAGACTTTAGGGAGAGGGGAAGGTAAGCGACTACAGAGAGAGGAGAGATGAGAAGACTTGAGGGAGAGAGGAAGGTATGCGACTAGAGGAAGGTTGGGAAGGTATGCGACTAGAGAGAGAGAGATATGCGACTAGAGAGGGAGCTCCATCGCATAGACAGGGAGCTCCGTTAGAGAGAGAGAGGCCCCACTACATAGAGAAGAGGAGAGGAGTAGAGGGAGAGAGGTCGAATTCTTAAAACTAAGAGTAGAACGATCACGAGCAAGAGCAACAAATAAGATTTGACTTACGAGAAGAATGAAGAGGGACGTACGAGAAGAAAGTATCAAGAAGAATGTTGAACACAAATTTGAATTCAAAAGGGACGTATGAGAAGAAAGTATCAAGAAGAATCTTGAACACAAATTTGAATTCAAATTTATCTAGAAGAATGAATTCAAATTTCCCTCTTTTTTAAAAATTCAAATTTATTCGTGAGTGGGAGGAGTGGGCTAGTTTTTCTTATATATACTCTTCTTTCCATTCATTCATTCTCATTCTCTCCTTATTTCATTGAAGCAACCAAGAGTGAAAGAGAAAGGATAAGCTGAGCCTTACTTTTTTCACTTTTTCCAGGTACTTGCGATTCTTTTTCTTTACTCGCAATTCTACAATTCGTCTTGTAATTCTTTTTCTTTACTTACAATTCTTTTTCAATTAGTTTCTTGTTAAAGTTTTTGAGTTCTATTTCAATTAATTTCTTATTGAAATTTGTGTTCTAAATTTGAAAAGAGAGATAGAGAGAAAGAGAGAGCTATAGAGAGAGAGGAGATAGAGAGAGAGTGTGAGAGAGAGAGCATGAGATTAAGAGAGAAAAGAAAGGAGGGAGAGAAAGTAGGAGAGAGAGAGAGAGAGAGAGAGAGAGAGAGAGAGAGAGAGAGAGAGAGAGAAGGAAGAGAGGGAGAGAGATTAAGAGAGAGAAGAGGGGTGGAGGGAGAGAGAGAGAGAATGAAAACTCAAAGAGTAAAGGAGAGAGAATGAAAACTCTTGGCGGCCGTGGTAGCTAGAGGAGGGGGTTTTTTAGTAGGCATTATAATTCTTTATAAATTAGTTTCTTATTTGAGTTTTTGAGTTCTATTTCAATTAGTTTCTTATTCAAATTTGAGTTTGTAAAGTTGAGAAATGAGAGAGAATAGGGAGGGAGAGAAAGAGAGAGGAGAGAGGGAAAGAGAGAAAATAAGAGAGAGAAGAGGGGCTCTTGGCGGCCGTGGCCGCCAAAGGGAGAGAGAGAATGATAAATGAGAGAGAAGAGTAGGGAGGGAGAGAAAGAGAGATAGGAGAGAGGGAGAGAGAGAGAGAGATTCAGAGAGAGAAGAGGGGCTCCTTAAATGAGAGAGAAGAGTAGGGAGGGAAAGAAAGAGAGAGGAGAGAGGGGGAGAGAGATTAAGAGAGAGAAGAGGGTCTCCTGGCGGCCGTGGTTGCTAGAGGGAGGGAGAGAGTAGGGAGGGAGAGGGAGAGAGAGAGAGAGAGAGAGAGAGAGAAAAGGATAAGTGGATATCAGTGGAACAGTTTTTAGTGGGTAGATTGCATCAGTTGCGTATTAGTGCACAGATATCAATGGATGGACAGATTACATGTCATCATGAAGATTGAAGCTTTATCACTAGAGGGCAAATCAATGGATGGACAGATTACATGTCATCACAAAGATTGAAGCTTTATCACTAGAGGGCATTTTATGTCATTGTAAAGCTTTATTGCTAATTTTCTTACATTTGTACAAATGTTTAAGCCTTGTAAAGCCTTCTAGGCTATTTTTCACATTTATTGCTATAAAATACTTTGTAAAGCCCTCTCCGCTATTGGTCACATTTATTGCCATATGAAGCCTTGTAAAGCCTTTTGGGCTATTTACCACATTTATTGTATCAAGCGTTGTATATTGTACTTTACTTGTATTTATCTAAATTCTTCATTATCTTTTCTTATAGGATTATGGAGCAATCAACTAATGTGGGGGCTAGCCTAAATGACTCTGAGATTAGAGCATGGGTCTCTGATGTCACTTTGAATTTGAAAGGAAAGGAATATAGCCCCAACGGCTTTGGTAGGTGGACTCGATATCACATGGGCAGAAGTGCTTGGTTTCTTCATCAAAAGGAAAAGAGACTCTTTCTACTTATGTCAAAAAGGGAGTTCAATGATGTTGACGATCCATGGGATGCTACATTCTTCAAAAAAGATATGACTTCAAGCCTTGTAGTAGGCATAATGATAGAGCCAAAAGAGACTTTTATGGATATTTTCACAAAGAGTTCAGATCCTGAAGTTGGCGGTCTTCATTTTGTTGTGTCAAGGAGAGACTCAAAGACCTTTGTGATGCCTCCTCCTCAACCATCAAAGTTTCCAGAGCTGCAAAGTGCATTGGAGGCTCTTGCATATACTTGGGAGCAATTTCCTAGTGTGGTGGAAAAAAGGATGCATGCAAAGATTATGTTTGAGTACTTTCAGGATGCACAATATGCTCCTCAGATTCAAGGATCTTCACATGAAGGAGATCAAGCATAGACTTCGATGTAGGGGCAAGAAGAACATGCACACTATCACAAACATGTAGAACATGAGCGCAAACTTCTAGAGCAAGAAATGGTGGGTGTCACTAAGGATGATGAAACACAAGCCCTGAGTGCACGGGAATTAAAAAAAATTAAAGAAGATGAAGGTCGATCCACTGTAGTTATGCTAGAAGCTCTTGCTAGCAAACCACGACGTGAAATGCAAAAGGCTAGTACTGCAAGAGCCGCGGTTCCAAGCAATAGAAAAAGGCATCGTCCCACTGTAGAGATGAAAAATGGTTAAAAGAAGAGAAAGATGAAGAAGACTCAGAACCCGAAGCTGAAGATGATCAGGATGAACTCACATCAATCAAAAATCTCAATCTGCGTCCTAATGAAGCAGTAACAGATGATGATGTGGGATATATCTGGGGTCAAAGGATGTGGTTTGTGAATGCCAAAGATGTGGAAACTATAGCTGTCTTTACTAATAGCCAAAACCTTAATATATCCTATGCACTGCAAATATACGAGGCTTTGAGATATGGAAAGAAACCAGTGGCAAGCAACGTGGTCCTGCGTCCAATAATGTTTTGTCCAATCAAAGATAGCTTTTTGGATCAAATTACATTTATAGGGCCTACACATTTTGAGGAAACCTTCACTCGATTCTTTAAAGACACTCTTAAAAATATTCCACATGAACAAGGCCAAGAGGCACAAGGTGAGAATATGTTAAAGGAAGCAAAGAAGGAATTCCTCCTTCATTGCAGATTCCAGCCCATTGATGGTCAACATTGGGCTTATGCTTGTAATCAGATCGCCAAAGAAGCAAAGGAGGTCAAAAAACTCACTTCAGAACAATTTGCAAAGATAACTTCATTCCATTATTATCCTGCAACCATATGTATATTCAAGCATGAGATCAAGTATTTGATTGAGTCCGAAAGACTTAATCATTATGTCCATGGAAAGCATAAGATATCCTCAACATCAGAGGTCTTACAGAAGGCAAGGGTTGTATGGACAAAATTTGGTTCTCCAAATCCTGATTTAAAGAGAAAGGTCACAAAAGCAGATGCCGACACACTCACAAACTTCTATACTTCTTTGAGTGCAGTTGTGCCTAAGGGAACTCAAGAGCGAGAAGGAAATATGACAAGCCTCAAGGTGGTGAGAGACAGATATGTCGACTACACTTCCATCATATTTCGTCCTGTTGAAGTGTTCAATGAGATGCTTGAAGCCTGCATTATATGTGAGCGTGGAGAGTTGACCTATGAAGCTCCTTTGTTTGTCTCCGGAAAGTCAAAGGTAATGGATAAGAAGGAGTTGACGGCAAGGATGTGGAGGCCTATGAAGTACTTACCTGACAAGTATGCATCCATGGCAGCACAAAAAAATTTAAAGAAAGAATGGTTTTTGGAAAGAAAGACAAAGACCACTGCTTGGAAGAATGCATCAATGTACAAGTGAGGCGTGATGCAGTGCATAGTGCCATTAAGTATTTGCTGTCAGAGAAACAAATCCCACTTAGTCATTGTAACATTGACTATAATGTGGTCAAGCATATAGCTTCTTTGTCAACACCCAAGGTAAAGCTATGGGCAAACAAGTGGATTAAAAAGGATGAAGATGGGTCAGAAATAGTAACCTCTTACATGAGAAAAGAAATCCCACAACAGGTGGTTGCATATGTGGAAAGATTAATCAGCGAGATAAGGATGCCGACAGATATGCACCAAAGCTTTCAATTCAATGTAGAGGTTATGTTAGAGTTTGGAAAGCTTGTGAACTTCAGGGGAGTTTTAGAAGATGACTTCATTAAGAATGAGTCAGCATGGGACAAGCCACAACTATTCTTCATCAATGAAGTTTCTAGCGATGATATCCATAACTTCATTGATAGAATAGTATATACCACCATTACCAAAGTGGCAATTTGCAACATTGTCATTTTTGTTGATAAAAAAGACAAAGAAGCCATGCAGGTTCCAATTCTCCAGTAGATTGGTCAATGAAAGTAGATTATATATCTCCGGTTCCCAGAGATCTGTGGTCCCTTCCCAAACCAAACATGGATCTTTCGATTCATTTGGCTTTCCCGCCCGTACCTCTCGATAGGATAAGAAAATCCAATATCTTCACGGACCTGCCATCCCTATGAATGTAGTCCACAGGTGGAAATCAAATTGCTGAAACTTGAAAATCATCGAGGGCTCTTCTGGATGATACTCCTCTAGAGCTAGCATTTCATCAGATTTGAAGATCTATATTGGTGTTTATGCAACAAAGAGAGGCAAGAGAGAATGTGGCATAGCGATTCAATCTCTTGAATCATTCTTCTTGTGTATGCGGAGTCCCAACCCTGATCACTCCTTACAAAAGAACATAAGAGGGAATTCAAATAATTTGAGATTGATGCTAGAAGAGCAAGATATTCCTAGGTCCATACATTATAAAAAAAACAACTATGGAAGTCCTACAAAAAGTGGGAGTCTCTTGCTTACCATGGTGGAGAATTTGCTACCGGCAGGTTGGGAGGTCACCTTGTGCAGGATGGGATATTTATTTGAGGATCTCCTCAGAAAAGGGAACTCCAAAATATTATTGAAAACAAGCATTTCATGGCCTATTTTCAGCTTCAAGCAGATCTAACCATAGGCTATGAAAAAGAGGTAGAGCACAAGGAGACTGATGACATGGATGATGACCTTGAAGATCATAATGTCCCAGTTGATGATGATGAAAAGATGGACTTACATGACCCGTTCACAGAGAGGTTGGTGGATGAAGAGAAAGATGATGATGCCTTCTTTGATAATTATGGCTCATAGGGTTATGTAAAAAGGCCACTACAACAATACTTAGCGGTATGAACTCTCTATTTCTCAACTAAATACAATTTTTTAAATAAGATTTAAATTTAAAGATAATGAATCTAATCTCTCATATTTGTTTACAGGCAATAGAGGGAGAAGAAATGGATGAAGTCTATATGGAGGCACTCCCTTCTACTTCAGCAATGCAACCACCTCTAAATTTGGTTGAAAAATCCCATGAGCACAAGAGCTTTAAAGACACCATGGAAAAGTAGAATGACCGCAAACATAGAATACAAGCTATGACAGAGACCCATTCTGCAAATTTAGTTGCATTGGATAAAATGGAAAGCTCATTTGAAGTTAGGATTGTTTTGAAATGAGAACCTCAGTATTTGAGCTTTGGTAGAGAGGAGGTTTCAATCCTCTCGAATCCTTTAAAAGAGGTTAATGACAATGTTATCTTGGCCATTCTCAGGTAACAAAAAAGAAACCATAGAGGATGTTTGCAAGTGGTTGAAGCATGTTCCTATGAATGAGGCACGAGTTATCTTTACAACATATTATGAGAAGTAAGCATCAAACCCTACTTGTTTTTTCTATTGCGTTGCTAGAATTGTCTCAAACATAGTAATTATTCTTTATTGATAATGCAGCTCACATTGGAGTTTGGTGGTCGTGGACATCTTTGCTAAGAAGTGCTTCTTTGCCAACTCAATGACATCCATCCATGGCACTATGTTAGAGTAAGTATAGACTACACTTGTTGTCACTTCTTGACATGTAGATTGATATGCAATGCACATATTCACTGTTGTTATATGTTTTGATGTGCAGATCGGATCGAAAGTTGGTAGGTGCTATCGACACATTAATGCAGCAACGTGACTTGGCACAACAAATAGAGTATATAACATGTCAAGTATCACATCAAGAGGATAGCCACATCTATAATTGTGGATGGAGGGTGGGCTACAATCGCTTTTTGGTACTTGGTCAAATTTTTGAGATACAAAATGACACCACACTGTCAACATACACGGACTTGCATCTCTATGCATTTATAACATGTACCATTCGAGCAATCATTAAGGATAACATTATGGACCCTCCCACAAGTCAAATAGATAATGGCTCAGAGGAGTGCGAAATGAATGTCGTCAAAGAGTCACAAAGGGGATAGAAGACCTCAACTCTACAAACATGGCTTCATTGGAAGAATTGGGAAGCTCTTTTAATGTTAGGGTTATGATTCAACATAGACCTCAGTATATTGAATTTGGTGGAGAGGAGATTTCAATCCTCTCTAGAGCTTCAAATGAGGTCAATAACAATGTTATGATGGCCATTCTCAGGTTTGATACAAACTTTTTCTCTGCTTGATAATTCAATATTTTGATTAAATCTAATAAGCTAATATTAATTTATTTGTTGGTGCAGTATAGTTATCTCACGATTTTGTAGAGCCGTACAAAACCGTGTGTATATGTTGGATTCCCTCCTTTCTCCTGTACTTAGCGATAGTAGAAAGATGATAACCGATGTTTGCAAATGGTTACAGCCTTTACATTTACATGGCATGCGAGTCCTATTTATGGCATATCACGAGATGTAAGTATCATGGCAACCTTTATTTTCATCTTATACTGGCAACATTGTGTTAAATAATAATGGTTCTTAATTATTCGTGTAGGGAACATTGGAGTCTGGTGGTTTGGGACCTTGAAGACAACTATTGTTGGTTTGTCAACTCGATATTGTAGGCTTTCATGGCTCAGTGCAAACGTAAGTATTCTATTAATCTGTTGTTGCTTTTATATTATGTACCTTATGTAATAGACACACTAAGTTTTTTTAATATGTCATGATGAGCAGGTCGGTTGAGAAGTTGGTATTTGCTATCAGAGAAACAGGACAGTACAAAGACTTGCTAGACTTCCAAAAGCGTTTAGTAGAAGAGCAGGAAGATGGGCATAGTTGTGGGTGGAGAGTTGCCTATAACTGCATGTTAATTTTCCAAGACATTTTCTCACTTAAGCCACAGGTCTCATCGGAAGACTCTTTGGAGCTCAAATATTCAGAGGAGGATATACAATTGTTTAGGGCTGAAATCATTCGAGACCTAATTGTTGCCATTAGAATACAACGTGCAACTGAAGTAATATCAGAGCTTGCATTTAAGGAAGAGGAGACTGAGTCTACTGTGAAAGCACTGCCCACTACAGAAGAAGTAGAGACTCAGTGCACACCTACAGCACCACAGCCTCCATGTTGGGGTAAAGGGCAGTGTGCCCACCCACTTGTACAGTGCCCATGTATACTCATATATATATGATAGAGGAATAAGCTGGAGTAGCTTTTGCTCCACCACTTTTGGTGTCTCCCCATCCCTTTGTGTGTGCTCTCCTCTCTCACAACTGGTATCAGAGCCCACGGCATTCGATCTACGAGGAGCTCGGTGAGAGGAGAACTCCTAAACCATGAATCTTTTGCAGCTTCTGACAGAATCAACAAGACCTCGTCTACTTCGTCAGTGACGTTGGAGCTCTCTGAGCTTGGCTCTATTCAACCGTTTCCATGCTCGCATTTAGACAGTAGCAGGCAACAAGTTCCAGCAACACAGAACTGATGGAAGTGGGAGCCGTGAGAGCAGGACCGTGCGGTGGGGAGCGTGGATCATCGACTCGAATTGAGCGTCTGAGCGGTTGTGGAATTGAGCGACGACTCAACGACCATCTTCTTGGGCTTTGGAGCGGTGGATCGTGGATCATCGTGGACGCTACTGGAGTGCTCACTCTGCTGCGCTTCTGTCATCGTGCAGCGGTGCTGCTCTGTCGGTCGTCCTGCTGCAAGTCCTTCCAAGTTCCAAGGTCCTTCCGTGCTACAAGACAGTGCAAGTCCTTCCAAGGTTAGAGTGGCTGGGCTGCTTCTATGAGAGCTCCTTCCATTGCAATTTAGCCTATATTGTGGCTGTGGTGGCACAGTTTGTGGTCAATGTTTGTTTCAATTGGAGGAACTTAGTTTCCTGTCATGGAAGCAAATATATCTTTGACAAGGAAGCTACAAGAACATGTCATTTCTAGTGGGCGAGCTTGTGAGCACTCAGAGTGAACTATGGATGTGCTTAGATGCCGAGCAGATTGCCATTGATGCTATGAAGTATGGACATTAGCTGTGGATAGGCTGATTTGAGGCTGTTGCTTGGACACTTTACGGGACTGGTCATATGCCATTTTGCAGTCTTGCACAAGGAGCTTTCAATCTGTACATCACTTTGACAGTGGCATTGACACATGCTTTGACAATGGTACATGCCTGGTTGAGATGCATTGACAGTTCGTTGGATGCATGGTTGTTTGCCTATGTTGGATACATATGGTGGTACGGTGATGTATTGAGATCCGTCAGATTAGCATCATTTGGAGCACATTTCGGGGCTGTTTTGCCAGTGCTTTTGGGCTATTTTATTGTTGATCTGTGAGCATTCATGGGGCTGATTTGTTGGGCATTGTACTTGCCATTTTGCTGGTGTTGCAGTTGACATACGGGGTGATCTGCTGGATGTATTTTGACCATTTTTTGGGGCTGTTTTTTGTCGGAGCAGATGAGTGCTGTAAAGGGTAGCAAATATTCAAGGAAGCTGCTGTTGCTGTTTTTATGACAAAATAGTCATTTTCAGGACTGAATATCTCTTTCCTGGTGCGGAATTGCACTTTGTGCCAAACTGGAAAGTTGTAGTTCATAGAAAATACTACAACTTTGCTTTTGGAAGCAAGTTGATCTGGTATAAGCTGTAGGAGTTACAGCCTCTGCAAAACCACAAATAGTTGCAGTCTACTGTCTATCTGTGACCAATGTGCAGGAAGCTGTTTTTCAGGTGAGAATATCTAAGAATCCACAAGGATTTGGCTCTTGACGTCAACTGACAAGCTGTAGATCTTTCTACCAGCTACAACTTTGCTGTTTACAGCTTTGGCATCCGGTCTTTCAGTGAAAAGATATCGCTGTTCAAAAACAGGGACAGTGTGTTATTTTGCCCAAAGTGGCTGTGAGGTATTGTTGTTGGGATTTCTCTTGCACAACAGTGAATTGGGAACTCACAGTAAATTATATAAAGTGATTGGGATCTCACTTCAGTCCAAGAGCATTATTGGCATTTTGGCAAGTCACTTTGGCATATTTGGCAAGTGGTGAATGCTTGATTTTGTTGCCAAAGGATTGCGCGCTTGAGGTGATGCATTGGTGATGCAGTAAATGCCATTTCGATGCATTATGGATTTGCATTGGTGGATGCCACACTGATGTTTATGGATAGTTGAGCTGGGCTCCTATTGCCATTGGTTGAGCAGGCATTGCTCATTTGGTTTAGTGCATTTCTTACTTCAATTGCCAGGCATTGGCAGGTTACTGGGCTGCATATATTCTTGTTTATGCCTCTTTATGGCTGAGTGCTTTTGAGCATTGGATCAGCCAGTTTATTTGGAGACCTGATTGGTCTGGACAACACTATATTTTTGGTCATTTGGGTTGCCTATTGCACTATACTGCTCTTTGGTTGTGAGCTATTGTGCCACAGATATGGCATCTACAGCTGGTAGTGCCCTCTTTGATATTGAGAGGTTGGATGGATCAAACTTTCAATATTGGAAAGAGCAGATTTATGATGTGTTAGTGTAGAAGAGGCAACATAAGCCCATTCAATGGAAAGGTGTCAAGCCTAATAGCATTAAACAGGGTGATTGGGATGACATGGATGAGCAAGCACGCTCTATCATTCAGTCATCACTCTCGAAGTCAGTCTACTTGCAGGTACAGGATGGTGTACAGGGTGTAGATTGCCATGCATATGAGTTCTATACTCGTATATGCCGAATGTATGACCATGATAGTGTTATGTTACAGCATGATGGGCTGAAATGTACTAATGGGCTGAATTACCGCCTTGATATGCACTCCAAATGTAGATCAATTGGTAGAAACAGGTCATGTTCAAGGGGGAATTCCAGGAGCAAGTCTATCTCTCGGACTTGTGTTAGATGTTTCTATTGTGGAAAGTATGGCCACATGAAAAAGTATTGCTGGAAATGGCTGATAAAATACAAGAAGAAGAGCAGAGTTAAGAATGACATGAAGAAGGAGAAGAAGCATGTTGAGCTTCAAGGCATGGATGCCAGGGTTTCCACTGACAGTAGCAGTGATGAAGGCATTCTTTTGTCTATGTCTGACACCTCCTTCTTGGCCACTGATGTACCCATTCTTGGTGATTGGATGTTAGATCCATGTGCTTCATGTCATATGACCCCTCATAGGTCATGGTTCAGTGCATATCAGGAATGCATTGTGGAGAGTGGTTTGATGGGCATTGATCATTCTATGGATGTCTATGGTTATGGGGATATCCACCTTGTTATGCCTAGTGGCTCTATTCTTGTTCTACAGAGGGTTAGACATATACCAGGACTTGCTACAAGCAAGATCAGTACTGGACAGTTGGTTGAGGCAGGTTATCATGTCTCTTTGGGTGATCATGCATGGAAGATTGCTAGAGGCAATCTGGTTATGGCTAGGGGATCACGGGTTGGATTCTCTTATGCATTGCATGTATTAGGTGTCCAGGATAAGATGCTTATGATTAGTAAGCAGCCATCAGCTAGTTTATGGTATGCCAGACTTGGACATATGTCTAGTGCAGGTATGGAAGCCCTTACAACATTGAGATACATTCCTGTTATGGATGTCTCTAAAATTTTATGTCATGATTGTGATGATGGTCAGCAGTCAGGATCCTCCTTTGTGAGGAAGACAATCAGTGAGAGGTATCTTGAGCCATTGCAGTTGGTTCATAGTGCAGTTTGTGGGCCTATGCCTACCGTTTCACTGGGTGGCGCCTCTTACTTTGTGACATTTATTGATGCCGCTACAAAGTACATATGGGTCTATCCGATTTGGCAGAAGCATGATGTATATGATACATTTCAACGCTTCTTGGGTAATGCTGAAAATCAGTCAAGAAAGAAGCTATTGATGACTGATGGTGATGCAGAGTTTACCTCTTCTAGATTTCAGCATCTATGTGATACACTTGGTATCAGGAGGGTGTTGACCACTCATCTTTCTGCTCATGATGCCTTAGCAGAAGGCATAAATCGGATTCTATTGGATAGGATTGGTAGCATGCTACGGTATGCAAGTCTTACCGAACGCTATTGGGCTGAGGCATGTAAGACAGCTGCATACTTGCTTAACAGGTCACTCAGGAGATCTCTGAATGGTAGAGTGCCATTTGACTTCTTGACAGGCAGGGCACCATGTTATGAGCATTTACGTGTGTTTGGCTGCGAGGCTTATGCTCATGGTTCCCGATCGAGGAGGTGTATCTTCCTTGGATACAGTGAGTCCAGTAAGGACTACAGGTTATGGGATTCTTCAACTAGAGAGTTGATACATAGCCATAATGTCTATTTCAGAGAGGATGCTATGTTTAGACAGCCCAGGACTGTGGATAGCAGGAGAGTGGTGTTCCAGGAGGGTGTAAGTGCACTGATACCTCCGAATTCTTTGCAGGGGCAGCCCATATCCCTTGGAGCGGGAGGTTTTTCCCACGGTGAGCAGGTTATAAAGTTGGGACAGCCACGATTACTTCCTGATTTTGGTCAGAGATGATCAGATGTCTCGAGTATTCCACAGGTTTATACTCCTATGGAGATTGTTGATGCATCTCCTATGGACAGTTACAATTTACTCCCAATATGCGGAGTGCCTCTTGTAGATGAGCATGAGGCTATGCATGGTGAGGAGGATACCTTGGCTAATGATGCCCGGTATGATCCATTGGCTGGTTATGCCAGGACAGATGTGGTTTCTACAGTTATTGACTCGGGTCATATTGCGCATGGGCAGAAATCATTGATGTGTTTGCTTCGTAAGTGCCTCCATGGCCAGAAGCAATCCCCTCGAGCTTGGCTTCATAGGTTTGATACCGTTATGAGAGCTCAGGATGTGATGCGCAGTGAGACAGGTTATGGTCTCAGTATTCAGGAGGTCGCTATCCTTCTGAGGTTACTTGCCATATGGTTCCTTATGGACAGGGATGCTTTGCAGTGGGAGCTGCATGGTCTTGATGATGTTTCTCAGATACTTGGTTGTTTCAGTATGGAGAGGGGGAAGTTACTGAGTACTCCATTACCTGTATTGGCTCCATACTTGAAACACAGTAGGTTTGACGATCACAGATCAGTTGAGCAGCAAGTTATGGTTGATATGGCAGCCATAGTACTTCATGCATCCATGACTGTGTTGAGACTTGGTTCTCACATGTTTGCCATTGGGGCTACACTTCCAGTTCTTGCTTCCGTTGCAGTGGGAGTTGGTAGCATGATTATGGTAGATTTTGGCAGTAGGGAAGCGGTTGTGGACATCAGGTCCTTATGCTTCCAGGAGCAGCATGCAGGTGATGCAGGTTGGGTAGACCAGCAGAGGTCTATTGTAGGTTATGTGCTTATGGTCACAGGTGGTACAGAGACATTTTCTCTGCACAGTGATAGTTCGAGTGCTATGGACTTAGCACAGGAGCACGTGGTGGTGAGAGTTCACTCTCCCAGTGAGATCTAGCATGAGATCTTGGTTGACAGGCATCTATAGCTTGTCATTTTCTATCCTGCAAACCTGATGTCTGCTAGCAGCTTATCCTCTATGCACTTTGCACATTGTAAAGTGCCGATGGGCATAGGATGACGGTCTGGTCATCTTGTTTTTCAGCCTATGGCTGATTGTATTATATGTGTACTATACTCCCTTAAAGGCACATTGCCTTTAAGTGGGAGGTTGTTGGGGTAAAGGGCAGTGTGCCCACCCACTTGTACAGTGCCCATGTATACTCATATATATATGATAGAGGAATAAGCTGGAGTAGCTTTTGCTCCACCACTTTTGGTGTCTCCCCATCCCTTTTTGTGTGCTTTCCTCTCTCACACTCCACTGGAAGCATCAGAAGAGTTGCCACAGCCTCCGCTTGCATTTAAGGCAGAGGATACTGAGTCTACTCCGAAAGCACTACATACTACAAAAGAAGATTGAGTGTACATCTAGAGCGCCACAGCCTCCATTGGAAGCATGAGAAGAGTTGCCACAATCTCCACTAGAAGCATCAGAAGAGTTGTGATGCATATATGATGTTGTGTTTGTATATATGCATGAGGAGCATATTCTCATGATGTTGTTTATTCCATGAATATTATGGTTGACATTTATTTGTTGCAATGTATGAATCATGATGTAGTTTTTGTTGATTATACACCAATTTGTGACTTATTACTTAAGTGGCATTTAGTCATGATATTTATATATTTATTTCATGCACACAATTTTATGATATGAATGTGTGATGATGTGATTATTTGGAAATATAACCTTGTGTGATGAGAATTTTGATATTTGTAATATATTTCACTCCAAAGTATCAATTCCCAATGCTCCACTCACTTAAAGTACAGCATTCCCAATGCTTTGCAAAATTTTATTCAGTTGGACAGTCTCCACTCACTTAAAGTAGAGCATTCCCAATGCCTCTCTCACTTTATTCCAATCCTTATCCTTATCATAGCGAACACATCGTGCCTTAGTGCGCTTGTATTCTTCCATCCTAGTCCTTCCACAAACACTCTCTTATTTCTTACATCCTAGTCCTTCTGATTAACTTGCATTCGTCTTTCACTTTACATCTTCCCTCACTTTCTATCACTCTTGAAGGAGGGGCGGCTCACTGTGCATCCCTTGCTATCGCTCCCTCACTCTTCTTCTCCCACTTTCCCTTTAAGACAATGACTACTTACTACCCGACTTCATTTATTGAACTCAAATTCTGTCTTAGATCCCTTTTGTATGGACCAATGAAGGGAAAATCATTCGAGGAGGATATGTTATGCACATGGCTGCTTGATTTGAACTCAGCAGAAGAGGTGAATATCCCTAGCTTTCTTTTTCGCTTCTTTTAATCACGTACTTCTTATGCTAACGAGTAAATTTTTGTACAGGATATGGCGGTGGCTAGAAGCTGTATTGAAAAAAATGGTGAAGATGAGGAAAGCCAAGAGAGAAAAGAAGAGTTGTTGAATGCTTACAAGTCGGTGGAAGATTCGAAATAGGTTGTGAGGAGAGTCTGTGAGGAGATTTGCGATGCCAGCCCTGGTTACGCATGGCCTATAAGTTTAAAGTATGCTTGTTTTCATGAAGCCAATGCCATAGTAGGAAGAGATATGCTCTCTCTAATGACTTAATAGTCAAGTGATGGAAATTTAATTCCATAGAGACTTATGTGTTTTCTAAAGTAACTGTAATAGACAAGAAATGAAACTACAGTTCCACAAAGACTTTTTAGTTCTCTAATTTAAAGTTGTAATAGACAAGAGAGACAAAGATGAGATCTTCTAGGCTGAGCTAATGGAAGGTGTTTTTTAACACCATATGGCTTTGAGTTATATGATCTACTTCTTGTACAAATGTGTCATGCTTTTTTTAAAATGTACTCTAGTTTTAATAACATGTCACTCCATTTTTTCTAATTTGATTTTTTAAAATACTTTTTGTCTCTTTTAACAATGTGATGTCCTCTTTTTTTAATGTACTCTAGTTTTAATAACATGTCACGTCATTTTTTCTAATTTGATTTTTAAAATCTTACTTTTTGACTCAAAGTTTTGTTTTATAAGAGCCTCTTTTTTTTAAACGCTTTATCCAAAATTATCTCACAAAACGAATTTGGACAGTGCACCAGTACAAAATTAATGAAATAGGTGTTATTCAATCATCTTTATTAATTTGCAGATATTATCAATCAATCTCCTATCAATCAAATACCAAATAAGAAGTCCAAACTTGGCAACCAAAAAGATGCATATGATAATCCACGTAACTATGACATTGCAAGATTGCTTTATTTTTCATGAAACACATTCAACATTGGATGTGCTCTCCCATCTACTACACCTCCAACACTGGTGGTACTATTTTTCAAAATGGTAGAAAGGTACGTTCCCCTATGATTATAAATTTATGGAGAGAGTTGTGCCGACTCTCCGCCATACATTATATATGGATTTATTTTTTTCCCTTTGCCCCTCTCTCCCCATCCCTATGCTTATTTATTCGGTGCCACCTCAAGTGTGGACCCTTTGCAGAACATAACTTGAGAGAGCGGAGAAGATACCAGGGCCCTGACTGACCCAAGCATGCGGGACTTGCCTTCGACCCCAAGGCCTCCAGCTCACTACACTAAAACTCCATAAACCGGCGGGTGCTCGGACTAGAGTTGCCATACCCATACCCATTATAAGATTGTATTTATCATTTTGATTATCATGCATAGTCTTACAAGGCATGCAATCTTATCACTTAGTGGTGATATATATATATATATATTTTTTGAAACAGCTGATTTATATTGCATAGGTAGGAGGGGGCACTCCCAAATAGAAACCCCTTACAAAAAAAGGCCACTCCATAGGGTCAACACCTGTGGCCCAAGCTAAGTTTAGCACCCAGACACAACACCCTAGGTCTATAAGGGATGTTGTTTACACCGGCAGGAAGCCCGCTATATCCTTCAAAGACTGAGCAACCAATGAATCACTTTTACACCCGATACTCGAAAAGTCTGGCAGCGAATTCTTACAACAAACCACAACGCAAAATTTGTAAAACCTTGAGACAGTAACTTACCAAAACAAATCCTATTCTGAACAGACCAAATTGCCTTCGCCACTGCAACTCTGGTATACTGCCAGTATTCCACAAGGGTAGACGGAAGCCCTGAGGTATCACCCAAGACCCCGCGCTTCCAATTACCATCCAACTTGAGATTCGACATCAGCTGCACATTTCTTATTGCCACCTCTACCTTACACCATAAGGACCTCATGGCCGGGGACAACGCCAAAACAGATGAAGGATGTGTTCCATTGCTTTCCCACATAAGGGGCATAGTGGATTAACCACAACTCTTTTTATGAGCTTAGCTCACAGTAGTAGCCAGTTATGTATCATCTTCCACAAGAGAAAACTGCTTTGTCTCACTTTATAGTCCTTCCATATACTTTTGAAGGCTTTCATCCACCATCCAGGGGATCTATGCAAGCCCCAAACTTTGTTTAGATCTAGAGCATCTCTACTATAACCCACGAGGCCTTTGTAAAAAACTCTTGTTGACAATTTATTTAAACAGGCCCTAGCCAACACCCATTGTTTCTGTCTCAATCCAACAAATTCCACACAGTTTGTAGACCACGACTAAGGCACCCTATCCAGCATCGAACGATGGAGATTTGCTTCACGCTGACTCAACCTAAATTGCCCATGAATCATCTCCAAGGGCATCCAGTCCCCTTTAGAATTATCCCACAATGAGCCCAAGATCTTACACCTTTCTTGAAGAGATTCCGAGCACAGAAAAATTCAGTCGAGCAAAAGGAGTACTCGTTGCATCTACTGCCTTGCCCCACCAAATACCTGTGCTAAGACTTACATCCCCCTATAATCCTCCTTGATAGAATGTTTCAGGTCAAAGGTACCTACCACACCACCATTGAGACAGAGAATGGCAGAGGCGTTTGTAAACAAGGTAGAGATCATCCCAACAGATTTATCTCCAAATCCTGTTAAATTACACGGCACAACGGAATAGAAACTGAACAAAGAATAGAGAGTAGACAGCAAACTGGAGATGAACAAAATTTTCCTTCAATACTGATGTAGTACAGATGATGGCTCCGTCCACCCGTGCACTCCCACAGTGGAGCGTAGATGGCGATCTAGACAGATACTAGGTGAAGAGCTACTAGTTGTAAGATCTCTACTAGAAGATCTGATCTGATCTGTTGGTACCATGCTCTTGGGGCCTGTTTCAGCCCATATAGAGCCTTCTTTAGCTTACATACCTTGTTCTCAGAATGGGGGGCCTCAAACCTAGGTGGCTGAGCCACATACACCTCCTCCTTGAGGTCACCATTCAAGAATGCTGATTTAACATCCATTTGATAAGTTGGCCACTTTTTATGAGTAGCCATTGATAGTATTGTGCGAATAGTGGTCATTCTGGTAGTCGAAGTGAAAGATTCCTAAAAATCAAACCCTTCAACCTGCGAAAATCCTTGTGCAACCAATCTGGCTTTATACTTTTTCAAAGTCCCATCGGCCTTGTACTTTACCTTCCAAACCCACTTGGTGCCAATAACCCTTCTGTTAGGTGGTCGATTAACTAGCTCCCAAGTTTCATTCTTCATGATGCTATCATATTCTACTTGCATAGCGTTTTTCCAATCTCGGTTTGCAAGTGCTTCCTCCAAACTCGCAAGCTCCTTTACTTCTTCAATAATCTTAGCCATCAAGACCATATTGACTATGTGAGCAGAAGCCCTCCTTTGCTCCTTGATTCTCTGAGCCCGCCTTGGTCCATCTACATGCTGTTCAACAGACATAGGCATCTGGTCATCATGGTCGTAGAGCTGCCTTACCCATCGCGACAATGGTTTTTCCGGTGGTGTAACAACAGGTTGGTGACTTATAGCTTCATCATCTGATATTTCCTCCTCCTTTATAGCTCTGGGGATAGGTCCATAGTGAATTACCTCTTCGCTTGATGATAAAGTAAAAGAGCTCTTCTCTGCCTCCACTACATGTGGCTGCTCCCTGAACACCATATCGCGGCTTGCTATGATCTTCTTTGCCTCTCGGTCATACAACTTATAGGCTTTCTTCTCATCACAATAGCCTAAGAAGATACATTTGGTGCTTTTTGGTTGTAGCTTGTTTCTCTCTTTGTCTAGTACATGCGCATAGCATTCACACCCAAACGTTCTGAAGTGGGAGACAGATGGCTTCTTACTACTGTAAGCCTCATGTGGTATTTTACCTTTGAGTGCCTTTGTATAGCTGTGATTAAGGATGTAAATTGCAGTATTGATAGCCTCAGCCCAAAAGTGGTTTGGTAGTCCAACACCTTTCAACATACACCTCCCCATCTCCACGGTGGTCTGCATTGGGCGTTCAACAACCGAATTATGCTGAGGCATATGTGGTGTCGTCGTTTGTCACTTGATCCCTTTGCTCTTACAAAAATCTCCAAACTTTGTAGAAACAAACTCACCATCACCATCCGATCTGATTTTCTTCACTTTTCTCCCTGTTTCATTTTCAACAAGCTGTAGCCATTCTTTCAATTTACCAAAAGCTTGAGCCTTTTTGCGAAGAAAGTACACCCACATCTTCCTACTATAGTTGTCAAAAATCAATAAAAAAATAGGAAGATCCCCTCAAGGTCTATGTAAGCATCTTACCGCACAAGTCAACATGCACCAACTCTAGAAGAGCGTTTGCTCTATTCTTGCTTTCTTGTGGGAATGCCTTTCTCTGTTGCTTGCCCAACATGCAAGCTTCACACGGTTCTTTGATTTCTGCTACTGCAGGTAAGTGAGCAACCATACCTTGCTTCTACATCTCCTTCAGCACTGCAAATCCGATGTGGCCAAATCTTTCATGCCAAAGTCTACTTGTGCCTACTCCAGCGGTGGCTGTAAGAGCACTTAGCTCATATAGGTTGTTCCTCCTTTCTCCTGTGCCAACAAGATTGCCAGCACTATCCAGAATTTTTGCTCCTATCTTGTTGAACCTCACCTCATGGTCAAGGTCAGTTATGGAAGCAACTGATAGCAAATTTCTCTTGATTTGTGGAACATACAACACATTAGATAGTTTCTTAACATCTCCATTTATAGAAACAAATGAAGCTGTACCTGTACCCTCAATAGGGCATTTTGCGTTATTTCCAACCGTCACGGTGATGGGTTCCTGTAGAGGCTGCATGGAACAATATAGACCCTTCTTGCAGGTCATGTGACGGGAGGCACCACTATCCAACACCCATGAATCAGTGGTTGTCGCTTCTTGAACTGAGGAACACTCTTCCTCAATGGCCAGAAATAGATCCAAACCTTGCTTCCGCTGTGTTAGCTGTCTCTTTCCCCTTATCTGTCTTCTTCAGGGTACCATTCTTTTCATCTGCCTTCTTGACCCGGCAATCTGCAATCACATGGCCCTTCTTCTTGCAGTAGAAGGCTGAAGCATTCTCCCTGAAACTTCTTCTTGTCGCCCTTCTTCTTTTTGTCACCACTAGTAGAGGACTCACCTTTGGTGGAGGAATCATCTTTGCCTTTCGCAGTGGCAGAGAACGCAACATCCATTGCTGCCTCCATCTTGAGCTTTAAGCCTCAATTCCTCCTCCATAAATAAAGCATAGAACTCCTCAAATGACAATGGTTGGGGTATCACCTGAGTGTTAAGCGCTGTTACCAGTCCATCAAACCTTGGTGGACATATCCGGGGACACCGTCGAGCTAGCTCTTCGCTAGTCTTTTGTATCCCAGCACCAGCCATCTGGTCACATAGATTTTTGATTCGGGTTATGAACGCCTCCGCTGTCTCTCCTTCATTAAACTTCTCAGCTACGAGCTGATTCTCCAGGTTGTGGATCCTTGTCTGATTCTGCGTCTCATATTGACTCTTCAATATGTTCCACGCCACAGTTGCCTTAGATGTATGCTGAATCGAGGTCGAAACACTATCAGTAGTACTTGTAACAAGGGCACACAGAGCATCTGCGTTCTTGCGTTTCCAAGCTCGTAGAAGATCAGCATTAGGAGGTATTGTACTCCTCGGATTTGCTGGGTTAGGGTTTTCTTGTGGTTCTGGGTCCCCAGTACTGTCTCCAGAAGCTTATATGAATCCATAATAGCAGTAATTTTCAACTTCCACAGAGTGTAGTTCGTACCATCTAGCTTGCCTTCAGTGAAGGCTGGTGGGCGAATCCTCAACGCCTAGATTGTTGGTGCAGTAGCAGCTGCTGAACTTGAGCCGCTTCATGTTGCCATCACTCCATATGCTGTTAAAGCCCTCACCTCTCTTCTATTCTTCGATCCTTAGAGCCGCATGGGCTCTGATATGATGTTAAATTACATGGCGCAGCAGAAGAGAAACTGAACAAAGAATAGAGAGTACACAACAAACTCGAGATGAACGAAATTTTCCTTCAATACTGATGTAGTATAGATGATGGCTCCGTCCACCCATGCACTCCCACAGTGGAGCTTAGATGGCGATCTAGATAGATACTAGGTGAAGAGCTACTAGCTGGAAGATCTGATCTGATCTAAACTGATTTGATGCAATGGATTAGGGAGGTCGGCTCTTCATACCTATGAGGGCGGTAGTCGAATCAACGTAGTCGGTGGAATCGACCAGTCAACCTAGTTGGTGAATCCGACCAGTCAACCTAGCCGGTGAAACTGACTAGCACATCAGATGACAGAATACCATTATCTGCTTTAGCATTTAACATTTCTACCAGATCATCCTTAATTAGATCCCAAAAGGATAAAAATAATTCAGAAGATAGACCATCCGGCCTTGGGGAGTGGTCCTTCTTCATAACTTTAGGGCATCCCAAAGTTCTTGAGCAGTAAATGGCTTAGCTAACATATTTCTTTGTGTCTCTGACACCCTGGCATCTAGACCGTCTACGGCATTCTCCATGGCTCTAAGCCACCCTTCATCTTGCAACCCGACAATCCCACTGAGATGACTTTTCAACACTTCAGCTATATGCCAAAATTGAGTAATCAACCTTCTCTGGGGTTCCATTACCCTATCAATTGTTTCTCCCTCATCTTCCTCTTAACAGCCTGAAAAAAGAAGTGTGATGGGCAGTCTCCCGACTCCATCCAAAGCTGCCTACTCCGGATCCTAGCAACTTCCACCTCCTCTAATTCTCTCGATTGAATCGCAGAGCACAACTCCGTATCAAGTGGGGCCAAAATCTGATCCTCAGATGAACTTTTTAAAGCCTCTCTTACTGAAACCAAAATCAACTTTAGGTTCTGCAGTCTCTCTCTCCTATTCCTCGAGAGCTTGTCCCATGCCTTAGCAGCTTTTAACACTGCTCAATCTATACACATCATGACTAACCATGTGATTAATGTCTACAATTTCCGATCTTCTACGACCATACATAACCCAATTCTAATCCCAATCGTGTGTACATGTTCATTCAGAGCAGTGCTGTAAGCTCCTGCTTTAGCTTGCTTTGGTACACATTCCTTGCTGTAGCGTGACATGTGGATTTTCGCTCCTGCTGCTTGCGAGATACTATGGCGAGGCTCAGCATGCCTAAGCGCTTAGCTCTTCTTGCCTCCTTCAACGTGGCGGTCTACCTGGCTTACCTCGGCATCATTCAGGTTTGTACAAATTTTGGTTCTCTGGGATGTCAAATGAATTTCTATCATAGCGCATCGTCAATTCACTAACAGGTACGGCTTTATCGTAGCAGGCATTTTAGGGCAGCATCTTGTTCGTTTGAATAATAGCTATTGCTCAGCGTTCACCTGACATTCTTAATTGTTTTACGTGAGCTTTTGTAATGAACCGTGCCATTCTGTCGTTTCAGCGGTCGAAAGTCAGAGGAGGAAATTTCGAACAGGATGGTTACGAGTTCTGGGGCATGTGGAGGAAGCCAAAGCACGTTCGGGATTCTAACACGTCTCACAATGATTGATTATACTTGAGCTCAATTTTTTCTGTACTTCTTTTATCCCAATCTCTTCAGCTAGTGTGTATAACTAGAGAGAGACGTTGGGATTACTGAATTGCATGCAGGGTGCTCATGTGACTGATTGTTGAGAGTGATTGTTTTATTCAAGATTCATGCTTACCCCTCCTTTTTCGCACGAGTTCCAACCCTCTTCGGAAATCTAATGACATTAGCTGCATCCCTTTTCTCTTATTCACTGATTTTATTGTATTAACTTGTGTTCTTTGCTTAATGGTTGGAGCTACCTGAATCCCCCAATAGGAATTACAGATAGCGGTCTTGCCACCTTGGTTCTTTATTCTGCACAAAGACATCTATGGTCTGCCTATGGATCAGCAAATGGGAAGAGGATTAACGATCGAGGTCATCTCTGAAGAGGTACAAGCTTTATGACAAGACTTGTCACATCTGTGCTTATGTACTTTCCTGCTGGTTGAAGTATGGTCTGCTAAGAGCGCGTTCCCGTGCCAGCGGGAACGCCAGAAAATGCCTAGAATTGGAGATGCCATGCTCGTTCCCACTCTTGAAAAGGCCAGCCGCCACGCCAGAACCAGGCATCGCACCGCCCCGCTGGAGATGGAATTTCAGGCTCTCCAGCCGGGCATTTCGGTGCTAGGATGAGGACTACCTGCTCAGCTGGTGCTTCACTGCTCACAACAGAACTGCAGGCGCTGGAATCAATTGCAAAAAGGAGCTTGCAGCCACCGACTGGACCGGTTCGTTTGTTCTGAGTCTTCTGACACAGGTTTCATTGAGAGGGTTGCAGCTGGGGCGGAGGTTAGAATCAGACACACGGGAACATCTGCTGGCCTGGCGTTGAACCGCTGGGAACTGAGCGCTGGCGATGGCGCGGGAATGCACTCTAATTGCGGTAGATTGACGTCCTAAGGACCTCGAGGCGTTGAGAAGCAACCATAGGGCCTCAAGTGGACTTGAGAATTGATAAAAGATCTGGCAGTGACATGCCCATGGCATGGCTGCCTTGCTGGTAGCTCTGCAGTCCACTGCAGCCCATAGCAGCAGCTGGACAGCATTACAGGAGCACATCTGCTGCGCAGTCAGCCGCAGCAGAGCAGCAATCTGTAGCTCTGCTGCTCTCTGTCCAGGCATACGGCTGTCTGCAGACAAATACAGACCACCTGCAGACAGGTGCAGGAGTAGATAGCAGCAGACACATCAGGTTTGATGGGTTGGCGTGCTGATGTGGCATGGTCCAGCAGCAGGTTGGCCAGTCTGTGACAGCCGATCTGTGACAGTCGGCTGTCACAGACTGGGGCAGTTTGTAGTATCAGGCTTCAGCCCTCTTTGCCTATGAAGGGCGGCCATGTAGCCTCATTTAAAACAGCCAGCACACCAGAAGTTCCAGGAGCTCCAGCCCTTCCACTTGCACCAGTTGTAGTAGTACTAGGAGTCTCAGCAGCAGACATAGTGAGCCCATGGACCAGTAGCAGCTTTCAAACCTTCAAGCAGCAGAGACAGTCCCCAGAGCTTCTCCAAGAACTCTCCTCCCATGGGGCCAGCTCTCACCTCGCCATAGCATGGCCTCATAATAGCCATCAGCCATGGCCTCATAATAGCCATCAGCCATGGACAGTTTCACAGCTTCGGCATAGCACTTTAGTGGGGCCTCAGATGCATGCCCTCTTCAATTTGGGGACCATCCGTTGTATAGAGGGGTATTATTGATGATTGGCAGGCCCCAATATAAGGAATGAAGATAATAGCTCTCAGAACCATGATGTCCACAGTTCTCTCTCTCTCTCTCTCTCTCTCTCTCTCTCTGTGTTCACATTCCCTGTTACATTGTTGTCAGAGCTTCAAATTTTTTTCCCTGAAATTGGGGGGGGGGAGAGGGAGTGGAAGCAAGACGTCCCAAGTGTATCCTACCTCAGGTAGCCTCTCCATCACTTCCCTCCGTCCTTCAGTCTCAGTGGGAGATCCATAGGATCTAGGTAGCTCAGCCAGTGCATGGGGACCATCTGCTCTGGGCAAGATGACCATGGGTCTCGGAGAAATCTCTGACCTTGGCTTTGAGGAAGAGACGGCTTTAACTCAGGAGGAGTCATGCCACGAGTACCTCCACCAGCAGTATCTCCACCACTAGAGACACAGGTGTTCCCTTTAGACATGGTTGCTAGCCATGATGTATATGCACAAAGGATCTCCTCGCTTGCATGCTAGCAATGCAAGAGTTGAGTGATAATCGTAACCAGGCAGTCCAAGAGGCCAAGGAAGAATGGCTTCGAGCTGTCCAAGAAGCAAAGGAAGCAGTTGAGGAGGTGAAAGAATGCCTCCGACTAGCCCATGAGGCATCTTCAAGCATCTTAGGACACCTTATAAGCTGTTCAGGAGCTCAAATAAGTGTGCATCTGCACAGGGCAAGAAGCAATGGAGGAACACAACTGAGAGGTTCGAGAAGCAAGGGGATAGGATCGAGCATTGATATGGTCACTACTCCCGGTCAAGCTTTGTGGAAAATTGGATATGTATGTTGTCTTTGTAGTTGTGTGTTATGAGCTTGGCTATGTGTATTGGACTTCGATTTCAAATAGGACTAAACATTAAGCCCAGTGCTGAGCGGAGTGTCGGAGTGCTTGCAGTCCCATAATGTCCACCAACTTGACACACGAACATGCACATGGTGCGGTAGCTTCATGTATGCGCTTCTTCATTGAAGGAGGAAAGCAAAGTTGTATCCGATCCTAGAAAAAGAGCATTTCATGATTACCAGTGGTTGCACTCTACATGTGGTCCATTCAGAGAATATTTAGGCAAAAAGTTGAGTCTTGACGTTGCGATGGCAAGCCTTGCTCGCTGTGCTTAAGCAAAAACCGAGAGCAAACACGGTCTTGGGTTTCAAGATGAGGAGAGCATGCAATACCTAATGGTGGCAATTCTGAATGGTTTGTGAGCTATGTAGGAGTGTGTTTAAGATGGATACTAATCTGTTATGCTCTAGCCGAGATAGCATGACCTCGGAAAGATCGACGGGCATTTTCTCTTAGATGACCGACTTTTGTAATATTTTATGTGCGTAAATAAAATGGTCAAGGGAAGTAACTGCCAAGGTCCTAGGTGAGGGTGTATTGGCATCGACTAGGTGGTTCTGAGTGCTAAGGCCTAGGTGCACCTAAATGTGTAAAAATGCCAAGGGGCAAATGTTTAATTGTGCCCCAAGAGAGGGGTAAATGGTGTACCAAGTAAAAGGTCTAAAATGATGACATATGGCAGAGGGAACGATCTAGGGAGTTGTGGGCTTGTGGATAGGCATGAGGAATGAAAAGTTACGTATCTTTGTGTGCATGCCATCTATGAGATAGGTTGGGAGGAAATACGGATGCCTACGCCTGTGACTACGTTTTACCTATGATCGACGAAACGAAGGAGAGAGATGTGAATCTGGCTTGCCTGTGACTGATGAAAAAAAAAAACAGACGGATTAGTTAGAGTTCGTATCACTTGGTATCAGAGCTGTTAGGTTGAACGAGGGGATTACGTATGAAGGGAGTACAGGTTGTGAATCGACGGAAAAACCAGACAGATTAAAAGGAGAGACGGTGTACACGAGAGTACATGGCGGGCTGGCTGGTCATTACGCGGGCTGACGGGCCTGAAGGTTGGGTGGGTTGATGAGCAGTAATGGGCTGGATCACACACGGGAGCGAATGCACAAGGCGTATTGGGCGTTGGTGAAGTTGTCGTTTTGAGGTCTCGTTGCAAGGATGTGAGCGCAGAGGGCTACAGACAAGCAAAGATCTCCGCTTACTATTCCAAGGTTTGACGACCCAGTAGCTTCAACGTCTGTGTTGAATGAGAAAGCGTAGAAACTGGCCAAGAACGAAGAAATGCACCGCGACTTCGATAGGAACTCTCGTGTCAACGCGGTGCTGGTGGTACAGATCGATATAATCTACATCGAGTTTTTTCAAGCTTGCCTCACAAGCCGAACGCACATATTCAGGCTCTCCTCCATATAAGCGTTGCCTATCATTTCCAATACAGACCCCGAACTTAGTGGCGAGCGGAACCTTGTCCCGGATTCCTTTCAAAGCCTACGCAATGCAACGGCGTCACGTCTGTCAATAGCTTACTTCAGGAGGGTCTACACCAGGCGCGTGATTTCTTGAAGAGGAAGGCTGTATGTCTGAGAAAGAAGAGTGTATGAACTCGAATTGCGTGGAGCTTCCAGGGAGCAATTCTTTTCTCTTTTATATAAATTTTTAATTTGCAATCGATTTATTCCTGTACAGTAGAGTTTGCAGTTGATTTATTCCTGTACAGCAAAAGGGAATCTGAAGTGAGAGAAAAAAAAAACTACTTTCCCTTTTGAAAGAATGGAGACAGAGGGACAAGATTCCAGGGTAAATCCTGGTGAATCTAGAGTGCGATCTATGCAAGAAGTATCCCATCACACAACACCTACTCTGGTGGGTAGGATTTCTGTATTAGAAGATGCTTTACAGCAGATCATGAACCAGCAGCTTCAAGTGAATGCTGGTCAAAATGAAATTAGAGAAATGCTGCAAGCCTTGTCGGCTAGACCATCTAGAAATGAAAAGGGCAAGCTCCAGTAGAGCTAGAGCCCAGTATACACTCACCAGAACGTGCAAAGGTCAAGGTACCTAATATTGCCAACTATAGACCAGAGAAGTACGCTGGTCGGATGACCGAGCGCAGTTTTGATGTGATCGAGGTTTGGTTACATAAGTGGGAAGAAGCCTTCGCCATTTGTGAAATCAGATCTGATCTAAAGAAAATCCGCGAGACCACTGACCTGTTTATTGAGGCAGCGGATAGGTGGTGGATAAAGCAATAGAAAGATCAAGTTGCCCCTACCACCTGGGAAGGGTTTAAAGCTGAATTTAAGAAACACTTTCTTCCACTTGACGAAGAGTCCCGAGCTTGGGATGCTTATAGAAACCTTCGCCAGAGGAATTTGTCGATGGCAGAGTACACTGACAAGTTCAGGGAATGTGTTATGAAAATAACAGACGCTCTCCCTATGTCGGTTCAGTTAAAAGACTATATCTATGGACTGAACGACAAGATTAAAATGGAAGTTTGGGCTAAATATGTGACTACATTAGAGGAATCTATTGCAGTAGCCCTGAACTATGAGGATGCCAAAGGCAGACCTAGTGGGTTTGTGCAGGCAGGGACTCAGCATGAGTACCCGAGAAAAGAGGGATTTCAGAGGAAATGGACTTCAAAGACAAGTGTCTCGCAGCCAAGTGGCCAAACCAAGCAGGTGAAGCCGGTTGAGGGACAAGCAAAGACAAGTACCACCGTTGGGGTGAAAAGAAAAGTAACTCCAATGGCAGTCCGGGCTTGGTCAAAGTCCTCGTTGACCCCTGAGCAAAAAGAAAAAGCTAGAAAAGAAGGATTGTGCTTCGGCTGCCTTCAGCGATATCAGTGGAAAGATTGTCCACTAAACAAAGACCGTCGCACGGCCAATATGATGATATTGCATGCGACGCGGAAATACAAGAGTCCCAATGCGGAACATATGCAGATGCAATTGGCGGGACCTTCTCAGAGGTTAGTACTTGTGTTGTTAAGTGTGTCTGTTACTAAGTTAGTAAGCGGTGCACCTGATAACATCCTTTCAAAGCTCGTAGCAACGGAGTATACGGTTTTCGATGAGCTCGAGTTGATTAAAATGAAAGGGCAAGTAGCCAATCATGATGTGATTGTGTTGTTTGACTCAGCGTCAACACACAATGTAATTAACTCGAAGCTTATTAAGAGGCTCAAGTTGAAAACTAGTCCGTCTGACTATGCTTATACGGTCAGGATGGCGAACAGAAGTTCAAGTGAAGTATGGGACCAGAGGGTTACCCTGTGTCAAGCTGGGGCAGATTCAGCCAGTTTTTTACCTTTTGCTTCACCAGTGATATTAAAGAGGAAGAAGATACTTTTCGCCTCTGTATAGATTACAGAGCATTGAATAATATCACTATTAAGCACATGTATCCGATGGCTCAGATCGATGATTTGCTAGATGCATTACATGGGGCCGTAATTTTCAGTAAGATAGATCTTAAGTGTGGCTACCATCAGATCCGTATTAGAGCCGAGGATGTGCATAAAATCACTTTTAGAAGCAGGTTTGGACATTATGAGTTTTTGGTAATGCCCTTTGGACTTACCAATGCTCTAGCTACATTCGTCATGCTTATGAACGATATACTACGTCCATATATCGGAAAGTTTGTAGTACATTTAATTGACGATATTCTGGTATTCAGTAAAAGTATTACTGAGCATCATGAACACTTAAGCATAGTGTTCAGTACTTTGAGGAAAGCCAGTCTTTATGTGAATAAGAAGAAAACTATACTGTGTATGGTTAGACTTCAATATTTAGGATTCATAATTACTCCAGAGGGGGTAGAAATGGATCTAAAGAAAGTGGCTGCGATATTGACTTGGCCAATCCCTCAGAGTTTGACCGCTTTTTGCGATCATTCTTGGGATTTGTCCAATTTTATCGAAGGCATATCAAAGGATATTTTGAAATAGTATCGCCATTGACTGATCTGACCTCAGATGAAGTACCTTTTATATGGGGACAAAATTAACAAGAAAGTTTTAACACCATAAAATAAGCTGTGGTCACAGGACCGGTGTTTAAAATAGTTGATCCCCATAAACCGTTGTTCCTGGAAACTGATGCAAGTGGCATTGTGGTAGGAGCAGTTCTTCTCCAAGAGGGAAGGCCAGTAGCCTTTGAAAGCAAGAAGCTTTCTCCCTCTCAACGGAATTGGCCAACTCATGAATTGGAGTTGTATGCTGTTGTCCATGCTTTGAAAACATGGAGACATTATTTGTATGGATCAGAGTTTTATGTGGATGTTGATCATGATACTCTGAAATATTTTTGTAAACAACCTGCGAGAGGCCGCTAAGCTAGGTGGGCAGATGCAGGAGTTTAATTTGACGATTCGGTACCGAAGAGGAAAAGATAATAAAGTTGCTGATGCGTTGTCACGCATTATGCATAACATGAGTTTCACGGTATTAGAGAGTGCTCTAATGGCCGAGATTAGAGAAACTCAAAAGGTGGACGAGTTCGTTCAGAGCCTATGGCCTAAGGCTCATGTGTTAAAACCCGGGGAAAAGGATAACCTGGTATCCAGAAAAGGCCAAACTTATGCAAGATATACCATAAGAGATGGTATGCTAAAAAGAAATGGCAAGGTAGTAGTACCTAATCAGAATGATCTCAGGCAGAGAGTCATTCGACAGTGCCATGATAGCCCATGTGCGGGACATCCAGGAGTCGAGAAGACATATGATCTCGTGAAGCGAGATTTCTTTTGGCCAAAGATGAAAAAGCATATTCATGAATATGTGACACGTTGTTTTCCGTGTCAGGTAAGTAAGGCCGAGCGGGTGAAGCCACCCGGACTTTTACAGCCCTTGGAGATACCACTAAGTAAGTGGGAGAGCATTTCCATGGACTTTATTATAGGTCTGCCTACGACACAAGGTGGATATGATTCTATCCTTGTGGTGGTTGATCGTCTTACCAAGATGGCTCACTTCATTCCAACTAGAGAATCTGTTAGTGCCCCGCAAGTGGCGGATTTGTTTATTAGACATATATTTCATCTGCATGGATTACCCAGATCCATAGTGTCAGACATAGATGTCAAATTTACCGGTCATTTTTGGACTGCGGCATTTGAGACACTAAGGATTGAGTTGGGAATGAGTAGTGGGGATCATCCAGAAACGGATGGTCAGACGGAAAGAGTCAACCAAATTTTAGAGGATATGCTTAGAGCATATGTGTCATTGAGGCAACATACATGGGACAAGTGGTTGCCATTGTTAGAGTTTGCCTACAATGATAGAAAGCATTCCTCTACAAGGTTCAGTCCGTTTGAACTGAACTATGGTTATAGACCAGCAAATCCAACTATAGTTGGAATACCTCAGAAAGTGCCTAGTACCGCGAACTTTGTGGTTCAGATGTGGGAGATGCTAGCACTTGCGAGAGTTAACATCCGCCAAGCTATGGATAGAGCTAATGCGTATGCGGATGAAAACCGATCTGTTGGAGAATTTAAGGAGAAAAAGTTTTTCTTAGAGTTCCTTCGCACTCTAAGTCTTTGACTGCAGGAGAGTGTGCTAAGTTATCACCTTGATATTGTGGGCCATGGTTAATTCTAAAAAGAATAGGCAAGGTAGCCTATAAATTAGAATTACCACCGGGGTGTAAGGTGCACCCAGTGTTTCATGTTTCTCATTTAAAGAAATTTTTGCATACTGGTGACTCACTAATCGAAGGTTTTGTTTTGTTTCAGGAGATAGAGGATAATGCAAGACGCAAACCAACAAGAATCTTGGACCGAGGAACAATGCAAGTGCGCAATCGGAAGATACCCACGGTGTTGGTTCTATCGGAAGCTACCTGGGAATCCATATACTAGTTACGGAGAGTGTTCCCAGATTTCATCATCGAGGACGCTGATGCTTGAAGAGGGAAGGAATGTTATGCTCTAGCCAAGATAGCATGACCTCGGAAAGATCGGTGGGCATTTTCTCTTAGATGACCGACTTTTGTAATATTTTATGTGCGTAAATAAAATGGTCAAGGGAAGTAACTGCCAAGGTCCTAGGTGAGGGTGTATTGGCATCGACTAGGTGGTTCTGAGTGCTAAGGCCTAGGTGCACCTAAATGAGTAAAAATGCCAAGGGGCAAATGTTTAATTGTGCCCCAAGAGAGGGGTAAATGGTGTACCAAGTAAAAGGTCTAAAATGATGACATGTGGCAGAGGGAACCATCTAGGGAGTTGTGGGCTTGTGGATAGGCATGAGGAATGAAAAGTTACGTATCTTTGTGTGCATGCCATCTATGAGATAGACTGGGAGGAAATACGGATGCCTACGCCTGTGACTACGTTTTACCTATGATCGATGAAACGAAGGAGAGATATGTGAATCTGGCTTGCCTGTAATTGACGAAAAAAAAAACAGACGGATTGGTTAGAGCTCGTATCACTATCATTAAGTGGATGAGTAGCGCGGTGGTTTAGTAGTCATACTAATCAATTGGCATTGATCTCGAGGCCCAGGTTGATGATTCGATGAAGCAAAACACATCTCGTGGTATGAGGAGAGTGCTTCTCCTATTATGCTACCAAAAACCTTGCAAAGCACAATTGCTTGTGTAAAGGTTAGGTAGTAGTCATGCCCTAATACAAATATTTCAATTAGGAAATGTTGGCTTTGGATTTTAGTGAGAAACATTGCAAAATTTATGCGTGCTACACCAAGTCCTCAAGAATTGCGAAAGGCTATGCCTGCTATGCATAAAAAATGAGATTGCTTGTGAAATAGATTAAGACAAAGCAACCCAAGGTGTCAAGACACCATTCTTAAGGATAGAAGAATGCAACAAAGATTTGGATATGAGGATTGCAAAACAACAAGATGGAAAAGTTGTAGAGGCATAGCAAAGCAGGATGGGAGCACAAGCGTCAAACAAGAAAGAGACATTGTTAGGTTCCTCCCTTAGAGAGATGCTATTTCCATCAAAGGGGAATGAAAAATGAAGCAATCAAAAGAGGGAAAACCTCGAGACGAAGTGTCCCTCTAATACGCTTGATGACAAAATCTCGAATTGATGAGAAGGATAGAAAAGTCTACAAGTGACCTGACGCTGCTAACGTCGATCTAGGATTGCCAAGATAAGTCTTGAAGATATGAAAGCACAAAGAGCGCTTCATGATTCTAAGTTGCTTCAAAGCTATGAATGTCATTGTAGACATGGAGGGATGGTGGAAGAACCTACCTCTACATGCACCACTATAAAACTACATAGTTGGAGATGAAAATTGCCTTTCAAGGAAGATTCCACAACAAGCTTTGACAGATAAGAGAAACACTTTTTTAAATGTGAGGAAGATACCACAAAAGCAAGCTAGAAAAGTAAGAAGTTGTAGTCGTCGGATGAGCAAATCATCAAAAAAACAAATAAGGAAGGCGGCTGGCTAATTCTCAGCTTAGTTACAAAAGCATAGCTTGAACAATTGAAAATTTATGTATCCTATTGTGTTGTGATCTACTAAACTAAAGCAAAATTTATGCATCGAACATGATCAACCACTCCGTATTCTCAATACAAGTCATGTCAGTGAAGAGGGGGAGTGTAAGGATGGAGGAACTTCACATTAGAAATCGGAAGAGGCCAAGTGGGATACCCAAAAGATAAGCATTCTAAGAGAGGTGCTTGATGATCTTAAAAGGTCCATATTGTAGGGGTTGTGCTTGATGATGTATTTTCTAGGTTCTTGGAAGAGTTTTGTGGGTAGGAATGGCCAGATTTAGAGCCCAACTTCCTCTCTACTATTTGTGTTGTGCTATAAAAGTTTGATTTTTATTTGGTATAGGTATATTTCATATGTACGCTTGATAGGATTGTGAGGATAGAGCGGCAACCTTCTAGCTATCTGTTTATTTTATTTTTGAAGATATTGTAAGGGATTGAGAGGATGAGTGGAATGAATCATTGTAAATACCATGTGTATGAATGATAAAAACCTTGGTATGGGCTGAGAGTTATTTGTGAGTAAGATATTATCGGGTTTTAGAAATAGGAAGAATAAGTCATGTAAAGAGGTGGGCCTTATGTCCATAAGTGCTCAATAAAATAAGAAAGATCACATGCCAAGCGTGTGGAGGGCATGTGGAAATCATGTGGACGAGTGTGGAAGAGTGCGGGTCAAGGAGGAATCCTTCTAGAATTCCTATGTGGAATAGGGAGAATGTGGACATTTGGAACGGAGAGGGTCCCTATGGGCTCCACAAAGAAAGACTCTCGACTTTCCCATTTCAAAGAGACGTGCTTTTTGAGAAGGGACACTTGTCAAAATGTGCCCAAAAGAAAATTGGATGGTAATCCATGCTCTTATGTTACTAAGGGAAAAAATATTCACTGGCTGAAAATGTAACAAGGTAAAGGAGGGTGAGAATTGCTCTATAAAAGAAGCTTCTCTCCCCCCTTCTCAAGCATCTTATTCCTCTCCTTGTAGCTATGCTATTCTCTTGTGTTTAGCATTTCCCATCCCTCTTTCTCTGCCTAGTACTTCTCTTCAATATAAGGCTCTCTCTTGATGTCTTGAATGTAGTCCATGCTCCTTTTCCCTAGTTCTTCTCTTATCTCTCCCCTCTTTGCTTCAAAGCTTCTTGCATCCACATGAGGACTTATTTTCCAAATATGATATGAGTGAATATCCTACTCTTCTAGGCACCCTCAATCCACTATGAATCGTTGATGCTCTTCCAACACTAAGGGAAACCGTTGCCTTCCAAGGAGAGGCGAAGTCAGTGGGCAGTTTTGATAGCGCCGACGAGTAAAACGGTCATAACGTTTTGTTCCAAACTGAAACTTATATAAGAATATTTGTATTTTCAAGCTCTATCTCTTAATGTGTTCAGAGTAAAGTATCAAAAGAAATTGCTTTTTGAGTAGTTGGCTCTGTTATTTGGGATAGTTTTAGTGGTCTATAGTAAAGTGGTGATAGTTCTTTGCTCACATGTCCAGTTCTAAGTTTTCTTATATGGATGCAAAAATATAGATCTATAAGTTTATGATATACATGTTTTGTAATATCGTTTTCTAATGTATCAATTCATCTCTATGCCTTGTTGGTTTTCTTTCACCACTTTGAATCACTTTTGGTGTGAGTCACCCAAGTAGTTCTTTGTAGGGTGGGTCATTTGTGATAATTATCATGATTAGCCTCCTCTTTGAATCTATCAAGATCTAAAATTGCTTTGGCCTAACCGTCCAATTCAGCCAAATTAGGCTTATCAGTTCACTCCCTTCACATATGTTCACATAGTGTTGAGTCATAAGATGTGTTTCAGCAAAGGCTTGTTCGTACTTTTGGGATTGACTGGTTAGTTCAAATCAATGCTTCTCCATTGCCCTTCTTATTTCCAATGCTAGACTACAACCTAACTTTTGATGTGTATATCTTTGTTTTGATCTAAGAGGATAGAGATTGAGCGAGTTTTTGGCTTCACTTAATGTCGAGACCTGCTTTCTCTTCAACATGTGTGTTTAAGACGTGACCAAAACCAAACCTCCAATTTTGTGTCAAAGCATCATCAAATATGTTTCATCCAAAGTCTTGGGAGAGAATAGCTCCACTTCTTATTGAATGTGAGGAAGCAGACCTCCGACACATGTGATGGTGAGGCTTACCTCAAATTCTTCCAGCATTTTCTTCAAAAGAATTTGGCAAAATCTCTCATTATATTCTTTTGGTACCGCCAGTAAAGGTACAACTTATTCATAGCTTCAACCATTGCCTCCTATTTGTTGATAGGCTGATGAAGAACTCTTCAAATCTTGATTTGAGCATTTGGTAGCTTCTTTGGGGAGCTCAATGGGAGCAATGTACAATTTTTTTGCCTTAGAAAAAGGTTGAGACTTGAAGTCAAAAGAGCGCTTCTTGTCCCATTGATCCAACTTCTCAACCACATGGTTCAAGGTACCAACCTAGAAGAGCTTGTTCAAGCTAGTACCTTGAGAAGTTGATTGGGAAACTGCAAGATGAGAGGAACTTGTAGGAAAGAGTTGGCTCCTCCAAGTAGGATAGAACTATTACCTTTGTTGAAAATGTGAACTCCACCATTGCTTGCTCCATTTGCTACTTGGGTAGAAGCATGTTAACCTAGCATATATTGTTAGCACATGAAATATCCACATAGCACAATTGGAAATAACATTCAAACTTTTATGCATCGACATGCATCGGATTATCTTACAAGAAAAATTGGTATGTCTAAGTATATATTTTGATATTCTAGGACTGATTATTAGCACACCTAATAGTAGTGTCCATGGGCATGGTAATTTTTGCACTTTAGAATGATTTCACACACTTGATAGGGAAGGGAAGCATGACATTGTAGTGCCACTTGAATGCTAGCTAGTCCCTCTTGCAATTGCTTGCCCTTTGGTGCTTCTAGCAGTGGAGTTTCCACTTTAATTCTTGCTAGTCCCTTATGCAATTGAGTTGCAAAAGAGTGACAAAGATGACCCATTTGTTTATCCATCTCCTTCTTGATGCTAGAGAGTTGTTATTGGAGAGCTAAATGCCCATCTTCAACTTAAAGTTGCATGGATTCTTGAGTATCCTGATCTCCTTGATCTTGAGATGGATTTTGAATACTTTTAAATTCTTAGGGTCCATTGGGATACAAGAAAACACCTTAAGGGTGGAATGAAGGAGATAGAGTCGGCTTGAAAGGAGTAGAACTCTGTCTTTGCAAGATGAGAGAAGAGGACCTAGGAAACCTCCCTCCCTAGCTAGGCTTTGATACCAAATGATACGGTCTCTCCTCTCTCTCCCTCTCTTACAGTCCAAATCAATCAACTAAACACACAATAATGAATTTGAATAAGAGCTTTATTATGGAAGAATGAGCAACTACAAGGCAAAGAGCCTTGCAAACACACTAATGGCTCTATCAACACTGGTCAATAATTAGACACAACATGATGACAGAGACTCAATTGATTTTTAAAAAGAGACAAAATGGTCCTTTGTAGGTTCAAGATGGCCTCAACCCTCCACAAGTGGTTGTCTATTAGTTGTAGAATCTTCCTAAGTTTAGTATCAGGTGTAGAATTTGGTGTAACATGAATATGAGGGACCTAGACAATCCCTCTATTTAAAATGTACTTCAATATGATTTTTTCATTTATTAGGAAGGACTTAAAGAGATGCAAAGGGGAGATTTAAGTTAGGTTGCCTCCAATTTTGGAACTTCTTGTCATTCCTTAATTGTTAGAAATCAGGAGAAGCCCTTATTGTTAGTCAAATATCTTTTAATAAATGTAACCTCTAGTAGGTATACCCTCCATGACTTCCACCACCTCCTCTAAGTGGGCTTGACCTGATTCGTTACATGTTTGTATGGAAAGGCCTCCAAGTGGGGCATGCTATGCTACCATATGAACATGAGTTTTCCAACCCTAGATGTTAGGGACAACTATTATGCAATGAGTTGATGCTTAATGCAACACACAAGTAAGTTTACTTTGAGCGTAATACATATAATTCAATGCTATATCGCTTATGATGGTATAATTAATTCCTTGGTTGGATAAACTCAAATGGCCAAAGAAACCTAAGTAATGCATGCAAAAATCCAATGAATACTACGTGAACTGATTCATACTAATGCTACAAAGACTGCCACATGTCCCTTCAACCCATAGGGAATGAAATTTTGGTAGCAGTTAAAAGTGATAAAAAATGCTAAGTGGTACTATTTCTTTCACTACGAATAGGCCCATGCACGTATGCATGCACGCGTGCACATGCACACGCATACACACACACACACACGCACACACACACACACACACACACACACAATAATTTCAATTAGTAAATGTATCTCACACACACAAACACTTATTTCTTTACACACACACACACACACACACACACACACGTATTCTTCCCCAACTATGAATTATTATTTTATGTACCCCCTTGAAATCTCCCCTTTACACTCTCTTTTTAACCACCCCACACACCAAGCACACTAATCCTCCCATACCTCCTCTAATCCCTTCTTAACATATGCACTCATTCGCTCCTTACTCCACTTGTGACTTTAATTTTTTTAAAATTATCTAAGAATCCATATGGTTGTCTATATTCTTAGGTAAAGCGATAGCAAGCAGAGGAAACAAACATTCCCATAAATTTTTAATGGTTTCAAAAGTATTTTTGTAAATATATCTATTGAATTATGATAAAAAATTCTTTAGAACCTACAGTGCATCTTCAAAACTCCTTAAGTCCTTAAAGTTGAGTGATTGATGTTTTCACAAGTTTTTTTATTGTTAGGTAATAAAGTGTTAGAATCCAAGAGCATGTGCCTAGCGTGCCCCCCGCCAAGACCGCTAGCACCTCACGGAAGTGCACAACCTTCATGGCCACTACGGAGGCTCTGGCATGTGTGTATGGCAGGTCCCCACCCCTGCCATAAGGCACCCTTGCCTAGCCAGCCCTCCAACCTCCACAAAAGGCAAGCTTGGGGGAATTGAAGATAGGAGGGGTAACTTGGACTATTTATGTCCCTTCATCTTCCACACACCTTTGTATGTGGGATAATTCAACCCTTTCTCCTTCTTCTTATCCCCTTTGTCCATGAGAGATTTGCACCTCCAACACCCCCCTCCAATCGATCATGGAGAGAGGTGGCCGGGGATCAGACCCGGGCTCTGATACCATGTAAGAAAATAGTACGCAGCGGAAGATAACAACAAAACGCAAGTACACGATGGAAAGCTGGAGAGAATACAAAAAATTCTGATATACCAAACTGCTGATACAACTGATGGTTGGCTGTCCACCCGTGCGCTCTACAGACAGAGCTTCGATGGTGATCTAGACAGATGCTGGACGGAGGACTATGAGCGTGAAGAACTGGTGATCTGATGATAGGGGGTGGCCACTTATATAGTGTAAGTGGTTGACGGTCGGCCCTGTAATAGGCAGTCGGCCTAATAGACAGTCGGCCTGGAAGACCAACCGACCCTTCAGAAAACATGCCGTCGGGCAGATGAAGGATCGGGCAGAAAACATGCCGCTGGGGGCTTTGCCCCCAGACCCCCACCGGGGGCCTGCGCCCCCCGGACCCCCTGCTATCGGGGGGGCTATCGCCCCCCCGAACCCCCCCTTTATGCAGACGGGTATCTACTCTTGGCTCCTAAGCCGTCTCATAACCATCTGGTCTACTCTAAGACCCCTTCCAGTGTCTAAACTGGGGATCCCTCCCAATATCCGATACCCATCATGGCTTCTCCTCATATGGGGGCCTTACAACATTGGGTACACAGAATATTGGTGGGTTACATGAGAGGTGGACATTTGAGCTAACTCTAACACCCCCCCTCAATGTTCACCCGAAGATGAACTACGTGTTCGGACCAATGCCGAGTCGATGTAGATGCCGCAATAATAAATCACTCCCAAGAGCCTTCGTGAAGATGTCTGCGCAATTGTCCTCTGTGGGACAATACTCCAGCTCTATGACTCCATCCTCGATGAGCTCTCGTACGTAGTGATACTGGATCTCTATGTGCTTTGTACGAGCATGGAACACAGGATTCTTTGCGATGGCCATGCAACTCTGATTGTTGCATTTTAGAACTGTCGCATCTTCGATTGGAACTCCTATGTCTTGCAGGATCCTCCTTAGCCAAACTGCTTCACAAGCAGCAATGCATGCTGCCTTGTACTCAGCTTCCGTCGAAGATAGTGCCACTGTTGGTGGTTGCTTCTTGCTAATCCAAGAGAACACTCCTGAACCAAGTGAGAAACAATATCCAGAAACTGACTTTCTAGAATCACAATCTCCCGCCCAATCTGAGTCACAGTAACCCGCCAAGGTCTTCCCTGCTCTGTAGGTAATGCCATACTCCAGTGTACCTTTCACGTACTTTAGCACACGCATCCCTGCTTTCCAATGGTTCTCTCGAGGTTGATTTGAGAACCTACTAAGTACACCAACTGCAAAGTTGATATCAGGTCTAGTGTTGCACAGAAAAATGAGACTCCCGAGCATGTGCCTAGCGTGCCCCCCGCCAAGACCGCTAGCACCTCACGGAAGTGCACAACCTTCATGGCCACTACGGAGGCTCTGGCATGTGTGTATGGCAGGTCCCCACCCCTGCCATAAGGCACCCTTGCCTAGCCAGCCCTCCAACCTCCACAAAAGGCAAGCTTGGGGGAATTGAAGATAGGAGGGGTAACTTGGACTATTTATGTCCCTTCATCTTCCACACACCTTTGTATGTGGGATAATTCAACCCTTTCTCCTTCTTCTTATCCCCTTTGTCCATGAGAGATTTGCACCTCCAACATAAAGAAGATACTTAGAGAAAAGCACATGAGAATATATCTATTTACACATAGTATCAATTTCAACACTAAGCTTGGTTAGCCTATCTTGGTGGAGGATGACAAGACAAGCTTGATTTCAAAATCAAGCATGACTCCTCCACCAAGGGTTAGCTCTATGTAAAAAACGGCCTTGGTGGAGGATGAAAACAAAGCTTGGTTTTAAAAATGAGATAACCTTTCATCCTTCACCAAGGATTGGATTTCATATTCGACCAAGATTGGTTTTAAAATAGATCTTAGCCTCTTATACCCAATGGAGGATGTGAGGATAGCCTTTAATCCTCCAGCAAGATTGGTTCTAAAACCAAGCTTTTGCTATTCAAACTTTTAAAATCAATATTGGTGGACAATAATGAAAGCCTTTTGGAGTCATGGGGGTGTATGTAGGCATGCATTTAGATGTTGTATTTAGGCATGTAATGTAGAATTTGCATTTGATTTATCATGGTTTGATTTTCATGTTGCAAATTGCAAATCATGCGATTATTAAGCACCTGAGAAGTTTGAAGGCAATATCAGTTTCAAAACTGATATTGTTCTTTACACAGCAAAACTTAGATGAGAATGGACAATGTGATTGAGAAAGTATAGAGTAGAATTAAGATCACAGTTGTAACTCTGTAAGCCTAGCCTACATTAATTAAATCCAAACACCACACCTTGATGGAACTTTTGCATGCCATGACAGATGGAATCCATTGCATCTAGAAATTGTGAGTTCACAATGGAAGTGAAAAACAAGAGAGAGTGAGAGCTAGAGAGGAACACATAGTTTATGGGTGCTAAAACCACCCTTATCTTCTATGTCATATATATGTTGAGTATTGTGTACATAATTGGGAAGGCACAATGGCCTTTAATTCCCACAACCTTCCACTTAAAGGACAATGTGCCTTTAAGGGAGAACAACTAGTGGACATACTATCCAATGCCCATAAACACACGACAATACTTAAACCACTAATTAAGTAGACTCTTCATTAGCATATCTGTAGGGTTATCATCTGTATGAACCTTGACAAGCTCTATGCACTTGACCTCAAGTACCTCCTTGATGAAATGGTACCTGATGTCAATGTGTTTGGTCTCTACATGAAAGACCGGATTTCATGCTAGCTGAATAATAGCACTCATGGAATCACTATGCAATGTCGGTACATCTGTATGAATCCCCAATTCTCCCACTAGATGATCAAGCCATATAGCCTCCTTGCAACCCTCTGTGGCTAGACACTACGCCACCTCGCAAAGGTGAACACATAACCGAAAGTGGATCTCCTACTATCCACATGCCTTGCATAGTCTGAATCTTTGTATCCAAGTACACGCATCTCTCCTCTGCCAAATAAAATGCACATCTCCTTGGTACCCTTGATGTACCTCATGATGCACTTAAATGCCTCCCAATGCCTCTTTCCTAGATTAGCCATGTACAGGCTAACAACTCCCACTGCAAATGCAATGTTTGGTCTAGTAGCTATCATAGCATACATGGCTCCCAACTGTTGATGCATAAGGAACCTTGGCCATCATGTCCCTCTCCTCATCTTATTTGGGACTATTTTCCTGACCTAGTTTCACATATGGAGGCAATGGAGTGCTTATTTCCTTCCCCACCTCCATATTGAAACATTGCAATACTTTTGTAACATACTCCTTCTATGAAAGACAAAGGAGTTTCCTACTCTGGTCACGTGTGATGTGCATACCAAGAATATGTTCTGCAGGTCCCAAATCCTTCATGTCAAAGGCCTCATGCAACTTGGCCTTTAATGCATCTAGCTCATAACTATTCTTGCTAGCCAATAGTTCTTGATTAATCACTCCACCAAACTTAGTAGCTAGGGAAAAATAGGAGGGCAACTATGACATAGTTAGGGGTGGGTTATTTATGAGATGGTGGTATATGGCCCCTCATTGTGTCACAAAAGCCCTTTGCTATTGGATGGCCAAACCAAAAATATGGTTGTGTCAAGGGCACTCGTTTCCCATTCATAAGCTGATACCTCTTAGATGGGATCAAAATTTTGATCCATGAACACTTGCTGGAACCAAATTGAGTGGCTAGGCCTCTCAAACGAGGGGATCACTTCTACTAAAGATCAGATCCGCTCCAAAAGTAGCCAAGTATATTCAGTGGCAAGACCCATCTTGTCTTCAAAATTGGACTCCCTACTAGTAGCCTATGTCCCTACATCTACGAGCCAAAGGGGGGATGTTTGTGGACTTAAATTAAAATGTCTTGTTAGTGTGTAATGTTTGGGAAGTACAATAATATTTTATTTAGCATTTTCCTCGCTCGAGTGTGGAGAGCTCTTCACCGAATTGGCTGGAGGATTTACTAGGACTGTTGTGGCAGCACTTGTGCTATCCACAGCTAAACCGTGAATTATCATGACAATACTTGAATTATTAGCTACACCTTCCCTTTGAGCTACCCCGCCTGACTCAGGGATCTGATCTTGTCATCTTGGGCTTGTAGCATCACCCTCATCATATGGATCTTTTCTGTGAGAAGGTACACCTGCGTGCTCCATAGGCTGGTTGAGATCCTAGAGGAGTGCTTGAATCTACTTAAATTTGGAGACCCTTTGGCATAACGATTCATTCTTTGATTATCTCTGCTATAGCTAGCTATGTACTTCACTTATTGTATTAATGCACTCTTCTTGGTGCACCATTAGATTGCTCTACGAGGATATGGTCTCTTGAGCTATCTTAAGAGAACCTATGTCCTCATTATATTGGTGCAACAATAGGCCATGGTCAAGATGGAGCTATTCATACTTAGTTTGGTGCTAGGTGAGCTTACTATCTATATTTCCCCCCCTATGTATTAGGGCCTTGTATGTCATGTGTGTTCTTGGCACTCGTAGAATAAAGACTATGGAGGTATCCATGTATGGTCCACATGTAGTGTGGTACGAGCAACCTCTAGGACCAATTCTTTGAGATGCTGCTAGATCCTAGCAACTACATCTAAGTAGATAGATCCTGAAAATAAAAGAGGGTATTGATAACCTTGCCTGATACTACATGTCTAGGAGGAGGCAACCAAGGTACTTGACTGATAGTTTGTGGAGACAGAAGCTCAAAAATTTTGATGCTATGCTATGGATCATCCTCCTCTTCCTGAATCCTTCATTTCCCTTTGCCAGGTGTTGCGGATGCATTCACATATGGATTTCTTGCCATGGGAATATTTGAAGTTGCAAAGAAAGACACTTGTATTTGTGAGCAAGCATGAAGACAAGAATGAGGTAGATGGCACATGCTCAAAGCCCGTCTCTAACTCTGAAGAGCTTAGAGTATGGGAAAACTTGGAAGAAGATATTTGAAGATCATCCTCCTCTTCTTGAATCCTTCATTTCCCTTTGCCAGGTGTTGCGGATGCATTCACATATGGATTTCTTGCCATGGGAATATTTGAAGTTGCAAAGAAAGACACTTGTATTTGTGAGCAAGCATGAAGACAAGAATGAGGTAGATGGCACATGCTCAAAGCCCGTCTCTAACTCTGAAGAGCTTAGAGTATGGGCAAACAACGAAGAGGAGTCACATGGTGTGGATGTGCATGCTTCAAATGAGCAACAACAACTTGACAACCCCCACTAGTGTACAAGATGCAAACACCCTTAAGGACAATGAAAGGTTTTGTATGCAAGAGATGACTAGAGGCTCCATCTAAACTAAGTGCCTATCCATTGGTGGGACTTCCTCACTTCCTTGCACCTCCCCTTTGTCATTGCCTCCTACATCACTCATGTTACATCCTCAGGTGAATTGTATCCCTTTGTTTTCTATGGTTAAAACATTTGGATTCTTGATCTTTCTAACTCTTATTTCCCCCTTTCCCCATCAGTATTAATGGCTACCTCATTGGTCGTGTTAATATTAGAGATGACCTCTTCATCGCTTGGTGGGACCTCCTAGTAAGTTAGCAAGGATGTGCTATGAGGTAGAGAAGGATGAGGCTTAGGATTGATGGGGGAAGTTGGTGGAGTATGGGGAGCTTGCTTTGAATGAGCATTCTATGAAGAAGCCATGGTATGGTTGGAGGAAGGAGATGTGGTATTTTTAAAGATTGGGGTCAGTGTCTGTTTGTGAAGATGAGTGGTAGTGGTTGAGTCCAATGGAAAGAACTTGGAAGGGAAGGTGCTAGAGGTCTCAAGAGGGACTTAACTATAGTTACCTCAGGGTTATTTGAGGTTAAAACAACTCCTAATACTATGTTCAAGGCACCTTTTCACTCTAAAGCAACTTCTTCTTTTGTCCCACAGCTGACATTTCTCCTGATCTACTTGGGGTGTTTGTTAGCAACATTCTCAAAGTAGGACCTTCAAGATGTGGAGTCCTTGGCCAACCCACAATTCCTAATTCTAGTTGATGCCATATCATGCACAAGTATGGCCCAAGGTTGCGATGAGCTTGGCATGCCACATAGATGCTCTAAGCTGCTTGTCAAAGGTCTTGGTAAAAATGTCTAGCCAATCAGTTTGGATCGTGTTTATAACTTAAAAGAGCTTTAGCCACAAACTTCTGAGATATGTACCCAAGGCTCTTCTTCAAGTCGATGTACTCAATTAAGAAATGGAAGAAGGGCTACTTCTTGGCATCTTTTGCTTTGCTTAAGGTACCCTTGTAACTGGTGAGAGACACCTTCAAACTATGGGTCACAATGGGCTGCATTCGCTTGTTGATCCTTCTTGGAGTGCTCGACTGGTAGTGCTGCCAGCTTGAAGACATTAACATATAGACACTTGTCCAAATGAACCCATCAGCCTTGAATATTGACACTGTGTGTGTTGGCATCATACAAATTAAGGAGCTCAGTTTCCACTTCAAGCTCCACATATCAAAACATGGCACATTTGCCATGTCCAATAGCATATTGTGCTTTAGCTTTTGTGAGACGTTTAATTGGATATGGCCCTTGGGAGTTGTAGAGACACTTCCTATTGTTTTGCTAGTCTTTCTCCTCTATTTGAAGCTAGAGAAGCCATGGGTGTGGTTGGGGTAGGAAGAAAGGAAAAGAATGAAGACGAAAGGATGGCTGAGATTGTGAGAGCTGTTACAAAATTGTATGCAAAAAATGGTTAGCAATGAGTAGGAGTAGTGTTACTTGCTGCATGGAGTAATGGTTCATTGAAGCTAAGAAGCTACCACTTCCTATGTCCCATGTGGCACCTTGGTTGAAACCCGCTCATTGTAGTTCTCATGATTAGTGCTAGTAATGGTGAGATTAGTAGACTCACTACCACGTGGCATTCCATCATGCCTTTGTGGTTGTCTACTGTAACCAAACTCGTTGTTGCACTCCTATATGTCTTGACTCAGCTTCCATTGATCAACTTTAGAATTACCCTTCCTTCCAAGTTAGCCTAGCTCAATAGTACCATTGTCATGCACCTCGATCAGCTTCTCATTAGCTTATATGGATTGTTCCAATCAAATTTGAAATTAGTCTTCACCATACCTTCTCTTGCATCATACAATAGCATAAGAATAACTTTTTTCAAATTTTTGGACTCTACATACCTACCATGCCACGCATCTTCAATACACTATATACAATATTCTTATGCCATACTTGTAGGGACACCCCAAAACATAAGTAGCATACACATGCCTTTCTAGGTACATGTAACGCCACTTCATTTGAAAAGCCAAATTTTGAATGTAATTTAGAGTATGTTTGTAGTGAGATAGGATTTGAATTTCTTCACATAACCCCTTCTCTCTCTCTCTCTCTCTCTCTCTCTCTCTCTCTCTCTCTCTGTGTAAGCCATGGTCTCCCTCTCTGTCCCTCTTTCTATCATTATGTCACTCTTCTTGTCTGGATATTTTTGAACATCTTTACCATAAGTTTATGCATTTTGCAAACTTTTGTCATCCGAGGTTTGTTAGAGATGCATCTACATTAAGGATGCGTTTATGTTAGAGATGCATGACAATGTGAATGTTATGTGTGGTTTTTTTTTGTATGTTTAGGAACACAAGGGAATCTCATTGCTTCTTTGCACTTTGGAATATATTTGTCTCACTTTTTCATCTTAACTCATTGTTGCTATCACAATCTTTTTGCACAAGTCATCTGAGTTGAAATATTTCCCTCAATGGTACATCAATCCCCATGTCAGTTCACCTCTCTCTCTCTCTATACTATCTCCTAGTTTCTCATGAATGCCTTCCATTTCTTGTGTTCATAGCTGTATTTTTTAGTCTACATGTTTCATGAAAGTTGAGTGTGGTCAAGTTGTTTGTATAGGGCAATGTGCTTGCTTGCAAGCACTTTGAAGTATTTATAGCATCCCTTTCTATGCGTGAATCTCACACCATAGTCTTTGTGTTGGAGTACTTGACTCTCTTAACTCTCTCTCTCTCTCTCTCTCTCACACACACACACACACACACACACACACACACACACACACACACACACACACACACACACACTCATGCCTCCTAAAGGGACACGGCACAAGGAAGGATTATGATCACAACTAGAAGAAATGAAGGAGGCCCCTTAACCCATGAAAATTTCAACACCCTATATGTAACCCCTTCGAATAGGAGGAATTACAAGGATTAAAACATTTAAATACAATGGGGGTGGTAGGGAGTACAATGGAGAGGAGACCTCCATGCCGAACACACCCCCTATCACCTAGCCCACTTCTCCACAAAGCTCATAGCGAACAAAACAACCATTACCAAGCATGAAGAATGTACTAGGTACTTAGAAACTTAACACATGCAGAATTACTCCCCTGCCTTCCCGCCCTTGGCTCAACCCCCAACGGCCACTTGAAGGCCCTATCTAGAATGGCATCCAAGGGGCATCGAGCCCAATGCTCAGAGAAGACAACGAAGCACTAAGATCTACCTCCTGGATTCCCCTGACAACCCGGTCTTCGAAGCACCTCACACATTAAAGGGAGAGCAAAGGTTCCTGCAAGCCCTGATATAGCTCTATGGTCTCTGATCTACAATGGAAGAACACCTAGGGATGCGACCCACAACCCACATAAGACAATGGGAAGTGCATATGTGAGTGACTAATTCACTCCCCCTCCCGCCCATCTTCAAAATAGTCTTCTCCCTTGGAAACCTTCAGGAGGACTTGACTAGTAACGTGATGCCTGGTGTGCTCCCAATGCCCGTTTACACCACAGACGCATACATAAGGTAGGAGCAATAAAAGCTACATGAGCCTTATCGACATACATTCTCGATACCCCTTGCGCATGAATGATAGACGGCTGACGTAGGTAGAACGCACTATAGCTTTTGCTTACACTAGCTGCCATCATAGTATAACTTGCAAGCATGGCTAAAAACAAAGAATGGTTGAGTGCTAGAAGAAGCACGAGGAACCCTCACTTGATAGTTCTGGAAGCACGGTTGAGTGCTAGAAGAAGCATGAGGATGACAACCACGATTTCTGGAGGCATGGTTCTGATACGATGGCTACAGCCAGAATGCTTACGAGAGCAAACTGAAGCATGGTAGTGTACATTCGATTTAAACTAAGCTCCAATTACACTAAGCCTAGCTTGGGAGCATCCACTCCCTAGGTACATGAACTCTTGCATGCAGGTCGATAGGAATAGAGAGACCTTTACTAGTTATCGATGTCTCTGTTCGAATGAGTCCATGCTCCCTTCCATTATTCCATCACGACTGAGATGCCTGCCTGCTTCTTGCTACAAAGCTCATTATATTCTCTTACGCTTGCAGTTTAAGCAATCAACGCATTATTTTTGAGATGCATGGCTAGCATTGGAGCTCTAGAACTTATAGAGCAAGATGCAAAAATAGTGGCAGGGCCTTGCGATGTTAGTTTGTAGAGGCTATGCGAAAGCATGCTAAGTCAGGTGAATGAATGTACATGTCAAACTTATACAAAAACGTCATGGCCCTTCATATGTGATCACGTCCCGAGCCATAACCATCAACTCAGACGCGGGTGCCCTTCTGAACCCATATGCTGAGAGCATGGCTACGTACTTGGCTTGTTCTAGAAAGTCCCCACAGTTGGGTTTATTATGCATATTCCTAGCACAAAATATATCTAGTAGGGTTCCCTTCTTTGCGATTCGAATGATCAGTAAAACAGTCTTATCGCGTAGTCTTATTTCACAGGGCGATTCGTTAGATGGCCAAGAAGTATGCACCATCCTCAAATACAAGGATGGGGAGTAGAAATTGAAAGTCCACGACCTGGTTCACCCCTCAAAAGTCTTGATGATGATAAACGTGGTCCACGAGAGCACTTCTCTATAGTAAATACTTTTCTCAGTTATCGGATGTCTAAGCATCTGTGTGATATAGATAACTAGGGAGTTTATGCAGTCACGCTATGAGGCCAACCATGACGAAATGTCTACTAGGGCAGCTTAGAGCGAACTGCTTTTACGTTAGCATGCAAAAGTTTTTATGTATAGAGTTCTCATGCTTGGACTCTGCATATTGCTTTATGGTATGGGAGACCCCAACACCATAGTAAGAAGGTGTGAAGATGACCAAAGGGACTCCAAGGAGCCTAGATAGAAGATTAGGCTCCCTCCCATCACACCCCCCTTCTTACCCTATTTAGTGGGGATAACTAGACCCTTACGTGGGCAGATGACTCTCATGTTCGAGATTCTCGGTTGGATTCCGACACAAGACTTTGCATATTGGCTTGGTGTGATAAAATTGTGTGGAGATTACTACCTAGCTACATCTCCCCTTGTCCGCATCAGATTTATATGATCTAAGTTCATATACTGGTTACTTGATGCCCTTTTGCACCTACATGGAATACTATATGATGTGATATTTTTTATGAGATCCAGTCAGTACTAAGAGAAAGGGCGTCTGCTCATAAAATCCCAGCTTATGCCCCTCTCTAGGACTGTTGATGAAGAACTGTATTAATGAAAAGGGACTAATAATCATAAAAGAATGTTATGAAGTTATGCACGACACTAAGGCTTTTCTGGTCTACTTAAGATTTATCATCATTAGAGGGATCTTCTAAGACAAGTCATTATACTCTTTGAAATTTACAATAACCAGTGTCTCCTTCTTGATCAAAAATTTTTGGGTTGACAAGGATAACAACTGTAGCCAGGCCATGAAGCTTGCAGTCCCATATTGCATAGTATTCATGTTCTAACATGCTGTGCTTGTGGATGGATGCACGTGAGTTCGGCTACCTACCCCAAATTTTTTATAAAAGGGAAGGAAACTGAAGAGATGCAGACATACAACTCAGATAGTCTACAATGGTCCTTGGATCAAGTGCAATGACCAAAGGAAAAACTCTTTTTGACACCCACAGAGTTTTTGACAGTTTTTGACACCTTGTTAATATTTACTTAGAGGTTCCATGGAAACAATATGGATTTGGTTGGTTAACTGTGCACTATAATCTAGTTATTACACAACCAGTCCTTTTCAATGGGTGTTCATGCTCTTGATCAATCTATACCTTGGACAAATTGAAGCTTATGATTGACAGAAGTCTAAGAATGACATTGTCTAGATTCTGCATTCTTATATACAAGTAGCATAAAAGTTCCAAACTGGTAAATTGATAATAATGATGCCCCTGCAGTAGAATGGTATGAATACAGTAGCTATAAATGGAGAATGCATCACCCTCATGCACCTAAGGCAAGAGGAACAATAGGAACATGGGAATGGGGAGGCAAAAGACAAAAGAAAAAAGGAAAAAAGAAAAAAGGCTGTATTGCATAGGAATCAAGAGGATGTAGTAGGGAAGAAGTAGATAGTATTGTCTTAGTAGTTTGTTTCTGTCTTCCCCAGGCACCTACTTGGTTCAGAGACCTCAACAAGCATGAGGATCCACTTCCAGCCCCCTCACAAGCATGCCGATTACATCTACATCCAAATATGGTTAATAATAACTCAACAATTAATGAGAGCCTCATTGAGGAAAAATTAAACAAAAGATATTATAACAACTCAACAATTGTTGAGAGTCTCATGGAGTAAAAATTAAACAAAAGAGATTACCTCTACATCCAAAAATAACTAATAACAACTCAGCACTTGCTGAGAGTCTCATCGAGGAAAGATTAAACAAAAGAGAATGTATCCAAATAGATTATTTTCCATAATACTATTATATTAAAGTAGAACCAAAAGATTACTTCCAGCGAGGATAACCACTCAACCATTGGCGAGAGCCCAAATGATTGCATCCCAACAAGGATAACCACTTAGCCATTTCTAAGATCCTCATTGAGCAAAAGTTACAACGAGGATATTTGTACAACTCAATATTGCTGAGAGCCTCATTGAGGCTTGCTAATAGACAATAATACATTATCATATTCACAGTGACCAAGTTGTTGTGTCTGATTTTTTGGGGAGCTGATGGAGAGGACGAAGACTGCCATCAGGAGTCAAAATCTAGGGCCGGGGTTGATAAAAATATGAGAAAACTCTACCCTAAAAATCTAGAGCCCTTTATCAGCAGCATCTCTAGGTTATCCATAGAACATAGCCACAAAAGAGGCCAGATACATGCATGCCATCCAAGGTGATGAGCTGGAGATGTTGGGGGAGGTGTTAGAGACTACCAAGACTCTGCTGGAGAGTGGGCATCTCAATTCTTATCAAGTGCAACAAAATGACCTTGTACGAGAAACCAGACAAGATGGGAATCACATTGAATTGAGGGGGGGTAATATTGTTGGCTTCGGTTCCTGACATGGCGATGATGAAGAGGTGAAGTGGGTGAGTAGTGGAGCAGATGAGCAGGGGCGCACAAAACATATAGAGATTCAGTATCACTATGTGCATGATTTGATGGGAGAGTGGAATTGGTCTACTATCCAACAGAGCAAAATGGAGCAGTTATCTTCACTAAGGCACTCGGGAAGGATCAGCTTCAGGGTCAACTTCAAAGACTCAGCATTGGGCCAAGAAGGTAGTTCACCTATAGGTGGACATTGAGGGGGGGTGTTAGATATGCTCAATGCCCCACCCTCCTGGTAACCACCAGTGGTCCAAGGTGCTCAAGTTGTAAGGCCCCCATATGAGGAGAAGCCATGTGTGAGCTTGGGACACTGGGTGGATCTTGACTTGCATGTCAGATGAGGTCTATCAACAATGAGACTGTTGATGGTAGAAAGGTAATCTATGTGAGCCTAGCCTATGGACTAGCCAGGGTAGGTAAGCTGGTAGTAGCACGAGGCACATTGTCTTCATTGTGTGGGAGCCCCTTACTATTGGTGGGGCCTGGGGGCCATAGCTGGCCCCTAGCTAGGGGGTCCCATGGGGGCCGATAGCCCCCTAATGGGGGTTCGGGGGCGAGAGCCCCCGAGGCGACAATATATAATATTCCCTAAATATTCCATGGATGACTAGTCAGTTCCACTAACTAGGTTGACTAGTCAACTTCACCGACTAGGTTGACTGGTCGATTCTGCCAACTATGGTGATTCGACTACCACCCTCATAGCTGTAAAGAGGCGACCTCCCTAGTCCATTGTACCAGATCAAATCCAACTAGTAGCTCTTCACCTAGTATCTGTTTAGATCGCCATCTAAGCTCCACTGTGGGAGCACACGGGTGGACAGAGCCATAATCTATACTACATCAGTATTGAAGGAAAATTTTGTTCATCTCTAGTTTGATGTGTACTCTCTATTCTTTGTTCAGTTTCTGTTCCGCTGTGCCATGTAATTTAACAGGTGGCCCTTGCTTGAGCCAACCATTGCAGTGGCCTTCACGCTACTTAAGCCTCGACTATTCCATTTCATTCACCATTTTTTACTCCTTTCATTGTTTCATCTTGCTTTTCTATTTCTAACTCCCTTCACTGATACCTCTTGACCTTTCTCTATTGCACACTTCTTGCAACTTCTATCCCCTCTAACAATGCAACTTCTATCCCCTCTGACATTGGATCCCCTTGAATACATGTATCTCCAAAATATGTCATCCTATGTCAACTCTGTGTCAACATGGTCTCAAGTAGCATAGAATGTGTGTGGAGTAGCAGCAATGCTTCGCTTGTACTTGCATAAGGCTAGGAATGATATCGCTTACAAATCCAACATACATGTTCTACATGCTATTTCTATATGCAAGTCGTACATGCAAGTTCTACATGCAAGTCGTACATGCAAGTTCTACATGCAAGTCCTACATGCAAGCTCCACATTGCAAGTTCTACATGTAAGTTCTACATGCAGTTCCTACATGTAGTTCCTACATGCAAGCTCTACATGCAAGTTCTACATGCAGTTCCTACATGCAAGCTCTACATGCAAGTTCTATATGCATGTTCTACATGCAAGTCCTACATAAAAGTCCTACATGCAACTTCTACATGCAACTCCTACATGCGCATCCTAGATGCAAGTTCTAAATGTCAAGAAAGAAGGGCTTACAATTCCTACATGCAGAGATAGAAGCTCTCCAACTTGTGCAAATGCCTCATGATGCAATGAATCCCACACTCTTTGGGACATTGTGTTGAGTTCTATTTTAGTATTCTATGCAATTGTCTCCAAGTGTCCATGCTCCCTTGCACTCCATATCCAAAATCATGACCTAACCTTGTCTCCTACCACGATCTCTTCCAATGCTTGCAACTCCTCCTCCCCCTCTCCTCCACCCTTCTCCTAACTCTCCCCCACACCAATTCTCTTACAACTTCTTTCTCTCTCACTCCTATGCCACCCCTAATCGTGTACCCTCTTAGGTTAGTTCCTCAACCCTTGACCTCCATGATCTATGGGGGAGACATGTTCTCCACCATGTACTCTATTCTAAACCTTGGATCCCCCTTCTAGCCTTGAGCTCCCTTATGAACCCTAGAACCTCCTTTTGAACCATGAAACTCATTCTGAACCTCAAGCCTCCTTCTGAACCTTGAAACTCCTTCTCAACCTTAAACCCTGAATGGAGGCAAAATCCTTATGCATAATGTTTGCTTCTGACATTTGACCTATGTCTCTCATTGGAATATGGCCCTAGGTCCTAATCTACACGTAAAATACAACAACGACAACACCAACATATCTATAGGTGACAAAAAGTCTTGGAACCCTGCACACCCTACTAATCTTGCGGAAGAGGTGGTGGGATAGAGGCAACATTTGGTGCCATTGCAAGGGAGACTAGCATCTTAAGTAAAAAGTAGACATACGCAAGTATGTGTGGAAAACCACCACCACGAATTATCACTCAAGGGCTAGGGGAGTAATCTAGCTAAGAATCCCAAGTAGAAACCTTCAGTTTTACTAGCTTAAGGGATCTTATATTTCTTTAAATTTAAAGAATATATCAGACCATATAATGGAGACCAATGTGTAGAGCTCAAAAGTTTGAACATTTATCCTTTTCACAGAAAACCAATAACACTTATTTCATTAATTTTGGACTTGTCAATGTACAAATTCATTTTTACATATACTTTTGGACTAGTTTTCAGATAAAATTTAAGAAAAACCCAATCTTCAAAGCACATATAAAAACATAAAAACAAGCATTTTTTTATATATTTTTTAAGGACATGAAACTAAAATTATAAAATTTAATGCAGCCTACATAAGTTACATGAAAAAATAAGATTCGGTTGTTGTAAACTCTCTTAATATTTAATGGTGTTAATAAACACCTTCAAAAGTTAAGCCTGAGATTTTCAAGACTACATAAGTTACATGAAAAAATAAGATTCGGTTGTTGTAAACTCTCTTAATATTTAATGGTGTTAATAAACACCTTCAAAAGTTAAACCTGAGATTTTCAAGACTACAGCCATTCAATTTGATGAATTTTCTATTTTCAAGTCCTTAGCCTAAATTCAACCCATTCAACAGCTGAGCTCATCTCTTCCTCATTGATGTAGTTAAAATTATAGAAGAGAAGTAAGGATTGATGAATTTTCTCCTGCATAACACTTTGTTTGTTCCGAATGGCTTGCGCTTCCTCGGGGGAAAATCTTCCATAACGAGCCACACGCGAAGATATCTCACTTTGAAAGTCTATCAACTCTCTCCTATATGACTGTAATTTATCTATTTCAGTAGTAGCCATACTTATTTTTCTTTCCTCTTCCTTCTCTAAGCCCTTCTGACAAGCAAAGTCATCCTTCTCGTACTGGGTTAATGGAGCTGGATTTTGCTTTCTCTCCTCTCTCTTTCCTTGGTTCTCAGCAATCCATTCTTTGAGGCTACTAATGGCTTGCTCGACAGAATCGATTACCTTAAAAAGATCCATAATGGCTGCAAGATGAAAGGAGTATGCTTGAGAAGAGGAGGTAAGGTTGCGGGCAAGATGGAAGGAGCAAGCTTGAGGAGAGGAGTAAGGTAAGAAGAGTAAAGTGGAAGAAGTGTGGAGAGGAGTAAGGTAAGAAGAGTAAAGTGGAAGAAGTTTTTGCTGCGGGTGACATATAGAAGACAAACGAGGTGAGGAAGGTAACGAGAGTGAGGAAAGATATAGAAGACGAACGAGGTGAGGAAGGTAACGAGAGTGAGGAAGGTAACTAGAGGAGGTAAGGCAAGATGAAAGGAGTATGCTTGAGAAGAGGAGGCAAGGCTGCGGGCAAGATGGAAGGAGCAAGCTTGAGGAGAGGAAGGAGCAAGCTTGAGGAGAGGAGTAAGGTAAGAAGAGCAAAGTGGAAGAAGTGTCTACTGCGGGTGAGATGCTGCGGGTGAGATATAGAAGATGAACGACTACTAGGGAATTTATAGAACTACAGATGCAAGACCGTAATGCGAGATGACTAGATGCAAGATCGTAATGGGAGACATTATAAAATAAAATGATGGGATGCAAGACCGTAATGGGAGACATTTGAGACATATAAGATAGTGATAGTACATTGAAATCTATAAAGTAAAATGAAGGAACACAAGAATGATATAATTAATAGAATCTCATCATGAGATATTCTTTTAATATAATATAAGTTAGTAATTATTAGAATCTCATCATGAGATATTCTTTTAATATAATATAAGTTAGACTTGCTGTACATAATAAATGATAGATTTTGAGTACATTGAAATCTATAAAATAAAGTGATGGAACATAAGAATGATATAATTATTAGATTCTCATCATAAGATATTTATTGTACATAATAAATTAGACTTTCAAAAAAGTAAAACCTAATGTATTGTAATGAATAAATATCATAAAATATCCTAATGTATTGCAACATTTAACATAAGTTTTAAAAACACTATCATTAATCAATACAAACAAGATAAAAATCTTCAAGGACTCATGTTTCTTTCTACATGTTTTACAACTGAATAGAGTCTGATGAGTCCTCTTGAGGCTGTGATTCTCTAAGAGTACATTGAGTCTCTACTTGTGTGGATGGTGTACATTGAGATTCTACTTCTAGTGCAATCGGGATAGACTTAATCTCTTCCTCCTTTACAAGATGTGATGTTGTAGATGCACATTGAGTCTTGTGTAGGAAGAATGCATTGAGTCTCTAATTCAAGTGTAGACTGTAATGCTTCTACTTGAGGCTATGATACAGAAGGAGACTGAATTGTCTCTTCTTTTTCTTTGGCTCCCTCAGGTTCTTCATTGAGTCCATCATGTTGTTTCCCAATGATAGCAGTTAGATAGTGAACAGTCTTAGCCACAAAATCTTGTAGCTCGAGCTTGGTATATGCTTCTATGGAGACGTGTTCAAAAATTTCATTGAGATACAACATGAAGTTGTAGGCAATTCTCCACCCACTACTAAACATGTCTTTTTGCTCCACTATGAGGCGTGTCTGGAAATTTGGTTGGTCTTGATGCTCCCTGATTTTCATAATCGCAGAAACTAACTTGTTTGCGTCTCTGTCCATCATGACATATGACAAAGTGAATTTGTGTAGTAAATAGTAAGATGCATGTTCATAATGATATGATAAAAGAACACTTACTTGAACACCCCGTGAAAGCCTGTAATTGAGTTGACAAACCAACAATGGTTGTCATCAAGGTCCCATACTATCAGGCTCCAATGTGAACTACATCACCAATAAAGAGCGATAAGATTTATCACAATATTAAGTATTAATTGACACAATATTATAAATAAGAGAGTAAAAGAAAGATTGAGACCATACTTACTTCTCATAGTATGGCATAAAGACAAGTAGTATGGCATCCAAGTCTAAAGGTTGTAGAATTGAACAAACATCATCTACTGTTTTCTTGGTATCACTAAGTACAGCTGAAAGAAGAGAATCGAGCATACAGACGCGATTCTGTACTGATCTAGGAAAATGAGATATAACCGTACTGCAGCAATAAATAAACAAATGTTAGAAGCAGATTGAATCAAATGATTGAAGTATCAAGTCAAGAGATGTTCATATCAAACCTGAGGATGGCCATCATGACTTTGTCATTAGCCTCTTTCAAAGGGTTGGAGAGGATTGTAACTTCCTCGCTACCAAAAGTCAAAACATGAGGTTGCTTGCTAATGATGACCTTAACCTCAGAAGAGCTCCCCATTTCGTCCAATACAGCGGTTACATCAGGATAACTTATGGGCGTAGAAACCAATGTTTCCTCTGGATGCTCCATCACGTTATCAATAAATGCCTTAATGATAGATGACATAAATGCATATAGATGCAAGTCTGTATATGTGGACAATGAGGTTTCACCGCCTCTCAAATTAAAAATTTGAGCAAGGAGCAAAAAGCAGTTATATCCAACTCTCCACCCACAACTGTGGTCATCATTCTGCTTCACTGCAGGGCATGTTACATACTCTATTTGATCTTCCAAGTCACCCTCCATTTGCATAAGTGCATCTATAGCACTTACCAACTTTCGAGCAGATCTACACATCAAAATAGAAAACATAAATGAATGTGCGCATTGCATAGGATGCATCTCATTGACATAATTATGACACAAGTAGGTTATACTTACTCTGACACACTACCATGGATAGATGCTATTGAATTGACAAAGAAGCATTGCTTGGCTAAGATGTCCACAATTACCAAGCTCCAATGCAAGCTGCATTATCAATTAAGAATAATTATTATTTGATATAATCCTCCACAATGTAAGAGATAAGCTAGGTAGGGATTGATACTCACTCCTCGTGATATGCGGTAAAGATAACTCGTGCCGCAGTCAAATCAATAGGTTGCAACCACTTAAAAACATCATCTATGGTCTTCTGCTTATCGCTAAGTACACTAGAAACAAGAGGATCGACCATATATGCACATCTTTGTATATATAGCGGAAGCTGTTGTAAAACCATACTGCAATAAAAAGAAAAGAATATTAGTTCATTTGATCCAATGGAAATACAAAAGCATAAAGTTAGTAAAAAGTTTGTGTCAAACCTGAGGATGGCTATTATAACCTTGTCATTGACCTCTTTCTTGAAGTTTATGAGGATTGAAATGTCCTCTTCATCGAATATAAAAGTAAGAGGTTGTTCTCGAACTTGAAACCTAACTTGAAATGACTTCTCCATTTGTTGCAATGTATGATTATTTTCTAGAGTCATCCGATGGATAGCCAGAGCAGCTTTGCTTTCTTGAGATGAGCTTTCTATATTCTCTGCTCCAGCTATGTCCTCCTCATCCTCCTCCTCTCCCTTCTCCTATAAAAGGATAAAATAATTATGAGATTCAAAATTTTAAATTAATTATAAATTTAAAAAGACCTTTAAATGAATAAAGAAAATTAAACATAAGTCTTCATACCTCTACATATCTTCGTGGTCTTTTTATGTAACCTTCAGAGGCAAGGTCAGTGTCATATCCATCTTCTTCTGCTTCCTTGCTATCGCTGGTGTCCTCACTATTATATCCAGAGCTTTGATCATTTTCATCATCTTTCTTGCTCTCATCATACATGATCTGCTCTATGTCATCCTCTTCATGTGAGATCGGACCTTTCTTATCAAACTTTATTATGAGAGAAGCCACGGTATCAAGGTATTCCAAGCAAGCAGGGCTCTCAATAATATTTACATTGTGTCCTTTTCTGATAAGAGCTTCAAACAGATGTCCCATTCGGCACAATGTGACTTCCCATCCGGACGGTAGCAAAAATTCCATCATACTAATTAAAAGATCAGCACTTTTTGCTGGCCTTTCATAGTGATTTGCGTTGCGATGGAGGGGACTTGGAGCTTCATGCTCTTCCAGCAGTAGTTGCAATCTCTTTGCATTCCCTCTTATATTGTTTTGTAAGGAGTGATCATTGTAAGGGCTCTTCATGCACAAGAAAAAGGTTTCTAGACTCTGTATCTTGAGACCGCATTCTCTCTTGTCCCTTTTTCTTGAGTATATCCCATTGTAAATCTTGAGCTCATTGCCATATTGTTTTTCTAGGGTAGCAGACATTTGTTCCTTGTCATCTTTATCAGCAAATATGACTATATTACATTGTCCCACTCTACCAATGGTGGTATGTAATATTCTGTCAAGGAGTTGACGGATGTCATCCGGTGATATTTCATAGACAAAGAAAAGCTGAGGTCTCTCCCAAGCAGTGTCGTCAGACAAAAAATCACTCAATGAAACTCCCTTGCACTCAACACTCTTTCCAGACTCTGAAATGATTTCATGTATAAAATAAAAGCCCTTGTTCAAAGTTTTTTCTTTTCTGAGAGTGTGGTTATTGATGACTTTTTGTGCATATGCATACACATTTTCCGGAATGTCACTTCTCATAGAGGGAGTAATTTCAGATCCATCATCTTCTACCTTCACCCATTTATGCACCCAAGCCTTCTGTTTAGCTGACGGTAAAGCTGATGCCATCTGCCTCACAATGTTATGATCAATTTTACATTGGCTAATTGGAATATTTTTTTCTCCCAATAAATATTCAATTGCACTCTTTACTGCATCACGCTTGACCTGTTGGATGATGCAATCTTCCATGCAATGATCTTTATCCTTTTTGCCAAAAAACCATTCTTTGGACATTAATTTCTCTGCAGCAAGACTTGCGTATTTGTCTGGTAGGTTTCTTAAAGGCCTCCACATCCGAGCTGTCATCTCTTTTTTCTCAATCTTCTTTGCCTTTTCTTTAATCAATGATGGAGCCTCATATGTAACATCTCCTTTCTCACATGCAAGACACACGTCTTTGATCTGATGAAAAACTTCATCACTATGGAAAAGTATGCTTGTGTAGTCTTGATACCTATCCCTTACTGTCTTGAAGCTTGTAATCACCTCTGCTCTTTCCTGCTTTCCCCTTGGTACAATGGCACTCAAGCATGTGTAGAAGTCAACAAGATTATCCTCTTCCACTTTAGTTGCAGTTCTTTTGAGAGTGGTCAAAGGAGAATTAAAAGTTTTCCATATTGTCCTAGCTTTGAGCAACATCTCTGAAGTGGAGGTGATTTTTCGTAGTGCATAAATGTCATGATTAAGTCTTTCCGACTCAATCAAATATTTTTTCTCGTTCTTGAAGATACAGATGCATGCAGAATAGTAGTGAAATTGAGGCACACTCGCGAAGGTTTGATAAGTAATTTCTCCTTTCTTGTATGCATCTCTAGAGCGCTCATTACAAGCATAGGCATAGTGCTAACCATCTATTGCCTCAAATGTACAATGAGCTAAGAAATTTCTCTTGGCATCCCTTATATGTCGTTCTGGATCATTCACTGAACTCTGTCCTTCTTGAAGTGAGGGAACTTGTTTTTCGAGGAACTTAGTGAATTGCATCTCAAAATCTATAGGCTGAGAGAAATTGATGGATTGACTATAATCTCCCATCACTGGCCAAAATGTTCTTGGACGGAGTACCAAATTAGAAACAACTGGTTTTTTTCCATCAATCAAAGCTTGAAAAATCTTTTCAGCATAGGCTGTATCTAAGGTCCTACTATTGGTGAAGACACTTGCTTTGACCACTGTTGAAGCATGTATAACTTGAGTCTTCTGGCCCCATATATATCCTGGATCCTCATCTGTCACAGCCTCATTCAAGCGAAGATTTAGGTTCTTCATTGATAACATTTCTGCTTCTAGATCTGACTCCATTTCAAGACCCTCCGCATCCTCTTCATGTTCTTCCTCTTCTCTTCTTTGCCCTTTCTTTGTATATGAACGACCTCTTTTTCCAGTTATAGGACTTGGAATTGTAGCTCGTGAAGTACTTGCCTTTTGCATTTGACGTCGAGGTTTATTTTTTAGGGGCTCAATGTGAACTGCTTTAGATCGCCCTACTTCTTCTTCTATTGCCTCAACTTCAGGTATACTTAAGGGCTTCACTTGTTCTGTTATTCCATCAACTTCATGAGTTACACCATCTAAGTGAGTAATACCATAAACAAGAGATGTGTGTGCATGTCCCGTCTTATCTGATGCATGTCGTGTCTCACTCAATTCAATTTCTGTCTGAGATGCATGTGCATGTCCGGTCTCCACCAATTCAATTCCTGTCTCAGATGTAGATCCCTTGTAAGCATCCACGTGTACAAGACCCTCATCCATTACTACAATGTGTTCTGTCTCATCCACTCCACTTCCTCTCTCATTTGTATTACCATGAACCAGGTCTACATGGTGTGTCTCATCACTTCCTTTCTCATGTGTGGATTCTTGCACCTTAGGTCCCTCCAATGAAGTTGAACCTTGTTGGATGACACCCTGAAAGTATTCAAGGATAATCTTTGACTGCATTTTTCTTGCTTCCTCAATGGGAAATTCCTCCCACACATGTTGAAGGATCTCCAATGCAGGAACCAATTCAGGAAATCTAGATGCTTTTGGCGGCGGCATCACAAAGTGCATTGCATCTTTCTTAGAAAGAAGAAACGATCTATTGCTCATTCTTGACTTTGTGTAAATCATCATTGTACTGCTGTCTTTTTCAATTTTTATTCCTACTAAGGTGCCCCCTTGAATCAAATTGCTCTTTGAGAAAGATACATTTGATGCGCACTCATCTTCCTCCAACTCTCTCTTTGTCATCACTAGAATGAGATTTCCTTTACTTAAGACCAAGAACCATGCTTTCTTTGTTGTGTCAACAACTGTCCAGTTTGTGAAGTCCTTTGGGGCATAAATTCTTCCATTGTATTTCAATGTCATACCATTGACAAATGCTGTAGCCTCAAGATCCATCCTGTATTCAAGCACAACACAAATTTTAAGTACTTTGACAAACTACAATTACTTTGAAAAATCAAAAGTACAATGAGTCCCATTAATACACCTCAAGTTTTTATTCTTCCCAATCATATAAGTATCAATTTCATGCTTTGGGAATAGCCTAAAAGGCTTTACAAGGCCTAGAGCATAAATGCTTTGGGAATAGCCTAAAAGGCTTTACAAGGCTTAGAGCATAAATATGAAAAAAAATAAGGATTTACAATGATCTCTGAATACAAATTTGAAGTCTGTCATATATAAGTGCAAAATGCTCTGTCAACTCCCGCAACTGATATAAGTGTAAAATGCTCTGTCAACTTCCACAACTGTAATCTATCATGTCCACTGATACAACTTTCAATCATCTTGAAAGTTTAAAAACCTTAATCGTTGCTTAAATGGTAGGGTTGTTGTGACTGTGAAACCGAATGTGAACGAATGGACTGACTCCGATTAGGAACTAGTCGGGAAATTTTGAGCATGGCTTTGATTGGTTTTTTTGGAGTTCTCTCCTCTAAGGACAAACTAATCTATGCTAATCTAGACTACACCAACCGTCGAAGCGAAGAAAAGCAAGAAATAATTTCTTTTCCATTGTTCTTTTTAATATCCTTAGGTTGCGAATTAAAAGCAAAAAATAATCTATTTTCCATTATTCTTTTTAATACACTAAGGTTGTGAGTTTAAAAAAGATAAAATTTATATTTTATCTTTTTTAAACTCACACCCCTTTCTCTCTCTCTCCCCCCCTTCTCTCCCCCCCCTTCTCTCTCGCTACTGCCCCCATCCTCCCACCCCACCTTCCCCATTCTCACTCCCACGCCCACGTCCATTCTTTCACCTTCCCCATTCCCACTCCCATCCTCCCACCCCTTTCTCTCTCTCTCCCCCCCCATTCTCTCTCACTGCTGTGGCAGCGGCCCCCCCCTTCTCTCTCTCTCCCTTCCCCTTCTCATTTTAAAAAAGATAAAATTTATATTTTCAAAAACTAATTTACTTACAACTCATAAGAATTGAACATTCACATTAATAAGAAGTTAAAATCTTAATAAATTTGAATTTAAATAATAAAAACTATAAAGTAGTTTAACTTAAAGTTTATGAAAAAATAACATAAAATAAAGAAAACAAGACTTAAAATTAAAAATTTAATATTTACCTACATTCACATTAATAAGAAGTTAAAATCTTAATAAATTTGAATTTAAATAATAAAAACTATAAAGTAGTTTAACTTAAAGTTTATGAAAAAATAACGTAAAATAAAGAAAACAAGACTTAAAATTAAAAATTTAATATTTACCTAGAAGAATATATTAATTCTCCCTAAAAAGAAATAAATTAAAGTAATAATAACGAATGTAAGTTAAACTACTTTTAAAATTTTAATTTAAAATGTAATAAAATTAAAATTATAATTTTTATATTTCAAAACAAAATGCATTATAGTCTAAATTAAACTAGTAAATTAAAAATGAAAGTGAAACTCATTTTAAATTCAAAAACAAAGAAAAATTTAAAATTCAAGTTTCTACAAGTTTTGCTTTTAGCATACATTTGTCTTTTCACATCCACGTGTTTGTCTTTTGAAACACAAGGTTGTCTTTTATCACAATTTTCACATCCACGCGTTTGTCTTTTGAAACACAAGGTTGTCTTTTATCACAATTTTCAAGTTTTCACACGTTTATCTTTTCAAACACAAGGATTCATAGTTTAAAAAAAGGCGGGAAATTTGAAATTCTAGTTTCCACACGTTTCTCTTTTCAAACACCAAGGTTTATAGTTTTGTTTGTTTAAGTTTCGACTAAATCACACACCAATCTCCTCTAATATGCCTCATTGATTGTAGCTCCCAAATTCTTCCATCAAAACATCTCTCCTTTATCTCTTCTTGATCGTCGCCCACTCATTTTTTCTCCTCATTGGTAAGATTTTTTATCTCGATCGTACTTTCTCTTGTGCCCTTCCTCTCTAAATTTTCATCAAACACCAAGGTTTATAGTTTTGTTTGTTTAAGTTTCGACTAAATCACATACCAATCTCCTCTCATATGCCTCATTGATCATAGCTCCTTTATCTTGTCTCGATCGTCGCCCACTCATTTCTCCTCTTCATTGGTAAGATTTTCTATCTCGATCGTACTTTCTCGTGTCCTCCCTCTCTAAATTTTCATCTCTCTCACTCTTCTCTCTCTCTCTTTCCTCTCCGCTCTAGTCTACGTTTCCTCTCATCTTAGTCTACTCTCTCCCCTCCTCTTCATTTCCCCTCTCTCTCTCTCTCTCCCTTTCTCCTCACCTTTTCCCTCTCTCTCACCTGCGCTCCCCACTCTCTCTCTCACTTGCCGCGACCTCCCCCCCCCTCCCCTCTCTCTCTCCCCCCTCTCTCCCTCTCGCTGCCGCGGCAGCGGCCTCCCCTCTCTCTCTCTCTCCCCCCTCTCTCTCTCTCTCTCTCCCCCCCTCCCTCTCTTTTGCTACCGCGGCAGCGGCCCCCCCCTCCTCTCTCTCTCTCCCTCCCCCTCTCTCTCGCTCTCGCATCTCCCCCCTTCTCTCTCTCCCCCCCCTCCTCTCTCGCTGCCGCGGCAGCAGCCCCCCCTCTCTCTCTCCCCTCCCCTCCCCTCCCTCTCCCCCCTCTCTCTCGCTGCCCCCCCTTATCTCTCTCCCCCCCCTCCTCTCTCGCTGCTGCGGTAGCGGCCCCCCCTCTCTCTTCCCTCTCCCCACCCCTTCCCTCTCCCCCCCCTCCCCCTCTCTCGCTGCCGCGGCAGCGGCTCTCCCCTCTCTCTCTCCCCTCCCCTCCCCTCCCTCTTCCCCCTCTCTCTCTCTCCCTCCCCTCTCTCTCGCTACCCCCCCTTCTCTCTCTCCCCCCCCCTCTCTCGCTGCCGCGGCAGCGGCAGCGGCTCCCCCCTCTCTCTCTCCCCTCCCCTCTCTCTCCCCCCTCTCTCTCTCTCCCTCCCCTCTCTCTCCCTGCCCCCGCCCCCCCCTTCCCTCTCCCCCCTCCCCCTCTCTCGCTGCCGCAGTAGCGGTAGCGGCCCCCCCTTCTCTCTCTCCCCCTCCCCTCTCTCTCGCTGCCCCCGCCCCCCCTTCCCTCTTCCCCCCCTCTCTCTCTCGCTGCCGCGGCAGCGGCAGTGGCCCCGCCCTTCTCTCTCTCTCCCCCTCCCCTCTCTCTCGCTGCCCCCGCCCCCCCCTTCCCTCTCCCCCCCCTCCCCCCCTCCCCCTCTCTTGCTACCGCGGCAGCGGCTGCGGCCCCCCCCTTCTCTCTCTCCCCCTCCCCTCTCTCTCGCTGCCCCCGCCCCCCCTTCCCTCTCCCCCCTCCCCCTCTCTCGCTGCCGCGGCAGCGGCCGCGGCCCCCCCCTTCTCTCTCTCCCCCTCTCCTCCCCTCCCTCTCCCCCCTCTCTCTCGCCACCCCCCCTTCTCTCTCTCCCCCCCTCCCTCTCTCACTGCCGCGGCAGCGGTAGCGGCCCCCCCTCTCTCTCTCTCCCTCCCCTCTCTCTCGCTGCCCCCGCCCCCCCTTCCCTCTCCCCCCTCCCCCTCTCTCGCTGCCGCGACAGCGACAGCGGCCCCCCCTTCTCTCTCTCCCCCTCCCCTCTCTCTTGCTGCCCCCGCCCCCCCTTCGCTCTCCCCCCCCCTCCCCCTCTCTTGCTATTGCGGCAGCGGCAGCGGCCCCCCCCTTCTCTCTCTCCCCCTCCCCTCTCTCTCGCTGCCCCCGCCCCCCCCTTCCCTCTCCCCCCCTCCCCCTCTCTCGCTGCCGCGGCAACGGCCGCGGCCCCCCCCTTCTCTCTCTCCCCCTCCCCTCCCCTCCCTTTCCCCCCTCTCTCTTGCCGCCCCCCCTTCTCTCTCCCCCCTCCCTCTCTCGCTGCCGCGGTAGCGGCAGTGGCCCCCCCCTCTCTCTCTCTCTCCCTCCCCTCTCTCTCGCTGCCCCCGCCCCCCCCCTTCCCTCTCCCCCCCTCCCCCTCTCTCGCTGCCGCGGCAGCGGCAGCGGCCCCCTCCCCTCCCTCTCCCCCCTCCCCTCCCCTCCCTCTCCCCCCTCTCTCTCCCCGCCCCCCCTCCCTCTCTCGCTGCCCCCCCTTCTCTCTCCCCACCCCCCTCCCTCTCCCCTCCCCTCTCCCTCCCCTCCCTCCCCCCCTCTGCGCTGCCGTGGCAGCGGCCTCCCCCTCCCCTCTCTCTCTCCCCCCCCTCACGGCTTCCCCCCTCTCTCCCCTCTCTTCCCCCCCTCCCCCTTCTCTCCCCCCTCCGTTTCTCTCCCCTCTCTTTCCCCCCCCTTCTCTCCTCTCTCTCCCTCTCTCTTTCTCTCTCTCTTTTGCTGCAGCAAGACTCTCTCTCTTCTTTTCTCTCTCTAAAAATCTTTCCTTCACTTTTCTCTCTCTATAATAAAATTTCAAAGAATACAAATTTTAAAAAAAGTACCTGGAAAAAAGTTGAAATCGATGCTTGTGCTTGCTTGTGCTTGCTTGTGCTTGCTTTTGCTCTTCCTCCTCTTTTTGCTTCTCCTCTTGCTCTTCCTCGTTGAAATGAGAGAAACAATGAGAGAAGGAGAGTATATATAAGAAAAACTAGGGTTTTAAGTGCTTCTCTCTCATTGGTCCTTCTATAACATTATCTCCTCTCCCATTGGCCTCTCTATTAGATTATCTTCTCTCTCTCTCCCACCCACTCCCATCCTCCCACCCCATTCCCACTCCCACCCCATTCCCACTCCCACTCCCACCCCCATCCTCCCACCCCACCTCCCCCATTCTCACTCCCACGCCCACGCCCATTCTTTCACCTTCCCCATTTCCACTCCCTCTCCCACTCCCATCCTCCCACCCCACCCCTCCCACTCCCACCCTCACCCCACCCTCACCTCCCCCATTCCCACTCCCACTCCCACTCCCATTCTCCCACCCACTCCCATCCTCCCACCTACACCTCTCACTCCCACTCCCATCCTCCCACCCCCACCCCTCCCCCCCATTCCCACTCCCACTCCCATTCTCCCACCCTTATCCTCCCACTTCACCCCTCCCACTCCCATCCTCCCACTCCCTCTCCCACTCCCACTCCCACTCCCACTCCCATTTTCCCACCCCCCCACCTCCCCCATTCCCACTCCCACTCCCATTTTCCCACCCCCCCCACCTCCCCCACTCCCACTCCCTCCCCCATCCTCCCACCCCACCCCTCCCACTTCCACCCCCACCTCCCCCATTCCCACTCCCATCCTCCCACCTCACCGCTCCCACTTCCACCCCCACCTCCCCCATTCCCACTCCCTCTCCCACTCCCATCCTCCCACTCCCACTCCCCACCCCTCCCACTCCCACTCCCATCCTCCCATCCTCCCACCCTCACCCCACCCCCACCTCCCCCATTCCCATTCCCACTCCCTCTCCCACTCCCACTCCCATTCTCACACCCCCACCCCCACCTCCCCCATTCCCACTCCCTCTCCCACTCCCACTCCCATTCTCCCACTCCCACCCCCACCTCCCCCATTCCCACTCCCTCTCCCACTCCCACTCCCATCCTCCCACCCCCACCCCCACCGCCCCCATTCCCACTCCCTCTCCCACTCTCCCTTTCTCCCACTACCACCCTCCCACACTCCCTTTCTCCACTTTCCCACTCTCCCTTTCTCCCACTACCACCCTCCCAACTATCAATTCCACTATTACTTATGAATTCTAATTAAAACTATTACTTAAATACTTAAATAAATGATATTACTTGAAAACACTCATAGGATTTAAGGTTTAGGATTTCGTGGTTTGGGTTTACGATTTGGGGTTTGGTGAGTTAGGGTTTAGGGTTTAGGGTTTAGGGTTCAAGGTTTGAGGGTTAGAGTTTGGGGGTTAGGGTTTAGAGTTTGGTGGTTTAGGGTTTAGGGTTTGGGGGTTAGGGTTTAGGATTTAGGGTTTAGGGTTTAGGATTTAGGGTTTAGGGTTTGGGGGTTAGGGTTTAGGGTTTAGGGTTTGGGGGTAGGGTTTAGGGTTTGGGAGTTAGAGTTTAAGGTTTAGGGTTTAGGGTTTAGGGTTTGGGGTTTAGGGTTTAGGGTTTGGGAGTTAGGGTTTAGGGTTTAGGGTTTGGGAGTTAGGGTTTAGGGTTTAGGGTTTAGGAGTTAGGGTTTAGGGTTTAGGGTTTAGGGTTTGGGGGTTAGGGTTTAGGGTTTGGGAGTTAGAGTTTAAGGTTTAGGGATTAGGGTTTGGGATTTAGGGTTTAGGGTTTAGGTTTGGGAGTTAGGGTTTAGGGTTTAGGATTTAGGGTTTAAGAGTTAGGGTTTAGGGTTTGGGGGTTAGGGTTTAGAGTTTAGGGTTTGGGGGTTAGGGTTAAGGGTTTAGGGTTTAGGGTTTAGGAGTTAGGGTTTAGAGTTTAGGGTTTGGGGGTTAGGGTTTAGGGTTTAGGGTTTAGGGTTTAGGAGTTAGGGTTTAGGGTTTAGGGTTTGGGAGTTAGTGTTTAGGGTTTGGGGTTTGGAAGTTAGGATTTAGGGTTTAGGGTTTGGGGGTTAGGGTTAAGGGTTTAGGGTTTAGGGTTTGGGAGTTAGGGTTTAGGGTTTAGGAGTTAGGGTTTAGGGTTTAGGGTTTAGGGTTTAGGGTTTGGGAGTTAGGGTTTGGGGTTTGGGGGTTAGGGTTTAGGGTTTAGGGTGTGGGGGTTAGGGTTTAGGGTTTAGGGTTTGGGAGTTAGGGTTTAGGGTTTAGGGTTTAGGGTTGTTATTGGTTAGGGTTTAGGGTTGTTTTGGTTTAGGGTTTAGGGTTTAGGGTTTAGGGTTTAGGGTTGTTATTGGTTTACGGTTGTTATTGGTTAGTGTCTAATTAAATTTTCAAACACGTTCTAGATTTTTAAATCATTAATAAAGTAGATTATTGAGAAGAGACTAATGTTCTTTATAATGGTTGTTACAGCTTGTTTGCAAAGGAAACTCACAAAGGAGATGGCTACAAAATTTATTCCGGGGATGGAGGTGATTTTATGTTGCAAAAGAGAAGTAGTTGCATTTGCTACAATCCATGAAAGTGATCCAAATTCTATTTATCACTTTAGAAGACTTGGCGAAGATAAGGTGGCGGTTATCGTATCAAGGATTCTTAGTGCACATGTTGAGCTAAAGCATAAGTGTGGGGATATGGAAATCCTTGGAGATGTTATGCCCTATAATACTTCCAACAAAGCATTTATTGCATGGGACAGAGATGAGACTTATCTAACACGTCATCAGGAATACAAAGTGCATATCTTTGGATTTTAGAGTGGGAGATATTTTACAAATGTTATCATTTACAAATAAGTATGTAGTAGAAGGTCAAGTCTTGGGATTTGAACAAGTTGAACACTGGACATTTGCGCAGATGAGAATTCAAAAAGTTACTGATGATGGTATGGATGATAACTCAATGTCATTGGATGGTCCCTACTATGAGGTAGGTAAGGATTTGAGATGGAGCATGCAAATTTTAAAGATTGGAAAGACTCGGCATGTGGTTTTTAATGATAAACATAATGTATACTACAACATCAAAGAATTGAAAGAATATGCCAATGTACCAAGCTCTATTCCTTCAGAGATGGATGATTCCAATGCACTCAACTATAGCACTGATGTCTTATCAGAAGTCGATGAGTTCATTGGTACCGAGAAAGAAAAATATTTCACAAGTGATGCCTTATCCGGGGTGGATGAGTTCATGCACATTGAGAACTTGGGCAAAGATGTCAAAAGTGTTATATCTTCAAGCATGGATGGCTTCATGGATACTGATAAAGTTCTTGGAGTCAAAGCAGGTAACTATGGAATTATGGAAATCATGCACGATAGTATAATGAGTGATGTTCTCTCTGGAGTAGAGGAGTTTCAAGACTATGGAGTTATGAAATCCATAGAAAGTGCATCAATGAGGGATGTTCTCTCAGGAATAGATGAGTTTGAAGATCATTCTGGACACTCTATCACCACTGACTATGGAGTTATGAAATCCATAGAAAGTGCATCAATGAGTGATGTTCTCTCAGGAATAGATGAGTTTGAAGATCATTCAGGACACTCTAATGCCATTGTGACAAGTGGTTCTACGATTGTATCAAAAGTAGGGATGAGATCAACAAAGGACTATTCGGTGTTTGACTTTGATTGTGAACTTGTAAATGTTACAAATGGTTTGACGAATGTATCAAAAGCAAGGATGACATCAACAAAGGAATATTCAGTATTTGACTGTCAGAGTGATAAGATCAAGGATGCAACATCTCATGAAAACAACGTGACAAATAAATCTTACAAGGAGAACTACACAAATCCAAATAAGAATGTACAGAAGGTCCCAAAACGGACATACAGATGCATGAAAAGACAACGAGTGCAGGCAGATCCAGAAAAGCAACCAAAGAGAATAAGAGTAATGAATGAAGATGTTATGCTAAAAGCAATGCGATCTACATGCTGTAAGCATACATGTATGCGATCCATTAACTTACATGACATCAAGGGTTATAGAGAACATGTCTGGCAAAGGAAATGAAGCAGAAGAAATGAATACCTACTCACGAGATTGTCTTGCTTTCTTGTAAATGATAAGAGAAGGCGAAGTTCAGGACATCAGATAAGGCCTCTTATAAATGGAAAAAGTATATGCAATAATGCATATCGCATTATTACAGGATTATCACATGGCACATATTGGAATTTGGCTAATAAAGCAAAGTATGGAGTTAAATTTAACATTCATGGAAACATAGGAAGGCCTAAAACAAGAGCCTCAACGGTTGCGGCAACAGCAATTTTGAAAGATTACATTTATGAAAATGCTTTACTGCAACCCCACCTATCAGAAATGCATCTTCCGATAGGTTTGACCAAAAAAGAAGTATTTAACTCTATTGGAGAAACACAGAGGCAAAGAGGGCATGCACTGGCATCTTTTCATACTTTGTATACTCTTTGGAAAAAAAGCTTTGGACATGTTAAAATCCCAAAGAGGCAAAAAATGTCAAAGTGCAACGGCTGTGATGATCTAAAGCGAGCACTTGAGAGTGCAACATCTCCAGAACAAAAAGAAGCTTACAAAAGAAAGAGAGAATTTCATCATGGACTTGTTCGACATTCTAGAATAAAATATGCATTTTGGAAGGAGCAAGCTATTTCTCACCCAAATGAGTACATGTGCATTATTGTAGATGGTATGGATCAAAATACAACAACATTACCTCGATTCGTTAACACTCCACCTAAGCTACAAGGCAAATACTTTTTAAAGACACATCTATGTGGAGTGTTAGTGCACGGATTTAAGTTTTTTGCAGACATATGGATTGATTCCTTGCATCTACACGATAGCAATCAAGTTGTAACATCCGTTATGAAGGCAATTCACAATGTACATGTAGAAAAAGGTCGCCTACCAGCAACTTTGAGAATACAAGCAGACAATTGCGGACGAGAGAATAAGAATGTACTCTTCTTTGCATTTTGCTCAATGCTAATCGCTCATAGAATCTTCAATGAGATTGAAGTTGGGTTTTTGTTGGTTGGGCACACACATGAGGATATCAATCAGGTATTTAGCACAGTTTCAAGAGAACTAAAACACAAGGACATGGAGACAATGGATGACTTGATAAGAAAATGTGGGAGGCAAGTTGGTGGCCGTAAGGAAGGAACAATATGCTCAATGGTTGAGAGGATGTATGATTGGAAGAGCTTTATTCTACCTTTCATACAAAAAGGTGGTGATGCCCTGATTGGTCATAGCGCTCCACACTATTTTCGATTTTTCTTAAAGGATGAAAAACCAGTGATGCAATGGCAACACTATTCTCTTGATACAAAATGGGAACCTGAAGAACCTTACTCTCTCTTAACTTCAATCCCGAGCAAAGAAATGCATCCAACATGGGCTCCTATAAAAGAATTCAGCGAGAAATCCAAAGGTGAAATAGAAGGCTTAAAAGCTTTTATTGCATACAAAGAGGAAATGCTCCGGAGATTTCCTGATTGGAAGCCCTCTTGGAAGGAACACACTACTGTTGTAATTAGCAAGACCTACCAATTGATAAAGGACCTTGCAAAAATGCGAGAAGATGATATTAAGGCAGAACGGCCTTTATTTTGGCCAAATGTTGGTAATGACTTGCGTCCAGCATGTGGTCTCTTTGAAAATGAGTTTGAATCGTTGCTCCCACGTCCATATTGTGGACCCAAGAAGAGAGAGTTTATGCCACAAATAGACATAGATGTCCATTGTTTTGTTGCAGTTCGACCATCGGATGATGAACATGAGAACGTGAAGTTTTGGGTTGCGAAAGTAGTTGACGTGAGCATGGATGACTGGGGGAGAGCTACAACATTTACAACGGTATGGTATGAGCCAAGGGGCAGGAAGGAGAACCAAGATAACAGTACATTGTATAGTAGTTGTTTGAAAAAGGAATGGGTCCCAAACCATGAAGCAATTTCAAGACTTTCCACAGAGACAGTCATAGTATCCTGGAAATCAAGGTCAAAGAAAACAAAGAAGCACATGGGGTATGATGTAGAAGACAAAATAAAATTACCGCAACCAATTATTACGCACATTACAGAGTTCACAAAGATGCTCGCCCGGGAGGAAGTAGAAGGAGATAGCGCAAATGAAGAATGCCCATGATAACACCATTCAAATATCGAGAAAGAGTGAAGGTGGTCGTGGTTGTCAGATGAGAGTGAATGAAGATGGCACCCAAGCGACAAGTGACGACAGAAAGGACATTTTGAACAAGCAAATGTTTGGATCGCTCATTTTTGTGATCATGATAGAAAAGGACATTCAAACAAGCAAATGTTTGGATCGCCCATTTGTACTAAACTCATTGTAAAGGAAAAATTAAATTATTGAAAAGGCCACAGGAGATCCTTTGTACAAAGACTCATCCAGAGCAATATTTGTTGTAAAACTTATGACATGATAATGTAAAATTGCAAGCATAGCTATTGCTATTTTTTGGAGTACAAAAGAGGCTTCCATCATGTCTCATGTGTATATAAACCTTTTAATTTCTTGAATATTCAAGAGTGTTATAGTTTTCTGCATTGAAAGTAAAAAGAGTCTTACAGGTCTCTTATGTATACATTTTTAAAATGTTGTGAATCCTCAATAGCATGGTTTTTCATGGATTTAAACTAATAACTCGGATTTTTTATTTTAAGAATATGATTCTTATAAACAAGAAATACAAATTTAGGATTTAATAGTAGTTTTTGCATTATTTGTACAGCATTGTAGAGAGATATTTTGAAATGTCTTATGTGAAAATGATAGTGCCAGAAAGTAAACTTTTGATTCTCGAATGACAGTTTCATAAAGTAAACTTTTCAGTTGGGAAGGATTTTAAGGAATAGTCCAAAAGTAGACATATGAGTCTAAAATTAATGAAATAAGTGTTCAATCTGAGATACCCATGAAAAGTTATGGGCACAAGAAAGTTCTAGGGTTTAACCCTAACCCTAAACCCCTCCCATCTCCATTCTTATAAAAAGCCTCTCCACCCCCTCATTCTTCTTCATCCACATCTAGCCTGTATCCTCTTCCAAATTTCGAACCCCATGCAATACCCTCCTCCCTCTCCATCGAACGCCATCCTACTCCCATCCTCATAGTCAAGTTTGCTTCAAGCCCTTCTCGCTGAGCGAGACGTAGCCATCCACCCACCGTCCTTTTTCATCCTCAACAATCCCACTACATCAATAAAAAGTTGGGAGACCATTGTAGGTGATGATCTTCCCCTCCCTTATGGATTTTGTCAAGTTTTCTATCCACCACCACTCCCCTCCTCTGCCACCCCACATTGCCCCCCCCCCTTCTCTCTCTCTCTCTCTCTCTCTCTCTCTCTCTCTCACCACCCACCCTCTCCACCCCCTCCCTCGCCCACCTAAGGTGGCGGTGGTGCATCGCGAGCAGTGGTAGTAGTGAACCACTGATAATAGCAATTATGTGCCAAAAAGAAGACCACCCTTGGATGCCAACCTGGGATGGCACATTGCCCACACCCTTTGCCCCCGACATGTCTTCTCTCCACCCTAGGTGGTCTCTACTCTACCTCCTCCCCCCTCCGACACTTCAGCTGGCTCTCCCACCCTCCTCCACCTCTTGCTGCCCGTGCACTCGTTGCCTCCTTAGCATGATCCACCTCTTGCGCACCACCCTAGCATCACCCCCTCCCATAAGGCCACCTCCCTCCCTATGCATCTTAAGTAAAAAGTAGACACACACAAGTATGTGTGGAAAAAAACCACCACAAACTATCACTCAAGGGCTACGAGAGTAAATTTTTTTCCCAACTCTAAGAATCCCAAGTAGAAACCTTCAGTTTTACTAGCTTAAGGGATCTTATATTTCTTTAAAAACTTCCATTTAAAGAATAGATCATGCCATATCATGGAGACCAATGTGTAGAGATCAAAAGTTTGAACATTTCTCCTTTTTATAGAAAAGCAATCGGAGATACCCATGAAAAGTTATGGGCATGGGAAAGTTATAGGGTTTAACCCTAACCCTAAACCCCTCCCACCTCCATTCTTATAAAAAGCCTCTCCACCCCCTCATTCTTCTTCATCCATATCTAGCTTGTATTTCTTCAAAATTATGAGCCCCATGCAATACCCTCCTCCCTCTCCAAGGAACGCCATCCTACTCCCATCCTCATCATCAAGTTTGCTTCAAGCCCTTCTCGTTGCGAGACGTAGCCGTCCACCCACCATCCTTTTTCACCCTCAACAATCCCACTACATCAACAAAAAGTTGGAGAGCATTGTAGGTGGTCATCTTCCCCTTCCTTTTGGATTTTGTCAAGTTTTCCATCCACCACCACTCTCCTCCTCCGCCACCCCACATCCCCCCCCCCCTCTCTCTCTCTCTCTCTCTCTCCCCCCCCCCCAAACCACTCCCCCTCCCTCACCCACCTAAGGTGGCGGCGGTGCATCGCAAGCTGTGGCGGCGAACCATCGACAATAGAGGTCATGCGCCAAAAAGAAGACCACCTATGGAGGCCCGCCTAGGATGGCACACCACCCATGCCCTCTGACGTCTGCTCTCCACCCCAGCTAGGGCGCCAACTCAATATGTAATACGTTACTGCCCTTGTCCAAAATTTATGGTACGGGAAGACAAGGTCCATATATAATATGCATGGATGTCCTTAAAAATTTTCAAATATGCATGGGAAAAATATGAAAATTTCATGTCCCCCCCAACAAAATATAAGGTACATACCCCTTGAAAAATATGCAAGGTTTAATATTTGTACATATTTTTCATAATATGTGAGGCCCAAGGGGGGTTCTTTTGGATGAGGGGGGGTAAAACAAAAAATACATTAAAATATAAAAACCCATCTCCTTTTAAATTAATGTAACTTTTTCATGTGTTACCTAGATTTCAAGGTGTAAAGACATATTTGAAGCTCTTTTGGCATAGAACACAACCATGTTGCATATTGTTAAATTCATCTCATACTCAAGATTTTAATAGGTTTTTTTACTAAAGGGAGTTGGTGCCCCAGGGCTCCGCCTCCTCCACCTTGTGGCACTTCGATTGGCTCCCCCACCCTCTTCCACCTCTCGATGCCCCTGCACCTGTTGCCTCCTTGGCGTGACCCACATCTTGCACCACCCTAGCATTGCCCCTACCACCTCCCTCCCTATGCTGTCCCCCCCCTTTGCCCCTCTGCTCGCACCCCTCCTCACACCACCCCTAACCCCTCCCCTCCACCACCTGGTCACCAGGACAGTGGCGGGCGACGGACCCCCCCTCTACCCCCCATTAAAAAAAAGAGCCTAACCTAACCAGAGAAACTAACCTTAGGTTAGTTAGGTTAGAGGTAGGCTAGGTTGGTTGGACTAACTAATAGTTAGACTAACGAGGTAGTTAGGTTGGTTACGAACAGCTAGGTTAGATGAACTAACTAGACTGTTAAGGTAGTTAGGTTAATCTAATAATTAGGCTAACGAGTTTACTTATCTTAAGCCTACGGTCCCTTCACACCTAACCTTAAGGCCCAAGGCCCCCCAAAAGGCCTAATTTAGACCCTAATCCATACTCGCCCCTTTACGACTCAATTGGAACCCGGCTTGAACCTAGATTTCACACACAAAAACATCACACTACGAGGTATTTTTACAGGCCATTACAAACCATTTTGGCATTCCTAGAACTCGTTAATTCACACTCCCATGTGGGTTGATTTTTGCACTAATTCACTCATAACTTTCACTCATGACCTCTGATCGAGGATCCGTTTGCACTGGCACATAACCACTCTCAAGGGCAACAATCTAGGCACATTTTCTAGCATGATATTCCTAGCATGATGTTCCCCAAATTAATAACACATCTATAACCCCCATAATGCTCACAATTCAACTTCTATCCCAAAGGAGGACACACTCAATCAACCACTCGGTTGGCAAGTGTGCATGCAACTATGATCCACCGGCATCTATGATAAGCCTCCTCATCAAACCCATCCGATCCAATTAATCAAAAGCCTCATCCACTTCCAATATGCAACATGGTAGATCGCTATCGTGAGTGATGATGACGACCTTGACTTGGAAAACAATGGCAGCAACTTCTTCGACCATCCAAACCTCAACAACCATGGAAGAAGACCCTTAGGAAAGCTTGAAATTCCAAAGTAGAATGGATGGCGTGATCTAGAGAGGTTCCTTTGACTCTTTAATGTCACATGTAGAGCGAGAAGTGGTCAATACAATGAGACCAAAGCCACTTGGTTCCCGATGGCATTGGTGGACAAAGACTCCGAATGGTACTTAGATCTAGTAGAGGAACACGCCACATGGGCCCTCCTTTCAAGCCAATTCAAGAGGCATTCCCAAGTTGAACTCCTTCAAATGACTCAACTCTCCAAATGGGCAAGGTCGAACAAGGCCATAGAGAAGAAGTCTACACATATTTGGGCCGAATGAAGCACCTGATTGCCAAATGTGAGCTATGCCCAAATGACAAATACATGACGACCTAGTTCATTACTAGTCTAAAAAAGAAGATTCACAAATAAAGGAAAAAAATTAGTAGCTATGAGACGTTCAATGCTGCTCATACGACAACAGTGGACATTAAAGAAGGCATGACAGATTTTGACGCTGATAGCAATGATGGCAAGGACAAAAGCTCTAGAATAGGCAAATCTACTACTTTCGAGGGCTAAGCCTGATGTTCCAATAGGCATCATTGGGGTTGATCAACAAAGTGTTGGGCCCAAAAGCACTCTATCACCACTAGTAAATGTCATCACACGGCAACAAAATGTGGTTGCCAAGCAATCAAATCCTATCTAAGGAAAAAAGTTTCTCCAAACTAAATCACAAGTGCCAATTCCTTTTCCAAGCAAAGAAGCGCCGAGTACTTCAACCTCCAATTTAGATACACTTGTCAAAAATTCTTTGTACCCCCATATTGATTTAGAGACGGCTTGATTTCAAGCACTCTGAAAATGGGTGGAGAAGGAACAAGCCCAATTTGAACTTGATAAGCAAGCACAAGATCCAATCCCTTAATTGGCTCCTCAAGTCTTGACACCATAATCAAGCCTCCGTTCCATGAACTAGGGCCCAAGCACAATGCTCCACAATGCCAACTAGAAGATGCAGCCCTCTCAAAGCACCTTGAGTTGCCCTATCTCCATCCCCATTGGAATCCACTTACAAAATTGTCCCAATATTTGGACAAGTTTCAAGGGATGGGTTGAATCAGCAATCTCCCTCCACCTGTGGAAGAAACAGAAGACATCCCAATCTGATTGGGTAAGAGAGATGACATGAGAAATATCATCATGCCTTTTATCCATAAAGCACATGATGGAGTCCAAGCCATTGTGGATGGAGGCGCATGTGTGAATGTTTTATCAAAGGATCTTTATGATGAATGGGATCTCCCACCAATGAAGAAAGCTCATTTTAACATCTTCCTTGTGGATGATTCATGCACAAAACCCTTGGGCATAGTGGATGGGGTATCCACAAAGGTAGTAGGGCTATGTTTTTCCCTCTAATTCATCGTCTTCAATATCTCCAAAACTTCCTATCAAGTTTTACTTAGGTGCCCTTGGCTACGAGAAGCATCAATGCTCCATGATTGGGGTATTAATCAACTCACAATACAAAATTGTGACATGGCAGTGAGAATCAATGTGGGGACAAGAACAACCAAACCCGTTGTGTCAAGCCCATTGGGTGATAACTCCTCTACCACGCCACGACATTCAGTAAATCAACCCTCCCACAACAAAATTTCTTAACAGGTGACACACATAATAATATCAACAATTGGATCCAAGCACTATCAACAATTGCTATGCGCTATAGCATAAAAGAAGAGCAACAAAAAGGCCTCTTCTTGTAGTAGTGGACTACCAATTCGCCTGATGGAATTAGAGAAGAACGAGCAATATTGGCTCAATGCTCATGTTTAGAAATGATCGTGCAATCACAAGTAGTGTGGGATTGGTGGGAGATGACATGGTCCTTTCATCTTCACCGTATCTAGTGTGGTCCTATATAAGATGTAATGTGTCATGACCATTGGGTTAAATGAATGGCCTCTTATTGTGGATAAGTTGAGGGCATGATCCCTAAGAGTGTTGGATTAAAATTGTTAACAAAGTTGTTTTCTCAATGTTAACAAAGTTGTGGTTAGGGCTAGTGTAAGTACTCTTACCATTAGTATGTCTCAAGAGAGAGAAAAGTATGGTGAGTGTTTTCATGAGAGGACTTTTGATCCCTACTTTGGCTCTACTTTTTACAAATATGTTGCAATTTCTATTCTTTGTAGAACGTTTTATAAACATAGAATAGTTTCTCCAATATTATAAATGCTGCAATATTATTTTCTTTGTAAAAGAAAAAGTGCTGCTTTTGTTACATTGACGTTTCTTGGCTCGAGATGCCAAATGCTGAGGGTTGCTACTCTAGAGCGTCGCCATCATCTTGTCGATACTTGAATGGGCAGGCCTTTCACGATCTCGAGCATCGGCTTGTGGACGAGTTCATCGGACTCCGTTACCTCCCACCTAGCACAACATAATTCTTCAGCTCCATAGAATTTTTTCAACAAATAATTACCCGCCGTGTTCGGAGGAAAGGAAACTAGTAGCTACCTATATCTCGTCAAAAAGTAGTGGAGAAAAACAGATATCTCCAATCGAGCTACTTCAGCTCCAGGGCACAGTCTTACACCTCCTCCAAACGGTGCAAATTGTGATCCAGCTGACTTCTATGAAGATCTCAGATTAAATGGTAAGCCCACATTTGATTACGTTGCACACCATAAAGAGTGAGGCAACAAAAGGAAAATCTGCCAGGAATGCGTCACTTACACTCGATTGCCAGCGGAAGGGATCGAAGACTGACGGATTGGGAAAGGCAATTGGATCGAAATGGCTGGACGATAAACTCGTAAAGATTGTCGAGCCCTTGGGAATCGCATAACCTTATACAGATAGGTTTGGCGACCAGTCAGGATAAAATTGTCGAGCCCTTATAATAAATCAGGATAAATCCAAAGCGAATATTCGTTACAATAGATCAAGGACCTTTTAGCTCGACATTGTCCACAGCAACTCGAAACAAACCGATGCTTATGTTTATTATTCGAAGTGTCTCGTTGATGACCTGCAGAACGAGCAGATATCAGAAGAACTAGTAAATCTGCGGCGGCCTCGTTTTAATACGCTTATGTAAGTTGCCTGACTTGTGAAGATCTTGCCGTCCCATTGTGGGACGTAGCCCTCACATTCTGAGTGAAAGACATATTTCCATAATCGTCCATGCTCAACCCTTCGCCTTGTCGCTTTGCCTTTCGAATCGCATCATGTTCTTTCTGTGACGATCCAGAACCGTAGATAAGTTAGGGGGCATTTGCTAACGTCGCGCACTGTATAGACAAGAGTCACGGGTAAAATTCACCGTTAGCTCTTTCAAGGCCGCGGGCGAATCCGTGATGAATTTGACAATTGCAGTGAGCGTTTTAGCAGTGGTATCATTTCCGGCAAAGAACAACGTCAGAAACAAATCTTGCATTTCTTCGTCAGAGAGACGTCTTCCTTCTTTGCATCCTTCTTCTGAAAGCAGGACATCCAAGAAGTCGTCTTGATGGTTGTGAAGATCTGCTATTCTCCTGGCATTGATCACGCTCTGGAAGTGCTTTATCAATCTCTCACGTGCCTGCAATTCTTATAAAGCTTTAGCAGCGATCACAGCTGGGTCACGGGCACCAGTATCCCAGACACGAAAGAAGGGGAACTTACTTGGATGGCCTTGCTGTACCTTGTGCCAGGGATATTGATGGGCAGTGACACAAGTCCACTTTCGTAGGCTTTATAAATTTCGTGGATTTCATCGAGTTCGTCTGAGCTTAAGCTCATGAACGCCTGGCCGATTACTTCAAAGGCAAACTGCACTCCATACAATGATGTCATGAATTGGGAGTGTCGTCTGTCTTGATTGATTTACAAGCGCACTATTATTTAGGCTGCACAATCGAAGTGATCAAAGCTTTCCGACTTCCAGTGGAGTTGATTTCTTGCACTCATAGATTCTTGTTAAGGTTAAAATGCACTCACAGTTTTCGCTTCGTCGAGAAGATGGACCACAGATTTATCTTTCCAGGATGCCATCGTCTTGAGAGCGCAGTTTTCGATATGGTGAACCATATTCGATAGCTTCGACTTACCCGACCCCAAAAAACCCACAATAAGTGCTCTGTAAAACTTGTGCTCTTCCCCCGTGACCACGAGAATGGAGTGTTTCCCTACCAAGTCCCGTATGGATTTGGGCCAAGAGGCCCGGAAGAGTCGTCCCTCATTGAGCATAATGAACTTATTGATGTCGAAATGAGTAGAAACGAAGGTCCGTCTTCCGAAAAGGCTAGCAGTGAACAAGTCCCCATACCTAGGGGTCGACAGAAAGATGGGTTCTCAATGGCACACAAGCTTGTGATTCCCCAATATATGTTCGCTATGGTAAAAGCACACGATTTTGTGATTCCCCAATATATGTTCGCTATGGTAAAAGCGCAAGACGTGAGCGAGAAAGAAAGAGAAAGAAAAGACCTGCTTCGGCCCTTCTGGATGAAGGGTTCGAGCTCATGGGCAGGAACAGACGCCAAGAACTCAAGAGTTTGGCCTAAGAGAGGCCATCCCATGGAGCCAGGAGGCAAGCAGGATCTCTTGGAAGCATGCTGTGAAGTGTTGCGGGGCCAGATGAAGTAGGAGAAGAGGAAGAGCACGAGAAGACTCAACAATCCTGCGAGCCATGAAGTCCAGACGTGGATTAGTGCTGCAAACATGATGGAAGGATAGATGAAGCTGTTGCTTGCATAATAAGAGGGTGCAACTATATCGAATCAAACTTGGACGTAATCAAGGTCTGAAACTAGATCTTGGTTTCTTGGGAAGAATATTGCAAAGTTTGGCTTTTTTTATGCTCGTGGCCAACTTTTTGTCAAATTTTTGGCTTCTTTTCCTTGTCCCATCGGCTACTCATAGACAACATCGCCTAGTAGTAGTGAGCAATCGTGATTAGAGACACAAAAAATCTTCTACCTCTATTAACCATAGGAGGCAAAGAGTGGCCACGTGTAGAAAGAAGGACACTTGTAGGAGTTGCATAAGATAAGAGCGGGAGATGGAAGTTCAAACATCAAGACTCCTCCTCATGCCAGAAGATGGAATGTCAAAGGAAGCCAAAGCACCACCAACTTGAGTAGCATTCCGAGAGCATTCCCTTGAAGCAGTTCACGGTGGTGATGTGGGTCCATTGACACATATGACAAGTTGATCCATGATGCATATTGAAAGTGGACAAGGCAACAACATGGCTCATTCACAATCGCATGCATGCCCACAACAAAAATTATTGGAAGAGTCGTTCAAACAATGACATAAGCAAGACATGTTCGAGGCCATTTGTTGCATCGGGTATCCCTAAGCATGATGCAAAACCTGCATCAGCTTCAACATATGCATAATTGTGACCATGTTGCAAAGGTTCACTTAATGACAATTTCATGATAATGCAAGTGGTAGAGCGATGCAATTTTCCTATATTTAAATATAGTAGTCTTAGTGCATGCATCATTTCAACAAATACAATTGCATTTCTTCAACATCTACATAATTGTGAGCACTTTGCAAAGGTTCATGTAATAATGCTTTTATGATAATGCTAATGGTGGAGCATTGTATTATTCATTGTATTTGTGTGGTAGCCATTAATGAAGCTATAAATCTTTCCCAACACACTTTTGTCGATACTCGATGGCAAAAAGAAGATTACACATAAGATTACTACCTCATGAAAGTGTAAGGGAAAGATTTATAACTTCATGGACCACCGGTCCGCAAGAACAAATGCACTGTGTGCAATTGTGCATGAAAACATAGTGAAAATTCTACACCGCAATATAATCACTATGAGTGTAACTAGAACTGAGATCATAATGATCAGCATCTTCAAGGATCAAGGTTGTATAAAGAAAATCTGAAAGCCATGTACTCAATTATTAAAATAGCACGTACCACATTCTTAAAACATGTAACATTTAAAATGCAAAAGAAGAATGCACTAGCAAAATGCAGATATATCTATGCAATATGTCAATACATCAGTGCTTGACATTATTAAACTTAATGAGAATTGATTCAATAAGCCATTAAAACAAACTTAATGAGAATTGAGTGAATACACTAATGAAAACAAAATTTCATCACAATTGATTCAAACTTTTAAACATGTAAAAAGTCTTTTATATAATATTACGAACAAATAGAAAAATGTTTTATAAAATAGAGCACTTGCAATGTTCAGGTCTAAATTTTGCGCAGACTCGGATCAGGTGAGTACATTGCTCCGATGCCAAGGCACATACAATTGGTGTGCAATAGGAGCATTGCATGCCACACATGCACTTCTTATCCTTAGAGTATTTATGAGGCAAGCTAGGTGATAGCGATGGTGATAAGGGAGCACATAATATCATGTTGCCATATTGAAGCAATCTTGGCAGATTGGACAACATGGCCTATCGATGATGTACTCTAATTGCACAGGGATTGTCGATGGTTTGCGCACGGTGAGACCCAACAAAATATGCATCAACTCTCGCGATTCTGCCCCCTTCCTCAATGTGTTGTAGAGTATCTTATGCACCTCGCGCCTACTAGTGATACATGGCCACCATCTAACACATCTCCATGCAAGCATTCTAGATATCTGAATGCTGGCCGGTTTGTGTCAACAATGCATGCAATTGTTGATTGTCACTTTCTAGCCGTTCATTCTCTTGTAGCATCTGTCCATGCTTGCTAACAACGTCTCGCAACGTCATGGGAGGGAAGGTAAAATCTCATGCAGCACATGCTCCCTAGTGCTCTTCTACTCTCGCATTCTCTTCAATGACCATATAAAGCTCAGTTGAAGTCACCGAGACTCCAATTGAAGTCACATAAGAACTCACCCTTAATCTTAGATCAAATGCTGAGCTCGAATTGTTTTTAAAAAGAAGAAACACAATAGTTGATGAGAAGATTCTTGAATTTTGTATGATTACCTGAAATGGGACTATAGGCAGGTCTGCTACTACTGGCACAGTGCCTGGCATAACTTGCTAGTTGCGTACTCAAGAATATGATGCAAAGTCCACTTCGTAGCCCAGCATGAACTTTGCATGCAACATTTGGGAAAAGTAAAGGGGAATACACCGCTATGAGGTTTATGTGCATTGATGAACTCCCATATGATGGATGCATTCTCCTTAATGGCTAGATTGCAATAATGTACAATGGGGCATTGTCCGTGGGTGGCTTGATGCAATCTCCCTCCCATATAGCCATGATGTCGTTGTTCATGACCATGTTCTTGATTTGTGAGTACTTCAAGCCATTAAGGTTATGAAATGGATTGGCAAGGGAAATTGCTTGTGCCTTTCCTATCCTAGTCGGTTGCGTGGTAGCATCAACCAAATCCATCAAGAATTTCATGGCTTGAGTAGCACCTGTGTGTGCGTCTTGTGCTTAGTACTCTGATTGTGTAGATGATCGAGAGGGTGTTCTTGATGATGACGTCATTGCTATGAGAATGGAAACCTCAAACCTAATTGCAAAGATACAAATAATGATCGAAATTTCAACGATTGCATGCACAAAATGAAACATTCACTTTCATTCGGCCAACATCAATTTGAAAACAATGCTTGATAAATTTAACAATATTTGAAACACATACAACTTGGAGATGAATGTGTACAAAACCATCGTTTTTTTAAATATAAGACTATCCAGTTTAAACATTTGCATAAGATGAGATATCAAAATAAATGATATAATTTTTTTTTTGGGTGAAAAAAGAGTGATTATACTAATTTAAAACAGTTTTGTACATCTTCAAAGATCATCCAAAATAGGAGTGCTATTCACATATGCACTTCCTCTCTTACTATAAAAGTGACAAAAAACAAAACTAGTAGTTTCCTCAGTCAATATTAAGAGAGCTTCTCAGATATCGAAGGAGAAGCTAGAGGATTCCTCCTTAGAGTCAGTGTCACTGGTGTGTACTAAATCATCAACAGCAACAGTAGTAGATAACATCAGAAAAGTGTCTAGCAGGAGCAGCTGAAACACCTTGAATAGGGTCAATAGACATCTCATCCAAATCCTATAGCTGAGCAAGTAGCCCCACAACAAGTCTCTGAGTCTGGGAGGAAGGGACAGAAATAGCAGAAGGTAACTGAGTGGAGAGGCCAGCACAAGGAACCTAAGTGCAGGAGGTAAGTACAGTAGCAGAGGGGAGCTGAGTTGAAGGGGTAGCAAAGGGGCTATGAGTACAATGACCAGTAGTAGAAGAAGGAATCTAGGCTAAGGGGCTAGCAAAAGCAGAGGGAACCTGAGTGAAGAGGCCATTAGAAGGCTGAGTGGAAGGGTAGTAGTAGAAGAGGGAGTCTGAGTTGAAGGACCAGTTGTGGTAGTTCTCCTTTGCATGAAGTTAGGCAGCTTGGCATGATCATCAGAGATAAAGCAGTGGCGTTTATGTCGTGATATATTTGCATTCAATCTTGAGTGTTCAAGATTGTAGGCACTAATGAAGAAATCAAGATGTCTTTTCTTTTGTCCCACCATGAAGCAAACAAAGCATTAGTACAAAGGTCTTTATTATTAAAGTGAAAATTATTTTTAGAGATCCAAACGAGCCAAAGAGCATGAGCTCTTATTTGGAACCAAGGCTCATGCCTTATTTTGCATGCATTACCTAGTAGAATAGCTTTCTAATTCACAGGTTCTCCACACTCAATTTAAATAAATTTCCAAACTCTTCTGGCATGAGGGGAAGCAACAAAGGTGACCCTGTAGGCAATTGGGAACGCTAATTAGAGTAGTTTTTCCGCGAGGGCACTAAAGCAGAGCACCACCTGCTCCTTCTACTTCCTATAAATAGCCAAGGGGGGGTAATGCTTTAAAAAAAGCGAATCCTTTCTTTTCCATCAGCAGCGAAGAGCCCTACCGACCTTGTTTTACTTGGGAATTCAACTGATTTTAGGTGATCCATCTAAATGAAAAATATCCTCCATAGAATCCAAACATCTCAGACACTTGCCTTCTCCCTTTCCTATTCTGAGTCCTCTAGCACTAGTCCAAACTGCTTTATGGAGAATAAGCCAAGTAAGGCATGACATCTTCTCATGAACACTTTTAACCCATATTTTGTGGAACCTGGCATACCACATAGCTCTATCATCTTTAAATTTCCATCTTACATTGAGGGTTCTAAAGAGATCATCCCATGTTAGTAGTAGGAGTTGGTGTTGGAAGTAAGGAGGAGCATTCTACCCAACTGAATTCTTTTTGCAAGCACAGGACATAGCCTCCTTTCCAACTAATTTCTCCCTTCCATAAGTCCAACCTCCCCATGACCAGTTCCTAATTTTGATTGGTGGGGGAAAATTCCCTTCTGATTTCCTGCCATGTCTTCCCATCTAAAGAGTTCTCTATTTCACAACTACCCTGAAGATTGAATCCCCTTTTTAAACAACTGCCACAGTAAACTGTTCATCTATCAATGTGCAGCTTCTGAATATTGTTGAGACCCAAACTGAGTCAGTGGCCATGAAGGCCCCTTTACCAAAGAATTGTAGAAAGGCTTTTATATATTCAAAGGCACCCCAAATAGACTTCCATAGAGGGCTGTGTTGGGATATCTCAAGGTGTATGCCTCAGGCACACCTTGGTTTCTATGTGTGAGTGGTAGAGGCACAGTTAGGTGCCCATAAGCACAATTAGGTGGTGGAAAGCCACATAGGATGATTGAGAGAATCTAGGAGCAGATTGAGGAGATGATTGTGGAGCTCTGAAGTCATCAGTGATGTCAGTGGCATGTAAGAGGTGCCTACATAAGGACCTCACTCTTCTTCATTCCATAATGCAAGTATTCTGAATTTGTGTCCACTCTACTCTTTCCTTTCAGTTTACCAACATGGTATCAGAGCCATTTGATCCCCCTTGATCCCATTTCTGCCACATCATCATCTTCTTCTCCATCTTCTTCTTCACCATCTCTTCCTCTTCTTCCCAAAATTTGCTTAAACCTATTCTCCTCCGTTTCTCTGCCATTCTCCACGCCCTTCCTGCTGGAGACACACCTCAAAGGGGCGAACCCCTAGCTGCAAGGAATTGAAGAATTGTTGCCTCTCCTCGTCGACATTTCACGCAGATCATCGACCTTTCTTCTTGCGTTTTCTCTCAGCATGCTCCATGCTTCTCTAATTCCTTTCAGAGGGAGCTTGTCCATACCTAGAGCTATCTTGTGCTGAAATCTGAGCAGCAATGGTTGCATATTCAAGCTGAAAATAGAGAAAAACAAGTCGAAAATAGAGAGACAAGCTATGGCGCCCTGACATGATTTTGCACCCTTTCTCCTCAATGGACCTTCTGTGTATATAAGCTCTCTTTTGCCTCAAAAACCCCCTTTTCCTTTGCTCTGAAGAGTGAGATACAAGCCCTCCAAGTTCAGTCTTTTGATTTTGACAGTTTTGACAAGTTTTTGAAAATGATGCTACATAAAATGCTACTCTAGCATTTCTAAGTTTTTGAAGTTTTCAATAACATCAGTACAACTGTGGCTTCAGCTTTACTTTGAGTTGCTATACCTGGTTTTGATTGGAAAGCTTTCATTTTTAGCCACCTCTATGAAGCATGTAAGAAAAAGCATCATTGATTGAATTTTGGTCACTAGTCTTTGCTACATTAAATGCTTATATTTGGAAGCCTTTCAGTTGTTATTCTAGCCTTGTAAGAGAGAAGACACTGCCCAATACCTGGGTTAGACCCTCTCATGGCTACCATATTGAATATAGATAAGTTCAATGGAAAGGGCTTCCACACATGGCAGATGAAGGTGAAATTTGCATTGATGAGGGAAAACCTCTGGGGACTTGTCAAACCGACTTCAACCTCTTCTTCTACAGCCTCCAATGCTGGAGAATCCTCAGCTCTGACACTCCCTGCAAGGGATCTCGCTAGAGAGGAGAAAGCATATGGTATCATTGCTCTTGCTTTAGGAGATGATTATATTCATCACAACTCTGACTTAGAGTCTCCTTCAGAACTTTGGCAGAAGCTTGACATGATTTTTGGTGCTAGCTCTCACATCTCTAAATTATCACTTAAAATCTCTTTCTTTGAATTGAAGATGGTTAGTGGCACTGCTTTGGCAGCCCATGTCAATTACATGCGGAGTCTTATGACTCAACTTGCTTCTATCAACTCTCCTATCACTACAGATGATGCTATGGCAGTGTTACTTAAGAGTATGCCTGAAGATTATCATCATATTGTTACCACTTTGAAAAATCTTCCTAATCCTAATCTTGAAGGTATTATCTCTGCTCTCCAAGAAGAAGAAAGGCACATGGAGCTCAGGAAAGGCAATGACACAGCTTATGCTGTAAAAATCTAGAAGGGCAAGTTTACACCTTGCAATCATTGTGGAAAGATAAATCACCTTTCAAAGGACTGCTTCAAAATCAATCCATGCAAACATTGTGGCAAAAACAATCATCATGAGAAGATTTGCAGAGCCAAAGCAAAGACAGAAAAGGCCAATCTACTTTCAGTTGATGTGCCTCCACAAGATGAGGCATCCTTTGAAGATTATGCATTTTAAAATCATCTCTATATATGCTCTAGATCTCTCTTTTTATGTTGAGTCAAGGTACTCAGCCTGGATAGTCCTCCAAAATGAATTAAATAAACTATTGTGTTTTGTGTGTTTTGTAAACACCTCTGGTCACCTTATGATGTAGGCCATGTGTATGTGTTTTACTCCATGGCACCTCCTGCAGACATTGTGTGCATGTACATGCAGGGGAGATAACCATTGGAAGGTCTTTTTGTATCCCTTTTGTTTACCTTACACCCATGGGAACCCTTGCTAGCTTGAGATCCTAGCCATTGATAGATCCATGACCACCATGAGATGGCATGAGACACCTTGTGCTAGCTGTATCCTTGACATAGCCTGAGGCATTCCCTTGAGGGGGGGTCTGTTGGGATATCTCCAGGTGTATGCCTCAGGCACACCTTGGTTTCTATGTGTGAGAGCTAGAGGCACAGTTAGGTGCCCATAAGCACAGTTAGGTGATGGAAAGCCACATAGGATGATTGAGAGGATCTAGGAGTAGATTGAGGAGATGATTGTGGAGCTCTGAAGTCATCAGTGATGTCAGTGAGCATGTAAGAGGTGCCTACATAAGGACCTCACTCTTCTTCATTCCATAATGCAAATATTCTGAATTTGTGTCCACTCTACTCTTTCCTTTCAGTTTACCAATAGGCTGCCCTTGGCCTTGCATGATAATTTCTCCATGTGGGAGCCCTGTTGGCTCTAATGTGTCTCATATTTCTCATTAAAAGCTGAGCCCAGTCATCATGTGGATGTAATAGAGCTTTGATAATCCAAGTAATTGATATTTTTTGGCAGCATCTGAAATATCTATTACACCTAGCCCCTCTTCTTCCTTGGGCTTGATACAATAACTCCATTTTACGTTAGAAATCTTGTTATTTCCTCCCCATAAAAATGATCTATACAATCTGATTAACCTGTCAAGACCTATTTTAGATGGAGACCAGCAAGAAAGATAAAAAATAGCTATGAGGTAACAAAAATGGTTAAGAACCAATCTCGTTCCAGCTAGGTTTGCTTGGAATCTTCTCGACTTAACCAACTTTTTTTGAAATCCATCAAAGACCCAATCCCACCTTTGCTTCATTGTACATCAAATCCATTGGAATGCCCAAAAGTCTAAAACTTGTGCCCTTTTGTATTTTGAGACATCCCAACTATTGAAGAATCCCTTGTTCCTTGCCATTGAGAGTATCATACCCTGTTTTGGAGTGGTTAATTGAAGATCCTGAAGCTTTACAAAAAACATCAAGGCAATCCATCACACAGCTGACATCCTGCTCAGTATTTCTAGGGAACAATGTAGTGTCATATGCAAACTGTTGACAGAACAGCTATTTACCATTCATAAGCTCAATCCCTTGGAGACTTCCCTCTTGGATTTGGCTTCTAAGGATCCAACCAAGGGCATTTGCTGCTATAGCAGACAAAAGAGGAGCCAAGGGGCACCCTTGTCTGATTGATCTTTTTAGAAAAAAAGATAGTTCATCTTCCCATTGACATCAACCTTAGCTGAGGCATTGGTGAGAAGAAGCTTGACCTTTTGACACAAAGGAAGGACCCAGACCCATGTCTTGTAAAGATTGGATTATGAAATCCCATTCCAATCTATCATAAGCGTTGTTAAAGTCTACTTTAAGAAAGCATATATCCTATCTAGTTTTTTTAACATACTCACACCCTTCCAAGATGTTAATTATGGATTCAAGAAGGTGACTTCCTTTAATGAACCCCCTTTTCTTAGAGAGAATCCACTCTTTCATCTTGCCTTATACCTTAAGAGCAAGAGATTTTGCAAAAATCTTGTAGTTGTAGTTGAGTATTTTTAAAGGTCTCCAGGTTTTAAGTCCATCCTTGGGGCCCTCTTTTGGGATCAGTTTGATAATGCCCCCATTAATATGTAGGGTGAGAGCAGCTTTCACCAAACTTTCTTGCCATAGCAGGAAAAGGGGCCAACTAGTTCCCAGAAAGACTTATAAAACTTAGTAGAGGCAGCCCATCCTCACCAGGTGTCTTACCATCTGCCATAACTGACACTACTTCCTTCAACTCCTCTAATGTAAAAGGCCTGAACAGCCAAATCCCAAGCTTCTGAAGCAGAAGTGTGTTTGGAAAAAGCATTTTCCAAGACTTACCAATTAGAGTTTGAACACTCTTCAACAAGAAATACTTTCGGTCAACTTTAAACCAAGAAGAACCTCTCTCTCCAGACCCAAAGTCACATCTAAGTGAGACAGGTTTATGGTCTGATAAACTTAGAGAGGAGAAGGTTTCTAGTTATAAAGATAAGTGACTGTTCAGTAGACCCTGAAAGACATAGAACTTGTTCAGTCTGGCCTCCCTT